>NC_140590.1:319712627-320912627 GCF_964204655.1 Triturus cristatus | reverse complement strand
GCTAGTACCAGTCTTTCTTTGCTTGTTTGCCAATGTGTCTCTTGAGAGTGAGGGTGGTGTCTGGGGTGAATCCAAGTGATTTGAAATTTGGTGAAAGTTGGGATTCGAAGCTGTCAAGATTCATATCATTGAGACAGTTTTGTACTGTATCTTGTTTGTTGTTCTTGGCAAATAACAAGAATTCTGTCTTGGTTGGGTTGAGTTTCAGGTAAATCCTCGATATTTAGGGGTGAATTATGCGCACGCAGTGTTTGAGGCATTGGATGTTTGAAGTAGAGGAGGTTTTTAAGTATAATTGTGTATCATCAGCATATCGATGAAACTTGATGCTGTTATCTATGAGTACAGCACCAAGTGGCTCCATGTGAGTGTTGAAAATGACAGGAGACAGTATAGAGCCCTGGGGGACTCCACGTGTGATAGGAATCTTTTGTGACCTGGAGGTTGCCATGTGAACAAACTGGTATCACTTGGAATGGTAGGAGAGAACCAGTGAAGGACGTTGCCAGTGAATCCCATTTAAGAGTCTAGATGGTTGACTGCATCAAGGACAGCTGAGAGGCACAGCAATATCAGGAGGTAGGGATCATCTTCATCTGTGGTCAAGAGGACATTGTTTACGATGTATTGCAGCTTGATCTGAAGCAAGACTGGTAGTTGTGCAATGAATGGTTAGCACTGATGTGGTCTTGGAGTTAAACAGAGACTGCATTTTCAATTCTCTTACTGATCAATGGTAGGTTAGTGAGGGGCTGGGAGTTGAATTGAATTGAATTGAATTGAAGAAAATTTATATTGCGCAAAACAATAACCCGCAGGTATCAAGGCGCCTATTAAAGAGGTAAAAATATCAGTATATCACCTTACACATAGGCTTGCAGGAAGAGGCAAGTTTTAAGGACACTTCGGAATCTCTGTAAGGAGGGCAACGACCTGAGATCCAAAGACAAATCATTCCACCATTTAGGAGCCAGAGTAGAAAAAGCCCTACCACCCCACTTGGCTTTTCGTATACGGGGGACTGTGAGGAGCAATTTCCTGGAGGAACGCAAGTCCCTACCAGGAGTATAATGAGAGATGATAGAACCAACTCCCATATCATTATTCCTTGCAATGGCTCTGTAAGTCATACATAAGACTTTAAACCGTATTCGGTATTCAACCGGTAGCCAGTGCAGTGTTCTCCTAGCCAGAGTGGCCGAGGAGCGTCTAGGGACATCCAGAACAAATCTGGCGGCGGCATTCTGGACTACCTGCAAGCGCTGCAGCAGGCCTCTATTCAGCCCTGCATACAGCGCATTACAGTTTAGGAGTGGGAGGATCTAGCCTCTTTTGAGAGCTTCTGGGAAGATGCCTTGAGTGATGATATGCAGGGATAAAAGCGTGTCCCTAAAGAAAGCCTTCATGAAGGGCAATGGTAAGACATCATCTTCATAAGAAGTGGCTTTGAGGAGCTGTAAATTTGTGAATGTTAACGAAATCTGGGAGAAATAGGGCTTTGACAGCTGACCATTGCGGGGCTCTATTGTGGGGCTCTATGGGAAAGGATGGATGTAATAATTGAACCAGGCTTGATGTTGTTGGTGTGCTGTCGGATCGTCTGTATTTTTTAACTGAAAAAGAGGTTAATGACATTGCACTTTTCTGTGGAGTAAGGAATAGATGGCCCGGCGGGGGGCGGGGCCTGCTTCTGTTGGTGGCATCACTGAAGTCACTGGCATATTACTTTGCTTTGGTTGATGTTGTGGGCTGTCTTTGAGTTGCTCAGATTGACCTCAGTATCAAGAGTTCCTCAGTAGATTTGTTTTACTTCTATTTTCTTTCCTCTCTGTGTGTGGATGGATTGTTTATGTTCAGCATGGTTTTTAGAGTACTAGGGTGCTGAAGGCTTTGACTTGAACTTGCATGTTGTAATTGAGGTGTGGATGTTCACATAGCTTTCCAAAATAAATGTTTTAGTTGTTAAGATGAGTACTGGCATCAGAAGTGGAGATGAAAGGGTAAGAGGTGAGTTCAGTCATTAGGTTGTCTAGAAGAAGTCTTTAAAGGATATGAAGGTTTGGTCTTCTTTGTTGTGTTGACCTTGGTTTGTTGGTAGGGCAAAAAGCTGAGAGATATGGATGGCAAAGTGGTCGATCTAGTCGAATGATATGGATGGCTAGCATTGTATTGTTGGCGACCTCTAGAAAACAAGGTCAAGGATGGGGCCTTTGTAGTTGTTGGTGTGTGACATTTTGTACCATGTTGAGTGTATTGATGAGGTAGAAGAGGATGTCGCTTTTTTTTTTTAACTAGTGTTGTTAGAAATGTTGAAGGAACCCAACAAGGTGATGTTGGTGTGCTGGATGGATGAGGTGCTGAGGAGATCTATAAATTAATCAAATAAGTCCTTATTCTGCCGGCGAGGCCTGTAGATGAGATGGAAGGTGGCAGTCTAAGTTGCAGAGAGTGGGAAATGACAGGTCAGCAGCTCCATGGAGTTGAGTGTTACTTGCTTGGCTAGGGTGCAGGACCTGAGAGATTTATGGATGGCAGTTTTTAAAAGAGTGATTTCCTACTTGGCCTGCTATTAAAGCATGGTGGTTCTCAGACAGTTGGGAAGAAGCAAGAGCAATATTGCAGGTTACATTGCTATACATCCCCCAATAGTACAATGCAAAGTAACAGTTGCTAAAATACCATCACAGAACACTATATCAACTTTTCAAATATCATTCCTGAACAGAATACTTCCTGCTACAATACCAACACTGAACAACATTACAACCTGTTGTGCCCACAGCCTGATGTTTAGCATCTAGAGATGCTTTGGTGTAGAAGGCCTTCTACATATGCCCTTCAATTCTGACCAGAGCCACCTGCGGAATAGTTTTGCCTTCCACCATCCTTCCAGGCCTGCTTACCTGAGGGTGTTCTCACTCTGATTTTCCACATTCAGTGGCTTGAGTCTTTCGGACAGGATTTTCCTCTTCATCTCTCTACCCGTTTGTCTCTTTCCTCTCTTCTGCTCAGCCTACAAGACAACATAGGATATTACTTGTCTAGCAATCACCTCACATTACAATTTTGGTGACAGGAAGGTATCGCTTTCTTATATTTCTGTTTTATAATTTTATTTGAGCCAACAAAAATTACACATCAGGGTCAGTCTTTACAAATGTCTGTGAGTCTCCAGTGACAAAGTTCTGGGAAACACAAGCATGGAGATCATGAGTTTTCCTTGCAGGCACCAGCTGGACATGAAAACACATGGGGACAATGGATGTAGGAGCACTGATCGGACAGGGATAGGGAAGGGCTGGACAGAACTCACTACATTTGCCCTTCCACCCTACGTTAAAGTACAGCAGTGACCGCAAGGGCAGGAAGCCTACTCAAAAGGATTAGGACAGGCTACACAACAGAACAGTTTCTATGACCTAAAGCCTCTGACAGATTATATAAGAGAGATGTGTCCAATGAAACAGAAAAGTCAGCTGGAAACAGCATGAGCTCCCCCAACCCCCAAGACCAAGCATTAGAAAAAGCCAATAGTGCTGTTGTTAATAATGAGGTCCGCCAAGACCCCAAAAATGACATAAAGCACACAGACTGAACAGTCACCAGTTTTTAAGAAATTTAAGGACACAGGCATCCCTGCTTAACTTACATCATGTCTACATTGGTTCAGTTGGAAGGTTGGCAGGTAGGGATAATCCTCACGACTCAATGACACAATCATACATGCAAGTGATGGATAGTACTCGTACCTGCAGTCTTTGTAATGCTAAATTGAGCAGTGTGCAAATGCATAAATGGAATGCAGTTACATGCCTTAAGCATGCATATGACCATTTCAAAGAAAAAATGGCTGCTTTCTCATCTTCCACTTAAGTGTACCTCCATTTAGCAAGAATGTCATAATCCTGAAATACACAGACGTTATTTGTAAATGAGTCAGCCTAGATCTGTGGAGACTTGGGAGATGACTCGGTGATGAGTAATTACTGCCTACAAAAGCACAAACTATGGTGCAGATTTACAAGGAAATGTCACAGCGCAGAGATGTGCCAGATTTGGCAGCGCCATGCTCCAACATTTCCAAAAAGCAGGAATGTGCCATATTTAGAAGAATACAACATACCCCTGTGCTTTCTGTAGCCCTGGCGCTAAAATTAGCTGCCTAACACCAATGCAGGCACCCTTGCACAATAGTGCAAGGATGATTGTTTGTGTGCAGAAAGGTGTCCCTTCCTGCACATAAATAATTAATAATGGCGATTTGTTACTTCTATGTGTGTTGCCAAATGCAGCGCACATAGAAGTAGCAAATCCCCATTATTTTATAATTGTTTATGTGCAGAAAGGGACACCTTCCTGCACATAAACAATCAATAATGGCAATGTGTTACTTCTATGTGAGCTGCAGAAGGCAGCACACAAATAAAAAGCAAACACTTGGAGAAATACAAATATTTCTCCTGGTTTCGCTATTCTTATGCCTTCTATTGCATGGCGTTAGTTTTTGGCACTGCCTCAGTTTTATACATCCTTGTAAATCTGGGGCAGCTTCAAAAAGCAATGGTTGTTGTGGTGGATTTTACCGCTCCAATAATACGTTTAAAACCCCGGCCACGCGTCTCACTAATGCACGAGCCGAGGACCGGAACCGCAACAGGTTAAAAATCCCGGGTGAGGACTTTAACTAAAGTAAGTGCGTTAGCAGCCCTGCAGCACACTCTGTGGCTGCGTACCAAACCATACGTTTTCCATGACACCCGGGGCATCCCCCCCCCTTTACTCCCTTCATTATTACCATCATCCTTTCTAATACCATTTCTAGGACCACCCACATTATCGCTCCGGTCCTATGTGTAACGCGCAGCCCTCCCGCAATTGGTAAGTTTTGATGACGGTATGAAGAAATGATGGGCGCAAGTGAAGGAATGTGTATATATGTGCATGGTGTTTATTAAGTCAGTACTATTTTACGAGGCGGTGCATTAATTGCTGCAATCTGAGACTGTTTTTCATTGGTGCTATTTTGTCATTGACAGCCAGACGAACACGCAGATAGTGTTAGAATGCAAGTAAAATCGCCACGTTACAAGGTCTGTCACATATAACTAGTATGTCACAGAGCTACATAGGATGAGTGGCACAATGAGGAGATTTCTCCTCCAACAGAGGCATGCACACAAATGTAAGCATGTAATCACCATACACCGATTGGGTATGACGCACTGATTGAACGTTCTTTAATGTGTTTTTTACGGTGTGTCTGTCCCCGATTTAATCTTTCAGATGGAGATTGGCAGTACACAGACACACATACATTTAACACACCGCGACGAGTAGCTACTCTGCCCTCGCTTTACAGTGAGTATAGGGATTTCCCATCCTGTAATAGCCCTCACATAGGGGGTTCTCTCTTTGCCCTGAAGAAAGTCCGGGACCTTAATGGCCGCACAGGACTGAAACATGTCGGCACTAGGGTCTTTTTTATTGACCCAGACAGACCCAAGAATAAAGGGAAACCAGGTGTCTGACTGAGGTATTTTATCTTTAACCCCCCTACCTTCACCTATCCAAAGAGCTCCCAAGACTGTGGTTGAGCCCACCCCGACTTATAGGGGTCGGGGTGACCCGATGATGAAGCATGACACCACTGGGGTGTGTGAGGGTAACTAAAACAAGAAGCATTCTCTCCCTGACACAGGATTGTGTTTAGCACAACATTCCACTAGAGAGGCCCCACTCATTTTCTCTTCCCTGTCTTGTGACACGGGTAATATAGTAATAACTCTGACCACTGACCGGTCAACTGGAGTATTTTTTGTGATAACTGTTTTGAAGGGAGGATGTACTCCGAGTAAGATTTCCTCTTTAACCCCCCAGATACTGTGATTTTCCCGGTATTTCCATGTGTTAATATGGAACACCCACACCAACACCGATTGCATGCTCCTTTCACACAAAGTGATGCCTGTAAAGGGGCCGTATTTACAAGGTTAAAAGTGACATTCTGGTGGTGCTATCGCCTATATCCCAATGTGTCTGTATGCCCTCACCACGCAGATTTCTATTCTTACTTTAAAGTAACTTTTTCTCTTGAAATTTGTCCATAATAAATGTATTGTATTGTTTCCGAAGTGCTAATGTAACATAACTATTCATATGTCTCACAACTGGTCCTATGTAAAGCACTCTGTCACTCACTTGGGTCTTGCTCATGCTGTAGAAAACTGCAAATAAATAAAAATGTATATGTTCTGCTATAGGGAATAGCAATCCTCTAGTCAATGCTTAAGTATAAAGATTACAACTGGTCTGGGGACCAGGTTGAGCTGCACATTGCCATTAAAGCCCAGAGATCCACATTCTTCCTATGGCTTTGGTACCAACACATCACCCAACTCCATTCTCCTTTCATGCGCTCACTGTAGTTAACCAAACGAATCTCACCTTAACAAGGTAGCCACCAAAGTGAGCCCCCATGTTGGAGAGAACTTTCTTTTTCTTGGCATCATCATCAGCCCGTTTCTTCGCCTCCTCTTCCTCTTTCCTCATTTTTTCCTCCTGGAAGTGAAGTAGAGAAGTATTTTATTGTCAGGAATTGAGTCATGTACTACATACTGTTGTGCAAACATATTCCCTACATCCACATTTGGATAGATTGAGTGCACCCTTCCACCCCAGAATTCAGTTTTTGGAATCACCTGGGAAAAAGGCTGAAAGCTCCCATAGCATTACGTACTCACCGCCAGCCGTGTCTGTCTCTCGCGTTCCTTCTCTGTTCGGAAGCGTTGCTGCTCCGCCCTCTCAGCCCGGCGGTGCTCCTGACAAGAGAAAGTGAAGAGCATCATTAACCACAGTCACCTACAACTCAAGCAGGGATACAAGGTGTGATTCACAAAGATAAACCTACACTTTTGTGTTAGTTTATGATTTTTTTTGTATTCACAAACTACAAGTTAATAGTACGTTTACGACTGCGGATAGTTCTCAGTGGGGGCAGGGAACTCCACACATATAAAAAATATTTTTTTTTCACAAAGGTAAACTTCCACTTGTGTGTAGGTTTATGGGTTTTTTGTTTTCAGTGCCTGGGATCTATATTATTTTATAGACTCCAAATTAATTTACTACCAAACACATCAAGTTGATTTCATATAGACGTTTTCGTCGGAAAAATACATAAAGGTTAGGCAATTCCTACTATATGGTCAATCTCATGGAGTCCTATTGCATCTATGTTTGAAAATAAATCATGGAAAATATTATATAGCATTTTATTAAATGTGAAGATCAATAGGGAATGTTTTCTCACCTTAAATTAGTCCTCCGTCAATAAAGCTAGCAGTGCAGTCTTTACTACTGGTGCTACTCTGACTCGTCCCACTGCTAATTTTAGATTTTTTTGTATAGAAAACAGACAAATTGTTGAAAGCTAATAAAATTGAATCCACTACTGCTACTAGTGCTACATCTAGTAACACAACAACTTCCGATACTGCATTTTTGAGTGCTACTATAATTGCTCCGACTACTACTTTTAGTACTACTTATCATATAACTACCGGCAAATCTAGAACTACAGTTCAGCAGGAGAACACCTCCTACTAACCCATTAGAGTTTACGTGGTCCTCTTTGATTACAAAGACGATGAAAAGATACCAGTGAGTCATGATTCAATACATAGGTTAGTCTATGAAATTGATTCGATGTATAAGGCAGCCAGTGAATTTGCACCCAATGAGTTGAACCAATAGTGTTTCTTTAAACACTGCCCTTCTGTTCATTCAAAAGTGAACACCTAGAGGAGTTGTCAAGTATGCACATTGTTAGATGATGCATATCTGTCACATGGTTAACAAGAGAGTGGTAAATCTGCAAAAGTGGTCTGTATGAAGACAATTACAGTTCAATGAAGCTAAATGAAAAGGGTGCTGAAACCTTGAACAACATAACAGGTTAGAATGTGAGGTCTTAAGTATACCAATCAAGAGGGGGAGGTCTCATCTGCAATGGTGTGTCAAGGTCTAAAGAACATGCAGTTTAAAATATACATATGGAGTGTTGAGTCAAGTACTGAAGGTTACCTGAGTTGTATTTTGCCCATTTTTGAAGGCCACACCAAGGGTATTCTGTCCAGTTTTAAAAAGTCACATCTGGTGTCCAGTTTTAGAGACAAATTCTAGGGTATAGTATATTATATGCCGGTCTAAAGGCCACATTTAGAATGTTGTGTTCCTTTGTAGACACCAAGGGACGTAGGAATTAGAAATTGATTCAGTGAAAGTGGTGGCAATTGCAAACCAACTTTTACAGAATCTACTCCGATTTTTCAGGCCAACCAATGTATTAATATGTTGCTGTGCAAAATCACCATTCGTAGTGGTTCGCAATCTGACTTACCTCCTTAAAATCAGTGAACTAGTTTGCTAATTGTGACCACTATGATTGGCTACAATCACAGGGATGGTGGCCTGCTGGGCTCATCAGACTGCCATGTCTGTGACTGCTCTTCAAAAAAGGAATCTTTTTGTAAATGCAGCACATGGGATACATTTAAAAAAAAGTAGAACCTTCACAACAATATTTTATGAGTAAGCAGTGGTCTCATGGACCACTTTCTATTCCCAAAAAATGTTTTTTTTTAAACATTCGCAAAGGGTAAGGGGTAACTTGAGGGCCCCTTTTCGTTTGCAAATGAGTTACCACCTCCTTTGAAGTGATAGTATAAAAAGATATTTGACATTAATACAAACCATAAGGAATCAGTATTTAGATGGGACGCTCTTAACATGCACCCTCCAAATACCAATTCTTCATGGTTTTCTAAACCAATGTAATGATTTGGAAAGCATTTTCCGAATTGTTAAATGGGTTTTAGCACTTGCAAACTCTCTGATGTACTGCATCAGAGGGTTTTCGAGTGTTAATAACCCTTAGTACGTGAGGCCGCAAATCTCTGGATAATATGGAAGAAATCCAGAATCACTTAAAATTGAACCCCTACAAGGAAAGGGACGAACATTTTAATATGTTGATGTTGGAAACAAAGAGGGAGAAGGTGATATACTACAAAAGATCTAGAACAGTTTGTTCATAGAGTGAATTAACACAACACCATGTTCACTTGAAGCATTCTCCTAGAATAGAGTTAAGGAAATATAAGGTGGGGTGAGGCTCAGGAGTGATATTATAGAAAAATAATACACGCACGTAAATAGCAGTGAATGCAGGGAGCAGTCCCCAGCAGAAATAGTGCTGAGAGAAAATAATTCAAAATGAACAGGGCATAGGTTGTCTGGAAAAGGTTGGAATACAGAAACCTGGGAGAAGGAGTTGACAAGTGTGGGTGGATCATGATCCTTCGGACTTACAATTCTCTCCATCAGTGCAATCAGCTCCTCCTCTTCTTTCTTGCGCTGCTCGAAGTGGACATCTATCAAGGTCTGCAGCTCCAGCAGGTCTTTTTCCATGCGCTTTCTGTGGATGTCCTGGTTTGAGGGAAAACCATCATTAATTGGGCATAAATACAGCATTACCTTATACGTGATAGGGATTACCTGCCGTCCCAACCCAATCTTCAAGCTCACCCACTATTCTGCACTTATCACTCAAAGGCCATGTATATAAACCAAGAAGACATTTCCATGATGTCGGGTCCTGCCCTCTGCCTCACCCATCCAGATTTCAACACATCAGCTCTGAAAGAGACACTCAACAGGGCTAAACCCTCATTAGGTACTTACCAAACATCTCCACAAATATAATGAGATTCAGACTCACGATGAAAATGTTAAAAACAGTTCGAAAACACCACCCCCCGGATGCCGCACATGAGAGTGTGTGCTGCAAATGCCATTTAACGATAACATGTTTCTGGTACAGGTAAGGTTCCAAGTAGCTCCATGTCAGTAGGACATCACTTTCCCATTCCTGTACTTCCCGTTACAAACTATCGTTTATTTAGTCTAATTTGTCCACTTGAAGTCAACTGAGACTACAACTACTAGAATGTATTGATTTCTTATATCGAAACCGGATTGGAAATGTGGTGTCCTGCCAAATAGACCCACATGGCCACTCTAGCATAGATCAGGACCTAAACTTTCTAGAGTCAGACTAGCTGAAGGAGAAAGAAGATTTTCCTAATTGACTAGTGACTTTTGAAAGGCCTGTAGGTAGAGGAGGAGGCATTTGCCTTTATTGTGACTGCTGGAGCCCCAGCCATCCAGTCTGTCAGAGGAACAGGCTTGTCAGGACATCTCCCAATATCCATACAAGCCAATTCACACCTAGAATTTCTGCATCACCGTTCATCAGAGCAGTGGTGGTCACTCTACACAAGATTAAAAAAGAGTGTCTGCAACTCTACTATACAATATTACACTACTTTACTGTACAGTGTGTTGTACTTTGGTGCATTCTAATACCCTATAATAGAGACAACATTCAGGTGTATGCCCAGTACCTGAAAGAATTTCAGACCGTCTTTATTTGGAGAGCAGTGGCTAATGAGGTGGGGTTGCTAATATCGAATTGCATAAATGTGCCATAGGTGTGATAGAGGTAAAAAAGTACTCATTCAAAGATATTGAATATTATATATATGTGTATTGTATAGATAACACTTGCCCATTTCTACATAGTTAGGGACAGAGTCTCTGGCCATGACTACATGTGAGGCACAAAATAACCTTGTTTACGCAAAGGGTGCAATTATGCAGGTTTTTCATGAAGGCTATCAGCGTTTGATATGAATGACAAGCATATCTCTTAATGTGACACACCTATTATTGGTACATTTTAGACAGCAGTGCTAGCTGTCAGGGTTTCATTGATTTTTGCCGCTTTGTACATGAGGGTGTTACATCTGTGCCGATAACAGTGCCAACATGTGTTTAGGAGAGGGAAGGGTGCTCCTCACACTGTCAGGTGGCATCTTGCTGGATGCCGTGCCCAGCAAGTAGTTGAGCATCCCCGCTTCTTGCACTGTTCTGACATCTCTGAGCTCTCACCCACTGAGAGTGGCATTCCTCAACCTGCCTGGTGTGTCACACATCATGACATACTTGTTGTACATTATGTCTCTGCGTGCACTAAGGCACGGGTCTATTTACTCTCTACTTAGCCCAAACTGAGATGGTTTCATCTGAAACAAGAAGGCACCAGGAATGAGAGAGCCCTATATTTTGGACTGCACTTTTGCTGTCATGCTTGTATGGGAAAAAAAACAATATATGATTAACAATGTTATTTTGATACTACAGATGAGGTGGCATAACGCCAGATGAGTGTACTTGTCATCTCCACACTACTCACATCAAAGTCCACCCTCTCCCCCTCTGGGATCTTCGGGGGCGCCAGCTGAGTAAGCAAAGGCCTGAGGAGAGAGCGAACATGGGCAGAGTCAGAGGTGGAAATCATTTCACAGCATCGTAAACCAAAGATGAATCTTACAGTGGGCACCTGAAGCATGTTGCGCCAGCCTAGAATGGGGCGTGGGTTAAACTGGTGCATAGCTGAGTTGTTAGTGCTCCTGCTGCAGAAACCCACGTGCAACTGTTCAGCGTTTCATCATTTAAATGTCGGTACCGTGAGGGCTAATTATGTCATAACACTAGTTAGCACAGCTTTCACACTCAGGAGCATATTTATAAGTCCCTTTTAATGACGCTCCGGCGGTGCAGAGTGCAGAGCCATATCTACGTGGCAACAAAAAGCCCCCCTGTGTGCCTTTTCATGGCCTCGTAGATATGGTATAAGGCAACGTAGCGTCTTGTGCTGCATTGCTGCCTCACACTGCGTCGGAGACGCGTGCCATGGGAGTTGTGTTGGGTATTCCCACTCAACACCCATGGTATTTGACACATTACCAGATTTACAACAAGGCGTAAATCTGGGAACCCAAGGGAGGCGTAACAATTGTTTTTATTCAGGAAGGCGCACATTCCTGAACATAAACAATTGCGCCAACAACGCAGACACCCTTGCACCATGGTGAAAGGGTGTCTGCGTTGGCGCACGGCTGCCGTTTGTGCACCAGTGCAGTGGAAGAGGATAGGAATGCGCTGTATCTCATAGATACGGCGCATTCCTGCTCCTTTTTAATGCAGGGCAGCGCAGCAAAGTGACGCGCAGCTCTTCCCTGCGTCAAATTGTTGTAAATGAACCCCTCAGTTTTTTAGAGCAGCATAACGGGTTTACTATCATATAGTATCAGTATTGCTCAGTGAAGCACAAATAGTAAAATATATTTTTTAATTGAAGGTGAAAGTATATTTTGAAATTATACCATTCTATTACTTTTTGTCTGTTGTACTCCATTCGATGTACGCGTTTGCTTGATATCGTAAGGATGTTGCATAGTTCTTCTCTTTAAACGTTTTTCTATGCTTGAATAAGTTTGTGATTAAATTGGTGCTAAGCCTGCTAACAAAACAGAGTTGAACCACTTACTTTGGCCGAGGGCGTTCCTCCTCTTGGAAGGGGCAAGGGAGAAAGAAAGAGACAATAGATTACCAGAGGCCCTCTGTTACCCCAGTGGTGCTGTCAGTCACAGGCAGCATGCAGGGAGCAACAATCAGGAGGAGACAATGACGTGTGTTCAAAAACTTCCTAAAAGACAATTCTGTCACACAGGTTACACAGACGTGATTGGCCAGAGGGTGAACCTATCAACTATAGCAATTTTAGGCAGCCTCTGAGGACACCACCAGTGTGTGGGAGTATTAAATCCCCTGCTAACATCAACGATGGCTCTGCTTTTACGAAAGAGGGAGCAATATACCTTCTTGATTAGCGAGGCAACAACCCAGCATTAGAAGACCTAATACATAACCATGCTTATAAACATTAACAACATGTACAATGTCAGGCAGATGCCCGAGCGGAATCACTGTGTCTCCCTTCAACGAGCCTGGATCCCGGATTCTGCCATTTTGTTTGCACCAAGCCCATCGGTATCTGCTTGAGGCAAGGGCGCAACCCAGTTCAGTTTGCGTTGGGACAGTGGAAATCTGCCCAGTGATGGTGTCGTGCAGGCGCACAGTGTGGACCAGTGGGCTACCCTATGAAGACTGTCTTTGACCAGAACTGCACGCTGCTAGCACGGGAAACCAGCGTCTTCTTTCAAATGATGTCAAACCATGTTGGCCAAGCTCCATTTCCTGTCACTTATGTTAGTGCCCTGCCCCTTACAGCTGTTCACTCCTCTTCCTCTGTCCAGTCTTTCAGCCATTAGCTTGTCCTGCTGGTCAAAGTGGGTTAGGGACTGCATGCCCTGGCCGAAGGTGCCCATTTAGGGACTCTGCACTGGAAAAATCCACGCCTGCCCCAAGGAGTTTTGAAGGAGTCCAAACCCATTCCCATCCAGACCATATTAAGGAAGCGCTTACCGTGGTCTGACAATGCATTTTACCGGGAATCCATACCCTCCTGAGAATTCCTCCATTATATTTAATGTGTGTTTGTACGACTGTGTTATTAAATGAAACATACACACAACCCTGACTTATGCAGATGGTGCGCTCCATTATAATTTCAACGATAGGGACCACCGTGTATGAATGTTCTGCTTTTCTGTAGACAATCCTGAATCGTATCTCAGGGCTTGCAGCGATGTCCAGTGCTCCGCTGCTCTCTAGCTAGGTTCATGATGCACAAATATACATATATTTGCTTGTCCTAGAACTTAAAAGGCTTGTTCCTCTTCATCCCTAATCCAGCTCTTCACCCCGCAAGCTAGAATGAGATCCAATGATCCCCGACTTCCACCACAATTGGAAGGTGTAGAAACAAGAGCTCCAAGAGCAATCCAGGGATCATGAGGCCTGTCAGACATTCTTCAAATTAGGGGTCGACAGGGGTCTCTTAATAAAGATGTATCTACCTTAGGTATCTCTTCATAAAGATCTTGACCAAGATTCATGAATTCTTAGGGGTTCCTTTGCAGAGAATACAGCTTTCAGAACACAGAGTTCGAAGGGGCTTTATTAACATGTGTATGCCCAGCCGCATTGAAATAGCAGACGACACAACCAAATCAAGGATATAGTTTGAAACACACCCTGTATAGTTCTAGTGCTGAGCCCACAAAAATTCTTACCAACTCAGAATTTTTAGTTAATGTTTAACCTGCTTGCTTTTTTATTGACCCAACCTCTGCAAATAGTTTAAAATGTTAAGTTGATCAAACATGTTGCTCGGTCAGGATATAACTATGAAGTCATGTTTCAGGGTTGTAAAACATATTGCCCATGTAGCATCCTATGCAAATAGTTTAAAATCCTGGGGAGAGCAAGCATGTTGCTCAGTCAGGATATAACTATGTAGCTATGTTTAAGGGTTGCAAAACATTTTTCCCATGCAGCATTTTATGCAGGTGAGATGGTGTGGGCTTGAAAAACTTGTTCTTTACTCAGCATCTAATGTAGGAGATATGGTATGGCTTCAAAAAGGAGAGCTAAACACCAACGTTCCTACCGAACTACTGTGCCTGCCACAGGCGGAATCATTTTAATAACATAAAATGTTCATAAGGTGTTATCTATTTAAATCCTGTAGACAGGATGCTGTTTGGTAGTAGGACCAGTGCTGTATAGAGAGTGTTAGAAATTGTGGCATCACCAAGCCATCAGTACAGATATTCTTGAAATGTAGGTCCGCTCTGATTCAGAGGCTAGGGCGACTCCATCAAGATGCCCAATGGCTAGTCTTTCAAACCCCATGGGTGCAGGCATTAGATCACCCCAAAGGGATTCTTAGAGACCCTACAGATATTTGAGTTTATGTTCTCCAGATCCATACCCAGGGTTCAGAAATTCATTAATGGCCATAGGTTGGGCCCACTCATAAAGCCCTGAACCCCGCAGATACTGAGCTGCTCGGCGCTAGTACTGGGTCTAGCTGGCATTCATAGCGTCACCTTTAAAATACTTACACCACACATCACTACGAGCCAATTTTAGACCATATGTAAGAGTGCTTAAAAACAATGGATGTGTTAATAAACCAATTTTTGCATTTTAGACATAGATTCGAAAGGCGAGGCAGTGCTGTGTCTCACTAGCATCCTGTGTACACTACCAGAGTGCTTGGTTAGAAAAACGACAGAAAAAGTCCATATGTTACATTGCGTGCTATATGACATGTTGCATCATTTTAAAGAAGTACTATATGTCTTGACAAACACTTCTTGACTGTATATTTGACAACTTTTCTTATGCTCCTGGGTTACTGTTGGCAACTGTCCGAATAGCAATGTATTATGTCTTTTGCAGTAATGGAGAATAAGAAAATGTCATCTATTTTCAACCGATAGGGAGTTCTAGAGAATATTTACTTGATTTAGAGTTGTGTGGTAATGGAAAACCATCTAAATTGTTGTGGAAGAGCTAAATCCTCCCATGGAGCACAATGCTTGGAGTATACTCCACTGACCTAATTACTTCTGCTATACTATTCCTACTGAAAATGTAATCCTCCCAGTAGACTGTCCACCTGAAAATCCTCCAATTTTGTAGGAGCACTTTCTTCGCAAATTGGAGGATTTTCTCTTAGCACACAACTTAAAATCAGATCCTGTCTGCTCGAAATTTGTCGGAAGGGTCCCAAAAATATCATCAGAGGAGGAAGGTATGAGTGGATGAGGAAGGCTATGTCACGTTATTATTTGAGCATCAAAGTGGATGGTTTATCAAGAATGGAGCACAGCATATGATGAGACATTATTAAAATAAGTTTGTGAAACAAAAATGGTAAAGTCAGTAAATAATGCATTGTTCATGGGAACTACACGTTGTCACTTGTTGCATTGCCAAAACCTTGCCGGACTATGTCAACTCTTTGAAGATGGAGAACTCTGTAGCCACAGAACAGAGTGCATACAACTGGCCTTGTATGGAATTTCTGATCCTCATTGTTCGCAAGATAACAACTGAGGATTTCTTTAAACCACAGTCTAGCCAGATATTTCTAAACACTGTTATCACTCTACTAATGCTTTTATGAGTATGATGTTCTCTTTGCAGACTTATATGGTGAGGAATATATATTTTTATGAGTGGGTAAGATATAATGTTCTATCCATTAATGGTTGATAGTACAAAGTGATAATTAAAGCAGTAAGCAGACATGTTTTACTCTTACATATCTTGCCATAGAATTTTATTGAGTCTTTAATTCTTTTTCAGTTCAGTTAACTGAATTAATCGAATGGGGTGTGCCATAGTCTAAGTTGGGATACTTGTATTATGTGTATTAACGTCCCAGGATCCCCATTTGAGTAAGTACCTAAGTCTCAGTAGGCTGCATTATTATGAGGCAACCATGTCCAATGTTCACAGTAGTTAATTTCTGATTGATTTGATTTTGATTTTAAGTTTTATATAGGCAAAAAAATATCCAGAGGTGTCTTGGTAATGAAGTAACAAGGTAGAGAGAGAAGACCATGGTAATTAATTCCTAAAAAAGCCTTGTTTTTAGAGACTTCCAAAAAATCAAAAGGGAGGGAGCCGTTCTTATTTCCAGGGGAAGCATGGTCCAGTTCCTTGTAGTACAGCCCACAAAGCTCCTGCCTCCTCCAGAAAAAAAGTTTATAAGGAGGCACCACCAGAGTTCTGGGTGAGCTGGAACGAAGACTCCTCTCAGGGGCATACCTTCTGAGTTTCTCTCTTAAAAAGGCAGGGTCAAATCGCTTAACACTTTGTAACTGATACAGAGTGCTTTAAACATTATTCTCTTATGAACAGGGGGCCAGTCTAAGCTCACCAGAGATTGAGAAGCAGATTGAAATCTGAGAATTCCCATTAGCAACCTACCCACTGCATTGTGAAGCATCTGAAGTTTTTCCAGGCCTCTTTTGTCAGATTCAGAAACAGACGGTAGCAACAGTCCACTCAAGACATTACAAGGGCTAGAGCAACTGTCTTCAACAAATTAGATGAGAGGAATTGAGCTATTTTCCTAATAACACAAAGCAGAAAGAAGGAAGTGGAAATAACCTTGTTTATCTGATCTTTGTAGGTTAGTCTATTGTGAATCAAATTTCCCATATTTTTCCCTTTTTCCACTGGCAATGGGAGCAGACCAAATTCATCTGGTCACCATGACGAGTTCCAGAAAGAAGTGTTGTTTCTGAACAGAATAACTTCAGTTTTTGAAGAGTTAAGCTTAAGGCAATTTTTGTACATCCATAGGCTCACAGCCTTCATGCAATTGTGGAAAGTGTCATTCAAATCTGGTCCTTTACTGGACAAAGCACCAACAATCTGGGTGTCGTCTGATACTAGCGACAACCCAAAAGAATTCACCAAAGCCGCTAGTGGTGTTACATAAATGTGAAGAGGGTTGGGCTTAACGATGACCCCTAGAAAACATCACAAGGAAGGGAAAAAGGTTGAGAAGCATTTTCTTCCAGGGTCACTGTTTGCACTCGCTCTGTCAAATAAGATTTAAATAGCGACAGTGCCACACCACCTATCCCCATGCAATCTAACTGGTTGAGCAGAAGATCATGGTTGACTGTGTTGAAGGCCCCCATTAAGTCAAGTAGGATGAGGACAGCATTACCCCGTCTATCTACTGAGGTCCTGATCATCTCAGTGGCTACAATAAGGGCTAATTCCATGGAATTCCCCTCGCAGAACCCACATTGGGAATCATCCAACAGATGATTATTGTCCAAGAATGAAGATAACTGAGAGTTCATTATCTTCTCAATCAGCTTGGCTAGATATGGGAGCCTAGAAATCGGCCTATAACTGTGAGCATCTAAGATATTCAAATTGGATTTCTTTAGCAATGGAAGAATCAATGCAGATTTCCATGCCTTGGGAAATATGCCGGTCCTAAAAACCGTGTTAAAGATGGACACGAGTTGAGAAGCCACCACGTCAGGAAAAAGCGGCAGGATTTTGGGGGACATGGATCCAACGGGTAACAAGACTTAATGGTGAGAACCATCTGTTTAACTTGTTCCTCTGAAAGCGATTTCAAGTCTGAAAAAAGAGTCTTACTTCCATCCCTAAGGTGAACATCATTGATGGTCTGAGGCATGGATATGTTGATGGAAAATATATTAAATATAGTCTCCACTTTGTTCTGCAATGCAGGAGAGGAAAGTTTAGTGACAGCTTGGAGAAGGGCTTTGGTAGAACAGCTGGCTGAATGGATCTAATAAAAATTCAGATTTTACCCTAGTAATGAGTTTTTTGTAATCTGTGAGCAAAGTTTTATATATTTTTTTCTGTTATATTATAATTTTTTTCCCCAGATGCGTTCTTGTCTGTGACATTCCTGCGTGGCTGCCCGAAGGTTTTCTTCTCCTAAATACTTTCTGTTTAACCTGAACTAATTTATCTGCTACTGCAGTCAGTCAGTCTGAGTAGTTGGACAACGTTACATTAATGTCTTCCATCTCTTCCAGCTGAGATTTAACCAGAACAGAGTTAAGTTCCATCACTTGCACACTGTGCCATGCCCAGGAAAGGATTTGGTCAACTTGATACTCTCATGGGAGCAGAGTTATTTACCAGTGTAATCTCCCAGCTGACTTCACTATGGTCTGGCCACGTTATTGGAAATATGAGTAAGTTAGTCTTTTCGGTTAATAATTAATGATGTACATACTTGTGAACTAGTTAGGAGGGTTACCCCAAAGCCAGATACTAGCACCTCTGCAAAGCTTTCATTTCAGCAATCATCAGTTACCTTTTGCATTTCCAACTAGGACTGATAAAGATCCTCATCCCTACACACAATTGTATTTGTAGACCAATGTGCACATACAGTAGCTTTTGGTGTTTAAAGTTTAAGTCTTTATGTTGTAATTCAAACAATCAAAAATGTATTTATTTCCAAGATATAGATCTTATAAAAATATAAAACAATACGTATTACAACACGTATACTGCATATCAAATCTCCATGAGGACAAACATTACAATAACCAAAAAGCCCAATGGCTTATCTCTGGCCTCTAATACAATAGTTCTTTACACCTTAAAGCTGATGCAAATACATACACACAACACCCAATACATATAGAATTTCAATAACTGCTTTACAGCCTCAAAAATTAATCAACAAAAGTTGTTTCTGAATTAGCTTAGTATATCAGGTCAGAGCAATTCTAACCTCTGAGTATTTCCTTTTGAATAAAGGAACTATTGCTTCTGATCAATTTGTAACTCGATATTTCCTACAGATGGAACTAAGAGTTTTTATCATCCCTTCCAAGAAAGGCTATCAATCTAAGAGGAGATTAATTATATTGTATTTAACGTTCAAATCACAAATATAGCACTCTTAACAATTATTTCTCTAAAACCATTTTATTCTCCAAAATCGAGTCAATCCAAATTCTAACTCATAAAATTGGATTCTGGATCTATTTTTCCGGGAATTGTTATAAATAGGGAAAGTGACGTCATCTCCAATCCTTTTAAAGAAATGCATCACAGACTTCTTAGGGGACAAATTATTTCTGCCTTTAATTTGACTACGGCTATAGCCCTTTCACTCAGAAGACTTTTTACTTTGGCCCGAGAAATTAAGCTTTCTGATTATAAAATGTTGAGTCTTAAAGCAGAGTTAGGAGTGAAGTTTAATATTACATATGAAGGGATGTTGGACTAAATAAGCATATCCCTCTAGGATATAACTGAAAGGTTTTCATTTACTGTCCTTACTCCTAATGAACAAAATTAGAAACCTTTGGGCACATGATTGTGCCAATAAATCTGAAGAAGAGAAGTCTGTTGTAATTAACTCTGTCATCAAGGGCCAATAGTTCTGCTAAATAAAGGGCTTGAGGTATTAATTTCCCTATGATGGCCTTTTTTAATGGTTGTACCAAGAGGCCACGAAACTTGATATCAAACCGATTAAGTGCATTAGTTGTAGAGAGTAAGAATATTTTTAATATAGCTAAATGTCTGTTAAATCGCAAATGGTCTGCATAGTGACGACCAAAATATTTATAGCCATTACTTTTCATTCTTACCAAAGATCAGTGCCTCACCAAAGATCACCCTACTAGATGCAACACATTTGAAGAAAGGTCTTCGTATTATGGCCCACCAAAGAGGATCTGCATCGATTATTACTGCTGGAAGACTATGTTGGCCACCTGCCCATGAGGGTTTCATAGTTCTAATTGTCTCAACAATAATACCTACTTCCTGCAACAATATTGAATGAAGATCTGAGTAATAGCATTATGATGAATTTTGGCTTTTAGGGAGGAGATTTTGAATAGATTGGCTATAAATCTGATCCACTGCTCTTCAGATACTTGGTCTCTAAACCTTCAGGAGATACCTTTAGCTCAATATTTACCAGAAGCCAGATTTTTTTTTAATTGCTTCATGCATTTTAGGCCAATTATACTCATAGAACTTTAGTTTCTTTTGTACAAGCACTGCACAATATTTTTATTTTTTCAAATACTCAACTGACGCCTATCAGCGTCCCTCTTATATTTTTTAATTTACAACACATCCTATTAAGTTATTTTCTCAGAATGAAACACTCCTGTTCATATCACCATAAACTGTTCTTATAAGCTTACAAATATGGTCAGATAATAGAAAGCTAATCATTAACCAGATCACTTATTTTATGTACACAACTACCACACACCTGCGTAAATGGTCTCAAGCCCAAAGGTGAACAAATGTGTTGCACGGTCAGCATATGTCAAAGTAGCCTACAGTTCATGGTAGATTAACAGTTTGATCGCATATCATCCTATCCATGAGGACGTTGTGAGTTTGAGAATCATGTTCTTTACTCAACATCTGAAGTAGAGTAGCGGTCGTGGCCTTGAAAATGTGTTGTTTACGCTGCCCCATATGTTTGGAAAATGCACTTACGTTGCAAAAACCATGCTTGAGCATTATACCTGTCGAATATTTCTTATTCGATAACCATCTACAAAAGTCAAGATTTAGTGTATGTTTAAGTAAACAAGTGCTTATCTTCAGGCTGGGTAAGGAATACCAGAAAAATGTCTTGTTGGCACAGGGTGTGAAATTCCTATAGTATGGTCTAGTTAGATAAGTGTGGATTACCCCCAAAATGATTGCTCCCGAGGGAAACATGGACTTCTCAAAATGGCGGAATTTGGGTGGAATGTGGATTCCCCAAATGCCACTGACCATATGGTTTGACATCCTCTCGAAGGAATGATGACATACAAATGGATGGGCATCTGCCAAAGGGGTGTGGCAACTGAGTGTGGCCACTCATTATTTATGATGTGACATCATTTTAAAATGTTGTTACCTCTGCTCATGCTCTAGCAGATGAGGATCTAGAATCCCAAATTCTTCCAGGTTTTCCACAGCACAGAGCATCTTCTCCTGCTTCACCACACTATAGAACGCCACTCCTCTAGTTAGTGCAAATTAAGAAATGCCACTGCATCTCAATTTAAGAAGCATAATGTTGTCTGAAGGGGCAATGATAACATGAAAAATGCATGGTAATGTGGCAAAGGTCCAGCAACTCTCAAACCACAGTACAGAGCAGGGGCGTAACAATGCCCCCCCCCCCCGCAGCCCTGTGAGTGGGGGCCTGCAGGCTTACCCATACTGGAGGGGGCCCCTTCAACCTCTACTGATATGAGTGTGAGAGGCCCCTTCAGCAGATCTGTTACGCCACTGGTACAGAGGTTTGTAAATCTGGTGTACATTGGTCAAACGGTTTGTATGATTAACTGGTACGCTGTATTGTTAGGTAAATATAAACTTTTAAGAATATATTAAGGCTAAGTAGATGTGTATGTGCATTGAGTTAGTCCCTAAGGGACTGAGCATCTTCCAGCATTTTCTTTAATCCCAATGCCACAATAAACTCACTCACCATGGTGCGCTGTTGTGCCGTCCAGTCAAGTAGTCGTAGCAGAAAGGAGGAGAGAGGGGCAATGATAAAGAGAGTCAAATTAGTACCATGCAAGTGCACCCCCACTATCCCTATCCCCCTAAAACCTTTGAGGTCTTCTCCTCACAGCCTCCAGCTCACACAGAGGCAGAGATGTTGCACCTAACTCTTAAGGGCCAAAAAATTAAACATGGACATAAACAATACTGACAGACATGCAAACACCAATGCGTAGGGTGAAATCTGACCGTGCGACCCAAATGTGCCTAAGTGAGAAAAAAAATGGAAAACCCCTGGAGGAAGAAAAGGTCCTCTGGTCATAGCAAGACCACCGTCAAGAAACAGAAGAAAACTGCAATGAGAAAACCTGCTTAAAGAAAGAAGGGAGGAACTAGAAATGAAAATGCTGCAAACAACAGGAAAAAATTAACAGTAACACCATAAAAAAAAAAGTATAAGATATGTTATTTTTGTTAGTGAAAGCCTTCTTTGTGACCTCAAAAACAAATGCAAGAATAATAGACTTCAAGGTCTCTGAAGATGTTCTAGGGGAAAGTAGAAAGTTTTGGGTGGACTATTTCCTAGAAAAGGAAAAGAGATTGGTCAAGTATTGTAAACAATTGGTGAACTATAGTACAACTAAAAACTCACTAGGAAACTAACCAAATAGAGGTATTAAATACATTTTTTCAAAAAGCAAAATCAAGAAATTATGGGGTGATAATTGGAGTCATGGCCTATTACTAGTAGTAGAAATATTTGTATAACACTGTACACATCTGAGTGTGTCCAAAAACAGTAGAAAGGTTATTAGAATATTAGGGCATGTACACATTGTGCAAGAGTGGTGTTAGTGTCATGTTATGCACAGTGAGCAGAGAAGGCATCTATGTCATGCACAAGAAAGTGTACAATAAGGGTTTAAGCACCATGAAAGCTATACACTGTATGCAAGAGCATTGTCAGTGACCCCCATATACACGGAGTACACGAAAACGGATTGTCTTGTCATAAACAGTGTAGAGGACATACGCCAAAGCAATGCATACACAAAAACACTCTGCAATTATCCGGTGAACATGTAGTTTGCCAAGGAAGTTTATATGGGCAGTTTGTATCCCTGAACATAGCCTCTTGGTCAGCATGGCCACCTACATGCTATAAACCTGGATTATATGACCCCAGTACAACACCATGGCAATGGAGCAATCTAATAGTCTAAGGTTGATCAGGCCATCTCTTTTTCTAATCAATTGATAGATACTCACAAATGCTGGTAATAATCTCTTTAACACCTTCATCCTCATCTAGTAATAGACATCCACAGATGATTGTGCTGTTCTTGTCACATAGCTCAGTTCTCATGTAGTCACAAGCACTACAAATGCTTGCACAATTGTAGTAATCTTCCTCGAATCGAGTCTAGTACTGGAGCACAACAAATATCCATTCATTCTTCTGACCTAACTCTATTTTGGTTTGGTAAAAGATGTCTTCAAATGCATGGGTAATTCTTTTATCCTATCACCCATCTGACCTATTGATGGATGATAATTTCACCTTTTACCATTCTTAAACTCAATTCTATTCTCAAAGCGATTGTAAATTACAAATACTTCTATGATTCTTGATACAAATCCCTGCATGACCTCAGTCAATCACAAACACGCCATGAAACCTATGACCATTCTCAATTAAATCCTATATATTCACTAATCTAACATTTTAGATCAATTGTCTATTTGTGCCAATAATGACCAACTTTTCTTATAGCACACCCCAATTCTGGTCAAATATTGGGCAACCCCTAATATTTCTATGGTACTCAAAACTTATCTTAACCTTGTCTAAATGATGGACAGTCACAAACACTTAAGTCAGTCTAATAGCAAAATAGCAAAAAAAGAAGGCCTATAATTTCTACAATCACCTAAACCCAAATGTTGATCTGTTTTTTCAGCAAAGGATATACTGGGAGTTCTACTAATATTCCCATGTTTAGTGCACTTTACAGCAAGTTGATGGCACATTCTACTAAATGTGTGGATAAATTGATTTTTTTCTCCATTATCCCATTCTAGCCAAGTGATTAGCAGCCAAATAAAAGCTTGTAACTCAGTGACCCATCTCCATTCTGTCGCATGCACCATATTCAGCCCATACGTCATCGTAGCAGCGTCTATTGCTCTGTCCTTGCTCATTCCTGATCCAGCCTAGTGCTGGCACAATAACTCGATGGGCTATCCAACCAGCCAGTTGCCTATCTCCTTCTGAGTCCATGCCCCCTTCTTGAGTGTTTTCTTTACCTTCTTCCACCGGCTCTTCTGGCTCCTCTTTGTTAGCAGCAGCATCAGCAGGACAAAGTTACAGCCAAACAAAAGAAAGAGAGAGCAAGAGTGTGTGAGTGCGGAGCAGGCAGATACAGAGCGAGGTAAGGGCTGTGTATGTACTGACTGCAGAGCCTGCCGACAGCTGACAGCAAAATAGGGAAGAGTGGAGGAGGTCTTTCTGCTATGTAATACAGATCTTGATAGCAATACATAGTGCACAATCAGAGTTCAAAGGACTTGGCACTCAAGCAATTCACTTTAGAAATCACTACACTAGATGTGATGAATAGCAGCAAATCCCTGCCCATGTACAAGCCAAAAGATACCTTGTTAAAGTGTATGGAAAAGAAGGAATAGGTGGGTCAGACTCAGAGCTGGATGGGTCTGTGGGGAAATTCGATGAATGCCCAACAGGCCTTTGTCTCGAATAGATAGCAGGGTTTGGGAAGAGTCTGTTTTTCAACTTTTCGTAGGGTACAGCCTATTGGAGCTTCTCATGATTTTGTCATAGGCCAGTGGTTCAGGGGTGGGCTCAGAAAGAGTGGCACGGTCCTGAAGTACACCGGGGAACCAGCTTCCATCAGTAACATTCTGCTCAGGCAGGAACCTTTGCTGACAGATTTCACATATTCTTTTCAAGAACTGTGTCAACATAATGGAAGGCTTCCTAAAGCAACGGCTATGCTTCTACCTGCATCCCACCCCCCCTGGTACCAGGCACCATCTGCTCAAATCTAACCTATCTCTGTAGCCTTACACAACCAGCACCATCCTAGGACATGAAGGTGTGGGTGCTCAGCATACTCTAAGGTGATTAGTGGATTATTATTGTGGTGGCCGAAGGCCATGTGCATGCGCCGAACCAACCGTGCGTGCCCAAACCCCCACTGAACGCAGTGTGCAGAGGTGGTTTGGCCATTCACCCAATCCACTGCAGGCGGCCAATCTGCACTATACATGGCCTACAGCCTGTACAATGGCCCTTGGCCACCAGGTCTATGACTAGGCCCTCATAATTTTGCTTTAAATGTTGTTTTTGGTACAGTTGTACTGTTATTATAGTGCCACAGTGTGGTCCTCCCACATGGCCCTTGGGGGCCAGCCTAATCCTTTATGATTTCATCAGTAATGTCATTTGAGATGTCATCAGTTATGTAACATAATATAACATAATATAACATCAGTAATGTCATTTAACATGCCATGAGTGATGTAATATGTGAGGTCATAAGCAGTGCACATTAGGGGTGCAAGTTATAGTTCGTTCACTAAGCGGGTGAATTTCGTGTTTGTGAGGTTTTAACCTTAGTTCTTATCTCAGTTCGATGCCTAATTGTCAGTTCAATTTAAGCTTTGTTTCTTTCAATTAATTTCTGTGTTTTTTTAACGTAAGCTAAGATCTTAATACCATACCTATTTATAAAATCACCTTAACCTTTGTAATCATAGTCCAAGATGAGAACATACACAATCCCCTCAGGTAACCTGACCCCAACCTACGCAGGGAGTGCCCTACTCCCACAGTTTATGGCCAAGTTTGTTCACAGTGGGGGTTGGTCACAGGGCCAAGACCTTGGGAGCGGCAGGGATCCCTATAGACCCCACCACCACATGGGCCCAGGTTTCAGAATCTGCTCAACCTTCCCCTTATGGGCCCTCTCTAAAAAATGTTAAGGACTCAGGCACTAAGTCCCTAAGTCCTGTCCTGTAATGGTGGCTGCAACATTTCCCTCCAATGTTACCACCAGCCAATCAGATTGGTTTGGCACTGCAGAACTGGTACCTTTAGCACAGTAATGAAATAGCAGATGGGCGAAAATCTCCCAGTTCTCAGGATTTATTTGAATTTTGGTACCACTGTACCATACCAAGGGTAGATATTTCTACCTCTTTCCGAGGGTTAGCCCCTTCATGTGCTACCTTAGCCCAGGGCCAGACTGGAAACAATGAACCAACCCTGGCAGATTGCTGCTCAACCAGCTCTGGGAGTGGTGGGGGGGGTGAGGGTATGCTAGCAAAAATCACCACTCACGCTTTTGTGACAGCGGGCCGATATTGCAGCATTGCTGCAAAACCGGCCCCCACTGACAAAATGGGTCCCAGTGGCCACAGAACCGGCCCCCACACCTCTGGTCCACTGGGGAAATACCCAGTACCCTCTACGGCCAGTCCGGCCCTGCCTGAACCCCTCTTTATTTGCTAATTTTTAAAACAACATCTGAACTGATTTGCACAAAATTACCAAAAGCACTCTTTCTGATTAAAGTTTGAAATATTTGCCAAATTTAGTGTAATTCCGTACAACTGTACTTTCTATATTGGAGAGCAAAGTTTCCTGTGGGAATTAAGATGGAAATCTCACTTTTGGACCCTCCTTTTTCTTGGTCACTGTGAGATCAGCACAAAACTTTCCATGAAAGATCCAAAGTTTATGAACTTTTCTTTGTGAAACGTTAGGAAAGCATAAAATGCCTTTCCTATGGAAACTCTAGCTTTAAAAGGACAGTGGCAAGCAACACTGACCTAACTATAACCACACAGTGGCATTTGCCACTATTTTTATATATGTTAATCTTTCAAATACAGTCAGAATGATTAGTGTAATGCTAATACCGCCACACCATTTACTATAGTGTTCCTTGCAGGTTTTTAATCGAAGCCTAAGTGATGCTGATAAACAATGTGAGAAGATAAAGAAGAGATGTAATATCCATATAGAAAATAAGTGATATAGAAAGTGCTAGGTTGGGAGACATATAGAAAGGGAATATAGAAGCAGCTACTGAAATCTGGTTATTTAACGAGAATAACTGCTTTCAAGATACCTTGTCATACTTAAAACTACAGACAATAGCACCAAGAGATTCTACAAGAGTGACTGTGACTGTCCCTTTTAACAAATAATTTCATATGTTAGGAAAGATAGATAGATAGATAGATAGATAGATAGATAGATAGATAGATAGATAGATAGATAGATAGATAGACAAATGTTGAGATAAAAAGATAAATAAATGTAGATTCAGATAGAAAAAAGATAAATCTACAGGCAAATACACTGACAGATGGAAACTGATGGAGACGGCTGGAATTACAAACATACAGGTGTCTACAGAGATTGAAAGAGGATGTTACTGACAAAGCAAGGGACAAGGAAAACAAAAGGCAAGATGCAGAGACAAATACACAGAATAATGCATACTCAGAAGCATAGTCAGATGCTCAGATAGAAAGATAAAGATACATTTAGGTACAGATACAGGTACAAGAGACAAGTGAAGACAGATATTTAAATGACAGATACATATATAGCCAAAGAAACAGATGCGGATGTAGGTTGTGACACATATATCAAATATAGGGAGATACAGATATATAAAAAGACAGATAGATACAGTTATATACCAAGACAGATACAGGGAGATCTGGATACAGATATATACAGAGACAAAGAGACATCTACATACACTACAAATGACCACTGGATGGATAAACAAACGGATGAGACCAGTACTTAATTTGTGCAGGGAGTTCAAGGGGTAGGCACCGATATTCATTAGTGTGCACCAGAACTTATTTTTTATTATCAGCCTTTGACCCAGAGCAAGAGACAGAAATAGGAGAAAGGAGTAGATAAAGAAAGACAGCAAAGCAGCAATAAAAGTAGAAAGCAAGGATACAAAAGAACTTGTTAGAGTGTATAGAGTGTGTCTGCTATAGAGATAGGAAGTATAGGGTGGTGTAAGAAAGTGGCATGAGCTGGAATCAAAAGAAGACATCCTTTGTTTTTTGCAAATTCAGCATTCGTCAGCACCAGTGGCGGTCTCTTAAGGAAAAGGGTAGGGCATGCACTAATTTTTCACCAATTAATCTTCTGGATGGGACAATAAATTAAATGCATACTGGTACAAATGTCACCAAATGGACAGACAAACAGGCATTTTTTTGCTAAATGGAAAATATCAATACAAAAGGTGCATTATTGAGATAAACATTTGGAATGAAAGAGTCCAGTAGGTCTGAAATAGGAATACAGAGGCTCCTACTAAGATAGAAAAAAACAATAGAAACATTGAAAGAGAAAAATATATATTATGATGAAGCAACACAATAAATATGTACGGAACATGAATATGAACTTGTAATTTTTCATAGTCTTCACATGTGAAAATGCAAACTACTCTCCATGGACCCTTTGAGTGTGAAGCTTGGAGTAAGCAGAACGGATCAGAAAGGGTCATGAATTCTCACCAACGATGCGCCTCAGTATAAAACACATAGGGTGTGGCGATTTTACACCAGGTGTGAAAGAGAGCTGTTTATATTTCTGGCCTAAACAACATCTGCTGAAATTGGATATAGTAAGTAACTTAGGGCCTGATTTAGATCTTGTCAGACGGGTTACTCTGTCACATCATATCCTATTGGATTTTATATTTCGGCAGACCAAGATCAAAATAATGCTCCTAAGTGTTTGATTTAGAGCCAGGTGGTGATGCAAAATCCTCTTGTTTCTGGAAGTAAAGCAAAATCCATGGGAGAATCTGCCCGGTGAATTTCTACACCGTCCCATCAATATAGAGGAGGAAATTCTAAGGATAAATTTGCCATTGGATCTAGCATTTCCTCCAGGAGTTGGAAGATTTTCCAGACTCTAAACTAGGGTGAAAATATTTATATCCTTCACTGGCAAAGACTTGCAATCTTGAAGAGCTAAATAACAGATATCATAAACCTGAAATCAGCAGTATAGATTGTGCCATTCGTTGTGAAGCTGCGCTAAAATAAGACGTCACTGTTAAAAACAAATCCTATAATCAAATTTGTGTAGGGTTATCCTTTCTCAGTTTCACATCCAGTGACTTGGTGAGTATTTCCTGCGTAAAAAGAGCTGCTTGACCCTTGACAGCTCCTCTCTGTGTCCTCACGGGTACCCGTAACTCACAAAAATACCAAACCCACAAATAATATATCAGAAGAAATTAAAAGAAAAGCACGCTATTAATACCTGGCACGTCCTCAGGCTCAGGCTCTTCGGTTACTGCACAACACAAAGGTAAGTAGGGGTGGAGGAGGTAAGGATTGTAAGGAGAACACGCCGAAGAGAGAAAGGAAGAATCATTAGAACACTTCCACGTCAAAGGGACAAGCACACAGTTAGGTAGGACTGTGCTGCGCCATTTTGGCCTAGAGTCAAAGATGGCCAAATCCCAAAGAATCAAAGATATAAGTGGGTGTGAAGAACTCCTCTGCAAAGGCATACATTGCATCTTTTTACCATTCCCATGCTAGGGAGAGTGAATTATTTTGCCGGGAAAATGTGCTTCCTGTTGGTGGATTTTAATTTTGAATTAAAACAATCCCAAGTTTATCAAAATTCTAAAAATATATTTATAACTTTTTACAAAGAATCCCAACTTTTTAAAACACCTACATACCTTTTACTGAAATGGGCTTATTTGCCATAAAGATAAAATATTTGTCTGAGTTTTTCTTAAATAATTGGTTGTTATAAAACTGATGTTTCTGCACAAAACATGTACACTCTATCAAAAGTTCTCCACTTTTTAAGTATTTCTAAATGCCAGTTGAGACAACTTCCTTGATCTTTAAAAAAGTTGGACTTGTTTCATACTGTTATGGAAGTTATTCATACATTTAAAAGTATAAGCACAACCTATCCAAAGTTTTAACAGCTCTTTAGGAGTTTTAAATAGTTAAAAATGTTATGAAAGGTATACTTTGTTTGGGAGATTCAGCTCCTTAATCCTGTTGGAGTTCCCTCACTCAGTAAGGAGGTCCATCTTCCAGTCAGAGTTTGCTCTAATGTTAGGGTTTCCTCTATTAGTCAAAATGTCCTTAGCTTATAAGCTATCCTAGTAAGGTTCTTCTATACCTATTTGCAGTTCCTTTCGTGTTTAGAGTTCCATCTCATAGTAGGAATCATCCCCTTTGCTAATGAAAGTCCTTTCCCTTAGTAAATATACTCTCTTAGCACAGGAGTTTCATCAGATATCATAGCCCACTCTTCTCTTCTATTTTAGGTGTTGTTGTCTAAAGTCTGTTTTTTAGCTCTGCTCTAAGGAGGCTAGAGCACCGGGGAAATAACTCTAAGCCAGGGCGCTGCATCAGTTGAAATCATCTGTTAGCGAGAGTCCCAGATCCACCGAATCGATTGAGCCTTACCTTCCTCTTCATGCTCTGCTCAACCAAACCAGAAGAATCCATGAGGAAAGAATAGAAAAAAGGAATTAGCATCACAGTGACATTTAACTGCAACTCCCACAGGTTGCAGATGCTCTGACTGCGTTAGTGTGGTAGAGTAAGGGTGTTGTTAGGTGGTATGAATGGGGTTGCATGAATATGGGTGGATAGATGGTTATATTGATGGATGGGTTGATTTAAAAAATGTCTTTTAATATGGCCAGTGGCAGGGATTCCTCGTTTTGAATGTTTCCCTTTCACTTGTTCCAAGACATCCCTCACCCTGACCACATTTCCAGCATCCCAGATTGATGCATACATTAGAATACTTTGTAACTGCATATAAACATGTGGAACACACATTATATGTCATTATAGTCCACTGTAAAATGCTACCAGATGCCCTTTTCCCTGCGGCTTGAGCCTGTACTTAAAAAAAAAGGAGCATTTAACAAGCAGCATAGCCCGAGGCTAATGGGATGTAATGTTGCTGATACAAACACAAGCATGCTTGACAAACACAAAAACACTAGCTACATGGCACACACACAAACAAACAAAAATAAATACCCACCCAGTACCTACATTAGAAATTGTAGTGCACAACAGACACAGAAAAACACTTGGGGTCTGCTTCGTTAAGATAGCTTACACGTTTGAGTAAGTTTACACTTCTGAGTAGGTTTACTACTTTTCAGTATTCACAAACTCCGAGTGTTAGTTACTACTTTAAAAAACATGAATACGTCGAGAACTTCACGTGGCTAACCACTGGTACTGCACCACCCTAACACAGAAGATAATGGAGGTAGGAACTTAAAATAAATCACCATATGAAATAATATCAAATTATGTTAAATTATTTTAAAAAACGAAAGATATAAATATTTATTAATTTATGTTAATATATATGTATGAAATAGAGCATATTAATTATTTAATTATATAATATCTTAATACCCTATTATGAATTTCATAAATAATGTAGCCAAAAAGATTATTAAAAACAATGTAATTGGAGTTATTTCTATACATTACTTTTGATTTTAAAAAATCTGATAACAAATTTTATTGATTTCCACGAAAAAACTAACAAAAAAGAAAACAGAAGACCAGCAGCAAGGAAAGACATCAATGCACAGCAGAAACATGGTGTCATTATGTCATCAAATACATCCTGGATAGTCATTGAACATGAGAGAGAACAAAGTATTGCCCACCACAGGGCCTCAGCCGCCCAAGAGGAGTGTCAGTCTTCTATCACCCCCACCCATTTGCCCCACATTTTGGGATACTTCTTTGGGCATCCCTTGGCTTCGTAGATGGGCTTTTTCTGCGCTGTGCACCAATCCACCCCCCTGCGCCATCGTGTCATGGTGGGCGCATTCGGGTTCAGCCAGTTCGCCGCAATGTCCCTCTTGGCCACCATCATGGCTGTGCTCAGGAAGAGTTTGTCCGCCCTGGATCCGTCCAACCCCTCGGTAATACCCAGGAGTACATTCAATGTTTTAAGAGGAACCCCCCAGCCCAGTACCTCAGTGAGTTCCCCCACCACAGACTCCCAAAAGCAGGTAACCATGGGGCAAAGCCATACCATGTGGTAAAAATCAGCTTGTGGTTGGCTACAACGGGGGCATGACGTGTCAGGTCGGAGCTCTGTGAGGTGGAGGCGCAGCGGTATAAGGTAGGCAGCGTAGAGGTAGTATATTTGGACTAAACGGAGCCTTGCAGAGTCTGTGATTGTTTTGGGTTTTATTAGTGCGTATCTCCAATCGTCATCCTCCAGGGTCCCGAGCCATCCCTCCCATCGGTCTCTAAGCCGGTGTAGTGTGGTGGGAGTGTTGTTCGTGAGGGAACGATAGATGCGGGAAATCCCCCCTTTTCCCAGGTTGCCGGTCATGATTTGAGCTTCGGGTGAGCTGTATTCAGGTAAGAACGTGCCCTCTGAGATGTCGGAGTGGAGGGCGTGACGCAATTGTAGATAAACAGTGAAACTGTGATGGGTGCAGGGAATACCGGGTTTGTAGGTCCTGAAAGGTACGTAGACGGTCACCTCCCCACATGTCCCCCAACTGCGAGACACCAATGAGATCCCACGCTCTAAAGCCAGATAAATTGGCGACCTCCTGGAGCGAGGTGTTCTGTCAGAGTGGGGTATATTGAGTCAGTTTACCCGACCAGTGGGTGTGGTGCAGAGAGGCCCTCCAGGCCAGAAGCACTTCTCGTGTGACTGCGGGCAGGGTTCTGGGAATGGCTTCCCCGTACAGCATCCCCTGGATGCTAGACAAGCCCAGGGCATGTAATTCCACTCTGTATGCTGGGTCTGACCAACCACCGTTGAACCAGTTGTGTATAGTGAGAAGCTGGGTTGCTAAATAATAGAGGTACAAGTTTGTCATTCCCAAACCTCCATCGAAGGGTGGGATCCAGCGCTGGGTGAGGGCCAAACGGGGCCTCCGACCCCCCCAAAGGAACTTGATGGCTAGACTACCCATATCCCTGAACCACATCTGCGAGAAGAGTAAGGGTATATTCTGAAGTACATATAAGAACCTGGGTGATAATTTTAAATAAGGCTATTCTGCCCATGGGGTTCAGCGGCAGTGCTTGCCATTGGAGGAGGTCAGCGCGGACCCTCTTCACTAGCGGGGTTACATTAAGCGACCAGGTAAGGTCTGGGAGGAGGGCAACCTAGATCCCAAGGCACTTGAAGGACTTTCTCCAGAGGGGTATGGTGGTCTGGCAGTCAAAGCAATCTCTCGAGAGATGAAGGGGGACCAGGACGGACGTAGCAGAGTTCAGTTGGAGGTCGGAGGCCAGAGGCCTGCTTAAAGAGAATCAACGCTCGAAGACACCAGGGTCCCGACTGCGCTGGTTCGGCCAGAAAAAGCAGTTCATCGTCAGCGAAGAGAGCAATTTTGTCCTCTCCCAGCCCAGGCCATTTCCACCCCATAATTTGCTCGTCCGACCGTATGAGGCAAGCTAAGGGATCCATTGCCAAAGTGAAGAGGAGAGGCGAGAGGGGGCATGCCTGTCTCATACCTCTCCTGATGGGGAAGGGTTGTGACAGTGCTCCATTGACCAGCACTCGGGCCCATGTCCTACTGTATAGAATCTTTACCAGCTTACAAAAGTGCTTACCAAATCCCAGTTCCACCAACACCTCCTCAAGGTAACGCCAGTGTACAGAATCAAAAGCTTTCTCAAAGTCAACGAGAAGGAGCGAAAAGTATGGGGTCAACAGGTGGCGGTTCGCTAGGGTTAGGTGGAAGCGCCTGAAGCAGAGTCTGGTGCCCCAGGAGGGCATGAAGCTGAACTGGTCAGGACCAGCTTGGTCAAATACGGTCACAGGCTGTTGGCTGAGATGGAGGCAAACACCTTGATCTCTGAGTTAATTAGAGAAATGGGGCTGTAGTCGGAGCAGTGCTTCGAGGGGGGCTGAGACTTAGGAATCACCATGATGGTGGCAATATCAGTTTCCGTGTGGAATGAGCCCCTGTCAGCAGCCTCAGAATATACCTCCAGAAGGTGGGGCACTAGTATGTCTCGGGAGGCTGCGTAAAACTCCTGTGGGAATCCGTCTGTCCCCGGGGTCTTGCCAGAGGCCATGGGAGATATAGGATCATTGACCTCCTCTAAAGTGATAGGGAGGTCCAGCGCCTTTGCCTCAGACTCACTGAGCTGCGGAAGAGAGATCTGCTCCCGATGAAGCAGCTCCGGGAGTGAAAGACTGGAAGGAGTAGAGTGCAGCGTAGTAAGTGGTGAAACATTGGGACACCGGAGAGTGCTGGACCGCGCAATCCAGAGCTATCACTTCCGGAATTATGTGGTTGGCCGTTGGGTACGTGGCCAATTGATGAAGGAGCTTTCCATTTTTGTCTCCCCATCCATAGACTCTGGCTACAGAGGACCTCCACAACAGTTTGGCAGCTTCCAAGGAAGTCTGTCTAATCCCGTCCCTCAGAAATGCCAGTCTTCTGTCTTGGGACTCGGATCTCTCCTCAGACGATTGGCTTTCAATGAGGGTGGCTTGAACTTTCAGGAGTGTAATCCGGGAGTCTTGCGCAAGTCGTTTGAGCTTGAGCTGGCTCTTAGCGAAGCCACGAATGGTGGCCTTACCAGCATCCCACAGGGTACCAGGGGAGGAGACAGAGCCTTGATTGGTGGTGAGGTAATGTTGGAGCTTGTCGCCTACCGATTTCCTAAAGTCCTGATCTTGGACAGACCAGGCGTTCAGTCTCCAAATCGGATGTAACAATTCTGAGAGGTCGCCCATTTCCATCGCTATAGGTGAGTGGTCGGATATACCTCTAGGGAGGATGGTGATGTCTTTAATTACCCGACAGTCCATGGCCGGCATAAAAACGTAGTCCAGTCGTGCGTGCATGTGGTGGTATGCCGAGGTGTGCGTGTATTGTCGGGCCAGTAGATGCCAGAGTCTCCAGGCATCGCAGACCCCCAGAGTGGCCGCCCAGTTCATCAAAAAATTAGCGTGGGCGATTCTGGTAGTTGAAGGGGCCCTGGCGGTGTCAAGGGCTGGGTTCATGACTGCATTAAAGTCCCTCCCAATGATGGTCATCCCAGAGGGTAAAGAGGCAACCAGTTCCGCAGTTCACTTAAGGGTGGAGGCCATCAGCGATAGCAGGGAGTAAATGGACAGTAAGTTAAGGGCCCGGTCCCCTATGGTCCCTTCCAAGGCCACAAAGCTACCCAGAGGATCATTAGTAACTTTACGTAGCACAAATGGGAGAGAGCGATGCACAAGAAAAGCCATGCCTCTCGACCCTCGATTAAAGCCGGAGTGCCAGACCCTGTCATAGCTGTACCTCCCCCTTCCCTATACTTTCGGAACGGAAGCATCTGTCGACCCTAACAGGTAAAAACTGGAACAGAAACCAAACTGAAATGCTTGGGAATGGGGATTTGTGGGGGACCCCTCCTTGTAGCAGGATGTTCTGTAGCAATGTCCATCGAGAGAGATAAGTGGCGGCAAGCATGATTACTGTATCGTGGGCCACGGAGCTGATTGTGGATAGCAGTCTATTGTGGACTCAGGGTAGCACCTTGAGGAGGGCCGGACTCCGGGAGAGAACTGTGTCTAATAGATCAAGTAGGGATGGACAGGGCGGAGTTCCTCCCTGATCCGAGTGGTTCAAGGAATTAGTGTGACATAAAGTTATGAGGTCACTCGGGGGTTCTCCTGGAGCTGGACGCTGACAGGGTCACGACGGTGATTCTAATCTGGCTCACCTCGGGCCTCGTCTCCTGCCTGAGCGGGTGCGTTTAGGGCGTGGTCCAGGTAGATCCCCTTGGTCACCCTCAGTGCGGCCTTTGGGGGACTGGCTCCGGGTGTCGAGTCTTAAAGGGCGTTCCTCCGTTAGCCACATCCAGGCTTCTTCATGGGAGTCAAAGAAGAGGGTTCTGTTTTGGAACAGCACACAGAGGTGGGCCAGAAAGAGAAGCCTATACTGGATGTTTAAGGTACGAAGTTTCTGCTTGACTTCTCCGAAGGAGCGTCTTTGGCCCTGAACCTCCCGTGTATAGTCGGGAAAAATCATGGTCGTCTGGCCTTGATGTTTGAGATGTTGTTGCTTGCGCGCTTCTGCCAGGATGGAGTCCCGGTCCTGGAAGTTAAGGATCCGCACGATTATTGGCTGGTGAGGCACTCCCGGTGGCAGCTTGGGGGCGAGAGATCGGTCGGCCCGCTCGATTGCAAGCCATGGGGAGAGAGAGCCCTTTGGCATCCAGGAGCGCAGCCAGCTTTCAATGAAGTCAGATGTTTGGCCCTGTTCCGAGCCCTCTGGAAACCCCACCAGGTGGAGGTTGTTTCGTCTCGACCCGTTCTCGGTGTCCTCAGCACGCCTGTGCAATTCTTGGGTTTGAGTCTGAAGGAGGGCGACCTGGTTTTTGAGCTGTTGGACATTGTCCTCCACCGTGCAGATGCGGGACTCTGTTTCTTTGATCTGGGCCGTGGCATTGCGAAGGTCTTGAAGGATGAGAGTCATGTCGACCCAGACTTCCTCGATCTTGCCCTCCACCGATGATTGGGAGGTGCGAATGGCTGGGAGGGTAGTGGTGAGGTCCGTAGTGGTGGGGGCATCTTTCTCCGCGGGACCTCCCGTTGCCCTGGACTCTGTGGTTGTGTATTGATCCATCTTGGTCTGTGTGGCGGGAGGTTACGGTCCACGGTCTCTCCCCATGATCACCGGTCAACAGGTGGAGCTGGGACTCCAAGTACGTCCAGCGCGGAGAAGGAGGAAACGGGGAGTGAACGGATCAGCAGCCATAAGGCCTACCCCATGTGGCTCCAGGTGGTGGGGGGATACACAAGCCACAGTTAGATGCTCCAGCCCACAGCTCAGGGACACCTCCAATAGGCCCCACCAAGCCAGGTCACCGTGTGGTTCCGCGGTCGAACCCCCAGGTGCTTGGAGCAGATCCCTTTGAGAGGGCGCGAGTTGGGCTGGAGGGACCAGTCAGCCAGCACCCAGGCTCGTGCTATAACTCACCACCGCTGAACCAGGAGTGGACCAAGGATCAAGGATGTTTCCAGGGCAGACACAGTATCAGGGGGCGCTCTGCAGGCACCAGCTCTCCGGAGCGGGTGAGGGAGAAGGATCGCTGTCGATCAGATGGGCAGGTGACCCTTTCGGTGCGGCCGCCACCGGCCCCAGCAGGCAACAATGAGACCAGGTGGGCAGTCCAGGAGGTCCAGTGGGAGTGCCCCTCTCGTCAGGCGCTTAGTCCCAAGTGGCAGGGTGGGAGGAGGGGGGGCCAATGAGGATCCCCTACTGTCCGAGAAGACAGTCTATCCGCTCTGATGCGACCAAGCCCTCTCAGAGGGCACTCACCAGATCAGACACACTGCTTCGGCGCTGGTATAGTATGTGCCTCGTGTTCGCAGGAGGCCCATCAAGGAGGCCAAGCGAGCCTACCGGCAACCCCTTAGGAGTGAGTATGGTCTGGTGCCTGGATAGTTATGCATAAGAGATGGCAGAGAAAGCTGCCCTCCCGCTGCCCAGAGCGGCAGCCGGCCCCCTGCGTTCCTACTCCACAGCCTCGGGGCTCCAGGTTAAGCGTGCATCAGCCAGGCAGAGGAAGGGGAAGGAAGGAAAGGCCCCTGAGATCTAGGAGCGTCTCGGTGCCCACAGCAGTGTGGAAGGGCAAGAGGGAGAGGGGGAAAAAGGAAAGCGGATCAGCAAACCCCCGCTGAGGCAGAATGTCAATACCCCCTGAACCCCCTCACCACATCTTCAGCCGGACCAAGGCCAAAATGTGCAAGTCGAGCTCCGCCATGGGCACAGACGTAGGGCCCAGAGTACAAGGCCCAGTTCCCAGTGATCCGGACGACCCAGGCAGCTCCGCAGGGCCCTATCACTCTACGCAGCAGACAGGGCGGCAGAAGATCACAGCACCGCTGTAGGGAGTCGGATGCCTTTACCAGCGGGGGCCCCGAGTACAAGGCCCAGTTCCCAGTGAAGCTGGAGCATGCCACACCGGCGTGCAACAGCAAGGTCCAGGTCCGCTGAGGCCAAGTGCGGCCGGCAGGTTTACGGCAAAGTGGAGGGGGGGAGGAGGGAGGAGAAGAAGCACAGTTCAGCAGGTCCCCGCTGCCCAAACTGACAGCCGAAACCCCCCTGATGCCTCGCCGCCACACGCCCACCAGGTCCGGGAAGGAGGTGGATAGGACTCATAGTGGCCACTGGGGCAGTCTCAAATCATAGGCCCCACTCCTCAATCAGGATGGAGGGTGCAGTACTCATGGGCAATGTCAAGGCCCAGACCACCAGAGAGAGGGGGGGAGGGAGGGAGACCCCAGTCTCCCCACCGTCCGAAATGGCAGCCGGACTCCTCCGTGGCTTGCATGCCCGCCCCGCAGCCGAGTGTGACCGATGGGCCCCGCCACGGGCCCTATTGGTGCCCCTCACCTCTGTGCTGAGAGCAGCCGCAGATGTATAGGCAGTCCTCCGCTCCGCGCACCGGACGACCCAGGCAGCTCCGCAGTGCCCTATCGCTCCACGCAGCAGACAGGGTGGCATGAGATCACAGCACCGCTGTAGGGAGTCGGATGCCTTTACCAGCGGGGGCCGCCTTCTTGGGCCCAGGTCGGCTCGAAGTATCGCGGCAGGGCTAGATTGGGGGCCCAAAGTCCGTACCCCAGCGCAGGTCCTGAGTTCTTCGGCAGTAGGATAACGTGCCGAGCACTCTCCGATGGTGGCGGATTAAAGAGCGGATGACGGAGGGGTCCGGAGCACTTTTAAAGTGCGACCGCCATCTTGACGTTCCGGCCACGCCTTTTGATAATTTTTAATTCACATTACAATATTTTTCCCTCTAGGTGGCATTTTTTTTAAACTTCAGAAAAATAGTTTTAATTTCATTTAATATATTTCCATTGATTAAAGTTTTCATTCACAATTTATTTAATAGTGCTCTGTTTCTTTTAAATATATAAAATTAATTTACATTAATATTTAACATTAAAATATGTTTAAGATTTATTTTCAGGTTAAAATAGTCGTTTTCATTTTTCACTTTCCTTTACTATTTGGAGATCTCCGCACGGTAACAGCATAGGGAAAAATAAAAGAAGGAGAGTTTTGGCACTGCAAAGTTAGCCTTCCATCCTTCTGAAGGTCAGTAAATTAAGTGCCATTAAATTGGGTAATACGCAGAAGTTAGAGAACTTCGAAAAGGAGAACAAAAGCAAATGAGTTACTTTAGCCTCAGGTCAGTCATGGGGGCTCAAGGTAGCATTTTCAAGCTTAACCAAGCTGAGAGAAACATTTTTAAGTTGAATCGACCAAGCAGGGAGCAGCTCTGTAATAGAATCTGTATGAAAGCTACAAGAGAAGACATAAGTGAAAAATTCCAGCCCCATGAAGGGGTTACAGAGAGCACACACATTGAAAATATTATGCTTTTAAGGGGACAAAATGAGTCAGAAAACTAACGAGACATCTTCTGGCTGAAACGTGAAAAATAAAGTGTCATTGGAAAGAGAAACTAAAGCCCACTGCTAGAAAAGAAGCACTAAAAGGCAAAAAAAATGTATTCCATAGCCACTTAGCAGAAATAGTACAGAAAGTGGGTTTCTGAAAGAAGCTGGGTAGCAATAGATTTGATGAAAAGCTTGCTCTTGGTTGGTGCACACTTCTAGGTTGTGTTATTGTTTAGTAGTTCGGACAGTGGGTCAGTTATTGTTGCTAAGGGGAGGAAGTGAAATTAGTTTTTAGTGGCTGGGCCGCAGGCAAATCAGGTCGGCAGAAGTTGACCTCCCAGCGAGAATGATCTTTAATCAACCGGCAGGCTCCTCCTCGCTTCCGTTGCTCAGAGAACTACACTGGCTATCTGTGAAAAAGAGATCCTTTTTCAAGATATGTTGTTTCACCTAGAATGCTCTGAACAACAGAGGCCCCCTCTATTTACAAAAAAAACTCTTTAAATATTGTCCATCCTGGAGACTTAGATCTAGCCTGCGGGGTCTTCTTCAGGTTCCTCGTTTCCGTCTTACCCGGACGGGTGGCAGAGCCTTCTCATATCTTGCTCCAAAATATTGGAATCAGCTTCCCCAGACTTTACAATCAATCCCTAAGTATGAACTCTTCAGAAAACAGCTGAAAGCCTTCTTGTTCTGAACTCTTACTTTAGTCTACTCCATTATCTTTTCCGTCCAGGATTTCAAGCCTACTAGTCAGCGCCGAGATGCCCCAGGGTGAGTTGAGCGCTATATAAAACCAATTAACATAACATATGCCAAAAAGGTTGGCTGGGATCTTATTGCAGAAACTGCATCTGCTCAAACGACAGAAGCATTTTCTACAAAATAGAATGCCACGGGGACAGCCGTGTTGCTGTAGCCCACTCAGCGTTCAAGTTTGTTTTCTAGACACTGTTTCCGAAAAACAAAATGGCAATGGCCCTGATGTGCAGCCAGCTTTCTCACTGCATGTCGGGACTTTTGGTTGTTTTTCCATGCCTCTCATGGTGGGCTTGGGCAGGGAAAATGTCTGTTGAGCACTGCCCGTAATAGGGTTGACCTCCCAATGTATGAAAGGTGGTGGCCCTGTGGTGGGCAGGCTGTTGTCTTTCTGGCCATGGCTCCACTGACAGTCAATCAATAGGGTTCTACATCAATATTGCAGTCTAAATATCAGCCTGCAATCATATTGACCCAAAAGTATTCTACACTTACATTGGCAATATTTTGGAGTTGATATTATAGTCACAATATATCTGCAGGTCAATAGTTTCACTGAAATATTGTTCACCCAACCTCTAAATGAGACGAGGGAGCAGTGAGCATGGCAGGGTGAGTGAAAGAGCCATTAATTTCCAACGGTCCCCCTTCCAGTCAAACTCTAAATGAACTTCTAAATCTTTAATGAAATGACCACAATACTGGACATGCATAGGAAGATTCTGAAGGAACTCTGATTCCGTTTGTGTGGGGGAGAGGAGGGTGTATTTTGACGTCTCCCAATGTTAATGGATTTCAAGCGACTCCTGCGACTGGGAAATGATAGCCAAAATGTTTTATATCTTATCTTACGGATTCACATTTTTAGTTGTGTAGCATCAGGGCTCACTTTTTGAGCCTCCGCAACACAGCTCTGAAATTAACAGTGTTCATTGATAATGTGGCACCGTCACAGCCAGTTATAATACCTTTAGTCTTGAACGTATTTCATGAAGACAGTTCGTATATAAAGAGCTGCTATGCTTTTTGGATCTTCTTAATGCCTCATGTCTTGAGAGTGTGATGTTACATTGTGATTACGGAGCTTGCAGCAATTGGTGGTATCCTGAATTCAGATATATTATTTTGGAGAACTGTTTCAGGCCATTGACTTCATCTACTACATCATCAACTATTGGTGTGTTATAGCATGCTCTCTTGATGCCTTATTTGGTAGATGCATGTCAGTGCAGATACGTACAACATCTGGTTGCTTTTGTTCTCTTACAAAAGCTATTGAGAAAATCATGAATTTGGTCCACTTACTTTTTCGATTACGTCTGCCTTTTGAAGTCAATCTCCTCTTCCAACTTATGTCTTATAGGGAATCCAACTCTGCAACTGGATGCATGGTGCTCTCAGTGTGTAGGAAGATCTTCCTGTTATTTAGAAATATTTTGCCATGCAAAAGGATTTCATATTCTAAGATGAGTCCATCTTGCTTACTTTGCTGGATGCTCATTGCAAACTGAGTAAATTACAATTGCTCTGTGTTGTTGTACCTAATGAAGGTACCTGATTCTTTTGCCGTCATGTAGATGTTTGCTATTACTTGATATTGATCATGGTGAATAGGAAACTGGGAATATAGAATCTTTAAAGCCACACTCAAGAAGACAAAATGAGCACACAGAAAAGAACACTCAGCATATGCTCACAAGAACTGCTCGGTTTACACACCAGAACACACAATATGCACAGTGCAGAATACAGTGGAACCCACAGAACCCACATGAAAGCATTCTGCACGATTGTGAAACCACTTAGGGCCCGATTACGAGTTTGGTGGTGTGGGAGCGCGCCGCCACTGCCCGGCCCCCACACTGCCAGACAGGGTCGCTACCCGCCCACTAGATTACGTTTCAAGTCGTGGTCTTGCGGGCGGCATTGCGGTCCCGCAGCAGTGCAGTAAAAAGGCTCAAATGCAGGCCTTAATGCTGCATCGCCTTGGGACCGCCATAGAGCATTCCAGCACGGAATGGACTGTGAAGTCCATGGCATGCTGGAACAGGGGGTGCATGCACACAGGGGGGCTAACATGTGCCCCCCTGCTTGCACCAACAACCCTTTAGGGCCTCCTTTGTTTCCTGGCCGCCAGCAGTTTCATGGAGTAAGAATCTCCATGAGACCGCTGGTAGTCAGAAAACTCGTAATATGCATGGCAGCATATTGTGAACCCTGACCGCCGCACCACAGCGAGGTTTTGCTGTCCAGGGACAGACAAATTCATAATCAAGCCTTAAATACTCAAACAGGGATGCTCAGCACGTACAAACATACACTACTATGTTGTTACATTATAAAACATTCTCCTAATCATTGTAAAGCCATGTGCATCCTCATGTTATGTGTAGTAGTGTTAGAACAAGTCACTTCTCCAGGGGACTATCATGCTATCCCATGCCATGCAAATGAGTCAGATGGTAGCCGCTAACACACCTTCTTCTTCTGCCTCCTCTTCTTCTTCTGCCACAGAAAACAAAGCCAAGGTTAGAGAAGTAAACAGGAGAAGCTGCAGAGGCTGGCACTTGCCGGTAGAGCCATGAAATCTGGTGGTTTCTCAAAACATTAGTAACACTGCAAGGGCGTTTGGAGTCTGGCAAAGCGAGTCTGATGTCAGGCATTTCAAACACACATATGTCGGTGTATCTCCTTGTTTCCCTATAGGCCTGCTGGCCTGTTCACACTGCTGAGGTATCCTGAACAGTCAAAGACCTATTTTCAGCCAATGTGCTTTGTCCCAGTCAGTGCACACCCTCCTACTTTACTATATTTATTACAAATATTTCTCCAATATTATCATCTCCAATATTATCTATCTGAGTAGGTAAATTTGCTTTGTTTATAATCTATTATTTCTTGATATTAATAATGAAGATGATGATTTATGATGTCCCTAGCTCTGTATTCATAACAAGCAAACAACATATGATTATGCCCATTATAAGCCACATATATTCAATCATTCCTTTATTTGCCCTAGACTAACATCTTTGGTATTTTCCTTTGTTCATTTTCAGATGACGCATAATAAGAAATGGATATATGGATATGAAAAGGTGATTCTCAACCTTTAGTCAAATATAAGCAGGTATAATATCTAAATATTTAAATAATTACATTTTACATGAAAAATGCAAAAATTCATAAAACACTGACAGACAAAGCAGACTGAATTTGTTGTGAATCATTGTATAGCGGCTTCATGGTAATCACCTTTGAACACCAATACGAAGTACATATACCTCACATTTACAAGATCATAAAAAATTATATTGAGTAGGGAAGAATAAGGAAATAATGATTTTCTTAGTATTGTGAGAACACTAAATCGTAGAGATGTCGGATTCTATCTTGGCGAATGTAAATATTTTTGTAACAGCAGTATTACTCAACTAATTTATCAGCCACCTCTGCTTTGCTACAGATTAATTTTCAAATGAAATATAAGATTCACTTTATGGAATTCAATGTATTTTAGAAGCAAAACAACCCCAGATAATTCTGTACAATAACTAATTATTTCAACTCTATTTGGAACACATATACTCTATTTCCCTAGCAAATATCTTGTAAATATTGATACAATGTTCTTTTATCCATCATGCGTTGTCTACCATTAGACAACGTCACTCTGGGCGCTACGTTGGTTTGTCGCGTTAGCGGATTTGGAATGTTGATAAAGTTAAATCAATAAAGTTGATACTGGTCTCGTTCCAAAGTTGGTAACAAAACTTTATTGGTATTCCATGAATTGAACGAAGAGAAACATCATCCTGATGCGGTTAAATTCCTTTTAACCTAGATCCCAATGCATTTCGGGCACACTGGGCCCTTCATCAGGGGAATCTAAACAGTAAAATGAAACTGATGTCACAATGGCAAACAAAAACATTGTATTTGAGTACCTGATAGGTTAGTGCGAATAGTGCCAGGTGAACAAAAGAAGAGAAGAGATCAACCAAACTATCACAAGGTGTGTCAATAAAGTTGATCGAAAGCCATTGAAAACAATGGCCTTAATGTGCAGCAACCCTACTGAGAAATCCCATTGATGGTTGTTCTGTTCTTTATTTAAAATTCAAAAAAGTCACGAGTAAAAATAAAAAGTGAAAATCAAAGGTGAAACCGCAACATGCCGTTAGAGAAACACAATAGGTGTGCAGTGCCAATAGTGCAAAAGAACATATGATATGCTGTAGAGCGTATGTAATAAAGACACTCTTAGTGAATGACGTCACCAGCAAAACCGTTAATATCATATGTAAAGCCAATTGTGTCAGAAGAGTGCTGGTTGTGCCAAAAAGTGAGTTACGGCGTAAACAAAAATGATGGAAGCGTGCTCTGCATAAATATCAAAAGGCGGCGTATATGCCGACAGTCAAGCCGAGTGTGAATCGCTAAATTGTTACTGCCGGTGGATAGCCGTGCGCATAAAAATCCTCACCGTGGTAGAAACCTCTTACCTTCCGGGTTTGCATGCAGCTAGTATCGGGTCTGCATCAGGTTTGCTAACGCCGCTGAATCGCGCTTGGTTAAAAACATCGTCAGGGATGACGGACTAGGGAAATTTTTGAGAGACTAGAATGTGAACGGGTGTGGGTGCAGCGAAGATAATAGGGTGCCATATTGTGGATGGTGCAAAACGTGAAAACGTTAATACTGAGGGTGATTCCGGACGGTGAAAAAAACTAAAAGCATGTAAAATGAAATTATGGAATTATGAAATTATGAAATTATAAGGAAACAAATATTCAGTGAAGTAAAGACCCTTGTGATGTTCGAGCTGTAATTATGTCATAAGAACAACTGCAAAGGAGTTATGAAATCTGTATGATGACAGCACAATAACCAAAAATATACACGTTATAGATAGCACGCGAATTTGAAGCTGTCATTGAGGCCCTTGGGTTTTAAAGATTCCAACTTGTATATCCAAAAATTCTCTCTTTGCAAAAGAAAGTAGTTATTGTCTCTGCCCTCGATTTTTTCAACAGTCTCCAATACAGTAAATTTCAGTTGTGCAATGTTGTGATGATTATCAAAAAAATGTGCAGCAACGGTTGATTTCATTTTGGTGGTACGTATATTGCTTTTATGTTTGATTCTCCTTTCAGTTTTGCCCACGTATACAAGGCCACATGGGCATTTCAATAGGTAAATCACATTGGTGGTATCACAGGTGGCGTTGACGTGTAGCTTGACGGGAGTGCCCCTCATGGGATGCATGATCTTGTTGCCCTTAATGATGTTGTGACAATTACTACAGTTGTGACAGGGGATGGTCCTCCGATATTCGGTAACTTGTAATTTGATGGTCGGTCTGATCAGCTCTTGGATGTTTTTGCTTATTGTATGCGCAAACATTGGCGGCTCACTGAAAATGCCATTAAAGTCTGTTTCAAGGGCCAATAGAGGCTAATGTTTTTTAACGGATTGTTTAAATCGATGGCTCATGGTGGAATATTGAGAGACCACCACCATGCGTTGTTGTTCCCTCCGCGTAGATGGTTGTAGTAATGCGCATCGTGTTGTGTTGGCCACCTTAGTGATGGCTTTTTGTAGGGTTTCATGCGGGTATCTGCGGGCTTGGAACCGACGGACCATTCCCTTGGTTTGCGTTTGTAATTCAGAGTCGTCTGATACTATCCTTTTGACCCTGAGTAGCTGTGAGAACGGCAAGTGGTTTTTCAGTGATGGTTGGTGAAAACTCTTGTAATGTAAAAGATTATTACGGTCGGTTGGTTTTCTAAACATGGTGGTGGTGAGTTGATTGCCTTGCTTTGTCAAAAGTACATCCAAGTAAGTGATGGAAGTGTCATGGATATTGAATGTGAATTGTATGCGGTCATTGATTTCATTCAGGTTGTCCAAAGCTGATTTGAGGGTGGCGGATGTACCTCGCCATAACACAAAGATGTCATCTATGTAGCTTAAAAATAGCCATGCGTGTTTCTTCCAAGTGTCCAGACTTAAGATGAATTTGCTTTCAAAGGCGTGCATGAAAAGATTTGCATAGGTCGGTGCGGCACAATTGTCCATTGAAGTGCCGGTTAATTGCAGATAATATTTGTCCTTCCACTTGAAATAACTTTGATACAGTGTGAAAGTGAGTAATTCCATAATGAATACTTGAAAATCATGATCCAATTCCGATTGGAGGAGTGTTTCTTCTATAGCTTCAATCCCGAGGTTGTGGGGGATTGAGGTGTAGAGAGATTTGACGTTGATGGTACAAAGAGATACTTTTTCATCTGTGGGTAATTTGATCTGGTTAATCTTGGTCAAAAAGTCAGCGGCATTAGCAAACCTGATGCAGACCCGGTACTAGCTGCATGCAAACCCGGAAGGTAAGAGGTTTCTACCACGGTGAGGATTTTTATGCGCATGGCTATCCACCGGCAGTAACAATTTAGCAATTCACACTCGGCTTGACTCTCTGCATATACGCCGCCTTTTGATGTTTATGCAGAGCACGCTTCCATCATTTTTGTTTACGCCGTAACTCACTTTTCGGCACAACCGGCTCTCTTCTGACACAATTGGCTTTACATATGATATTAACGGTTTTGCTGGTGACGTCATGTCACGTGTGTTTCTCTAACGGCATGTTGCGGTTTCACCTTTGATTTTCACGTTTTATTTTTACTCGTGCCTTTTTTTAATTTAAAAAAAAGAACAGAACAACCATCAATGGGATTTCTCAGTAGGGTTGCAGCACATTAAGACCATCGTTTTCAATGGCTTTCGGTCAACTTTATTGACACACCTTGTGTTAGTTTGGTTGATCTCTTCTCTTCTTTTGTTCACCTGGCACTATTCGCACTAACCTATCAGGTTCTCACATACAATGTTTTTGTTTAGCATGGTCCCTCATTGTGACATCAGTTTTATTTTACTGTTTAGATTCCCCTGATGAAGGGCCCAGCGTACCCGAAATGCATTGGGATCTCGGTTAAAAGGAATTTAACCGCATCAGGATGATGTTTCTCTTCGTTCAATTCATGGAATACCAATAAAGTTTTGTTACCAACTTTGGAAAGAGACCAGTATCAACTTTATTGATTTAACTTTATCAACATTCCAAATCCGCTAACGCGACAAACCAACGTAGCGCCCAGAGGGACGATGTCTAATGGTAGACAACACATGATGGATTCTTGATAAACACTCTCCTCGGGTTCAGAGAGTGATACCTCTGTGGCACACGACAACTTGTTCAACCCTCGTGTACACCTGGCTAGTGCACGTCCAAGTTTCTACAATATTCTTTTATCCTGATGAAGGATATGGTTAATAATTTTCCAATTGAAACGTCAGTTTTAAAAGATTGTTATATGTAAGTTACATTTACCAAAGGTAGGGGTTTAACAGAGGTGATTCTGATCACATGTACGCCTGGTGCTCCTCCTTGAGCCGCCACCCACACTACATAGAGTTTATATGAGCGAAGGGAGATGATGGCTCAGTCATGTGCCAGTGCCAACTTGTCAGCTGATAGCACCAATGGATAGGTTAGAATAGCAGAAGCAGCGTAGCGCTCCTAGGAGTACTCCTAACCTGTACCAAGGTGGAGCAGCAGCTGAAACCATAAGTGTGCAGCCGATATAGCTTTTGCTGGGTGGAGAATAATAGCTACTTTAATAAACATTATAATAATCTTCCACTACTCCTTCCACTTTGTGGGGGTGAATTATCAGGTAGCCCCACCTCACCGTAAGTGGCAGTAATATTGGAATGGTTTATCAAGAGTTGCACTGATGTAGTCATTGTTTTGATTAAACATTGGTGTCAGTGCACCATTTGGATTGATACCTACAAAGTGTTAAAGTTGTGGCCTTCTAGCCCCACATAAGTGGGACACATTTCTTTGAATTCTACTTGCAGTGGACATTCATGTTTCTGTTGGGCTGTCTTTTTCCACAGTTGGTTATACTTTACGGTGTTGTTCACAAGTTATGTTGCAAACTGGCAATATGGCTCAGGAAGTTAATATTCGCCCATGCCTCATTCTGTCATCTGTAGCTCACAAGTTCAAATTACAGCAAAGTCAACTCAGTTATTCTACCTTCTGAGATTGTGACACCTGGTATCTACAGTGGTTAAAGGCAGCAGAAGCAGAGGTTTGGTATATGGAACATTGTATGTTAAACAAGTTACTAATACGTTAATGAAGGGTGATGAGAGGATACAACAGTCAATTGATCCTACACTGCAGCTTGAACTGCAAAGAACTCAGTATATCCACCCGCAGTGAGGAGAGGGGTAATGTAAAACTTGGCAAGTGTACATTTTAGTGAGCTGCATATATATATTCAATTAAAAAACCATAGGTTTCACACATGTTATAGTTAGGTGGACATTTCACTCGTAAAAAAACAATGAAATTCCACCGTTATAGTTAGTTCAGATAACTATAACTCGCGCGCCCGTAATCCAGTGCTCATGACGTCACATATTTCATCACTCATGACATGGTCAGTGGCACCACTCATGACATCACTGATGACATCATCCTTGTGATAGAGTGGCGGTCGCGCGAGTTATAGTTATCTGAACTAACTATAACGGTGGAATTTCATTGGTTTTTTACGAGTGAAATGTCCACCTAACTATAACATGTGTGAAACCTATGGTTTTGTAAGTGAATTTGCAAGGTTTTTTAAATGCTAATTCCTAACTATAACGTGTGTGAAACCTATGGTTTTTTAAGTGAATTTGTAAGTTTTTTTAAATGCAAATTATTATTTTTTTTTTTTAATGGTTTTTCACCGTGCGCGCACCCCGCAATTTAAACAAAGGCTAGGGGGTCAGGAACTCTCTACCCTGCCCCCTTTTCACGTTTGCCACCTCTCTTTTTCACTCTCGCACCCACAACAAACAAAATGGCGGCCGACACTTCCTGATTTTGACCGATTCGAACGTTGACTGACATGTAACCACCAATCAGAATTACGCTCGCGCACGTTAGGGTGCGCACCGTGCGTGGCTATAGATATTTATGTGCTTTAACTGCAATTTTCTCAGGAACTACTGAACAGATTGACTCCATATATGCAAAAGGCACTTCCCTGACCTGAGGACTACCTCTCTGCCAAATTTCAAGTAATTCTGTTCAGCCGTTCGGGCTGTACCTTCGACTAAAGGTCCAATGGGAAAATGCATGGAGACCCCCCTTTTTTCTCGGCCCCCGCTTGACGAATCACCCCGAGACTTTCAGGGTAGGAGCTGAACGGAGCGCCCCATTAGTTTTGAAAATTTCGCGAGGATTCGTCAACCGGCGCCGAAGTTATTCAAAATAGAATTTTCAGATTTCCTATGGAAACACGATCCTAACTATAACTATCTACTGGCAACCGCCAGTAGATAATATATATATATATATATATATATACACATTCACTGAAAACACCAAAGGTTACTGGGGTGTTATGGTTAGGTTCAGATTTTACACATACAAGACCATAGATATTGAGCAGGTATATTTATCTCAAGTAAATAGAACTTGCACCATGCACAGTTTTCTCATCAATAATTTCACTACAAATGCTGCAGTGATATTATCAATGATGTCATAGAAAATGTCATGAGTGTTGTAATATGTGGGGTAATTGGCAGTGCATGGCAAGAGCACGAGTTGTAGTTACTTGAATAACTATATTTGCTGAATTTCTATGGTTTTGTGTGTGTAAAATCCGAACCTAACCATAACGTCCCTGTAACCTTTGTTTTTACCAGTGAATGTCTATGTTTTTTTAAATTCTATTGCTTAAATATAACATCCCTGTAATCTTGTTTTTTCTAAGTGGATTGCTACAGTTTTTATAATGCTATTTCCTAACAATAACGTCCCTGTAAACTTATATTTTTCTGAGAAATTAGCCTTTTTTTTAAAAATATATAAATTGTAATATGATTAGTCCCATATGCTCAAATTACCAAAAGACATGTTGACCAGTTTATAAGTACATTCTATTCACACATTTATTCTTATAATTATTTTAAAACTAACATTTTTAAAATTAAGGCAGGGTAACTTAAATAGTCTTTCTATAAATGCAATGCGTCACGTTTTTCTTTTTTTTAAATTCATTTTATGGATGAGAGGCTGTGTGGGTGCTTAAGTGGGTGTGGAAGTGGCTGTGTGAGTGGTTTTGTGGGTCTGTGAGTGGCTGTGTGAGCGGTTGTGTGGGTGTGTGTGTGACTGTGTGAGTAGGTGTGTGGGTCTTTGACTGGGTATATGTGTGGGCCTGTAAGTGGGTATCTGTGATAGTTGAGGTCTAGATATGATGATCAGCTGAATCCATGAGGATCTGCAGATCCTTGTGTACTTAAAAAAAATGTTTTTGGACAATTTCCTGCTCATAAGGGGTTTCTACCAGACCCCTCCTTCAGTCCTATCGAGTCAGGGTACCTCTACCCTGACTCCTTTTATCACTTTCACATTTTATTTTCCACCGTGGAAACAGTGTCCTGATGCACAAAATGGCATCCGCAACTTTCCTCTCAGGTAGCGGTCAGCCAATCACGGCATTGCTGTTTGCGTGTGGATCTGCGAATCTGCCGGAATAAGCAGCGGATCCGTGTTTCTAGATATACATAAATATTTTTACCTTAGTAACTTCAAAGCTATTGAACAGATTTATACCAAATTACACAGAGTACTCTTTTCTGGAGCAAGATCTAGCTTCTGCCAAATTTGGTGTAATGCCGTTCAGCGGTTCGTGCTGTAGTTGTGTCTAAAATCCCTAAGGGAATTTAAATGGGGAAAACACATTTTGGGACCCCGCTTTTTCTTGGCACCCACTTGATGGATCCCCCAAAACCTTTCAGACAGCAGCTAAAGTGACTGGCAAACTAATTTTTAAAATGTCATGAAGATTCGTCAAACAGCACCAACATTATTTGGGTGAGGTCCTGTGAATGACGCACGATATTCCACTTGGAGTGGGGCATGTGGCCTTCCTCCCCGAGCCTCTGTGAGACTGCGGGGACCCCATGCCCCGGAGACGCTGTGTATAATGAGGGAAGCAGAGCGACCCCCCTCCCCTAGCCTTGATAGGCCCCAGGGACCCCAGCCCCCAGAGCCGAATGTTCAAAATAATGGGAGGGGGCCATGTAGCCTCCCCTAACTCAGATTCCTTAAGCCCCAGGGACTCCAAATTCCAGGCCCTGCCCCCAGGACACCCTTGTGTCCAAGCCCAGGTTAGCATGGACAGGGACACATATATATCCTAAAACTCCGCCAGGTGGGAGCAGACATGCATTCCCTGCCTGGGGCTAATTGATATTTTAAACTGCAAGTTATGTTGTATGAACTGTCATTTATGAAGTCTCAATGGCTTTTACATGAGACATTAAACTCGGGGGCGGATCCATGACAGATTTTCAGGATCTTCACCTACAATATATTTACATGCAAGGTTCTAAATGCAAACCATGACATGGTAGCTGGTTATCCTCAAACTAAAGGCATGGCTCCGGCCCTCCTTTGGATAACCCTGGCATAGAAGGTATAGTGCCTCAAGGAGCTATGCAATGAGACAAGGAGTTACATACGGGTTAAATAACTTCTGTTTTAAAACAAAAACGAAGCAGAACTTGACAGTGAGCGACACACAAACGAACCAACGACCTGTTTTGGGAGCATTGATGATTTCATCACTGTAGTAATTATTTTTGCAATCTGTGATTTAATCAGTACATACCAGGCTTCTGAGTGAGGGCTGTGAGTGATGATGGGCTTGCTTCATAGACGTCTTTGCACATGTGACATTCAGGGCTGGATTCAGAAACACTGTGTGCTCATGTACTCTAGTAGTCCTCCTGGTTTACTCTTGAATTTCAGGAGTAAGCCAAGAGTACCTTAAGAGTAAGTCACATCTGCTCTTCGCAAACTCTTTGTGGACGAGTACTTAGAGTTAATAGTGAACGGTGAGTATGGCTGGCATTCTATGGCATTCTGTGAGTCCACCCAAATTGCACAAATGTGTGTAAAGTGGAGATGTGAATTGGTAGTGTGCATATTTGCTGATTTTTTGTGCATCAGACTTTTTTTTAATAGAGTCAGACAACTACAGGCTGGCCAGGGGACATAGGGCCGCACGATAGGATACTTAGTACAATCTATTTTGGAACCAAAATAACGAGAACCAAAACATTGTGAAGGTAAGCGCATATAGGTAGGTATAGATTTACTATTCTTAATTCCAAATAAATGTACCCTGAAGACATATATACGGTCAAGGTATATATATATATATATGTGAATGTAATGATATTTTGGTTCTCGATCTTTAGACCTCAATATTTTGGCTCCACAATATTCTGTACTTGATACACTGGTGGAATGTCCTATACCACGACCCTGTTCTGTACCTGCAGAGAGGCACCAAATACAACTTTGCACTTATTTTCACTAAATTACACATATCACAGTGTTAGAATATGAGCTAAAGACAAACCAGATCTGCAACTCATGCTTCTGAGCTTCCAGCCTGCAGCTCATGTCCTACTAAGCTAGAGCATACGCTATACACAGGATGAAGTCATGGAAAAGGCCTCTTAGATCACAGACATTTTAAGGCAAGGGCCCCTTTCAAAGTGAACTTTCTCTCTAGCTCACTTCTGTGTATTTCTGTATCTCAACCTTTAACAAATAATACCATATTGTTAGGCTTGAATTAGCAGAAAAAACATAAAATTCAAGGTTGCGCCAAACAAGGGCCTCCATAATATATTTTGCCTGGGGCCCCCAAAATCCTTATAACACTGGTTTAGATTAATTTGGAGGCGCTGTACACGTTCATGATAAGGCCTCATGTGCTGCAGGAAATGGCAGCGCCCTGTGCCCACGCAATTGTACACGGTCATTTCCATCCACGAACCAGTGGATTAACAAGATGTGCACTGACCAACGAGTATGAAAGCGTCAATTTCTTTCACTACAAGCATGGATGTCATTTAGGGTTCGCCAGGGGTTGCAGCTGCGACCCCTGGCTTGCCCTTTGCTATGCCTAGCACTGCCTTTGCGACCCCTGGCCTCAGAGGTGGAAGATTCAGTGCCAGGAACACAGAGGCAGCTCGGGCTCCATACCTTATTTTCTGATATTTTTTTTATTACACTAACAGTGAATAAATAAAATATATTATTTACAAGGAGTGTAATAAAAATGGAGTACAATTAGCTGGAATATGACCTTCCAAGGCAGCTGAGGTAAGTAAAAAATGCTTTTAAATGTATGTTGTGTGCGTGCTTGAGGGTGAGAGTGTGTTTATGTGTGAGAGAGTGTATATGTGTGAATTTATGTGTAAGTAGGGTGAGTGAAAATGGAGGTCAAAGGGCATGTAATGTCACTTCCGCTACCCCTGTCATTTAGGAGAATTGACGTCCATGACTACAAGTATAATTGATGGGTGCAAATGTTGCACAACTGCACCAGCATCAGCGACACAGGACTGACAGACCCATCTAGTTGCTTTGATTCTTGTCACCATGAAGTCACAGCTCTGTCCCCATTACACAGATACACACCTTACCTTTCTTCAACAGCTTCCCACAGTAGTAATACACATCCAGACAACACAAATACAGAAACAATGCAGTTTATGCTTCACTCTAAACACTTCCACTAAAATGACTAAATGCCAAATTATTGCAAAACCCTTTTAGGGAAGAAAAAATACTATGCCCCAAGTGTATTTTTACGCAAATGCTAAATAATGGATTATCAATAAAATGGAAGCACACAAGAGACTTACCCTCCTGCTGCTCTCTGCTTGTGATGACGTCACATTGAAGCCAGAATAGGAGGAGAGATTTACCGACAAACGGATATAGAGGAAAGTCGTGAAAGGAGGAAAAAGCAATAAAGTATAAAACGGCAAGGACAGGAAACGAGAGGAGGATATTGTAGTTGACATGAAGAAGGAAAAAAAGAGGGAAAGACACAGATTATAAGTAAGAAATGTAAATTGAATGAGAAATAGGCAATAAAGAAAGTGAGAGAAGAGAAAGATGGAGAAAAGTGAAGAAACCAAGGAGCAAAAAGAAGGAAGAATGAAAGAACAGCCAGAGAGAGAAAACAAAAAGTGAAAGAAATAATAAAGAAATACATGGATGAAAGATTTAAAAGAAGAACAGTAAATAAGAAAGGTAGGACAGAAAGGCAAACAAAGTAGGAAGGATGATGTGATAGGGAAGTATGGAGAACATAAAACAATGAAGGGTTAAAGAACAAGAATCAAATAGAAAGCAGAAAGATAAAAAGTAATAATGAAAGAGGAAACAACAAAAAAGAGAGATAAAAAACAGCAAAAAGAATGCGAATGATATGAAAAAGAAAGGGTACATTAATTAATAAAACAATGAACAGTAAGACCAGAAAGTAAGAGGTAAAGAAAAGAACAATAGCAAGGAATATGATGATGACGTGAAAGGAGACAGTGAATAAAGGTGTGGGGAGGGGTGATGAGTCAAACACAAGGCGAGAGAGACAAACGAAGAGAAATACAAGGAAAACAGTTAATAAGAATATTAAAAGATTTAGAATGCAAACATGTATTTACTTATTATTTATTTATTTTGCGGTTTTATAAAATGCTCCTTAACTTGTGAAGCATTTTGATGCTTTGCAATACAACAGACACAAAACACAGAGATGCATCATGGCCAGTTGGGCCAACTAGGACGCCATTTTGGTGGGAGTCTAGTTGTGGCACCTACATGACGGGGCACCCACTTGATGGGGCACCTTCTGCTGCCCCAGCTACACTGAGAGGCCCTTCTCCATGGCTAAGACTTAGCATTATTAGGAAGACTCAGACCTCTAGCAGCTTCGTCAAGACCCGCGGGGCGCTGCTTTCAGCCTCCTCCTTACATATAGGGTCAAAGCCAACGGCCCCTCCCTGAACCATGCCTATGAAGATAGATTAGTGTACTTTGTGGTAGTACTGGGCCCAACCCCCTTATATTTACATTCATAAGTGTACTAAGGATTTTTTAATAAATACATCTAAAATATTCGAAGCATCCGCCCTGTAGAAAATGCATCAAATAATGACCACTTCTGTGTAAAATCACAACCAATAATGACAATGAGAAGCCCTTTCACAGCGGGTAAGGACTGGGCATCTTGGTGGCTGCAGAAGGCCGTTGAGTTGAACTGGGGCCAAAGAATATCTATAGCGTAATCCCAATAATTACATGTTACACTTGTAGACAGCGGCGTAGTGTGGGCCAGGCCGCAGGAGCCGCTGCCCTGGATGCAAAATTCTTAGGGGGTGCAAAATAAAAAAATAAAAAATTGTAGTACTACTTTTTTTTTCTATTGAAATTTTACGCAAGGAAGTGCTAACGGTCCATGGGTTAGGGGGCGCAATACTTGCCGTGCCCCGGGTGCTGGCAACCCACGCTACGCCACTGCTTGTAGATGAAGTACAAATGTGGGTGACAAAAACACCTCGACGTCTCTGTGATTTCATTCCAACGGTAAACCAATAAACACGTCTCTGTATAAATGAACAAACAGCACGTGCACACACCTTGCATCAGATACAGACATAACCACTACTGTATGCAATGCATTCCAACCGATGATCAACTACAAATCCAAAAACACAATGTACAAGGATGTAGAGGAAACCTGCAGTGAACTCACTCGCCACTGCCCCAGTAGAAGAAACAACTACTGTGTGAATGCACACACAAACCCACACGCTTTCCTATGATCACGTGCACATGTACGCAGTTCAAGATTCTGCTAATGAATATATGGGATATGAATATTGTAATACAAGAATATCATGAACAAAAACTCAAAGACCATTTTATTGAAAGGTAAGTGTATATAGAGTGAGTATAGATTTACTATACCTAACTTCACATGTGCATAGCTTGAAGATATATATATGTATCATCATGGTAGACATATGTGGAGTTCGGTATTTTGTCCTCGATATTCTTATGCCACAATATTCCGCCTTCAAAGTTCAGGGGGCACACCGTAATTGAACCCACTGCTTTACTCCAACACATGGTTAAGCAATGAAAGCGATTATCAAATGGACTGAGCACAGCAAACATATTTTACATATCTCCTGCTGTTTTACTTTGGTTTGGAATTTTATTTAGTGTCTCTTTATGTTATTGGTCTGAATTGTGGCATTTGTATTTTATAGTTTGCATAGGGTGGGATTTTAAACTTGTGGGGTAAGAGCTGGTGGCTAGCATTCAGTGTGTGCGTGCACAGTGTTACAGGGAGATTGAGCAGCAAAAGAACACTCCTTTCCCTGGAGTCTGGCGAATCGCTGTTTCGCTGCGGATTGGATGGCTCGTGTCTCTAAATGTGTTATTTCAATTACAGGCAGCATCAGCATAATTACAATGAAATGATGCGGAGTGGGCGCCAGCCCGACTCCACCATTTTTCTCCTACACTATTGGGCCAACTAGGACACCATTTTGGTTGAGAGTCTAGCTGTTACCTGCTTGCTCATGTGCAGGCAGGAAGGTACCTACTTCAGTAAGCCTGCTGCATTGATACGCCATTGGCCTGCCAAAGGCAAGCCGAGCTTGTCCGCACTCCGGCATCGCTCAGTGCCAGCCACGCTGCTTGTCCGCTTCAAACATGGACATATTAACAGATGTTGCTGCTTGAGTGTTGAGTTAATTAATATAGGCATTGCCTGGCCTGGCCCGTTTCAGTTTTCTGTTTTTATGGTGATTGCTCAAGCTCATTGGGAGATGAGGGAGGCATTGTTGGCCTGGATGTGGTTGCACTATTTCAGACCCAGATCCTCCTCTTGTTGGTAAGGGCACTTTAGTATGTGCTTTAGTTAATGCTCGATCTACAGTGAAGCATGCAATTAAAATTCTTGATATTTTAATCCTAGGTGTACTTTATGTTCTGTTTTTAAAAGAAACTTGGGTTACCGATGTGTCTGCCCCTGATATAGTGGGACTATGTCTGTCAGGATACAAAGCTTCACATCGCCTTTTGGTAGAGTTGTGGCTATTACTTTTAGAGTAGATCTTATTGTCTAAGAGTTGAGTTTGGATGTATTCTCCATGGCGGAGCTGTTGGATTTTTTAATCTCCTCCTCTGATTCAGCCCTAATTAGTTTTCTGATATTCTGTTGTCCGCTGGGTCCTTTAGGGGAATTCATGGAGGCTCCAGTAGATCTCTTGCCTCACTTGGCATTTTTAGTAGTGGGGAACTTTAACCGGGGTGCGGAGCTGGCCACTCACCTCATCTATTCCTTGGCTGCCCGTGAACTGTTTCAGCTCTTACAGGGCCTGCTCATCGATGTGGCCACTTGCTGGATTTGGTTTTTGCCCCTACTGACAGAATGAGTTGTCAGGATATTGATCCTCAAGCCTGCACTGATCATTTTGTGATCAATGTTAAGATCATTGAGGGCAGGAGGTTGGCCCTAGTCCACTTTGGCCAAATGCTACCTGCTTCATTCGTCACTGGGTGAAACTTTCTATGATTAAATTAAGAGATTCACTTAGTTCAATCACTGGGGCACTGGCTCAGTGACGGATGAGTATAGGGAGTATGTTCAGTGGGTCAATTCAGTCCAGGACACTGCCCTCTCTTTGAAAAAAGTTCTGCATAAGTGCTCGGGCCCCTTGGTATAGAGCATCTCTAAATTAGGCTAAGTGAAGCTGTAAGAAACTTGAAAGGGTCTGGCACTTGGACTGCTATCCGGCAACTAAATTTGAGTTGAAGGCTGCTCTTAAGCGACTGGTGCTCTCAGATGATTTCTGCACCAATAAAATTTTGGCTGCTAAGAATATTACCAAAGATTTTTTTTCTATAGTGTGTTCCTTATCCAGACCAGCCTGCTCCTCAGTCAATTGAGCATTCCCAAACACCCTGCGACAAGATATCACATTTTTTGAGGATAAAATTGTCACTATTTGTAACAACCTGGCTCAGTCTGCAATTCCTGTTACACCTGAGGCAGGGAGTGAAATTGATATTCCTTAATATTAGTCATTTAGTGATGGATGGGGCTTAAAGGGCTAATGTCAGAAGGTAAATACTTTCAACAGAATGAACCATCTGATTCAATTGCGCCTAGGTCCCGTCTACCGTGATCGTTGACTATCATTGGCAATTTGTGCTCCTTGGCGTTATCCCTACTTAAACCTTTAACAATTCATATCTTCAGTTCCCCTGTTGAATTTTTGTTATTTTTCTGTCATTTTGTTTATTAAATTGTACTTTATTTTTCAAGTTTGGTTCTGGATTTTGTTTGTGTTGCATTTAAACTTAATTGCTGTTTTGGTAGTGCAAGCATACTTTGCACATTGCCTTAATTTAAGCCCATCTGCTCTGAGCCATAAGTACCGGGGGTTTCAGCACAGGTTAAGTTAGTGTCTTTGAAGGTTCACCCTGGTTAGGGTTGTGAATGTTCCTTGACATGGGTAGTCAGCTAACCCATATAACATTCCGAAGTCTTACAGCGTGAACCTAGCCTTAACGATATTACTATTCCTGCCACCAAGTGGTCTCAGGTCCTTTTAAATGAAGAGGGAATGTTTTAGGAGCCTGTACACCACAGTTTTTCTCGATGCTATGAACATTGTTTGGAGGAAAAAACGGTGCAATATTTAATTCAAAAGTTATGAAAGTTACTTACAGATTTTAAAACAGTTATGTTTGTAATTAAAATGGTGAGGCATTATCTAGGATTCACTGTTACTTCCTGGTGAAGGAACATCTTCAACTTTCTCCAGAACGTAAATATTTTTTTTGAAAATAAGCTGCAAATTCTGATTGAAAAATCAATTTCACAAAAATGTGCAGATGCAACAAATATGCAACATCGACAAATTTATGAATTTTCTCCTTCAACTTCAGGAAATAGGAGGAAATAAAGTTTCGTTATTTTGCACACGTACAAAATATTTTATGAAGTCTATGAAAATGAAGTGGTGCAGACTATCTCAGTTAATTTCTACTTATTCTCTCTCTTTATTTAGGAATTCTTAGCGGCTTCGCTGATTCTGTACTAACTTTTGAATTTCTGATATTTGCAGCACGTAGCAATGGAAAAACTGTACTAGTAAGATCAACTGAACACAAGCATTTGTAAATGCAATAGGTCTCGCATTTATGAGAGTTTAAGCTATTGGCATTGTAAATGACAATGCCTTTTATTTATGTGTTGTTTTTAAAACAGATAAATAAAAGGTATTGTTATTTACAATACCAATAGCTTAAACTCTCGCAAATGCGAGACCTATTGCATTGCAAATGCATGCTCTAAAAATATTTTAAAGCGTTAGAAGAAAGGGTGTCCTGCCTGCAACAACAGACAGGACAAAGCTATTTGAGAAAATAGTGCTTGGAGGCTGTAATTAAAGCAACAACACACGTAACAGGGGGTGTCGCCATGGGAGGTTACAAAATGAGACAAGGCAGTATTAAGGAGGGACTACTAAACCTTTTGACCAGTGAACAGCCACAGTTTACATTGAACAATAACACAGCCAATGAAAAATGTGGGCGGAGAGTGGTCGGAGCTTCAAGTCCCTACCTCAAGACAGCATGCCTCGCAGAGTAGTGCATGCGCTGCCCAGGCTCGACCTAAAAACACGTTTTTTACCATTATTTGTATATGGGTCAAGACAGATTATTGCTTCAGTTTCTTGTCCAGAATGCATACTAGCATGTGGCTGACTGTTTTAGTCTCATATAACGTTTTCAAGAATCATGGGAAAAATCTTGTAAAAGCAGATGACAAGGAAGTACTAATGCTTAACAAAAATGACATTATTGCTATAATTGACAAAACAACTATAATGATTTTACTCCATGGAGCATAGGCCTGGTATGTGCATAGGCCTGCTCTATGAAAAGGTTGCTTTTTCACATTACACCTGCATCGGCAAAGCAGCATAGGGCTGGTCTGTAAACTTCACCCTTTCCCACACGCTACTATAAGAGAATTACCATACAAAGGGGTACGTCACTTACTCGTAATCCACTTCCTCGTCAGACATGATGCGGCTGCTGGAGGTTACCTGCAAGGATAGACCCAGACAAAGAATGGTGAGACAGAAAGAAAAAAAATAGACCAGATAAAACATTGACAGAATGTAGGATGAAGGTAGGCTTTTATACTGCTATATGAATTCCTAAATTCACTTGATCAGCCTAAAATCCGATGTCAGCTATTTAGTGCAATGCCCTATGGGGCTTTGCATACAAGCAATGGAAAAATAGAACTATACAAAAGTTTTTTTAATGGATGATTGTTGGGGGAAGAAGGCAAAGAGAAGGGATGGCGGAGATGACTATTGGGATAGATGTAAGTAAGAGAGATGGGTTTATTTTGGATGCTCTTTCTTTCTAGCCCTATGGTCTAGATAAAAACAAGATCCCACTGATCTAATTTTGCCTTTCTTTCCTTTCTTCATTTTTGGAGTTTTCTTAGTACCAAGATTAGGTGAATTGTTTTGGGTTTCCATTTGGCTCAGTGACCAGGCCCACTGATGTCAGCGTGGGCTTCACAATCTTGGATCGTTAGTCCTAGCAGCTAAACTCTCCTATAATACATTTTGAATGGCACATACATACTTTATAGCTCTCAACAAATATTCCTCTGAAATGAATCCCACGAGGTTTGCTCATCAGGAAAATCATGAAACATCAGCTTTGCGTATTTAATTCAATTCTTTGTGATTATGTACTACATTTTCAAAAGAAGAAGGGCACATGGCTCGAAATGCATTGGGCTTCAACGAAAGATTGGAATTAATCATGAAGTGTTTGTTTTTCAAATGAGTTTGTACGTAATCAGAAAGAATTAAATGAAATATGCAAATGCTGATGTTAAGCATTTGAGATTGATCTGGTTTATATTGTTTGAATCTGCTAGCGCAAGAAATGACTGAGTTCACTAAAAGTGGTAGTATGTTTATATATTTAGTTAAAATTAGGTAGTAACTACTTTCAGCAATTGTGCACAGTGGTCAAGTCCCTGTGACTTGTGTAATGTTGGTCTGATTTAGGGCACGGTTTAGATAAAAGTGCTACTGCTGTAGCACGCTATCCAAAAAGTTTGCAGCGTTCTAAGGATTTATTAAAAAATAGGAGTGCTTCTCTCATTTATATATATATTTCTAATGTATTTGTCTTCAGAGGTAAAGCACCCAAATATGTAATTTGATGCCATTACGAGTATGACAGAGACTAGGGCAAGTACGCTAGCCTATACCACCGAACAAGCTTCTGAGATTTATTCTTTGATTCAAGATGTGAAAACATCCAATGTTCAAGAGAGTACAGTAACGCAACAGCTTAAACAATTAGAATTCCTGTTTAGGTGAGAACTTAATCAACGGCTACATGCGTCAACACTGGTGCAGTACCAAAGGGCTAAACACATTCCGCGAGGACTAAGGTTATCCATAAAACCAATGTTGTTTAGATTTTATTTGAACAAGGAGTTCATGGACGGATGGTATTCCATTCTAAACAAATGTTCATTAGATCTTATTTTATTATTGGTGGAAGAGTCATCAAAAGCTATCAGTGATATTTCGATTGAGATTGAAGAAATTAAACAAAATTTACAAACAAGAATGGAAGGTGACGATTGGAGCAAATCCTTGGAGGAAATAAATACAAGATTTGACAAATACACAAAAGAACTACAGGAAGGGAATCTTTGAAAATATAAAAGGGATACTTTGGACTACAAACTGAATGAGGTTTATACGTGGGCAGAAGTTTATGCCCAACGACAAGTCTATTGTAAAAAGAATGTGACTACTTCATCGGAGGAAAGTCTAGTGACAGAAACGGATATTAGTACGAATCGACCTCCAGCTCACACTCAAATAAGTGGCGGACAGGTTCCCACAGAACAAAGTGAAAAAAATTGAGCTCATACATTTGGGAAATCTTTTTATCCAAAGGAGGGGATACGACTCAACCACTGGGGACATCAAGATCAGGAGGAAAACGAGGAGAAGTTAACGAAAAGGCTTGCACACGGAGCCAGAAAACAACCTTATCATAAATATATCATCAACAGAGCTCACTACACACCAAGTAAGCATATTGAACAAAGGGCTGGGCGTTGTCCCAATGTACAGCACTAACCTTTTGGAATGTGAGGTGGCTCTGTTTACATTTATGAAAGTACTAAGATTGAGACATTTTCCCACCAATATTCTTCCACCAAGATCTGAGGAGACAGAAGCAGAATTTTTGGAATTTCGACCCAAATCAAAATTTCAAGCCTCTGTGTCCCATAAAGTTTTGGACTCTTTTGAAAATTTAGTGAAGAAAGATCTGCTAAAAATCAACATGAAAAATCCCAAGAGAAGAAACCTTACAATGCAAGATAGAAACATTCTTCAATCAATTCAAAATAACCCTAACATCTTGATTCAAAACGCTGATAAAGGAGGAGCTACAGTCATTATGGATAAATCATTCTATGTTATTAAAGTGAATGAACATTTTGCAGATGCAATGACATATCTTCCTTTGAGCAATGACCCGACAATTGAATTGAGTAAAACACTACAAACTATTCTCAGTCATGCTCTTGAAATGGGATGGATTTCAGCTTCTACCAAGCAGTATTTGACAGTTGAGTATCCCAGAAGACCTCGACTTTATATGCTCCCGAAAATACACAAAGACCTTTACAATCCTCCTATGCGGCCGATAGAGACAGGATGCGGGACCATGTTTAAACCCTTGGGTCAGTATTTTGATCAATTTCTTCAACGGTTTGTCGAACAATGGACTTCATATGTCAAGGACACAAAGGATTTTTTATTGAAACTGGGAGCTGTGAAACTAGAAAGGAACTGGAAAGGAAATCCTTACTCTGTACAGTAGATGTTAAATCTCTGTATACATCTATCCCTCATTTAGCAGGTATGGAAGCCGTGGAATGGGCGCTGTTACGTCAACCTACCATCAGAGCTGATAAAGTATTTCTGCCTGTATCACAGCTATTTTCAATGGGATGAGCATTTGTTTCTTTAGCAGACTGGCACGTCCATGGGTTTTGCGGGGGCGCCCGCATATGCAAATACTTTTATGGCTAAATTTGAGTCAGATTACATCTATAGTGATCAAGAATGGAAAGACCATTTACTGTTGTACTGTAGGTACATAGATGAAATCTTCATTTTGTGGACAAGCAGTCAAGAAATACTTGAGCAGAAAATCCAGCAATTGAACACGTATGATGATAAAATTCAGTTCACACATAGCATCAGTGATACCACTATATAATTTCTGGATGATGCAATCACTGTAGAGGGAATGGAAATTCACACTGAAGTATTCAGGAAGGAAACAGACATGAACAACGCGCTGTCGTATCAAAGTTTTCATCCTCAAAATCTCAGAAATAACTTACCATTCTCACAGTTTTTACGTATCAAATGGATCTGTTCAAATTAAATTACTTTGGAAAATAACCTATGCATTTTACAACAGAAATACATAGCTATAGGCTATCCACAAGAAATTTTGGAGAATGCAACAAAGCGCCTTGCCAAGTATGATCGGAACGATTTGTTGACACAGAAACCAAAGGAAGTGACAGAGAGAAAAGTGTTTGTCTCTAAATTTTCAACGAGCTCCCAGAAGATTAAGAGTATCATCAATCATCGATGGAAATTGTTGCAAAATGAAACAAATTTCAAAGCTATCTTTAGACACAAACCTTTGTTCGCATATACCAGTTCAAGGAACTTAAAAGAGATACTGATGGCTCCTCCAAAAACCATAACGCAAGACCACAAGGGAATGAAAAAGTGTCAAAATTGTGTACATTGTAACAACATTATATGTGGAGCCAAATTACATCATCCCCAAACAGGAGAGACCATCAAACTGTTCCATAATTCAGACTGCAATTCATGCAACCTAGTCTATTGTATTAAATGTCCTTGTTGCAAGTTATACGTCTGAAAAACTGAACGTAAAATAAAAACACGTATATCAGAACATAAAAGCAAAATTAGGACTCTGAATAAAAACAGTTGTTTGGGCGCTCATTGGGTAGAGGCTCGACACAGTGTAGCCCAATTACAATTTTCAGTGATAGAAAGAGTAGCACAGATCCCAGGAAAGGATCTAACTAGATCCTTGCTTCAAAGGGAAATCTATTGTAGCAGAAGGTTGGATACTCAAGATACAAAAGGAATGAATGAAAAAATTGATTACACTTGCTTTTTATAATGGCAACCATTTTTCATGTAAGCAAGCTGTTGTACTGCATTTCAATGTTGGAATATATAATTATCTTCCCTGATTTATTTTTGGTTTTTAGTTGATTTTTTGTGCACACCTACTTTTCTTCATCTTCGTTTTACTGACACTGAGTATTGAAGAGATGTACTTTTGTTTCAGTAAAGTGGATGGTTGGCAACTTTTTTGGGAGTGAAGACCAGTTAGGTTAATTGGGGAGGTTGTTTTAACACATAATGCAAATGAGGTCGATCTATTGAGTTTGCCGCGTGATTTATCAGTAAGAATTTAGGTGAATGATAATTTACGCACAGCATTGGTGACTGTGAAAGTTCTCTTAAGATGGCGCCCGTTTAGTACAGCACGGTGTAGTCCGTCGTTAGTTCCATTGGCAGGAGCTATTGTATACTTCCGGCCATTTACGTGGTTAAAATGCGCCGATTACCGCATTTGGTACGGCATCTGCCACAAAGGATTTACAATACGAACGCGAGAGCACGCAGCAGGTGAGACCAGTGAGTGTATTAGTTCCTGCAGAGGTTTTCTGAAAGAACGCTGAGGTCGAGTGGTTTAACCCCTTCCCCGCTCATGACGGAACCGTTCCGTCATGAGCCACGGTTGCCGTGTGCTCATGACGGAACGGTTCCGTCATGACAATCCTGTTGGCGGCCGCTCCGCCTGCGCGGCGCTGTTTCCCCGCCTGTGCGGGGGGACAACGCAAATGGGCGGAGTCATGACGGAACCGTTCCGTCATGAGCACAGCTCAACTGTGGCTCATGACGGAGCGGCTCCGTCATGAGCACAGGCCCACCGCGCTGCCCCCCTGCCCCCCCCAGCGCTGCAGCGGAATGTCCGCAGCAGCGAAGGGGTTAAAAGTGCATTTTATTATTGTTTTGCAGAACGTAGCTACACGGCATCTGCCTTGAACGATTTATTATGCGAATGTGAGAGCAAGCAACAGGTGAGATCAGCGCGTGTATTAGTTGAGGTAGAGGTTTTCAGAAAGATCACTGTAGTTGAGTTGCTGAAAAGTGTTTTTTTGTTTTGCAGAACGCTGATACTCAAACTCTGTCTTAAGTGAGCAACATTTGCAGGGTATTGAGAAAGGTGGGTAGTACCACGGTCCTTTGGTGGTGTAGGAAGGTCGAATCTGACTGCATGGTTGCCCCCATTTTTTTCCTGGTGTTTTGCTGGTTTTCGACTTAGTTTGGCTGGCATCCTGCTATTCAGGACCCCAGCCTATCTGCTTTCCCCTTTAAATTGATTACAAAGATTGGATTCTGGGGCACCCTTATAAGTCCCTAGTATATGGTATACTATGTACCCAGGGCATAGGTCCTCCAGAGGCCTACCAGGGGCTACAGCATGCATTATGCCAACCCTGGGAAGCCTTCCAAAATGACACAACAGGTCTGCTACAGCAGCCTGTGTAAGGTGGTGTATGCACCCCTTACTGCGATATAGGTTACCTATATCTCTCCATATCACTGCACATGTAGACCTATCATTCACCCCTTTGGCAGGGTGCTGGGTTTCATGTGAGAGGGTGCCCTTGCATGAGCAGAGCCCCTCTGCAGCTTTCGGAACATTTATTCCGGGGTTGTTTGTGATGCAGCCAAACCATATACTCTTAAGTGCATTATAACCTTGCGGTAAATGCTAACTTTGGGATGGCTGCATGGAAACATGTCATGTTTGGTGTCAAACACCTTGGAATCATACCCCCCAAATCAGTAACTAGTGTGATCTCACACTTCTAGAGGGAGAACCATGACAGCACCGGTATACCCAGTACCAGTTTAACAGACCCTGGCATCACAAAATAGATGCTGCCAGCCACAGACACGAGTCTGCCCTCCTGCTGCTGGACCAAACTCCGGCAGGGAAGGCCTGGACAATAGGTTTCCTGTCACAGGGAGGTGTCACCAACTTCCAGACAGGCTTTAGTGTATTGGGGCTGGGTGGGTGCACTCCAAGAGTGCTTTGAAGTCTGCACTGGGGGCACATTTGGTGTCCATGTGCATAGTCCAGCTCAAACCGGTTGCAGGGCTATCTGGTATGAAACTGGACAAAGGAAATGGGTGTAGCCACCCCTCTTTCCTGACCCTCCCATAGTTGGGTCCCTAGAGTTTGTCCCACCCATTCCTTAGGTATAAGATAGGAACCCCTGGCTACAGGACTTTAGATTTACCTGGATGAAACTCTGATACATAATCCTGGAACTTCGACAATCTACAAGGCGCTAGATGACTGAAGAATCTCCCTTGTAGTAAAGGAGTTACTCCTCTGCAAGGCAGACATCTGACCGGTTTGCATCTCTGAAGCTCCCGCCGGACTCTGAAGAATTTGCAACACAGGAGGTGGGTTCCCAGACTTTCCAGAGGCCGACCCGAGCTCCCGTAGCCCTCGTGGGGACCGTGGAACCGGAACCTCTGGACACCGTGCACATTTGCAAGTGCATATTCTTCCCGTCAATCCTTGAGGCTCTGCTTTGGACTACTTGTAGTCCACACCCCAAGTAGTATCTCCACTGAAGATTACTGGCCTACACTCACCGAATGTCCCGTGGGCTGGTATTGTGTGATTCCTCTCGAGGTCCCTTCACGATCCCTGGTCCGTCGACTGGTGAGTCCCTGTGAAGGCAACTCTAACTTTAATTGGGCTTCCCTGGTTGCTCCAGATGTGCCCTGACTCTCCATTGCTTGGGGAGTCCCCAGGACCTTGCTGGTCCGCACCGAAGCATCTCGTCTCTTCCTGTGTGGGTTGCTGTTGCTAAGGCTTGTTGGGTTCAATCCGAGCACCGACACCGCAGCACTCAACATCCTTTGTGGGACAGCTTGAATCCAGCTCCTGGTTGTCGTGAACGCCTCCTGGTCCTCGTGGCTGCAGAGTCAAGCTTCACCTCTTCGCACCTGAAACACCTGACATCGGTGGGCATTCGTCTATCGTGCCCCTGGTCACTGGTAAGTGACCCAGACTCTGTCCCCTCTGCTTTCAGGTTTTTCTGATCTTCGATGCAGACTTGGATCACACCGGACACTTTTCTTCTTCCCGGCAGCAGCACTTTGTAGCAGATCACCATTGAAATCAACGACGATTCCTGACACCATTTGACACCTATGCACCCGGCTTCCCTGGGTGAGGTAACTTGAGTACTCTGGTGCTCCAGTGGGTGCTGGCCCTAGAACCCTCTAAGTCTAAAGGGGTTTGCTCAAAGCCCTCTCCTAAGGGTCCTTAACTTCTAAAATTCCAACCGCAACTTTCCCATAGAATAGTATGGGGCTCGCGCCTGTGTTCTCACATTGCATGCGCACCCTCACCCCCAGCCCCCCCGTGGGTCCCCTGTGTCACTACCCCTTGGGGTCCCAGCGATTCTACGTACTCTAGGCACTGTGTCTAGTCAAGTCGTGGTTCTTATACAAATTTCTTAGTATATGGTGTGGTCCCCCCCCGGGGCCCAGTGTATATTGTGCTATTTACTGTTATTTCAGAACTGTATTATTGTGTATCTGGGACTCTAATCTCATAAAGAGATTAGTAGTGAGTGTTTAGAAATAAATACATATATTTTATATATACCTTGTGTGGTTCTCCTTTCATTTAGTAATTCAAGAGGTTATAATCTGGTAAACCAAGCTGCTTTACACTCCTTCAAGACTTAGCCTGAAGGCTGCTCTCCATAGCTACCACTAGGATAGCTTTCAATAAAGGTTGTCTTTAAACCTATTGATCAATAAGGGTTGTTTGGACTGGTACAAGGTGCCCACTGTAACTAGTGGACAGCATATACCAGGCCAACTTCTCACAGGTGGTAGCTAATGAGGGAGGAACGATGATGGTTGACGTTGATAATAAAGTGTCACCCCTTTTTCTCAGTTGTAGAGCCGGTATGCACAGTGTGAGAACTGTTCCAATTGTAAGTATAGATTGCTTGGTTTGTTGAACAGAATGTTGGTTGGAGTCAAAATCACTGGTGGAATTAGCAGGGTTAAGATGGGTTTTGGGTTGTTTCCGTGGTACCTAATCCTAACACCATTTCTTTCTCCTTTTTTCGATTTATCACTTCATTTAATTTATTATATTATTTTCTGGAGATCCAGGGAAGTATTATGATGAATGTGTTGTTGTAAGTCAAATTTGTACACACTAAGAATTAAGACCTTCTTGCACAGAAGGATTGTTTTCTGCATTTAAATGTCTCAAAATCTGTTTATGTTTATATTTATGTATTATGTAGATTGAAGGCCCCCGAAGAAGGGCACATGGCCCGAAATGCATTGGGCTTCAACGAAAGATTGGAATTAATCATGAAGTGTTTGTTTTTCAAATGAGTTTGTACGTAATCACAAAGAATTGGATTAAATACGCAAAGCTGATGTTAAGCATTTGAGATTGCTCTGGTTTATATTGTTTGAATCTGCTAGCACAAGAAATGACTGAGTTCACTAAAAGTGGTTGTATGCTTATATATTTAGTTCAAATTAGGTAGTAACTACTTTCTACTTTCAGCAATTGTGCACAGTGGTCAAGTCCCTGTGACTTGTGTAATGTTGGTCTGATTTAGGGCACGGTTTAGACAAACGTGCTACCGCTGTAGCACGCTATCCAAAAAGTTTGCAGAGTTCTAAGGATTTATTAAAAAATAGGAGTGCCTCTCTCATTTATATATTTAGGGACTGTACTTTGTCAAAGTTGCCATCCTCCTATATGTTATGGTTTTCCTCTTTAATGCCAAGAATTTCTTTCAATGAACTGATACTGCCATTTTGCTATAGGTGCCTGGTATGCAAAGAGTTCTTCAAGAATGCCAGTCCCAGCCTTTTCCCATTGGTGCCCATATTCCAAGAATGACCTCTGGCATGCCAGAACCAGTATTTCACCACGGCTGCTCATTAGTTACCGCCGTGTCATTATTTTGTCACAGGTGCCTGTCATGCTAACAATTGCCTCCAGTATGCCAGTGGCAGTATTTTGTCACAGGTGCCTGTCATGCTAACAATTGCCTCCAGTATGCCAGTGGCAGTATTTTGTCACAGGTGCCTGTCATGCTAACAATTGCCTCCAGTATACCAGTGGCAGTATTTTGTCACAGGTGCCTGTCATGCTAACAATTGCCTCCAGTATACCAGTGGCAGTATTTTGTCACAGGTGCCTGTCATGCTAACAATTGCCTCCAGTATACCAGTGGCAGTATTTTGTCACAGGTGCCTGTCATGCTAACAATTGCCTCCAGTATGCCAGTGGCAGTATTTTGTCACAGGTGCCTGTCATGCTAACAATTGCCTCCAGTATGCCAGTGGCAGTATTTTGTCACAGGTGCCTGTCATGCTAACAATTTTCCAGTATGCCAGTGGCAGTATTTTGCCAACTATTGCCTTTCCTATGCCACGGACAATGGCAGAGTTACAAGCATAACACCGGATTCTCACTCACTCTCATTTACAGTCACTCACACTCATTCTCAATAACGCACATTCTATCATTCATTCGAACACCTACTCATTCACACTCTCTCACTCATACTTATTCTGAATCATACTTACTCACACTTATTTGCACTCACTTTTAATCTCCCTCATTGTCACTCAATCTCACAGGCTCTGATTCACTCATTTGCAGCGATTCATTCGCTCTCGCTATCATTTACTCTTACTTTCTTGCTCACTCACTTGCACTCACTCACTGTTACACTCACTCACTGTCAAGGAGTCCCAATGTTTATAAGGGTGAGCCACACCTGTGTTCTTGGCACTGATTTTGCTACCTCACGTGCAGTGGTCGCAAAGGCAGTGCAGAGGTCGCAGCTGCAGTGTCTTGCACCTGCTAAATGACGTCCAGACCTCCCGCCCCCCTTGCAACGACAAAGCAAAGAGGTCTGTCTTTAACATAATAGACAAAAGCATTTGTGAATACCTGAATTTGCATATATTGTCACTTTAAAAGTAGACCTATTAGCTTTATCCGTGATTGTTTCGTGTTACAGACAAAACCCCCCTCATTGTATCAACTGGGGGGTATTAATACAATGTGTGCAACATCTTCACCCTTTAGAGCTTGGTTAACTCCTGAATACAGCAGCTGAAATGTGCTCAGCTAACGTTTGCAAAGTGTTGGTTTTATTGTCTCTTTTCCTCACGTTTGATCTGTTTGAGTTGTAAACATGTCTATTCAATCTGCAATTTATGCTACAGATGTTGCATTACATCACAAATGCGACAATCATTTCCAGACGCCAGTGACAAGGCGTATTTAGCCTCTACGTACATGTACGAAGCCTGTGGTTTGAGACACCAGAGACAATTCGAGGCTTGCAGCCGGGGATTCTTGAAGTCCTGCTCGCCTGTTCTTTAGGATTCACATTCCTGGCGCGTGGCGCCCCCTCTGCTGCCACAAATGCCGTACATAATCTCCAAGCTTTGTTACTGCTATGTGGGGGAGGCGCGCGTGCAAACAATGCCTGGGAGCGACAACTGCAACAGGTGCACGCAAGTGGCGTAATGAAACTTGAGAGCCCCCCCCCCTGCAAGTTCCGTGGAGGGGCCCCCTCCGGACTCAAACAGGAGCTCTCCAGCCAAAGCACTGTGCTGATGGGGCCCCGTAGAGCATGGGGCTCCCCCCGCACCGCGGGGGCTGCGGGGCCTTTTGGTGCCCGCAGGACAGGCGCTTATCTCTGGGCGCGCGCGCGTCCGCTGTTGATATTGTGTTTCTCATTAGGAATCCCAGTGCCACTGAGAGAGCTCGGTGGGTTCAGCCAGTTGCAGCGGAGATGGTCTGTGTATAATTTGTGAATCGTGCAAAGGCAGTGTCACCATTTCATCCTTCCGGAGTGTGTCAAGTGAGTCTCGCCAGGTGCCAGTAACTAGTAACATCCCTATTTCCAGCGCCAGAACGCGACAAGAGGAACAATGTAAGCACGCCCTGGTTATACTGCCTGCGTTTTTTCACAGGCTGCCCCCCATCCTGGCCAGAGACGCGCCCGCATGTGGCGCAGTGTGCAGACAACAGGCCGGTGTCCGGGATTTCTTCCGGGTCCCTTCCGTGCCAGTGCCTGTCTCTGATAGGAAGGGTTGGGGTCTCCAGCGGACAGGGGCCCTCCTTGGGTAATCAACATTTACCCAGCCTGAACCCCCGGAAGAGAACAGCTGCTTGTGAAAGTCAGGCCTATTTCTAGGCGCTCCAAAGCCCTAGGTCCAGCTGAGAGCATTGTACATCATCCCCCCCCCCCCTCCCCCTCCCCGCAGACCCCATTGTCTCCGCGTGGCTTTTATTAGCACGGGCGTGGGCGGTGGGAGTTAGTGCCATGAATGGACTGAACTTCCACTCCTTACTCCCACCCCCTTCCATCGCCACCCTTCCCCCTGGCTTAAGGTTGGGTTCACTGGTGGGCAGAAACTGCAATAGCAGATGGTAGTGGTGGGGGTGGTTGTGTCTGGGCCTTAGGACTGCGGATGGGGTTCACTAACCCATGTCAGACGAATGATTCCTTAGCTCTGCACCATTATCGTACAGGCTTCACCTCTCACTACATCTCTATGTATGCAACCTCCCCAAATGCGCACAATTACTATCGAGGTGCTTCAGTCAGTCTGTACTATTACTTTCCAGGTGTGGCCTCCCCCAGTCTGTACTGTTACTATCCAGGTGTGGCCTCCCTCAGTCTGTACTATCACTATGCAGGTGTGGCTTCCCTCAGTCCATAGTATTACTATCCAGGGGTGGCCGCTCTCAGTCTATAGTATTACTATCCAGGTGTGGCCGCCCTCTGTCTGCACTATCACTAGCCAGGTGTGGCCGCCCCTAGTCTATAGTAAAACTATTCAGGTGTGGCCGCCCTCAGACTCTACTAGCAGTATCCATGTGTGACCTCCCTCAGTCTATAGTATTACTATCCAGGTGTGGCCTCCCTCAGTCTCTACTAACAGTATCCAGGTGTGGCCTCCCTCAGTCTATACTATTACTATCCAGGTGTGGCCGCCCTCAGTCTATAGTATTACTATCCAGGTGTGGCCGCCCTCAGTCTGCACTATCACTAGCCATGTGCGGCTGCCCTTACTCTATAGTATTACTATCCAGGTGTGCCCACCCTCGGTCTCTACTAACAGTATCCAGGTGTGGCCTCCCTCAGTCTATAGTATTACTATCCAGGTGTGGTCGCCCTCAGTCTGTACTATCACTATCCAGATGTGGCTTCCCTCAGTCTATAGTATTACTATCCATGTGTGGCCGCCCTCAGTCTATAGTATTACTATCCAGGTGTGGCCGCCCTAGTCTCTACTAACAGTATCCAGGTGTGGCCTCCCTCAGTCTGTAGTATTACTATCCAGGTGTGGCCTCCCTCAGTCTGTAGTATTACTATCCAGGTGAGGCCTCCCTCAGTCTGTAGTATTACTATCCAGGTGTGGCCTCCCTCAGTCTGTAATATTCCTATCCTAGTACGGCCTCCTTCAGTCTGTACTGTTACTATCCAGGTGTGGCCGCCCTCAGTCTGTACTATCACTATCCAGGTGTGGCTTCCCTCAGTCTATAGTATTACTATCCAGGGGTGGCCGCCCTCAGTCTATAGTATTACTATCCAGGTGTGGCCTCCCTCAGTCTCTACTAACAGTATCCAGGTGTGGCCTCCCTCAGTCTATACTATTACTATCCAGGTGTGGCCGCCCTCAGTCTGCACTATCACTAGCCATGTGCGGCTGCCCTCAGTCTATAGTATTACTATCCAGGTGTGGCCGCCCTCGGTCTCTACTAACAGTATCCAGGTGTGGCCTCCCTCAGTCTATAGTATTACCATCCAGGTGTGGCCGCCCTCAGTCTGCACTATCACTAGCCAGGTGTGGCCGCCCTCAGTCTATAGTATTACTATGCAGGTGTGGCCGCCCTCAGTCTCTACTAACAGTATCCAGGTGTGGCCGCCCACAGTCTAAAGTATTACTATCCAGGTGTGGCCGCCCTCAGTCTGTACTAACAGTATCCAGGTGTGGCCTCCCTCAGTCTATAGTATTACTATCCAGGTGTGGCCGCCCTCAGTCTGCACTATCACTAGCCAGGTGTGGCCGCCCTCAGTCTATAGTATTACTATCCAGGTGTGGCCGCCGTCAGTCTCTACTAACAGTATCCAGGTGTGGCCGCCCTCAGTCTCTACTAACAGTATCCAGGTGTGGCCACCCTCAGTCTCTACTATTACTCATTACGGAACATTACTGTACCTATGTAACCCAAGTCTACACTATTATACGTGGGCGCTCCCTCATTCTGTACTGCTATTAGGAGTTTGTACTCCCTCATCCTGTACTCCTGCTATGCAAGTGTTAATGTCGACCCGCACTATCAAGGTGTGCCCTTGGTATTATTACCTAGGTGCGGCCCCCCCCCCCCCGTCTGTACTTTTAGAAGGGTGTGACCCCTTCAGCCCGTACCGTACCGCGCTGTTTTTACTTTCCTCGGTACATATCAAACGCCATGTGCGTTTCCACCCTTCAGCCTCCAGTGCTTCCACGGAGGTGCGCCCACCGCAGACCGCGCACTTATTGCACAGCCGTGAGCTCCAGTGACGTCATGACTTATCAGCCACTGCCAACTCCAGGTAGCATCTCCAGCGAGGGTCGCACGGGTCACTAAAACATTATTGTTCCTTTCTGGTCCTCCTCTGGCTGCAGCCAACAGATAACACGGCCACGAGGTCAGGTGTGCACGTGGCTCCGTGCTGTGAGAGAGAGACGAACGGGGGGCATGATGAGAGGGGGAAAGGGGGCAGAGCAAGAGAGGCAAACGGCAGAGCGCCTCGAAAGGTCTGGTTCAAAGTGAGGGCAGTTCAATGTCCGAGGGACTCCTTCGGTACTACTGTTATCCAGGTGAGAGAGACCCTATGCTTACCGGTTTGGGATACCCCAGCCTGTGCTATTAATATACAGGTGGAGCCTCCCCATGGCCGTGTGATCGCTTTGGGGGGTCTGAGATCTGCGGCAGGAACGCGGGTACCAGAGAACGGACTAGTAATGAGGTAGGTGAAAAACAATCAAAGGTATTCGAAGGACGATCTCGGGTACCCCGACCCCCTCGCTGTCTCTTCTCTATTTCTGAGGTTTTCCGACTACTCGGACACAATGAAGTACACACGTCGGGGACCCCACACATACCATGAGCCCGTGACTCTCTCTACCTCCCTCCCTCCCTAGCCCCCAGTGAAAGCAGGCTCTTACCTAGGCGCTGGGTCTGGTGAAGCAGTGATGGAATGACGGGCCCGGGGAGGGTCTGGCCATGCTTTGTACCCGTGACCACCCCCTCAGCTGAGGGTGGATCCGAACCCAGGGACACCGCGCCCCGCCCTCACACCTCCTGCTCCGTCCTCCATTGGCTGAGGTGGTGTCCGGTCCAGCTTATAGGGTGCTTCGAGGTCCCGAGGCCAGGAGCTGCGAGAGAGTTTATTCTGGCCATCAGGAGGGTACATATTGATGCATGAAAAGAAGGGCGGGGGTGGAGGGGGGGGGGGGGGTGCGACGGGGGAACGGTAGAAAGATGGGACGGATGGGGGCGGTGAAAGGGGCGGGAAACTGTCCGGTGGATCAGATGAATGGGCAGAGGAAACAGAGGAGGAGAAGAGAAGAATAGATTGATATCTAGAACAAGAGAGTAAGAGAAGGCTCAGAGTTTCAAGACATCGAAATAAACTGCACAGAGAGTAAAATGAAGAGGGGCAGAGTGAAATAAACCAATATTTAAACTAGATAAATAAAGTGAACCAGAGAGGGATTAAGAAGCATTCATTTCAATTACTTTATTCGGAAAAATAAACATATCCACAAAAGGACAAGCTGCGCGGGAAGCCTGGAAGCATTGATACATCGAAAAGGAAACATTGGGTGACAGAGAACAAAAAAAAATGCAGAGAGAAAGTAAGAATAGAAGGAGAGATACGAAGAGCTTGCAAAACAGAATGTAAGAGAGAGAAACAGATACAATGACATGAAAATAAAATTAATAAAAAAATAAATTGCGGGAAAGCAAGCTAGGAAACGCGAGATAAAGAAGCAGATATGTAATTGAATCAGGGATGGAGAGAAAGATAAAAACAAAAATAAATCAATAAACTGCAGTTACAATGAAGCAGGAGTAAGCCTGATTTACACATAGCTGGTTTCTGTCTAGAGTGGCATAATGGACAAAAAATGATTGTCTGGAATGTGGCTGAGGTAATTACCAGTGGCTGCGATTAATTAAGCATTCCACCAATCATTTTTGTACTTTCTTCGGGAATATTCCAAAGACACACATGAGCTCTAGTGAATAAAATTGTGATTATGCTAAAAGAGGGCTTAGGTAAATCTGAGATGCTCTGGGCATCTCCTTTGCTCTGGAGCTATGTTTCCCCACTAATTAACGTGACCTACTCGGCCAGTTATCTTTCTATCTTTGATACACTAACAGAGGGTCAGATGCATGAATGTTTTTGGTTGGTTAGGTGCATTGCTAATGCTAATCATCAGCTCCTTTCTATCACTTCCATAGCAGACGAGAATTCTTGATCAGGCACTCATTTGGGTTGGGTTATTTTTCAATAACCAATTTCAGTCCTTGGCCATTGACCCTTTGAATCCATCAAGACAGCCTTCGCCTGCAGGGCCCCCCTGAGTTTCATACACTTTCCCTTCTTCTGAATATACACGTGCTTCCCTGGCCCACCCCACATGGCTGGACAGATCTTTTGGAGATTCATTATGTAGGGATGCCAACAATATCCCCATCCTCCTGCGAGCGACCTGATGCAAGCGTAGCCATTTTTCAAGCCTGTCTCCTAATCAATTTAGCAAAGTTTTTTCAAATAGATTAAACATCAATGGTATTAAATTACGCATTATGGCTCACTGCCTAATGTTGTTAAATGACCCTAACTCCAGTTGTAGGTTTGATCTGCAGGTGTGGGCCTGTAACAAGGGTGAGGAACTTTAGCAACATTTAAACCCTGAGGCACAAAGTCTATAAGGCAATTAGAACTTTCCACCGAGGGGGTATATTCTGATAAAATGAAAAGGGATAAATAGAGAGACAAACATTGTAATGTTGGAGCCAAGGGCCTATAACAGACAGTTCCAAGTAATCACTGTAAATGCCTTCATCTAAGTTTGTGCTATTTCAAGGCAATTTATCTTGGGTTACATATTCAGAATGCAACTGCAAGAGTTCTCCTTAAGTTAAAGCACAGGCCATGGTTTTAAGGGAATTGACCGCTTGCATTGACTCCGAGTTAGGAATCAATTTAAACATAAGCTGATTCACGAGGCACTTAAATCCAAACAGCCCATTCCTTTCCGAAAGTGCTCATTTTCCTCCTATTTTTATCGAGCAGCACTTGACCCTTACAGAAATACATTACATAAAGTATCATACAAACCTAGCTAGGTCTTCCCTAGATCAGAGCAGATTTTATCCCCTTACTCTGTGCTCAGATAACATTTATTACAGTTCGATGCAGCCCTTTCGAAAAGGCCTCTCTAGCAATTCCATTATCTTGGTTAGTAATTAAGTATGAATACATTCCTCTTTGCAATACCCTCCACACCAAATTAAGTGGACACATTTGACAGGCTTGGGAAGTAGTCTCTTCAAAATAGAAAATGCCCCCCACCTCATGAAGCCATTGATTGATGTCACACCAGTGGTGCACAATGAGTAGAACATCTAACAAAATGGCAAGAAATATAAAATTATCATGAAGCTCAGAAGTGATCCATGGCATAATTAGTTGGATGTAAAAACCTAAAACGATACCCAATGCGACTGATATTCTCATAAATACTACCCCAAAAAGGCCCAGGAACAGAGTCGGACGTAAACAAATGAACATGGTCATCCACCAGTAACTGACAATGTGGACCATGACCCGCAGCCCAGAGTTGAGATTACATTTTAGAACCTTCATAAAAGTCCCATAGGATTTGAAAAAACTCCAATAGTGATGTTAATAGACTTTGCTATAATCCAATGCAACCACTTAAGTGAATATATTAACAAATCTTGGCCGATATCAATAGCAAACCAATCAGAGCTCTTTCTAACCCACTTTAATAATCTCTTATCCACATGAGAAGAGAACGTGTGATACAGCCACACATTTTTTAATTGAGGGGATTTGGGGATTTACGTAAAATTGAAGAACGCTTGGCATAACCTGCTGGTTCAATTCTGATTTCTTGAAGTTGAAGTAGTCCCTCAGTCGCAGACATCTAAAAAATTCCAACAAGGTAAGAAGAATTATTTTTGAAATTGCCAAAAGAGTTACAGAACCTCTAGTTATGTATCTGAAATAGAAATTGAAGATTTAAGTTAAACCAGGGAAAATCCGTTTCTACCTTAAAGATGTTAGGCTATTTCAAGTTATTCCAGAACAGGATAAATAAGTGACATTGTGAATCATCTACAGATGTCCCGCCATAGATGACATACATTTAAGGGGCCTTTAAACTTAACATGTCTAGATGGTGATAGGGGTTAGAATTATGGAATTAAAAAACAGATATTGTGCAGTTAGGTAAACATTTTACAGTTGAAGGCATTTCTGGGATGTCTTGTATAAGCATGGTAAATCTCCTCGCCAATGATAAATAAAATGTGAAGTTTGAAACAAACCGTTAGAGCCCAAAAGAGATAATAGATTTTAGGCAATAGCACCAACTCAGTGTTAGCATTAGGTGCTGCCATTTATTTAACAAGCATTGACAAAGCCAAAAGGCCTCGCCTATGCAAGAGCTATTACCTCTGTCAATTCGTTTTAGTTATGCTATACACCAGTGTGGTTGCTGTTCATCATGGCTAAAAGTTAGTGGCAGAGAGGAGAGTGGCTTGGAGTGGCATGGAGTGGAGTGTCAAATGGTGTAGTGGCGTAGAGTGGAGTAGAGTTTCATAGAGTGGAGTGGCATAGCCTGAATTAGAGTGGCATTAAGTGGCATAGAGTGGAGTGGCGTAGAGAAGAGTAGAGTCTTGTCGATTGGAGTGTCATAGTGTGGAGTAGTGTTGTAGAGCGAAGTGGTGTAGAGTTGGGAAGAGTGTCGGAGAGTGGGGTTTTGGAGAGTGGAGTGGCATAGAGTGAAGTGTTGTAGAGTGGAGTACCATAGCGTCGAGTGACATAAGGTGGAGTGTTTTAGAGTGTCGTACACTGTAATGAAGAAGAATGTTGTAGAGTGGAGTAGAATAGAGTGCTGTAGAGTGCAGTAGAGTGGTGTAGAGTGTCCTCCAGTGTAGTGTAATAGAGTGGAGTAGAGTAGAGTGGCGTAACATGGAGTAGGGTCAAATTATGTTGAGTGAAGTGGCAAATAGAGATGTAGAGTGTTGTAGAGTAGTGTAGAGTGGAGTGTTGTAGTGCGGCGTAAAGTGGAGTGGCGGAGAGTGGAATAGAGTTCCATAGAGTGGTGTGGCATAGAGTGGTGTAGATTGGAGTGGTATAGAGTGGAGTGTCCTAGAACTAGAGTGGAGTGGAGTGTCATAGAGTGGAGTGGCATAGAGTGGAGTAGGGTGTCGTAGAGTGAAGTGGTATAAAGTGGAGGGGCATAGAGTGGAGTTTCATAGAGTGGAGTTGCGTAAAGTGCAGTATGCATGGTGTAATCGCACACTGCCATTACAGCTTACATATTTTCAAATGAAATGACACATTACATTTGGCCATCCATACAGTTTTACTGATAAAACTATACAGATCAGAAACGATAGCATGTGGAAATTGGCATCAATTAGTGTATTGATTTATTTTGATCCTAATAAAATATTTGTTTCCACAACACTTCAGAATTACAAAAAAATATGCTTCATTTGTGCTTTCCTAATTTTGAGATCTTTTGAAATATTTGTATGTTTCATTTACAGGCATTTACATGTTGATGTGTGCTAGAAAAACAGCAACATTCTTCAGCCATTCCCACCCCCAGTACCCAGCAAGATTTTCACATAAGTCCTCTGCAGTCAGAAAAAAAAGTACAAGCCAGGCTCTCTGGACAACAGAGCCTAACCTCTGAACGTTGTCTTTGACTGCACAGCAAATGTGGCAAGGTAAAATGTTGAGGCCTTTTTATTGCTGTCTATTGCTTATTCACTTCTGAACTCCAGCATGGTCATTTGGGAGTGCTTCAGCACCCCTCCCCCTTCCCTACTTGCCGTGCCTTTGGCATGGGCGCTAATTTGAGAGGAGTGTTGTTTCCGCTATATTATTAGTAAACAGCACTGACAAGAATAAAGACATTTTTAGGCAGAATATTGTTCTTCATAGGCATATGAGATTAATAAACCGGCAGAGATAGGGCAGGAAATCTTTTCAAATAAATACAGAAATATAGCACATTTATAGCCTCCTGAACTAGCATACAAGAGAGACAACTGAAAACACATACATTCTTGTGGAGCGCTTCACGAAAAAGAAAGCGAGCACGCATTAAAGAATACAAGGAGCCAGTGAGAGAGGTTAGGCTTCACGGTAGAAGATATGCTGAGGGCCTAAAATAAATAAAACCAGCAAATAGAAAGCAAGCAAATGTGAGCTACAAACCACAGGGCCAATGGTAAGCAATGGGGGAAATGCATCCGCACAGAAGCTTTCAGAATGTCCCTTAGAAGTTTTTGCGACCAGACATCAGCCTAAAAAGGCAGATGTAATCTCTCAAAACTGATTCACACTTACCAATTTATTAAACTATCATATTTCTTTGGGAGCCACATTCGGAAGTACTTTAATCGATGAGCTGACAGACTGTATGTGCCCTTATGGCGCGATGTTAAGGCTTTGACTTTTATTGGTCTTCAGTTAATAGCAGGAAAAGGTCCAGTTCGGAAGCCAAAACTTCTGTAGAAGGCACAGCTTTTCTGGCTGTGCTTCTCAGTGCCTCTCTCTGATCCTCGTCATCCCATCTTATGAATAAAGCCTGTCTTATGCCTACCACTTCCAGGAGCCCGCTGCTCATTTGAGGAATTCACTCCAAGGGTCCATATCTTATGCAGTTTATGAAAGTTTTAATAACTTTGCATTGATTGCCTTGCAATTACATTTATATTGCGCTTTCATACCCCTCATAGATGTTCCATGTTAAGCGCCAAGATACCCTTCCGTGAGCACCATGCATAACACATCAACATAACATACAATTCTCTTGGTTTCATGCACTTACTTGGTGCATTGTATCCACCTTATGTTTGATTCTGTGAAAAATGAAGATGTAACCAAACCAGCATTTTCACATTCGTCTAGCCCAAAAATGCCCACTTGCACGTTGATGCCTGCACGGCTTCAGTGCTGTAAGCATCCATACACAGACAACGCCCTCAACATTAGCATTGCGGGACAACCATTGGTGGATCAATTCAGATTCACTAGGAATGTTTCCCTTTTTTAATCTATAGCCCTATATGCAGTCAATCTACACCTATAAAAAAATACAAACTTTCCATATTCCCGTTTTTAGAAATCAAGACCGGATATAACTAGCGTGACGTGGAAACGCTTCCCACGAAAGAGAGTTCACAGAGACGTCATAGACTCTTTTGAAGTGATGCCTGGCCACCCCCTGCCTGTGCGGTGACTGCAGCGCGTTGGAATTCCACTCATTGTAATGCAGCTCCGTGCAGCACTGGCCATATCACATATACCCATTCCATACACCCCTGCGGCCTTAGAGGCACAGGATGGGTCTGCCAGAAATGATTCCTGACACACGCAGCACTGACCCCAGAACGGCCAGTCCTCCTTGACCACGAATATCGTCCAAGTATGACCGAGGCCCTGGCCATCTCTCGGGGTTCTGCAGTGCACCCCATAAAAACTGACGCAGCTAGAAAGTGGAACCCGAACAACGCGCACGTGCAGGCGACTTGTCGAGCACACAGCGCAAAACAGAATAGATTGTAGGTGCCGGAGTACAGCGGCACGGCGGGGGGCGGTGATTCCATGAAGCGGCCCCCTGCATGGTCGGGCTACAGTGCCCAGTGGAAGGCAGGAGGGAATGATAAAACTACAGAGGGCAAATAACACATTTATAACATGGGCGGAATCCTCCTACGCCTTATGGGAGCTGGCGATGCGGTCCCTTCTGGTCCCTGGCTGCTTGAATCTGAGGAGGTCGTTGGAGTTCTCTGGGGAGTTTGTAGTGCGGTGGATAGGCTGTCACTTAGCAGAATGGGTCCAAAAGGCAAGGGTTTGCTCGGTGTCGATTGCGGGATTATTGCGCCATTGCAGAGTTCCCAGGGCCAGTTATTCCAGAGTGCAGAAATGAAGGGCCCCTCGGGAAGGGGGGAGCGGGTCCGTTTAATTGTTGTGGGTAGAGTGCTGGGTTTGCAGCCTAGAAGTGTCCGTATTTTGGTTCTCGTGTTTGATTCTAGGATTGACTGTGGTGAGAAGGGCCGGCTTTAGCGCTGGCAGCACCTGGTGCGACAATTGTTTCCGGCGCCCTCGCACCCCCTGACCGCCTCCTCAGATTCTCTCACTACCACCGGGCAAAGGTGCCCCTCATCTCTCCAATCTTAAGTTATTGCTAAACACAGCACTCCCCCCCACCCCCCCTGAGGTCAGTGCCCCCTCCACAGATCAGCGCCCAGTGCCCTGACTGTGAGTTTGGACAAAGAGCGCATGTAGTGATGGCCCCGGGACTGCGTCGGGTATCACTGATTGTGACTTTGGCCCGGATCACAGGCATGCCTACATAGTAAAAGAGAGACCGCACAGAGAGGTTCGCTTTACTGGGCATACTCTGGGACTGCCGTTCCAGCCCCGCCCTCTTTATTTATACAGCCCCCCTGCTCGGCAGGACTCTTCCATTGCGCATAGGCACACAGGTGTAATCTATTCAACCACCCCAACAACGTGTGGAGATGGTACATTGTTAATGTTAATGTTAATGTTAGGAGGAATTTGTAGAGCGCAGGTACGCCGATTGGCTTCATGGCACTAAGGCTCAGAGGTTGACAGAAAAGGCAGAAGCTAACCCTGTGTAAACAACCACGTTTTCAGAGATTTCCTGAATTGGAAAAGGTCGGTACAAGATCGAATTTCAAGCGGAAAGGAATCCACAATTTGGGGGCGAGAGTAGCGAATCTGCAACCTCCTTGACGTACCCGTTTAATGCCCGGGATAACAAGAAGTGAGAGATGAGCGGACCTTAAATTGCGTGTAGGAGAGGGCCTGAGTATCAGGCTATTAATGAACTCAGGACTGGTGCCATGCAAAGATTTAAAAATGAGGCAGCCAGTCTTAAAAACGCAGCGCTGTAATATCGGAAGCCAATGTAGTTTCCTCAACAGTGGGGTGGCGGTGTGCCATTTAGGTTGATGATAGATCAGTCGAGCTGCCTGGTTCTGAACCATCTGTAGGCGCTTAAACAAGTAGTGGGGCATACCCAAGTAGACAGAGTTGGAATAATCTAGATGGGATAGGACCGTAGAGATCATGGCTTGATTCAAGGCGTTGTAGGTGAGGAAACGGTGGATTTTCCTAATTTTGCGCATTTGGAAAAAGCACTTGGACACCACAGCTCCAACCTGAGTTTTCAAGGAGAGGTCACTGTCCAGAAATACTCCTAGCGTTTTAGCTGACGTGGTTGGGGTGGGAGGAGAGCCGAGCTCTGAGGGCCAATAATAAGGGCCCCAGTGCTTATGGCTATCACCAGTAAGGACTATCTCTGTTTTACCAGGATTCAGTTTAAGATGATTGAGACCCATCCAGCTTTGGATATATAACATAGTATCCTGGAATTCAGTGATGGAATTGTTGGAACTATCAACCCTAAGAATGAGCTGAAGGTCATCAGCATAGTTGAGGACCAGCACGTTCCTGTCTTTAAGAGACTGGATCAATGGTGCCATATAGATGTTAAATAGATGGGGAGAGAGAGCCGAACGCTGAGTTACCCCACAGGTGGTAGTATGTGGAGGTGATAGAAACTGACCCAGGCGAACAGCCTGTGAGCGGTCCTCTAAGAAGGAAGTAAGCCAGCGAGCCGCGGTCCCCTGAACACCCGCCCTCCTTACACGGTCGACCAAAATACTATGGTCGACCGAGTCGAAGGCCGCAGAAAGTTCCAGCAAGACCAGGGCCCGGGGACAGCCTCTATCAGCATTATCCCGCAAGATGTCAACAACCGTCAGGATCACAGCTTCGGTGGAATGGGCGGGTCGAAAGCCAGCCTGGTGAGGGTCCAAGTATTTTGAAGACTCTAAAAAGTTAGAGAGATATTTTGCTATGTTGTCCTCAAGGATTTTGGCCAAAAAGGGTAGCAAGGAGATCGGACGGTAGTTGGAAAGGAGCGCAGGGTCAGCTCCCAGCTTTTTCAGGAGCGGGACCACTATTGCTCTTTTAAAAGCCAAGGGGACTGTGCCAGATGTGATGGATTCATTCAGTAATGCAAGTGCAGGACCAGAATGAATTGCAAGGCACTCTTTCAGAATGCGAGGGGGGCAGCAGTCAGAGGGAGCGCCTGATTTAATTTCCACTAATAGATCTTGAAAGATCTTATCGCCAATGATAGGGAAGCAGCTAAGAGTTCTGTTATTGCAATGTGCCACAGGGGAATCTAAAGGAGAGAGATGTGCGGGGATACTAGCTTTTATTGAGGCAATCTTGTAAATAAAATAGTCATTTAATGAGTTGCATAGGTCTTGAGAAGGGACAGCCTTCAAAAGAGTACGCTCTGGATTAGAAAGTTCATCTATTATAGAGAATATTTCTTTAGAATTTTTATTAGATTTCAGCATACGATCAGAGAAGTTGGCTGCTTTGGCGGTCAGAATACTGTTTTTTATACTCTTTCTGAGCAGAAGTGTACCGTGATTTTTTTTCTGAAGAGTATTGCAAACGCCATTGTCTCTCCAATTGGCGCAAGGCCAATTTCTGGGCCTTAAGATCGTCAGAGAACCATCTTTGTGCCTCCGCCCGGCGTGCTAATTTGACTTTTTTAAATGGGGCATGTTTGTTACTGGCATCAAGCAGCCATTTGGATACCTTTGTTTCCGAGGTATTAACATCATGGTCATAACAAAACGTATAACAAACAAAAACTTATAAGAGTAGCAGACATGAGTAAAGTACAGTACACACGTCACCCAGCTGCCAGCCTCGAACTTCAGGCAGCGCCGAATCACACCAGGAAGTCAGCAAGCTTGGACAACGGCCTGGATTATCCCTAAGGCTCCCAGTTTTCCGGTTTTAATGATTTTAACAGAAAAACACAGACAGAAATTATGTGTTTTCTGTCTGTTTTAATTTTTAAAAGTGGAAAAATGTAGAAACTTGTGATTCTTGCTAGTAAATCTCCATGATGTCTACTTAAAATCCAGGCCAACAGCTGAGAGGTTAAAAAACATGAAGAGATTTCCTTAAATACAAGCAAATGTGAACAGATATTTGTATAAAATGCGACTATTTATCTGTGGGTATAGTGTTTTGTTATATTTGGCTGCTTAAGTTGCTAAAACACGTCAGGCATCAAAGTATGAGTGCATGCTTGTTAGTTAAATACATTTGGAAATATACCATTTTGCGACTCCATTTATTCTCAAAACACAAAATAAATACGGATAAATACAGACAGGAATGTTAAAAAAATAAGTACCATAAAACTGGAGCAGATGCTAGGGGCAGGGGTTCAGGTGAAAAATGATATTTTGTAAGTAGTTATAACAGCACTACAGCACAAATCAATATACAATATACCACTCAAGTGAGCACTGGGCGTGCTAGTGATAGTAAATGGCGCAGCGACACAAGGGTGAAAAAACAGCGTGAACTGCGGAAGTACTATGAAAGGTAACAATGTGGTCAACAATACAAAAATAGTTATATACAGTGTAGGTATTTTGAAATGAATAAATTGACCACAGCAGTGCCAAAATTCTATGCTGGGGAGTTGACGGCGTTTCAACCTGATTGATTTTAGGTCATCATCAGGACAATGGTCACAGTTTTTTCAAAAAAGTGCTGAAAAAGGGAAAGGGAGAAAGGTGGGGAAAGTGGAGGCAGTGGCCTAAGAATAGACAAAAGGATTAGGTTCAGGTAGTGGACAATTACCTGAATATAGTATAGAGCAGATCAAAAATCCAGGCAAGAGAAAACAATCAGAGGTTATTGAAAGGCAAGATGAGGCGAAGCGTCAGATCAGTGCGTGATCAATCCTGGGGGAACAGGGGACAAGGACCGTGTGAGTAAGGTACCATGAAGAACAATGAAGATAATGGCTAGCACGAGGTCGAGCCACAGAATAATTACTTACTCAATTTGGAGACGTCGGCGTGGAAAGATGGTGGAATGCCAAATCGGCGTGGGTCTGTAAGGCACTGTAATTGGTCCAAGTGCTGGGCGATTGGAAGAGATCTATGTGACCGGGAAAATGGAGTCGATAAATAATGGCAACCCAACAGGGAGTCAGAATAGGTCTATAGGGAGGGTGTGGGCCATGGCGGACCGGGACGTACCTGGTTTGAAGAAAACAATTATAGAGAAACCGGAATGACGCCGGCGGCAGGACGGGAAGATCCGTGGTCATGTTTGGAGAGCAGCATTCAGTTTCTCTGCTCACAGGAGTGGTCAGGTGAGCGGGACTCTGGGTCATCTGCTCCTCATTGGTCCTGTGGTAACAGTCTACTGGTCATCTCGACAGGGTGATGACGGAAACTGTTCTGAGTTTTCTTTGCTCCATCCTGTGTTAAAGAATATTCACTGGACTCTTGATCATTACTTGACCCTTTGTCATTTCTCATCACTTTCTTAAAAAACGAAACATTGCTTGTGATCTCTTCATCTTCTTGGCAGGCAGTGATTATCATGTCGTGGTGGCGTACTACTGTCCAGGGACATTGCTCAAAGGGCAAACGGAACTTGCTGCCAGGGTAGCGGTCTTTGAGATGGACTGAGTTGCTCTGTAGAAGTTCTGATTGGCCGGCTTTCCGGTAAGCACTGACTGGACATGTCATTGGTGACTTTTCGTCTGGCGAATACCTCACTCTCTTCTATAGGATCGGGAACCCAGGTGTGATGGTGAGGAATGGTATCTGCTTCTATGTGCCCCATGTAGGCATGGCCTGGAGCTTTGCGCGGAGTCACATGAGGCGTTTGTTGGTATTCATGTTAAGGTTAATGAGATTTATAAAAGCGCACAAATACCCAAAGGTGTCTTGGCGCTGGGGACTTCAAACAGCAAGCTCTGCGCCTAACACTGGAAGAGCCAGGTTTTTAATCTCTTTCTAAAGCCAGTCAAGGAGCTGGAATTCCTGAGTTCCAGTGGAAGAGAGTTCCAAAGTTTCGATGTGCCGTAATGAAAACTAAGGCCACCCCAATGTGCAGTGCGAATTCTAGGCACCAGCAGCAGTCTTGCCCCCATCGATCGGAGATGTCTGGTCGGTTGGGACCATGCAAAGAGATTCTGATGAAAAGAGGGGCCTGTATGATGCACAGCTTTGTAGACAATGCACAATGCCTTGAATTTGATACGCTGAAACACCGGAAGCCAGTGCAATTTGCGGATTTCGTTAGAAACCGATCAATGCCTGGGAATATTGAGCAATAAGCATGCCGCCGAATTTTGAATCATCTGGAGCTTCTTCAGGCACCGCTTCTGGGCATTGAGATATAGCCTATTACAGTAGTCTAATTTGGATTGGATAAGAGACGTTTCTACTGTTTTCCTGGTGTTTGCCGTAACATACGGAAATATTTTCCTTATTTTGTTTATCAGAAAATATGATGCAGAAACAACAGCATTAGTCTGTTGACAGAGTGTTAATCTGTTGTCAATCAGCACACCCAGATTTTTTACTTTCGCCGCTGGTTTAGGTGGTATGCCCATCTCCGCCAGCCACCACATGTTGCTCCAGGTGGGCTGCAAATTGCCGAAAATCAAGACTTCCGTTTTGTCGGAATTAAGTTTGAGGCAGTGTGCAGTCATCCATTTATTAATAGTGCTCATGCAGCTTTGAAACTGCAGAGAGGGGGAGTTTTGAAATTTGTGTGCAGCTACCACAATCTGGGTGTCATCAGCGTATGTCAAACTAAATCCAAATCCCCGGATTAATGGGGCCAGTTCGGAGACGTAGATGTTAAACAACGAGGGGCTCAACGAATTGCCCTGAGGGACACCATAAGGAAAGACATAAGAAGCCGAATTGAAACCGTCAATAGACACTGTAGATTTCCGATCCTTTAAAAGGAGGACAGTAGCGCCAGAGCCACTTTACCCACTCCCAGATTCTCCAGCCGCTTTTGCAAAAGAGTATGATCAACCGTATCAAAAGCGGCAGACAGATCGAGGAGCACAAGAGCAGCTGTGCCTCCTCCATCCATCACCGCTCTGATCTCTTCGGTCGCTTTGATAGTTGCTGTTTCCGTACTGTGTTCCTTACGAAAACCGAACTGGGAATGATCCAGCAGACTATTTTCATTGATAAATTGAGACAGTTGAGTGCAGGAACCCATAGATGGATTTCTCAATCGGATGGTGGTCAGCGTGGGCTATGTGGACTATTTTGTTGAGGGTCCACATAAACTGCTCCACTTTTCCGTTCGCCTGGCCATCTCAGTGTCACCTTGTAGTGATAGATACCCCACGATTTCAGATAATATGTATACTCTTGTCCATGAAATTGTAGACTGTTGTTTGTTTTTATCACTTTCATGATTCGGTGCGTGGCAATGACTTTCTCCAACCTGGTGATGACTTCTCCAAGCGGTGGAACCCCCTCCAAGTAGGACGATACGAGGGGCAGGACCCTTGATGGCAGTTTGACTACAGGGCTACCCCGATGTGTGGTGAGGTCCCACGAGGAGTTTAACCTCTCCCAAAACGGGATGGAGTGAATATACGAGACACACTAGTCCAAGATAAATAAGGAGCAGCTATCTGCCCTTATATAAAGTAGTATAGGGAAATTCTCTTCTACTTCTGATTCCAGGGGGTACCCAGTCCTGCCCTGAAGAAAGTCCAGCACCCTTTATGGGGCAACAGTGGACTGAAACATGTTGGCAATAGGTTCCGAGGACCATAATATCCCTATCGACCCATTTTTCTGTTTTTATTATCCCTGACAGATCCAAGAATAAAGGGAAACCGGGATCTGTCTGTGGACTTTTAATCTTTATCCCTCTGGCCAAAAACATCTCCTTACGTGCTCCCCGAAAGATGGTCGATCCCACCCTGACTTCTAGGCATCAGGGTGTACCGATGATGAAGCATGACACCACTAGGGTGTGTGAGGGAATATAAAACAAAAGGACGCGCCTCTTTTCCCACTCAGTAGTGGCGTTACAGCGGTAGCCTCACATAGGGTTTTTCACCTAATGATAGTTCAGGGATTGTTCCAGCAGACTTGACCACATATCAGTGGTTAGGGAATCAGGGGAGTACTTTTTGGTGAAACTATGACTTCTATCGCCATCAGCTAACTCACTACTTCGACTTCCGGGTACTTGGTGTAGTTATCGATGATGACCAGAGTGTGTCATCCATCAGTTAGATGCCTGAAATCTAGACTAGCTTCTTTCTGCGGGGCTTCTGGGCCTTTCGCCATGATTACAGGAAAGGGGTATTCTGGAGCTCCCGCCACTTGACACCAGTGGCATGACTACAATTTCGTCCTTTCCCGGGAACCATACTTTTGCACGGAGCCTGATTTCGGTTTAAACCATTCCTCAATGGCCATTGTGTGCGAGTGTCACAACTTGAGAGGTGAGGCTTGACGATATGATGAGTCGTGGTCCTTGGAGTAGGCAACCTCTGCTATCAGTTGACAGCTCTTGACGAACGTATAACAGGGAGGCGAGTGTTCTTCAAGACCAGTGCTTCTTCAAGCTACTCCAGTCGTTCGCGAGAACGGCTGCCATCCCCACCTGAAGGCTCTCATCTTCCTGAGTGGCTTTTATCAAAGTGTCCAAAGCCAACGAAAGGGAACGGATGATTTGGCAATGTACTTCACGTATACCTCGGTTGCCTCAGCACCTTAAACCTCTTCCGATGTGGCAGCATGAGGATGTCGAGAGGTAGTCGGCTGGGTTTGATGAGCCTGGCCTGTATTCACCTTGACAATCATATTCTTGAAGTTGTAACAGCCACTTGTCTATCTGGGGCAATGGCTTGGAGGTTGACCCTTGAATAGAGGCAATAATGGTTTGTGGTCTATAGCGACCTAGATGTGAAAGTGTCAGCATGGCCAATGTATTGCAAAAGCCTCACATTTAATTTGTAAGTAGCGTTGTCCTGTTTCTGTCAGGGACTGACTAGCGTAGGCTACCGGATGCCAGTTGTCATTGCATTAACACAGCACCTAGGCCATTGGGGCTTGCATATACAGCAACATTGGTGGCTTTCTTTGGATTGAAATATGCCAGAGTGGTGTTTGCTGACAATGCTTCTTTTGCTTGTCGGAAAGCAGTCTCTTGCACGGGCCCCTATTACTAAGTCGTGGTGGTTTTTGTCAGCTCTCGCAGGGGTAGTGTAAGATCAGTGATGTCTGGGATGATTCTCCCACAGAAGTCCACCATGCCAAGAAAACATCTTACCTCAGAGATGTTGCATGGTGCAGTAGCTTCTTGGACATCATGCACCTTCTCCGGATCTAGGGCTACACTTCGCTTGGAGAAATTGTATTCAAAGAAGCTGATTTTCTTTTTTAGAAATTTGCATTTGTCTTTGTACAAGGTGAGCTCAGAATCTTTGATTCTCTCTAGCACTCCTCGTAGGTATTCATGGTGTTATTTCACTCACATTGATGATGCTGGGTAAGCCACTTAGCATTTCTTATCGTATTCTAAACGACTTCTGCCACTCTGGATATGCCGAAATTGAGGTGGTGGTACCAGCATAACCTGTCATGCATGGAGAAGGTGGTAATATACTGGGTTTCGGGGTGAAGTGGTAATTGACGATACCCCAACCTGTGATGCACCTTCGAGAATCCTTTGGCTTCACTCTACCAGTATGCCAGCTATGGTTAAGTGTCTCTCCCGGTTGATAGCAATGTTGGGGAACCTCATGTCCACATATATGTGGGCCTGTCCCTGTTGTTTAGGCTTCATGGCAACCACGATTGGGGAGACCCATGGAGTGGTCCCAGTGACCTTTTCTATGATGCCGGTCTTTTCAAGCTTTTCCAGCTCTTCTTCTACCTTCAGCCTTAGGTGGAAGGTGATGCAGCAATGTTTAAGGCGTCCGGTTGGATGGATTGGTCTCTGTGGTGCTTGACTTCTTTGTTCTTGAGGCAGCCAATCCCTGTGAAAATGGTGTTGAACTCTTTAAGCATTGTCGCAAGCTCTTCTTCTTGTACTTCCAGTTCAATGTAGATTAGCCCTAGTACCTCAGCAGATGCACCAATCACCAGTATGCCATGTCCCTCTTCTGCTACATAGACTGTCGTGTTCGCATTGTTTCCTCGGTGGGCTAATGTAGACTTGATGCAACCCATTAGTGAAATCAGTGATTTCTGTCCGTAGGCAAAAACTTTAATCTTCGCCTTCTCTAGTGCAGGGCAGTGGTCCATGGCACTATATGTGATCGCTGACATTAGTTCAATGGATGCCACGGTGTCTATGATGGCGGTGACCTGTTGGGTGCCTATGGGGATTTGACAGTTTGGGAGGTGGCGACGAGTGGAAGGGGGTGTTCCCACCGTGAAGACGTAGTGCACTGAATACTCTTCGTTGTTGTCATCCATGTTTTCTTTGCCTTCTGGCATATCTGACACTACATATGCCATCTCTTTCTTGATCTTGGATGATCAGCACACTTTTGTTATATTTTCCACACACAGAACACCATTTGGCTTTGGCCAAACAGTCGCTCATTTTGTGTGGAGATTCTCTGCAGTATACACATTCTTTTTTTGAAATGCTTGGGAAATGTTGATGTCGTGCTGGTCTTAGTTTCATTGACTTGCTCTGTTTTTATGGGTCGGTTGAGGGCTGCCTCCATATGTGAGGCTCGAGCTTTCGCCAACTCTTAAGTCCTCCCTATCGTCAGAATGTCCTGTAGGGACTTCCTCAATTCTTGGAGAATTGTTTCTTGTCATTTTGCAGAGTAGCACCCTTGTATGATCTGAGCGCAAATTTCTTGCTGCTCATCTTGGAACCCGTACGTGCTTGCCATTTATTTTAGTTTTTTTAGTCGACCGTAGAAGGTCTCATGAAATTCCTCTGCCTCTTGGCAGGCTTGCCGGAAGACAAAACATTTGTAATCTCTATTGGCCTTAGGTTTAAAGTGAGCATTGAGAGCGTTCAGAAGTGTATTGTATGTCTTTGGTAGTGCTTCCACCAATTGTTTGTAAATTATGTGGATATCCTTTCCACCCAGGTGTATTAGCAAGACTCGTCCTCCAGATGCAAACGCCTTAAAAATAGAACTGTAATCGCTCTGTCCAGTCCTTCCACTTGGGTGCCAGTGTGGATGGCTCAACATCTACTTTGAATGGTTCAATGGCTGGGATGACCACCATGACAGACAGAGGGTGGGGCCTCATCCTCTCGGTACTCCTTGTGGCACAAGCACTGTCCTATCCTTTTGGTGTTGAGGACAGCTGCCTGGCTGAGGGAATGAGCATGTGGTGAGGACGGATACCTCAGTGTTGGGGACTGCGAGCCACAAGAGGTGTCTTTACTGGACATGGGGCATGAGTGTTCACTAGGTCACAAACCATGCTGGGCCAGTGTGACTTGGACCTATTGACATTTGCACCCCTTGGTGTAGCAGGTAGATATAAGAGGCCTGGTTGGACACATGTGCTGCACTTCCCTGCTCCCAGACAGATTGTAGGCCGCACTATTTAGAGCTTCCAGAAGGTTTGGGTCTTGGAGCAGAGTGTACGGCGTGCCTGGAGAAGGGCGGCCGGGTGGTGCACAGAGCATAGCAGGGCGTCACTCCGGTCACAGTGGCTGCACCCGACTGCCACCTAATGTCACGGGGCATGGCTGGACAGAGCGGCACAGGTGGCAGAACAGCCTCAGCGGCGACAGGGTTATAGACTTGTGGGCCCACGGCAGTGATGGCAGGAAACTCAGCAGATGGGTCTGTAGGCAGCGCACCCTTACCCCGCTGTCATGGCATCTACTCAGCAGATGGGTCTGTAGGCAGCGCACCCTTACCCCGCTGTCATGGCATCTACTCAGCAGATGGGTCTGTAGGCAGCGCACCCTTACCCCGCTGTCATGGCATCTACGACAGTTACACGTCGCTTTACAGACGTGGGTCGGCTGGCAGTGCCACTGGCTGCACTGGGCCCTGCGTCGGTGTTGCCGCAGATATGTACCTCGGAACTGTTGTGGCGGGCAGCAGGGTCGGGGGCTGTAGGGTCGGTGGCCTCCCTCATTGCCAATGTTGTGATGTACCCAGGGACTGCGTCGGGGTATCAATGATTGTGACTATGGTCTGGATCATGGGCAGGCCTATAATAAAAGAGACACCACACACAGAGATTCGTTTTAAGGGGCATTATATGTGACTGCCGTTTCAACCCGGCCCTCTTCATTGATACAGTTCCCCTGTGTTTGGCGAGACTCTTCCATTGTGCCTATGCACAAGAGTGTAATCTATTCAACTACCCCACCAATGTGGTGGAGTTGGTACATTACACTCAGGAAGGGGATACATAATAATTTTTCCCTGATGTAGATTAGGCCAGAACTGTCCAACCATTTGTGTGAGAGATGGCAGGGCCAGCCTATGTTTAGGGAGATAACTTCAGATGAGTGCACCAAGGTGCTTGCATTAAGGTAAGTCATACAGGAACCCGTGTTGTTACACTCCCTCAACTCCCTTTCTACCCCCTTCCCATCTTCTGACTTGCTACCCCACATCCCCGCTCGCAGTCATCATCAGAAACCACTGATTTAACCTCATCTCCTATGCCGATGACATACAGCTGATCTTGTCCCTCACCGACAAGCCTACAGCCACTAAGAGCAGCTTCCACGACTGGATGAAGGCAGTAGCCGCCTGGATAAAGGAGCTGCCTAAAACTCAACTCCAACAAAATCGAAGTCTCCATCCTGGGCTCTACTGCCTCCTCGTGGGACGACGCATGGTGGTCAGCAGCATTTGGAGCCTCTCCACACCCAACGACCACGCACGCATCCTCGGCATCATCCTCGACTCTTTGCTCTCTAAGACCCATCAAATCAATGCAGTATCAGCCCCTTGATTCCACATGCTCCGCCTACTCTGAAATATCTTCTAATCGAAGACTCCCCCCCACACCCAGCCTTGAGACCCTATGGGTGAGTAGTCTTGCTCTATAAGTCCCCTGATTGATTGATTGATTGATTGACTTTTTGGTCACCATCAACTTGGAACCAATGTGAATCAGTGTAGCTGAGGGTGATTCGGGTGAGGCGGGGTGGCTGGTGAAGGAGGGAAGAAGTGCTTTTGTTCAGGGGCCAATCAGTGCTGTTTGTGTTCACCAGTGATTTTAATATTTTTTAAATGCTTTGCACAAACCTTTTCATTACCAACATATTTACTGTGTGATATTCGCAATAAGTTAACCATAGCTAGTGTATACCTCATTTTCAAATGACGAAAGCTTAGTTGCCATGTGTTTTGCATGTCCAGTATTTTTACTCTTTCTTGGTACAGGAGCAAAGCTGTACCAGTCAATGTTAATTAAATGTATCTTTTGTTTTAGTTTCCATGTGAATGTTTATCTTCGTATATTCATCGGACAGTAAAATAATGAGCGAGCACCTGTGAATAAGAACATCTTAACTGAGTTGTATCATCTCACTTTAGCTATCAAGCTGAAGACGGTGCAGTAGAGCCTCCATTGTGTGCTGGTCATGGAAAGAACTGGAGTTAATTTATCGTAATGTGCTCGATCTTGATTGGTTCCACTCCTGGGAAAGGTGCGAAGGTGCAACATTTTTCAACAAGAAGGTTTAAACTGATTAATGAATGAATAGGGTTTTTTATAAAGCTCATAGATACTCACCCAGTGTCCCGGCGTTAAGTCTTGCAGAATGATCCAATACCAATACCAGTGCCGATGAGCTATAGAGTTAATTAGGAGAGGCTGTCCTCGCTCCCTTTAGAGATAATGTATTTTCTTCTTGTCTGAATGAGTTGGATTGATGGGCAAAGTAAAAAATTGATTAGTTTGTAAAGCCTCATTCCAGAACTAAAAGTCCATCTGCTTGAGTGCAGTTTATACTTGAGTTACGTGAGTTACTTGAGTTCGCACCAGAAATTTACATGGTGCAAAGTGCTGCAACAAAATCTGGTAGCAGAGAATGGTTTCCACTGAGGCGTAGGGAGTCAAAAATGTTATCTACATCTGTAAAATAATATTCTAATTTACCTGTCCCGTAAAATAAGCTTGCTATCACACTACATGCTATTCCATACGTTGCTGGAAGGTGATGATAAGTCACTCCCTCTGACACAGATGCAGGTAACTGCATGCATACGTAGCAGTCCCTTACGTCCATGGTCTTTACATATTCATACAATAACTTTGAAAACACATTATTTGAAAAATCATTAATAGACCTATCTTTATGTAAATAATTATTATCTATTCTAGTCGGAACTACTTTTGGAATCTTCTTTATGTTAGTAATGTTTTCAGTGTGTCCTTCTAGTGTATCTATAGTGACCTTAAAAGAAATCAACAGAGCAAGTATGCTCCATTGAAGCATTAATAATCCTGTACAACAACACATTTTACACCATCTCTTCATGAATGTACATCTACTTTTGCTATTATCTATGTTAGCCATCTTTGTTAATTTGGACTGTGTCTTTTGACTTAGCCTCTTTATTTCGCAACCAGTTTTCTAATCTTAGGCCTCTAAGGCCCTACTCAGTTCTACCTGTATCTATTGTTTGATTCAATTGTTATTTCTTCATCAGTAGTTTTCTATATTTTCTCAGTTTGGCATTTCATCGTTTTTTCACTTCTTTCTGTTCATCCAAATACAGAATTTCCTGATCTTCCGTTTCTTCTTCTCCGATGTCGGATAAGATAACTCTCAGGATTCCTGCTTCTTCCTCTTCTTCAACCACTTTCAGCACAGCCTCCTCTGGATTTCCTTGACTATCTGCCTCTTCTCCCGTTTCAGGCAGTGCCACGTACGTCCATTCCGGTGACTTATACTTCTGGTTAGGTTTCCTTGTTCTTTTCCCTTCTTCCTTATCTTGAGTAGTTTCTTCTTCTTTTGATTTTTCTTGGCTTTTCACTTCATTCATAGTCATATACACAAGGCTGGGTCTATGAAGGTATAGTCACCGTGTGACACAATAAGCTGTGGTCCAAATCCCTATATCTTTCGGTATTTTGAACTCCCCTCTTTTCTTGATCTGAGGTAGTCACCAACAGTCTTTCACCTTCAATTTAAAAAAAAAAACTTTATAGAAAGTTTTACTTATGGCAATCCCCACTAATAATCCTCTCAGTGTAAAAACTCCCAAGTCAATCACACCGGGTGTTTTTAGGTTCTTGAAATCAAATATATTTGAAACAATCCTTTGAAAAAATGTGAAAAGACAAGATGACACCTCACGTGCGCAACACCAATTGAGCTTGCTGATTGGTACTCACCAGCTATGCCCACTTTTATCATCATCGGTTGTCATCTTGCCCAAAAAAATATAAATAAAGTGTCCACGAAATTAAACCAAAATTGTGAAGGTAAGTAGTGAAATAATCACATACCAAGATGCGACTGAAATGTGAGAGTAAAAAATGAAAATTGCCTTTTCTTTTAATTTTCGCTGTTTGGCCTCAATTTCGTCACTGAAACATTTAGCATGTCTCAATACTTCATCTATTTTCTTATTCTGCCAATCATCTGTATGCTGTTTTATCATATCACCAATTTCTGGGCGTAAACCCTATACAAATCTGTATACAAAATGACTCAAATCCTTATCACTCAGGTTCTCATCTCCACTGAACTGCTTAAAAGCTTGAATTAGTCTCTCATAGTATGCATGTACTGATTCCTTTCCTTCGTGATGTGTTCGATCAATTTTTACCCAATCCGTCTCTTTAGGGGGCACTTTGTTTTTTCAAAAATACCATAACCTGTTCATACTTCTTCATTACCTCAGGGTCTGGAGCTCCTGTCTTAGGATCCCTAGGGTACTCCTGAGTCGGCCAGTTGATTATCAGCTTGCACTCTGTCCACAAATCTGCCGGTACTATTATATCGAACAGACTATTCAAATCTATCCACAGTACCTTTGACAATTTTACAAATCTGTCTACCTGCCTGCACCACTCGACGGTCTTTTCACGTAGTCGAGGAAAATCATTCGTAAATGACAAAATGTCCTGTCTTGTCCATGGGACATGTACATATCCTCCTACTGGGATCTCCCTCATGGGGTATTCAGTTACTACCTTTTCTTTCTCTCTAACAGAGAATGCAGAAACTGTCCTTTCTGAGGCATCATTACGTTTTCTATACCATTTACTTCTCTATTTCTCCACATCTCCCCATTTTCTCAATACAATGATTATGTCCTTAATCGGACCTATCTGTCCCGTGGTGTTCAGATTTTCAATGTCTTTTTCAGTAAAATCAACTCAATAGGGTTTCTGTAAGGCCTTTACCTTATCAATATCTATACCCATTTCATTCGCAACTTCTCCTAGTCTTTCATGCAGATTCTTCGCTCTCCATGTCACACTTTTGCATAGGAATAACAGCTCCTCATCCTGATAAATTTTTAATTTTTCTACAGGAATAGTCCCTACAATTAATTCTTCCAATACCACATCTATTGACTGGGATTCTTTATCTTGTCTCTGCAACCCTCTTAACCATTCACTCAGTTCTTCCACAGACGGTCCTACCGGATTTTCTATGCTTCTCTGCTCTGGATTTCTCTGGGGTTCCAACAAAGTTTCTACTGTCATTCTACTCCTTTCAGCATAATTCTGATTTATAAAAGGATTATTTGAAACATTTGGTTCAAACATATTTATGGTCGGTCCCCATGGATTCTCAATTTGACTCCGTTCTGGATTCTCAACCAAATTATTGTTCCGGTATGGTACCGTCAAGCAATGTTCACTATCCTTTTGCTTCTCAAAAATGGGCATTACTGGACCTATAGTCACTGGAACTGTTACAGCTTCTAGATTCTTAGTAAATTCTCTTATTTTCTTTGTTAATTCTAGAGTTGTTTGGCCAATTCCGCTAAATTTTCGCTATCTATTCTATTCTCCGATTTCTTATCTACCTCTCTGATGGAGTTTCTCTTATCTAAATCTGGTGACATAGTCTCAGTCTTGATAATTCGTAATGTTTCTCTCATTGGGGCATTTGGTGTCAACATTTCTGGTTCTGGTCGGTACGGTGGTGGATTTTTATAAAACACATCATCCAACACATCATCATCTGATTCATTTGCTCCGTGACCTCTTGATTCCACATTATTCCTTTTTTCTACATATTTTCTTCCTTCATTCTCTCCTACCGCTCTTACAGGAAACATACCCTCAGTCATACTTGCATTCCTCCATCTTTTCATCCGATCATCATGCGTTTCATGTCCATATAACCTGCCAAACAAATATCTGTAACTTCTACCATTTCTTTGCTTTTCTCGCTCATGCACTTCGTCTTCCCACTCTGTCAATGCCTCAAACTGCGTCGGTCTAGGTCTTGGTTTTAAGTACATCATCTTCTGGCGCAAATTCCTTAAAACAGCTAAATTAAAGAAACCATTTTCTGGAAATGCCAGGACTCCATCGTCCTTGGTATATTTTACCCAATTATCTACCCAAATACAAGTATGATATCCATATTTCGCAATCATTAAAGCTGCGGGAGTTTTCGGTGGAGGAATTAACTGTCCTTCCCTAGTTTTGACCTGTTTATCTTTCTTGAATCATTTTTTAACTTTACCAAACCAGGATTTCTTTTCCCTATCTGGTGGCTGGTAATACATTTTCTTGATTTCTGTGTATCGCTAGTCTTTTACAACTGTACCGCTATTCTGTCCACTCACAGGGCGACTTTACGCTAACGCACCAATAAAGAGCGTCTACGTCACTGTCACAGTCCTCTAATCCCAGCGCGACTTACACTAACGCACCAATGGGAAGTGTTTACGTCACCCTGTACTTCTCCAATCCTAGCGCGGCTTTACACTAACGCACCAATCCGGAGCGTTTCACACTTCTGACCTACTGTCCAACCCCAATGCGGTCGTTTTGACGTCAGCAGCCGCTGCGGCAGCTCTGGTCCTGTCTACCCCTCCTTTACAAGCCCGCTCCGTGAACTCTTATTGCAACTTTTACAATTCTATTAGTAACAACACTAAAACATCTCCATTGTCCGCTTCGCTAACCAAAGAACAGCAATAGACCTTTCTCACGAGAATTCTGTCTTTCCCGAGAGCAGCGCTTACCTCTGCCCTACTACGGAATCATTACTTCCGTTGATAAAGTAGCACATCCCTCTACTTCACCCTTCTAACAAGCCTTAGCTAATTGTTTCTCTAGCATTTAAGATATAAACCTAGAGTTTCGCAATCAACCCGAATGCCTTTACATTCACACACTGTCACACAAGAAAATGTAGTACATACGCACAGAATCCTGTCTTTCCCGAGAACAACGGACAGTCTGTCCTACTACAGAATTATGACACACGTTAACAAAGCAGCGCTTCCCTCTACTTTGTCCTTCTAACAAGCTCAGAGAACACCTGCTACCTTTTCAGTGATAAGCGTTATGTTAATGTTAATGTTAATGTTACTAGGTATTTGTTGAGCGCACGGCTACTCCCAGGAGTGTCCCGGCGCTGACCACAGGACCCGTAACACAAGCCAAAACAGCTGAAAAGAAAGCCCTAGATGATATTAAAACAGCATTGTCTTTAGTTTACGGCGAAAACACAAAAGGTCCTTTTCCTGGCGCAGATCAACAGGGAGTTTATTCCATAATGACGATACCAGAACCTGAAAAGAGCGGCCGCCCTGTCGTGAAAGATGAAACCTGGGCGTATGAAGCAGGTGAGCAGAAGAAGACCGTAGCGAACGTGTAGGCACGTAGTGTAGACAACAGGCTCTTAAGTAGGGTGCGCCGATATTATGAGAGGCCTTAAAGGCAAGGACCAAAGCCTTAAAGAAAATTCTTTTGCGAATAGGCAGCCAATGTAGTGTTCTCAGAAGAGGGGAAGTGTGTGTGCGCCGGTCAGCAAGAAAAATCGCTCGTGCAGCAGCATTTTGAGCCACTTGGAGACAGTTAAGAAGAAATTCCGGTATACCCAGATAAAGGACATTGACATAATCAAGTCGAGACAGGATCAGAGCCTGCACGACTATCCTTCTGTGGGGTTGAGAGAGCAGAGGGAGAAAATTCCGTAACATCCTGAGCAAAGCAAAACATGTGCCTACCACAGATTGTACCTGGGTGCTCATAGAGAGTTTACTGTCTAGTTTAACCCCCAGATTCTTTACCATGGTAGCCAGATTTGTAGGCGGGAGCATGTTAGATGGCCACCAGTCACGCCAATTTTCATCCGGTGGTCCGCCAAAAAAGATCATTTCAGATTTATCTGAATTGCATTTCAGGTGATTAGTATTAAGCCAACTGAAAACTGCTGAAAGGCAAAGCTTAATATTGTTACCATCCAGGACTTCATCTCTGGCACACGTAAATAGCAATTGCGTATCGTCTGCATACGAGACGATGCTGGCACCGAATGATTCAGCCAACGTTGCCAGAGGTGCCACAAACACATTAAAAAGTGTAGGGCTCAAAATGGAGCCCTGAGGGACTCCAACATTCATAGCTTCAATTTGGGCCTCAAAGGGAGGGGACCAAACAGTTTGCTGTCTATTTGTGAGATAAGACCGAAACCACTGCAAGGCAAGGTGCCCGATGCCGCACCTCCAAAGACGATCTGGGAGAAGGTCATGGGGTACGGTATCGAACGCTGCCGATAAGTCAAGAAGGACCAGCACTGCTCGACCGCCCCCATCCAAAGTAACTTTGATTAGTTCAGAGACCTCAAGGAGAGCAGTTTCAGTGCTAAAGTTAGCACGAAAGCCAGACTGGCTAGAATGTAAGATGTTATTGGATTCTAAAAAATCTCCGAGGATGTTATTGACATACTTCTCTAAAGTTTTGGATAAGGCAGGGAGCAGTGAAATAGGTCTATGATTACTCGCTATCAGGGGGTCAGCGGAGGATTTTTTCAACAGAGGGAGAATTTTACCCAACTTCCATTGCTCCGGAACAGTCCCCGTAGACAGCGAGAGATTTAATATTTTGTTGACAGCAGGATTTATTATCTCAGCAATTGATGCCAGGAGTTTTGCAGGACAGGGATCGGTCGGGGAGCCAGATTTCAGGGCGCGGAGAAGATGTAAAGATTTCCCCATTAGGATGGCGGGGAAATGTGTAAGATGGTTCGGAGTAGAGGGAGGTTGTTCAAGCAGCCAATCCAGCTCTAAGACATGATTAAAGCTTATTGAGTCGAAAGAAGCTTGTATAGCAGAAATGTTATTAAAGTAAAATACAGCAATGGCATCAGTCCAAGCCTTGGTAGGGGAAAAAGGATTTTTAATGACATTTGGAGAGGTAAAATCTTTCACTACTTTGAAAAGTTCGGCACATTTGTTACCAGCAAGCTCAATTTTATGGTTCAGAAAAAAAGTTTTTGTTGAGCGAATTTTGCAGTGATAGGTTTTTAATGCATTTTTATAGGTTTGCTTTGCACAGGAGTCATAACCCTGTCGCCATGACCTTTCAAGATGTTTACAATGGCTTTTGATTTTCCTAAGGTCAGCCGTAAACTATGGTGCGGTAGGTCTTCCTCTATTAGCGGCACCACTTTGAAGAGGGGCCAAGTTATTGACACAGGATTCAAGCCAATTGTCAAAAGAAGATACATAAGCAGCCAGATTGTCATTAAATGAGGGGGGATGTAGTTTCAGAAAAGTTCCTACGGCCGCAGGAGTCATAGATTTAAAAGATCTGAAGCTGCTGGTGCGTGATGTATAAGACTTGGTTGTTGTAGCAGAGGAATCTTTAATGCTAAAAATCAGTAAATAATGATCAGACCAAGCTACAGGGGAAGGAAAGACCATTTCAATCGGTTTATTAGAGAAAACTTGGTCTAATATGTAACCCTTTTCATGTGTAGGGTGTGCCACATAAGGAGAGAGATGAAGCATATTCAGGGAATCGATCAATTTAATTGCCTCCGAGTTAAGAGGCGCATCCATATGGATGTTGAAATCCCCTAAAATTAAACAATGTTCATATTTAGTGACCATGGGAGAAATGGCTAACTGCAAGCCTTCTAAAAAGCAATTATCAGGACCCGGTGGTCGATAGATTAGAACCCCAGCGATAGATGACTGTGGGGAGGTTTTAAGAAGAAAACTCATACTCTCCGAGTTCTCCATAGACAAATTAGGGAGTAAGGAGCAGGAGAGTGAGTTTTTATAGATGATCGCAACTCCTCCACCACGTCCTTTTGAACGATCACTTCTTACAATAAGATAATCTGAAGGAATAGCGTTAGCAATAGTGGGGTTCGAACCTTCATGAAGCCACGTTTCTGTAAGAAACAACACGTCAGGATTGGAGTTTAAGAGGAGATCCAAGATTTGATACTCGTGTTGTTTGACAGAACGTGTATTTAAGAGCATCATATGAACAGCAGTAGTAGTATGCAGACTCGGGCAAGCAGACGGAAAAGGAAAGCTTTCATCTGGAACAGGGGGTTGTGCAATAAGCAAAGGAGGGGGAAGAGAGAAGTGGCACCGCCATTTGGTTTCCTGGTACTTAAAGACCAAAATTTCACAGGTAACCTTTGCTATCATACACACTTCTCTCACACAGAGAATATTTCTAATGGCAACACACGACGATGCTGCCGAATCGAACCCAGACAATGCGCCGTGCAACTTCACTTGTCACACGTTTCCCCTGTGTACCTACAGGGCAACAACAATTCCGTCTTTTCCGAGAGCAGCGCTTACCTCTGCTCTGCTACGGAACTGTTACAAACTTCCGACTTCCTACATCCCAGAAGCCGTGCTAACAACATATAACTCAACGTAACTCAACATATAGTGTTAGTACATAAATCAATACCAATCAATAATCAATAAGCTATTTACAAGCAATGATCACTAAACCAAAACAGTAGCTAACCATATCTCTGCTACCAAGAAAACTGATACAGCGCGGAATGCAAAATCCCTCCCTTCGTCACAAATCATAGATCACACACAATCACTACATTCGCTGGTGGGGCCCATAACACCAACATTCATCCTTCTAATAACCTGTTTCCAAGGAGGCGATTGTTCCACTCGCTGTAATGGAAGGAAATACTCATAAATCCCTATGTATAAAGGCCTAAACTTCACCTTTTAGTACTCCTCCCATGAATAGGCCATGGATCAGCTAGCTGCAGGTTGGAGTAATAACAAAATCTATAACATTATTTACATAAATAAATTTTTCTCATAATAACGACCCAACACAGTTCTTGTAATGAATCTTAAATTTTTATCTAAATAATCAAATTTGAGTCTCTGGTTTAATCAAACAATAGACCATCATATTTACCTATTCTGGCTAAAAGTCGTCCTCTAAGTCAAAATCTTGGTCATCAGTTCATACTATCACCGTCCTCTCCGTCAGCATAACGTCAGGAAATCGAAAATCTTCTGAAGGGTCTCGCTTTTCAACCTCTCTATTCTACCATTTTTATAGTAAAATTACATTCCAAAGAGTAACAAATGATATTTTGAACGTTTCTAATTGGTTCGTTTAAAATGGTTCCATAGCTTTCCCATACGGATAATGTGTCTTTAGATATAGTTCTTATTTTCTCCTCGGAATAGTATCTTTTCATTGTTTCTTTCAGAGCAGCTGGCTGGTAGCCCGGCGTGTCCTTGGGTGGCACAGTTGAGTTAGGGTCGTCCAAAGGCTACTGCAGCTGATGGTGACGCACGCGCACTTCACCCAGAAACCTTCATAATGGAATCGTGTTCGTCAAATAGGGATGTCAGCCATTTTATGGCCACCAAATGGTCAACTTAAGCAAAGAAACACTAAAATGTAATTAATACATGGAAATGACTAATAAAATGTTATCCCCTTACTAAAACCCATATGTGTGTGTATTTATCTAGCAGAAGCAACACTTAATGCAGGTTATATTCATATTAATAAAACACAAATCACGAATACATCACGAAAACAACATATAATCATGCAATTCCTAATTGTCTATTATTAATATGCATACGAAATTAGTTAACGTTATTAATTAGGCCATGCAAATGCAATTCCCACGTGTATTTCTTATATTAGTAGTGTTGATCAATTCACACAGCAAACAATTAGTACAATTACTATTAATTAATTATTCTTATTAATGTAAACATGCAAAATGGAGAGGGTATACAATTTTTAAAGAAAACCCCACTCCAGCAATAACACCAGAAGGACAAGACTCCCCAATTCACTTAGTGGCTTAATTATGACTATGGCCAGGGTGGCGTTGCGGACACCGCCACTCCAATCGCCATATTACAAGTTGGGCAGTCGGACCGCCATGAGACCGCCGCAACCGCCCTGGGAGTGTATCGGTGGTCTTGAGGTTGCAATATACTTGGCGGTGCACCTGCGGCATCACCAAGCATATTACGAGCTTCCACTCTGCCACGGCTTTCATGATGATGAGCCCACCTTAAAAACTGTGGCAGGGAGGAAAGAAAGGGGGCCCTGCAGCGCCTTCTGTTGCCTCAGGGCCATGGGGTGCATGCGGGGGGCACATGTTGTGCCCACATGTGTGCATGCACCACAGTTCCTGCACGGCATGGACTGCACTAGTTCAGGCTGAACAGGAACTGCCTTTGATGCTCCCATTGCATTGCCATTTTCATGGGCACAGCTGTGGGATCTCCAAAGGACCACTCGCCAGAGACTAAAAAAGTCATAATCTGCCAGGCGGTGCCAGTATGGCTTTGGAGGTCTTGGAGTGTGGTGTGGTGTGGTGGCCCGCTCCAAGACCGCCAAAGTCATAATTAGGTCCTTAGAGTACTTGCTGACTTTGAATTTTTCTTTAGCAGAAGAGACAGGAATTATTGTTTTGTTTCTGATTTTTGAAAGGTTGCTTGTGCAAAGCTGATCGCTGTGGAGTGAGAGTTGCTGTAAGTTACGTCATAAGGTGCCACACTGGCATTGGATGGTTGGTGAATGAATAGCGTTGCAATTGATTGTTAAGTCTTTGGGTGCAGTTCTGTTAGTGGTTGGTTCGGTGGTGCCATGCTAGGATTGGATTTCGGGGTTGAATTGAAAGGTTTAGTTGTAGATGATGTAAGAATACCTGTCCGTGAAGTGAGGAGGACCCTGCAGAGTGCATGCCTGCACATTACATGTGAACCAAGTTCCAGTTACACACATGTATCTGGGTTAGATGGTTGAACAAGATCACAGCAAGTGAAGGGTCCTTGCAGTATCTCACGTATGGTACCTTTAATTTGCGAGTAATTGAGATCTTAAGGAGAGTGTTGTATGAAATGAAGCCCACACCAAGACCTGCTCAACATGAGGCTTTGAATGTATGTGAGCGTGCCACACATGCAAAGGTAAAGGAGAAATATCAGACCCAACAAAAAATATGGTCTGTAGTTGGGTAGAGATGACGTGGGATGCTGAAGAGCAGGAATGGAGAGAAAGTGTGATTGGGGGCAAAAGGATGTACCCTGCAATAATAAATGGAAAAACAGAAAGGAAGAAATCATGGGAGGAAGGTAGGAACAAAGAAAAGAGTGGGGAGACTAGTGACTCAAGTGATAATTGTTAAGACTTATCTCCTGAATTAAAAGATTCAGGGAAAGAGGAAGTCTGGATTTTTTACTCATGAAGATATTGGTCTGACCAAAGATGTTGAACCTGTGAAAATAACTATTAAGCCAAATGCAGAGTATCCCTAGACTTCCTAGTTCAACTTCTCACCAGAGACAGACGCTGGAATTACTCATGTGACTAAATCAATGCTTGAGAAAGGCATCTCAAAAGAGATACTAGGGAGTCCCTGTAATTCACCTTATGTTGGGTTTGCAGATATAAAGTAAGAATTGGAGGATTGTTCAGAATTTGAGGAAAATTAATGAGATTGCTGTCCCATGGTGCCAAACCTGCTGTGATACACTGTCAGATACCCTGTGATGCTGAATGGTTCATGGTTATTCTACTGTGTCAAGCATTCTTTTCTAATCATCTACACATGCATAATCAGTTCCTTTTCGCATTTCGATTCCAAAACAAAGACCTGCCACAGGGGTATACAGAAATCACCTCGATCTGGAATCAGACATTGAAGAAGAATCTGGAGACATTGCAGTTGCTATGCAATTTGATCCTGGTACAGTATAGCGACAATCTGCTTGTGGTGTTGACAACCCAAGATGCATGCAGACATTTAGCAGAAAATGGTAACAAATAGCAGAACTGTTGGAGGGATGTTCTATATCTAGGAAATGACATCAAGAAGAGAGCTAGAAAAGTATCCCAAGAGAGAATCTCTACAATCCTTCAAATGTTGTCAGTGAATTTCCAACTTTGCCCTAGTGGCCAAGCCTCTACCAGAGACTTTCACACAAAGATTTGTCTTATCCGTTACCTCGGGACAACAAATGCATAAGTGCCTTTCTTGTGCAAGGGAGAAAGCTGCACCCCAGCTCTAGAAATGCCTCATTATGAGAAGGATTTTGTTTTGTATGGCTATGAATGAGAAGGGCTTACGAGATAGGCGCAGGTGATTCTTTCTGCTAACAATATTACGCTAAGAAAGCGCAGTTGTCTTAATCCTGGTACACTCTTGCCTTTGCCTATGTCTGATGATCATGATGACGGGGTTGACAATGGCTACCAGAATGTTACAGGACTGTGTGCCAAGCCAAGACCCAACATTCAGGATGTCCCTCTCGAAGACCCGAATAGATATAACATTCTTGAAATTTTTAGAAACACTCAGTCACTGGATGATGTCATCGGTGATGTCATCTGTGATGTCATTTGAGATGTCATCAGTGATGTCATCAGTGATGTCACTGAGCATGTCATAAGTGATGTAATATGTGACGTCATCAGTAGTGCATTGTGGGGGCGCAAGTTATAGTTAGCTCTACTAACTATAACAGCCGAATTTCTCTGGTTTTGTACAAGTGAAATGTCAGACTAACTATAACGTCCCTGAAACCTATGGTGTTGTTCAGTGAATTTCTATGGTTTTTTAAATGCTAATTTCTAACTATAATGTCCCTAAAACCTATGGTTTTTTCAGTGAATTTCTAAGTTTTTTAAAATGTTAATTTCTAACTATAACATAGCAGTCGTGTTTGCAAAGTGGCAGAGAACAGTGAGCATGGCCTCCTAACACCTCTTAGTAATCCCACTGTGTGGGATTTACTGGAGGTAACAGGAGGGGTAGTTAGTCTCCAACGTCAACCTTGGGGGCCAACTATCCCTCCTATTACCTTCAGTAAGTCCCACACAGCAGGATTGCGAACTTCTCATACCAGGCCACGCCCCCTTCTCCACCACTCTGCAAATGCACCCCCTGGCACGTTGTTAGTTGGGGAATTAATTCCCCTTGAATACTGAGGGTCCCTGGGGGCCAACTAGCCCACCAGGTACCCCCAATAAGCGCCACAGAGCTGGATTGCAGAGAGGTGGTCCGAGGCCAAGCCCCTTTTTACACCACTCTGCAAACACGCCTCTTGGCCCACTGCTGGTGGGGTGATGAGGTCCTCTTGTGTCCTGAGGACCTCAGGACACAAGTGGACTTCATCCTTCAAGCAGCAGTGTGCCAGGAGCCCCGGGGACCCCATGCCTTGGGGCCTGGCCTCACTGTTGGGGACCGTGGGGGAGCCCCTATGCCCCCAAGGTCCTGCCGGGTTCCCGCCTCCTGCGGGAGCCAGCATTGCTTTTGCACAAGGGGAGCTGCTGACATGCAGCTCCCCTTGTGCAAAAGAAATTCTGCTTTGGTTTTTGGAAGTGAGAGCCCTGTCATAGCAAACAGAAATGTCCAGGGGGTGGGCACCCCGGGACATTGCAGGAGCCGGCCCTAGGGGGTGGCGGTCCCCAGAGCCATCAAGGGCTCCAGGAGGGGGGCCGCACGGCCCCCCTCCCAAGTGTTTAAAGCCCCGCGGCGGTGGTGGTCCCCGGGGCCCGAGGGTCTGTAATGGCTCGAGCCCCCTCACACACATTATTTATTTTAGCCCCGGGGAAGTGGCGGTCCCCAGGGCTTGGGGGAACCCAAGACCCCCCACCCTTATTTAATAAAGCTCAGGCGAGGTGGTGGTCCCCGGGGCTGCGGGGTGGCAGTGTGCCCCCGCAAATAAATTATAAAGCCCCAGGGAGGTGGCGGTCACCGGTGCTGCGGGGGCCCCCACGGGCCCCCGCTACAGAATTAAGTATTGCCCCCGGGGCCTGGCCCACCAGGGGGCTTCAAAAAACGAATCTTCCGCGCTTTGTTTTTTTTTTCATTGTTGACGGGGTTCACGCGCCTTGCGCGACCCGGCCGAAAATGTTTAGAAAAAAAGGTTTTTTTAGGCCTGGGGGTCCCTGTGGGATCTCCTGAGTAGGCTTGGGGGGTCAGGGTGTTCCTACACTACCCCCTTTTTTGTTTTTTGATGTTTCTGTTACCTTTTTCCCCTCTCCCTCGGTCTGAGTCACAAGATGGCTGCCAACACACACACACACACACACATATAATATTATACTACAGAGCAAATATGCATTTGTCATATAGAAATAATCCTATTTCTCATATCTTCCCTTATTTGAAACACTCGAGTATCTCTGCCCTGGGGTGGAAGGACTGCTGGGGTTTTACTACCAGCACAATCTACAGATACCACCCCATACCCCAAGCGAGTGAGGCAACCCCCTCTGACATTCCACTGGTGTAAAATATGCACCTGTGCAAAGAGTATTACAGATAGCGATGTGTACAGGTCTCCCCTGATTGTTAGAGCTTTCTTCTCGTATATGATATGGAGCCGTGTGATGACAAGAGACTTCTGGGGAGAGCCAACCTGACCTCTGAGGCATTGGTGTGCTATACACCATGACCAGCCACAAATTAGTCGATCAGTCACCTGGAGAGACTCAGTTGCCCAGTCAACATCAGTAAAGGGCATGTGGAGGTACGATTTGGTAAAATTTAGGAATTACAGTCTCTCAATAACATTGTCAGCTCTGTTCATAATTTGAGACCTCAGTTTGCAAAAGGGAGGAACATTGTTTGAGGGAAGCAACAATGACTGGGTCGACAGAATAAAATGATTGGCCACAGATGAGGGCAGCGGAGTCATAACATGGTTTACACATTATAGGGGTGTGCACAAATCTCTTGCTATTACTCTGAAACTTACCTAAAGAAACTTCTGAGTTCGTTTTTAAATATGTTCAGATTCTTACCTTTCCTAATAGAAGGTGGTAGAGAGTTCTGGCACAGGTCCTGAAAAGACTTGTCTGACGGTCATTTTGGTTTGGTTTTCTCGACCATTTTTGGTTCTGGGAGTGCACGCGCCACCAGAGATGTTGATTTTCTTCGTCGGGTACTTGGGAGTGTTGAAATGGACAGACTTGTTGGTCAAAGTAGGGAGCTTACATGTACATCTTTGTTCTACTGGGATCTACTGGAAATCCTTTAGAGCTGCAGTGCCATGCTCCCTTGATCTGGATCCACCAGTAATGTTGCAGTGGCAGGCAACACTTCGAGTGGTGCCAAGCTGGATTTGGGGAGACACTACCTTTGTCATTTGGTGCTGTGTACAAGAGGATATATCCTAAACCAGGATTAGATCTGCTGCTTGTACATCCATCCTTACACACCGTAACCATGAATGTTGCACGCTGAGTATCATACTTGAACAGATAGTTCTCAGCAGAACAACGAGCCATGATTGAGCGAAGATAAAGAGCCGGGAGTCCAGAATCAAGTGGAATTCTATGTCAGAAACCCTTTCTCATGCAGTCTGGAGTTGTGATTGATCCATCTTAATACAGTAAGTCTCAGTCGAAACATCCTGTTGGAAAACAAGCTTGTTATCCTTAGTATCCTTGCACTACTCAGTATAGAAGTGCTACCAGAGTAATAATCGTGCCACGTGTCGCGAGGCATAACCCTTGTATGTCTGCTGGCAAGCAGCGTATATATGCACATGGAACTGTATTCTTTAATGCATGTTTTTGGGGTTTGTTTCTATGTATAATGAAATGATACCTTGAGACTGAAGGCAGCAGTATTTACTGATGCATAACACTTTATGCTGGCATTCTTATATTAGAGGAACAGACACAGGAACATTATCACTAACATATAGTTCAGTAATTTGGTTGCAAACATTTTTTTAAGAATACATTTCTTTATTGAAATTTTCATTAAGGAAGCAAACAATTACAACACGGCCTGATGCCTCAGCTCGTCAGCGGACGACTAGGGTACAATGCACTCCTTGATAATAAAATTTAAGGTTCGCTGTCCCAAGTAAACATTTTCCTCGTCAACTACATCGACAGAGGCTGTACACTCAGTTATCGTGATATCCAGGGGCAGTTCAAGAATGAATACACCCAACTCTCATCTGTATAACACTCAACCCTTCTACTCCAGATCGTTTCATGTTTTTAGGGCAGCCCGTGCCTCATGCACAGAGAGGTCCAGGATCCAAGGTCTGTCTGTGCCCCTCTTCCAAACATTCAGACTTGGAGCGGATTGACTCCTATGATTGGGGCCACGTCCCTTTTCTCAGAGAGAGGCAGAGCCTCAGGAACAGTTTCTGGTATCTTGTGAAGCCCACATCTTCAAGTATATTAAATAAGGCAATCATTGGATTCTTTTTTGTGGCCATCCCACCACCTTCTGCAAAATGTTAAAGATCCACAACCAGAATGGCTCCATGTATGGGCAAGTCCACATGGTCGGGAAAAACACCCCCACAGGAGCCCTACGTTACAGACAGCCCAGGTCCCCAGTGGAACTGCCAGAACCTTTCGAATACCAGATGTCTTCTTTGGAAGTAGCTGTATGAGATGGTACCTAGTTGAAATTGGAGCCTTGTGTGGCACTATGAGAGCGAACAGCCACTTCTCCTCCTCCAAAGGACCCACCTCTGCCCACCAAGTCTATCTGAGCCTATTGAAAGTGGCAGGTGTTTTATAGATTTGAGACATTTTCTCTTTGGGTTAGAGGGGAGGCACTGTCAGTTTTGCCTCATGAGGGCTAAACCATGCTATCGCTTCAAGACTGGTGATATATGGTGTGAATTTGTGATGGAGTCGGAGAGGTATATAGAACTGGCTTTGCAGAAGCCAAAATTCCTCTCTGATGTCTGCAAATGCTTTGACATGTCCATCCCTAACTACATCTCCCAACATAGGCATACCAAGGCGACCCAAGCTCCTAAACTCTCTAGGACCACTACATTAGGAAGGATGGTACCAGCTCACAGTGGAGTCTGCTCCATGAGCTGGCCCGCTGAGCCAATATGTTTAACAGTGGCTCTCAAAGAACAGCAGACCCCTTATGTTGTGGGTGGCAGTCCCAGGAGTGATTTCTCCTCATAAAATAAATGCAAAGGTGAATTGCCATTCATGGTCCTCAAGTCCACTGCATATTCTGGATCCGCATGGGGTCCAACACTAGTGGAATAAATCCAGCCATTGGACACAGTCAAATGAGTGCCTCAACAGCAGAATTCTGGGTCAATCACTGCCAAGCCTCTGTCATACATTGACTTGCAGCATTTCAGAAAGGAGATCCTGGTTTGTCCTTGTTCCAAAGTAAAATCTCGTTCCTGAAGTCAGGGTCTAGAGATAGCCCCACACCAATGGGAAGAGGTAATTTTGCATTATCTGTAGGATCTTGGGAAGAGCAAACATTTTTATTATGACGATTCTTCCAATCATAGACAGGGGCAGTGTCCTCCATGCTTGTGTGTTTTTAGGTCTCGCCTGACCCAGCGCATGTCTGGCGAGACTTATTGAGAGGGCTCCAAAAAGTGCTACCAGGCCAGCCTAGAGCTACAGTGCATGTGCGCGGGCGCGCGCGTGCCGCTTTTACCGCGATTACTTTCACTTTCGCGCCGCACGGCCGCTTGGCATAGCCAATAGGTCTCGGCTTTTGGGACCTTATAAGTATTTAGTTATGCAACTGTTGCATGGCTAAACACTTATAAGGTCCCAAAGGCGAGACCTATTGGCTATGCCAATGCTTGTTATGAATATGGTCAAGCAGGGGAGGATGTCTTCCGACTTTGTAAGGCTTACCACAAGTGTTTGATGGAACGACTATTAACTCTGATCTCTCTGTCGCTCACCAGACCCCACATTCACCCACATTGGACAGTAGATAAAGGGTTGTCTAAGTCTGATTTGCCTGAATGCTGTAGTAATGACTGAAGTCATCTATTAATTGGATCACTTCTGGACCTGATTTGACCAGGTCGTCGAGTTATATCAAGAGGTCATCAGCATATATCGATATCTTGTCTTCCAAGTTTTCTGACCACAGGAAGCCAATGATCTTCTCGGATTGTTGCATCCTACGAGCCAGGGGCAATAGCAAAAATCAGAGGGGAGAGAGGGTACCACTTTACCACCCTCGTCCAGTATGATCTGATTGGGCAGGGAGTTTCCTACCCTAGCTCTAGCTTATGCTCCATTATGTAGTGCCCAAGTGTATGCAAGGAAGTGGAGGGCCAGACCCACCTTTTCTAACAGTGCAAAGAGGTAGTCCCAGGATACGCTGTGTAAAAGCATTCTCTAGGTCTACAAATGAGAAGGCTAAAGGTCCCTGCATCTGATGACACATTGTCAGTGCATTAAATGTCCTGCGAATGCTGTGTCTGGTCACCCTCTGCGGTATAAAGCCACTCTGGTCCAGGTGGACTAAGCTATTCACCATACCAGCAAGTTTTTGCTCAAGTATTTTGGCCAGGATTTTGGCTTCTGTATTAATGAGAGAAATTGGGCGATATGAGCCTGGGTCATCTGTGCATTAATCGTGCTTTAGGATACTTACAATATGTGCCTCCCATATTTCTGAGAGTAAGCCTCCCTGTTGGCTGGCCCAGTAGAATACATCTAAGAGAGTTTTCAATAGTGGAGTAGCTAGGCTTTTAAGTAATTCACTTGCGAACCCATTAGAACCCGGGATTTACCAATTAGCAGCTGGCCTATAGCCGCCAATATGTGCTCTATGCTAATGGACTCGTCGAACTATGTTAACACCAGTTCAGAGAACCTTTCTGTGCATGGATGCAGATAGCAGATAGTCTTGGAGCTGCTCTGGGGAAGTAAGAGTAGCTTGATCAGCTCCAACAATTACTCACTGGGCTACTTCAGTCATACATTTATTAATGCAGACAACCTCGATCAACGGAGCTTCCTTCAAGGATGGTTCTGGCGGCTTATTAATGAATCACAGCTCAATATGACACCAGAACCGTCGCTGAAGGACTGTGAGTGTGAGTGAGTGTGGCAGACTGTGAAAGTAAGGACAATGACTGCTTACTTACCTATTAACCCCTTGCCTGCTCATGACGGAACCACTCCGTCATGAGCCATGGGCGCCGTGTGTTCATGACGGAGTGGTTCCGTCATGCTGCGGCCGTTGGCGGCCGCTCCGCCCTCGCGGCACTGATTACCCGCCTGTGCGGGCGAACAATGCAAGTGGGCGGAGTCGTGACGGAACCACGCCGTCATGAGCACAGCTCGCCCGTGACTCATGACGGCGTGGTTCCATCACGAGCATGGCGGCGCCGCGCTGACACCAACCCCCCCAGCGCCGCGGCGGAATTCGTGCCGCGGCGAAGGGGTTAAGGCAGAATGTTTTATTGGGACATCTAAGTCAATATTTAATTATCACAACGAGTATCAGGACATTGTGTCTCCAACATGGCAGACGATATTGAAGGAATATGATCACAGTCCTTTCTTGTCTGCCATTGATTCGAATTCACCAATATGAAGGGTGTGTATACTTTTTCAATTAACCTACTGCTATGTGCCATGTTCATGCATTTGACGCACTGAAGAAGGCTTATCTTGAAACATGTCTGCATTAATAGGTGTATGACCGGAGCAACCTTGTGAGTGCCTCTTAATTGTTGGAGCTTTTATGTGGAACCGAGTCCTACCCTCATGTCTTTGGAGGCACACACCTGAAGAGTTCGGCAGCTGGAGGTGGGATTTGAGCCGTTATTCATTAACAAGCCACCAGAACCGTCGCTGAAGGAAGCTCTGTCGATCGAGGTCGTGGGCTATTCAAACCCATGGTGAGCGGTAATTTGACTGCAGCCTGCGGATTTATCTTGGCATTGTAACCAGTGGCATGGCGAGGGGTGCGCAGTGCCCTGCAGTATTCTCATACAAGTAAGGACTGGTATACAGTGCGGAGGGCTGTGAAAATAAAGGCAATGACTGTGCACTTACCTATTAAGGCAGAATGTTTTATTGGAGCATCTAAGTCGATATTTATTTATAACAACAAGTACCAAGACATTGTCTCTCCAATATGGCTGCCGATATTTAAGGAATATGATCTTTCTTGTCTGCCATCGATTCTAATTCACCAATGAGAAGGGTGTGTGTACTATTTCAATCAACTTAATGCTGTGCGCCATGTTCATGCATCTGTAGCGCTGAAGAAGGCTTATCGCTGAAACATTGTAAGAAACTGGCTCTATATATACTGCACCAAAGTGAGGTACAGTGTGTATAGAGTTCAAGGGTCTCCAGAGGTTTGGCAGAGGTGAAAGTTAGATAGAACCTTATTCTCTAAGCTTGGCCGAGCAGTAAGGCAGTATCAGAGGACAGTGTTAAGCATTTGATGTACACGCTCAGTCAGCAAATGAATTCACACACTCAAGAACTGAACTCTAGGCCATTGTTCTGTATAAAAAATATACTGTTGTTTTATTTCTAGAACCAAGCAAGCCTGGTACAGGTAAGCATATAAATACTTTGCAGTAGTAAATTACTTGTATGAACACATTTTAAATTGGAGTTTAACTTGTACTGGCTTTGGTTACAGTTTTAACACATTGCAGGTATAGTACATTCATATGAATGGGCTTTTCAAGTAAAATGCAGTTAATTACTTTTCAGATTACTTTCACTAACACATGGTTGGATCCTAGATTCAGCCCTGGGACATTTCCTGAAAACAGGTGAGTAAATGCGTTTTAGTTAGAGGTAGGATTTTTAAAGAATATTATTGCATTTCAAAAGTTGACACTTAGAAACTTTTTCCCATCGAATCACCAATGTTATCCTACGGGAGGAAATTCACTTAGCAGGTAAGTTATGTTAACAATACTTTTTCTTACTCAGGGCTGGATACCTAGATTCAGCACTGGGACATTTCCTGAAAACAGTTGAAAAAAATGCGTTTTGGTTATTCGGCTGATTTTAAGGAATATTTGTAATTTTCAAAAGTCGACAGAAACTTTTTGGGATAAAAAGTGTCAATGTTATTCTATGAGGAAAAAGAGGTTATTGGTTTCCAGGTAGGTAATCGGTCTTTTGAGTTAGGGTTCTGGGTTTAGACTCAGGGGTCTCCCAGGGTCAGTGATGCACTGTTGTTGCACCCCCAGTGGCACTAGGGCGGCCAGGTGCAGAGTGTTGAGGCCCAATGTTATCCTATGGAGGATAGATGGGCTCCGGTTGGTGGCTGCCTGGGCCCCTGGACCACCACCTTCACGCAGCCTATAAAATATATATTACTGGAAGGGAGAGTTCCCCTCTCAGGCCATATATGGCCTGGTTGCTACCACCTCCCTAGGGCTGGCCCATGCACAAAGAAGGAGAGAGATCGCAAAGCCCCCTTCCTGGAACCATATATAGCCCTGGAACCGCCAACCCCCAGGGCTGGCTCCCTAAGTCCTGGGGGCCGAACCCCAGGACATAGCTCTTTGCTTTGACTTGGTGGGAGCTTTGGCAGCTCCCACCACGTCTGAGCAAACACCAACTCTGCTACCAGCAAGTCGGAGCTGTCAAACTGCACCTGCTTGCTAGGAGTGGAGTTTTTGTCTGTTTTCCTACCAGCTGTCATGCGGGCAGGGAAACAGATGAAACAATTGCTCTCACACATAGGGAGCTGCATGTTTAGCAGCTCCCTATGTGAGAGCAATACCAGCTTCTGCTGGAGGAGGGAAGCCAGCAGGGACCAAGGGGGCATTAAGGCTCCTCCTGCGGTCTCCAGTGTTGCTGACTGGGTGCCCTGGGTGGGCTCCTGGACACACAGCATTTCAAGGCAGGGTCCCATGGGATGAAGCTACCTTGGGCCAAAATCGTCCCTGGGAAGATGGGCTGGGCATCCCACCTCCCCTATTGAATTAAGGCTGGGCCCCGGGGATGGGGTGCCTGGGGCTGAAATTGGCCCGGGGAAGGAGGCCATGCGCCTCCCCCCATTGAATTATGGCCGGGTCCCTGGGGATGGGATCCTGAGGCCATAATCGGCCCAGGGAGGGAGAGGAGGGAACACGGCCTCTTCTCTCTATCAAGTTTTAGCTCTAATGCTCATTCCACAGAAATTAAACGTCAACGGGAGGAACTTACAAATATAAACATAGCAGGGGCCTCCGTTGAAGCTCCACTTCTGTAAAGGACAAATGATCCTAACTCTTGGGCTTGGCGAAGGAAAAGCAAATGTGTTTTCTCAGCAACTCCATATTGAAAACCGATCTGAAATCGTTCATGGAGGTGATTGCACTTTATTCTATTGGAGTACAATCTGTATATGACTGTGACAAGTGGGTTCTTTGTTGTCCTGTCCTGGTGAGAGCAGAATCCATTGTTATATTCCATATAGGTACCATAATTTAGGCCCTGGTAACTTTATTACCTTTCACCTATATTGTTCCCTACATTACACTTGTCATGGTTTACAGGGACTGACCTTTTACCTAGATACAGCACTGCATTTGGAACGCGGGTTTAGCCTAATTCGAAATCTCACACATTATGCATCAGGATTCTTGGAAGCACATCAGGACTACCATCTCCTGTGTAAAATCTATGTACAAAGTGTATGCCCAACGTCATCCTTAGGCCAACACAGTAATACAGCAAGGTGGGACCCCTGGGGAGACCTATAGGTATATATGCATCACATCTTGCTAAGATAAGACAGAGGAGACCGAGACTTCCCGGCAGATACACTGACCAGAGACGTTGAGGTTCCTGCATGCAGACACTCCAGCTCGCAGTGGTCTAACATCCCTCCCGGGGTGTCCAACTCGAGTCCATGACAGGGTCCACACAGTCTCTCACTTCAGGTAATGGGGTTGACTAAATCCTAGAGGGATTCTTGGCTTAACACCTACACATAGGCGTGGTACACTTAAGTACATCTAGTTTAGGGAGGCATCGCAGGAGTACGCATTTTTTATCATATGTTTTAAATATTCATATGTATTCATGACGATCATAAGATGGTAGAGCTATACCATCCATTTACCTTTATCGTACTGCTAATCATTTATATCTTGTACTGCTTAACGGTTGTTGCAGCTCATTTATTCTACACCAGAATAACAACTGTTGAATAAATTCTTATTGAAAACACCCAGCCTGTTTATTCTGTGTATTTCTCTGAGACAGACTAAGTAAGCACGAGTGACTGAGTGAAAGGTAGCATATTGTTTCTGCGATCTGGAGGGATCAGGTTTGTCATGTTCGATGGTTGCCAAGAACTATTCTCTCCTTGGTAAGAGGAGATTCTAGTGGCACTGTGAGCTAGTTGGTACAAAAAGGGCTAACATACCCGGTAGGGGTGATCAGAGTTTGTCTGACACCAATACTACAGTGTATGTTGTCTAAACTTGCAGATCCTGTATATTTCTTATAGGAACCACACAACACCATGGTTCTCTCTTTAAATTACTATGAGTCTGGAGATGTGCAAATCACTTGGAAGCTTTGCCCGGTTGGCCCGCTCACCTTAGCAGTATGCAAAAGTCTTCCTGCCTTTTGCCAGGATGATGGACAGACTAACAAACTAACGCCCAGTACCTTTCCCACCAATTTTGGTGAGCAGTTCTTGATGCCAAGGGACATGAGGACATCTCCACCAAACAAAAAGCACTTACTTCATATGGTTAAGAGGAAAAAGCCTTGATTGGTGACGATTTAGCTCTATGTAGTTGTGTCTTCTTCTCTATAGGAGGTTTCATGTTATCACATATTTCTGGATAAAGACACACCAGAAACAATCACATTTCCAAAATGTACACAAGGTCACTTGTGACATTCCCTTGTGCTCCATTACGCAGCTGTAGTGAAGAATACGTACATTTTCCCAAGGAGGTAACACTTATAAATTAACCAGTAGAAAGCACACCACTGTGGAATCTTGTTGGATAAATGGGCAGGTGCAGTTCCTTTGTGGCCGAGTCACTCACACAGCTACTGACATACCCTCACAGACACTTTGATACCCACTCCCACACTCAGGCACTCACACTGCTACTGACAGACCCACTCATACACTGATACACCAACTCATAGACTCACACAGCCACTCACAGACCAACTCAGAGACTCACAAATCCAGTCAAAGATCCACTCAGAGACTAACACACCCACTCCCAGACTCATTCGGACACTCATGCACTCACTCACACACTGACTCACACATCGTGGAGGCACTCTGCAACCCACTGACAAATCCACTGTGAGACTCACTCAGACACCCATGCACCCACTCAGACATCAAATCAGAAATGTACACACCCTCTCTCTGACCCACTCAGGCACTCACTCACACAACCACTGAGACACTCACAGACTCACTCAGACACTTACTCTCAAAGATGACAGATTACAGTTAGAAAATAAAATTAAAAAAACCTTAGAAATTCACTTAAAAAAAACAAAGGTTACCAGGATGTTTTAGTTAGGAGACAACATTTAAATAAAACATAGAAATTCACTGAAAAAACAAAGGTTACAGGGACGTTATAGTTAGGAAATGGAATGAAAAAAACCTTAGAAATTCACTGAAAAAAACAAAGGTTATTATGATGTTATAGATAGGGTCAAATTTCCATTGTACAAAACCAGTAAAATTCAGCAGTTATAGTTACCTGAGCTAACTATGCCTTACACCCCCGCAATGCACTGCTTATGGTCTCACATATTACATGATGATATCTCAAAAGACATCACTGATGCCATCATCTACAGAACCACTCACTCATGCCCCTATCCAGGCTCTCATTCACCCACACAACCACCTACATACCTATTCATATCTCTATACAACCACTCACATACCCGTTTACTCACCCATACAGTTGTACAGCCACTCACACACCAACTCACTAAACCAAATGCCAACTCAAACATCTACTCACTCACCATACAGCCACTTACATGCCCAGTCATTCACACATAGAGCCATTCAGTCACGTACTTACTCACCAAAACAGCCTCTCACACAGCCAATAAGGCACTCAGATATCCACTCACACATGGATACACACAGTCACACAGCCACTCACATAATCTATGTTAAAACATGTAATCACTCATTAGCAGTACAGAAAGTATACTAATGTAACTGTTCTGGTACTTTAGTATGTCTGTTTAACACTAATAAACTTTAAGAAAACACTCCCAATCACTGGATGATATCATTGACAAGTCATAAGTGATGCCACTGACCATGTCAAGAGTGATGTAACATGTGAGGTCATAAGCAATGCATTGTGGGGGGATAAGATATAGTTAGCTCAGGTAACTATAACTGCTGAATTTCACTGGTTTTGTGCGAGTGAAATATGAGCCTAACAATAATGTCCCTGTAACCTATGTGTTTTTTCGAAGTCTTCACTTTTAAGGAGGAAAGTTTGCTGGGGGAAATCCTCATCAGGGGCAACACTTTTGTGGAATGTTAGCAGTGAAGACTTAACCGCGAGGGAGACCCATCGCACTGTGTGCGAACCTGCTGCTCCAGGGGAGTCTGGCACTGCAACAAAGGACGGCAGATGCTCCAGAGTGAGTGACTTTATTCACAGCGTTTGTTTTATCTCTGCGTGCCCACTGGGGAGAATAGCTTGAATATTGAAGACAGGCAGCAGACACCCACAAGGGAATACATTTTATTTGAGAACTGCAAATACCATAATGCCGTTTTGTGGTGACGCCCACAGGGCGGGAGATTAGACCCAATGAGGTTGGACTCTTTCAATAAATGTGCATGTGTTTCACATCTAGCCGGATGTATGTTCTTTTGGCAAGAGGCTCGTGATCAAGAAGTGAATTATGAAACGCATAGAGCCATCCAGTCAAAGCGTTTTAAAGCAAAGAAGCTGAGTCTTCACTTTTAAGGAGGAAAGTTCACCGAGGGAAATCCTCATCAGGGGCAACTCTTTTGTGGAATATATCCATTTATATATATAAACTCCAAACCTCACGATATATGAGAAAAACAGTGGGGACTCCAGACGTGGGTAAGAGATATTCCTTTATTTAAATTAGCAGCATATCACTCCCTGACTCGTTTTGGCTGGTCCCAGCCTTTATCAAAGATACACTGGCCCTCCGCCCATTTCCTTTTTAAAGGTACATGGTGTCAGGAACATAGAAGACATTGTTATTGAAGTCTTTCTTCATTTTTCTTTTTACATATTTTCATTTTTTTCTCGTTTTTGTTTGTTTATCTTCTCTCTCTCTCTCTCTCTCTCTATATATATATATATATATATATAAATATATATATATATATATATACATCTTTATTTCTCCTCACATTTAAAATTTCAATGGGATGCATAAGTGTGACACAATCCTGTGAATCCTTATTTTCGGGTGTATATGATTATGATCTGGGAGTTCAGACGTCTTGATAAAACACATGGTCTCTTGGGCCAGTGCCCTATTTAATCACGTATACTTATAGTTTCAAAAAAGTTAATATAAATATGTATGTATATAAAGGATGAAATTGATCCAGCTTTTTCACAATTTTTCAGATAAACACATATGTATATATCTCAATCCTATATAAAATATAAGGCTAAAACCACTTCACCACATATTTTAAATATCTCAGAATTCATATATTAAATGTATCAAAATCTGTATCAAAATCAGGGGAGGGTTGTTGTTCTTTTTAAAAAACAAATATATATAAATATCTAACTACAAAATGTTAGTACATTCATCATATCAAGCTGTTCATTTAATCAATAGACACATATAAAATATCATCAGAGGGATGTCGCCAGCAAAGTAATTACATGGTGGGGGCGATATACATTTTTCTTCCTAGGCCATTTTTAATTTCAAAATAGCAGGTACAGACTGCTCTAAAATAATACATAGTGAAGGCTTTAGTTAAATCATCCTAGATGTACTTCCAACTCTTCATCTCTGTTTAGGCCCGCAGGGAATTTGGAATGCAAGTCTAGCATATATATAGACTCGAGGCTCCTGAATTTTTTTTCTCTGTCACCGCCTCTTATATTTGGGGAAACTCTGTCTACCACAAAATAATTTACTAGTACCTGGTCACTGTCATGCTGATTGTAAAAGTGCCTAGCTACAGAGTAAGCAAAGTCATGGTTTCTTATTGCTCTCTGATGTTCCAAAATCCGTTTTTTCAGAGGGTAGATGGTACTGTCCAGATATAGGAGGGGGCAGGGGCATGATAGCACATATACACAGTGATCCGTTTTGCAATTATAGAAACCATTGACTCTTCTTTTTGGCCATCAGACGTCTGAAACGTCAGTAAATTTTTAGTCAGCTTGCACGCTTTACAATGATTGCATTTTAAAAAAACCTTCTTAGTAGATAGCCAGGTGTCAGATTTGCGTTTCTTAATGAAGTAGCTATGTGTCAGGCTGTCTCCCAATGTTCTCCATTTCCTGAAGCTCACAGGGGTAGCGGTGACAGATCTTTTCCTATTACAGTATCATTCTTCACTAGTTTCCAGTGATTCCTCATTATCTGAAATACTGTGGGGGACATAGAGTTATAGGACATGATGAATCTGGTTAAGGAGTTGTCCTTGTGTCTCCTGTTATTAGGATAAAGTAACTGGTTCCTAGTTATAATCTTGGATTCAGATTTTCCAATATTCAAGGTTTTAGAACAATAACCCCTCTTTTGGAACCTGTTATTTATTTTCATCACTTGTTTTTCAAATTCTTGCTCCTGGCTACAGATCTTTTCCAGTCTAAGTGTCTCCCCATAAGGAATGCTATCTTTCAAATTCTTGGGGTGCTGACGATTAAAGTGCAACGTGCTATTTCCTGCTGTTGGTTTATGATGGACTGTGGTGCTAATGCTCCCATCTTTTACTTGTAATAAAATGTCCAAAAAGGAGACCTCACTTGAACTTATATGCGGTGTGAAATGTAGATTACATCTATTGTCATTCAGAGCCTTAACGTACTCTTCTGCTTTAGATCTGGACCCATTCCATAACAAAAATAAGTCGTCAATGTAACGGGTCCAGATCAAAGTACTCTGAACATATTCAGAATTCACATTAGCCCAGGCTACCTGCTTCTCCCACCAGCCCATCACTAGATTAGCAAAGCTGGGGGCGAAGCAGGTCCCCATTGCTGTCCCCATCTTCTGTCTATACAAGGTCCCATCGTGTACTGATCATATTGAGGAGCATCCGATTGTGTTCCAGAAAACAGCCCTTTCTCTTTTTGAGAAAATATTCACCGGTTTATAAACCAAGTTTATGATCAATGGAAGTATACAGGGTGGTAACATCTCGTGTAATCATTATATAGGAATCTGCCCAGACAAGACTATTAATCTTGGTGAGGAAGTCACCACTATCTTTACAATATGAGGGGAGTGTTTTCATGAATGGAAATAGAAAGGAATTGATATAGATAGTTGTATTGTTAAAGAAACTTCCAATTGATGACACAATGGGCTTCCCTGGTGTATTTTGGAGGCTCTTATGTTCCCTAGGCAATAGGTAAACCGATGGGATTCTTGGATAATCAGATTTTAGAAAGTTGTATTCATCCTGCTCTAAAATCATTTTATCAAATCATCTTTTAAGTTGTGTTTGATAATAATCCACACTCATCCTGTACTCATTCATAGTAATCACCTTATAACAGTTCACATCCCCCAGTTATCTCATGGCTTCCTGGTGATATGAGTCTGCATCCATCACAACCATGTTACCTCTCTTGTCACTTTTCCCGAGATCAATGCCACCTTGGTCACGTGCAAGATTTGCAAAAGAGTTCTGTTGCGAGGGGATCCTAACAAGAAATACTCGTACGGCACGGCAAATATGATGAAACACCGAAGGACCCTTCATCCAAAAAATCTTGCACGAGAAGAGTGCAAACAGATGTGAAACACTCCTGTTCTGTATCTGTAAAAAAGAATCACAAATAAATGTATTTTAATAACTTTCAAGTTTATGCTACTCCATTACTGTACAAACCCATTTTATATAAAAACTGACTAACAAACTATAACCCTAAACCACAAGTGTGACAATGGTTAAAACACTACATGCCTAGTTTAGACTACTTTGAAGCAGTTCATGCCCTAAAGCCTACCTCACTAAAAGACTACATGCTAACTGACTGAATAATTACACTACTATAAGGAGACACACTGGGTGAGTAACAGGGTGTTTGCTAGAAGTGTATGAATACTGACTGGGGAATTGAAGGTGTGAAAGACAACTGTATAGGTGGTTAGAGGCCTGCATGCATAGTGAATAGGCATTTGAAGCAGTCTATGTGCTAAGGCCTGGCTCACTGCATGAGTACTTGGGAACTGACTGAATCATTAGAGTACAGCAAAGAGAGTGCCTGGGTGAATTTATAAGTGGTTGGCTTTTGACATAGTGAATGGATTAGTACTTGGTACTGAATGGGTCACTAGAGGAGTGCAAAGGGAGTGACAGGATGTTTGCTGGACTGTATGGATACTGACTAGGGAATTGAAGATGTGAAAGACAAGTGTATAGTATGTTAGAAGACTGCATGCATACTGCATAGACATTTGAAGCAGTCTATGTGGTAATATATGGTTCACAACATGAGTACTTGGAAACTGACTAAATCATCAGACTACTGCTAGGACAGTGCCTGGGTAAAGCTTTGAAATTTTCCGTTCTGGCATAGTGAAGAGAATAGTACATGGTACTGCACTTTAGTGTCAAACCCTGACTCATTTTATCAATGCATAAGCAAAGAATAGCTTCTAAAGCTACTAAAACTTGACAACATGACCGGTTTTAAAACAGTTATCTGTCAGCAAATACACGATGTTACCAAATGCTTCTATCACAATCCTTACCCAAATGCACACAGACTCACAGTGTGATTTTAGACAAGCAACACTATCCTAGGAGTTTACCAAAACTCATTCACTAGTCTAGAAGAGGTAAGGGTACTGCACACAATCTACATATTTAAGTACAGCACATTAGTGTCAAAGCATGAATCATTTTATCAATGCATAAGCAAAGACTGGCTTCTAATGCTACTAAAACTTGACAATATGACAGGGTTTAAAAAAGTTATCTGTCAGCAAATACACGATGTTACCAAATGCTTCTCTCACAGTGGTTCCCAAATGCACACATACTCACTGTGTGATTCTAGACAAATAACACTATCCCTTGCACTATACCAAAACACATTTCTTCATCTAGAAGGAGTACTACATTTTACTATAGAAACATAACTCATTTCACAAATTCATAAACAATGACTGGTTTCTAATTCTACCAAAATATAAAAACAGCACAGTTATCTGTCTGCAAACACATGAAAAACACAAATGCTTATCACAGAATGGTTTCTACATGCACACACACTGTCAATAAGATTGTAGAGAAAAAAAGTACTCCCTACACTTTAGCAGGAGAAATACATTAGTATTACCGAGCCGCTGTCGTCCCTGTGCCTACCTGATACCACCGTAGCAGAGCCCTGCAGTCCTGGTTGCACCCGCCGCCGTGCCTTACATCGCGCGGCCGCGGAGCGGTGCGGACCACAAATCCCAGCTGCCCTGAGTCTCCGCCCACTGCCAGATTCCCGCGCCGGAGGAGCTGAAAAAGAGGGCAGCTCCCACTGGGGAGCGGGGAAGCATTACGGAGCCGCTGTCGTCCCTGTGCCTACCTGATACCACCGTAGCAGAGCCCTGCAGTCCTGGTTGCACCCGCCGCCGTGCCTTACATCGCGTGGCCACGGAGCGGTGCGGACCACAAATCCCAGCTGCCCTGAGTCTCCGCCCACTGCCAGATTCCCGCGCCGGAGGAGCTGAAAAAGAGGGCAGCTTCCTCCGCCTCGCGGACGCGCGCGGGCGGCGCCGGGCTGAGCCCGGGCAGAGGGCGGGCCGTCTGTGGCCGTCCGGGGCAGGAGGAGGCAGGGCTGGGCCATCCCTCGTTCGTGCCAGCAGGCCCACCAAGGTACTGTGCCGTTGTGACCTCTCTACCCCCATACAAACATTGTGACAATTACATACTATGCAGCATCACCCATTGTGAGAGTCTGAATTAAGTATTGTTGTAGTATATTGCCCTCTGGCTTTATATCTTGTCTAGGTTTCTGGTATTGTTGTCATCCATCATTCTCCTTGCGATTGTAATATGGCCAAAAGGAAATCTATGGAAGGAGGTGGGGGCAGCGTCATAAAAAAGGGAAAGAAAGCTAAAAAAGTTAATCATGCAGCAGGCAACTGCATTCTAGATAGGATCGAAGCCATTGTTGACAACTGCCAAGTTATATTAGAGGAATCTAGCTCTGCTTCCTCTATCATAGGGGACCCCGCAAAAGATTTGTCCCCTAGTACCTGCACTCGCAAGATCCCAAGTATGTTTACCAAATCTAGGGAAGCCCCACCTACAGCACCCACCCCCTCACACCTATATCCCACGATTATGAGTCCTGCCAGAAAGACAAACCGATCATTCTAGACCCTATATCTGTTACTGAATCCCCCTCTCCCATTACTCAGCTCAAGCTTACATGTTCTAATAGGTTTGCTATTCTGGAAGGCTTAGAGGAGGAAACATCTGCATCCCAAGTGATTGGTCCCTTGCCCTCTAAAGCAGTTCAGACTCCCAGCTCGCAGGGGGTTTCGCTGGAACAGAAAATCGACCAACTATTATCCGAGATAGTATCCCTGAAGGATATAGTTACGGAACTGAGTAAGAGGGTTCTATCAATCCCTATGCAGTCTACAACCCATAACAGCCCTGGGGTGCCAACACCACTTGTACCTCTAATTTCCGTACAGACCGGCCCTTTGCCAATCACACACAGGGCTAATGATCCAGCTTGTGACACGATTAATTCCATCAGAAAACCACCTCTGCCCTCTACTAGTCGTAGCATACCATCGTATAGGGACTCTATGAACAACCAGAGAATACACAAAGTTACCACTCCTACTACACATTCAGCTGTAGGAACTGGATCCCTAAGACCCAGTACTCAGAGGTCTGTGTTTTGTTCTGGAGGTAACACTGCTCTAAATCCTATTGCAGATGGTTTGTTGTCTAACCCAACCATAGTTTATATGGCTGGGGTACCTAGACTTACTAATAATCAATCTTATGAAAATGAGGATTGCCTCAAAAACAAAGCTATACACTGGGTCAGGCATGTTAGGGGCTGTAGGTCTATTATCCGCGAAGACATTATCAAGGCCAGAAGACTGTCTCATTACACTAGTCAATCTGATTGTATTGAGCTTATATTTTCTAATAGCATCCTGGCCGAGAATCTGGTGCTCCTCGAATATCGTACCTCAGCCCCAAACCACTCTGATATCCAGATAAGGCGTACCCCGCTTTGGATTCCAAGCGACCCTGTACCAGAGGGTAGAAAGAGGATTTCTAGCAACGATTCCAACTTGAATAGGGTAGACTGACTGGTCCAAAATCTTTCTCCTAGGGCTCGTTCTGTGGAGCTGGCTATTATTGCTCCTAATCATATTATTACACCCCCTGGAAGTCCACCTCCCCTCTCATTGCCCTCTTTGACCTGTGAGATGCTCCCTAATACCCAGCCCACCATTACACTCGTCAAGGCTATGCCCCTTCTTAATCTTGTGTCATGAAATGTTGCGGGGCTTCCTAAAAAGCTCCTGATCCCGGAATGGCACGATTTTATTGGCGTATTTGACGTATGTGTATTCCAAGAAACATGGAGCACAATCCCCCTATATAAATCAGGGTATTCCACATACTATCTACCGGCCCTCAGCTCAGGGAAAGGTCGTTCATCTGGGGGATTACATGTGTGGGTAAATATCAAGCACAATTGGCAGGTTCAGCGCCATAATAATGTTTCCCCCGATCTTCTCCATTTGACAATAAAAGGTTCACATAGTGGCCCCACCTTAGACCTCTTTAACATCTATGCTAGAGGTTCGACGGGGGGACAGATCTCTCAGACAGTGTCTGCTCTGGAGCACGAACTGACCCTCATTGATCGGAACTCTACTGTTATCATCTGTGGAGATTTTAACTGTACCTTTGAACCTCTAGCCTCAGAAGATTTACTGGGGTCCAGTGAATCAGATCTCATTCGGGGAATCCCGCCCTTAGAGCTCACTCCGATTAAGAAATGGTCACAAAGGGCCATTCAACTGAATGCACTCACTCAAGAATTTAACCTACGTGCAGTGAATGGCAGATCTATATCCGATAAGGGCGGTGCCTTCACTTTTAACAGGCTAACTTCACCATCACGCATCGATTATGTCCTTGTCGACATTTACTCTTGGGGGCTTATCACAGATATGGTTGTCAAAAACACAATAGATAGCGATCACAACCCACTATGTTTACAAACTAAAGATCTCTGGATGACAATACCCAATGTGGCCAATGAACCTCCTTTAATGGCAACCAAGGAGGTATCACTGGCAGGGTGTAGTCGACGCCTCAAATGGCATGGGATCTCACAACATGAGGAGAAGCTCGCTTCAATCAAAGAGCTCCTAGTTAGAAAACATACCGAACTTTGTGATGCTAGCACCAAAATGGATGACCCCCAACTTATAGCTTCTGTTTATCTTGATACCATCAATAAAATAGGGGATTTCTTTATTCTGGGGGAGAAAACCCGTTCTAAGGTGGACTCCACGAAAAGCGGAAACCCTTGGTACTCTAAAGATTGCAAAAGGGCCAGAGTCACCCTGTCCAAAGCCCTAAGGAAACAGGATAGAAATTTAATTAGCAAGGCTAGACAAGACTATTCGAGATCCCTGAAAGTCGCCAAACGGGACTGGGAAGAAAACCATTGGCAGGAACTTAAGGAGGCGGCCCTAAACCGGAACTCCACAGCTTTCTGGGACCTTTTGAACAGAGCCAAAAGGGCCAAAACAACAAGCATCCCAAACCATATAGCGGAGCTGCAATGGTTCGACCATTTCTCTGCTATATATGAGGGTGAGACTGTCTCTGCTGCTCCGGTGGTGGATGATTTGCCCCCTACTGTTGAGTTTCCAGCGGAGACCAATTTTGGGACCCATGAAGCTATTTTGGCTATTAAAAGTATTGCCCCCGGTAAGGCGGCTGGGCCTGATGGCATACCAGGCGATCTTCTTTTACATGATCCAATTCCCTGGGCCTCTTTTATTTCTGTTGTTATGAACGCCATAGCTAAGGGTTCTACAGTACCTGAGTCCTGGAAAGCCGCGGTGGTGGTACCAATTTTTAAAAAGGGCAATAGGGAGGACCCTGCCAACTATAGACCTATTAGTCTAATTGACGTAATACAGAAAGTGGTTGGCAGGGTTCTCCTGATGAGACTGAGATGCTGGATTGAGAACGGGGATGTTTTATCACACTTTCAAGCAGGTTTTAGACAAAAGGTAGGCACTATGGATCAAGTTTTTAGATTTTTTATGATATATTGGAAAACGGTAGTTTTAGGCAAGGGAACCCTATATCTAGCTTTTATTGATTTAAAATCTGCTTTCGACTTAATTCCTCGCCAACGTTTGTGGCAGGTCTTATTTCAACTAGGTGTTCCCCATGAGATCCTTGCCTTTTTAAAGCTTTTACATGAGAACAACCATGCGAATATCAGATGGGGAGCCCAGGGCCAGCTTACAGGGAGTGTCGCGGTGAACAGGGGGGTACGCCAGGGCTGTGTGCTGGCTCCCACCCTGTTTTCCCTATACATCAACGGGGTGGTGGATTTCCTTAGAGAGGTCCCAGCTGATGCTCCAGTCCTGGCTGGTGAAAAGATCCCCACTCTCCTGTTCGCCGACGACACTCTCCTGATTTCTAAATCCCCGACTGGCCTACAAAGAATTCTAAATAGATTCGACTCTTTTTGTAAATCCTATGGGCTTATTATAAATACAGAAAAAACCAAACTAATGGTAATAAACCCTCCGAGACGCTTTGGATATACTTTCACTCTGGAAGGCACACCCTTAGACATTGTGGATTCTTTTGATTACCTGGGGATACGCATTGCAAAAGGGATGAAGTGGAGTTCGCATCTGACCAAGATGCTCCTGTGCCACAAGAGGGTATCCGGTGCCATTATAAGAGAACAATATCTCTCTACTAGTCGACCTGTGGCACCGGCTCTTGTGGTATACGAGGCCCAGGCACTGTCTAGTTCTATGTATGGGGCAGAAATTTGGGGCTACGAAAACATTCATGATCTGGTTGTCTCGGAGAATAAATTCATGAGGAATCTCATCTCTGTCCCAACATCATCCCCTCTAAAACCCTTGCTGTATGACCTTGGTAGACATTCTATTCAGGACATTGCACGTTTACGACCTTTACTATTCTGGGCAAGACTGCGACGGACCCCTGAACTTGTCAAATACGCAGCAGGCTTAAATGATCTCATATCAGCAGACACTGGGAGGAGGCTAAAATGGATTACCCACATAAAACAAACATTGAAATCCATTGGCTATGAAGATTGTTGGGAATCCCAGATACCCCCTTCGAAACAGGATCTTAAGAAAGCCTATTGGAGCTGGGTAAACACAAGAGAGTTGAACAATCCTAAGTCGGGGAAGCTGACCGAGGCTTTTTTCGAACATAAGCCTTTCTGCAAAATGGAAGCATATCTCGACTTTATCCAGTCCCCACTCGATAGATCCCTGTACGTACGTTTTAGACTTGGTTCCCTCCCCCTTAATTGTGTGACTGCTGGCTGGAAGGGATCTTTACCTTCATCTGTTGGCTGTCCGAGCTGTACAGCACCTAATGAGACCATTCCCCACTTTTTATTTGCCTGCTACCATTATCGAAGACCAAGAGCTAAATGGTTGCGTCCGATTTGCAGAATGCTCGGATGCCGTGACTATCGTACTGTGCTACGCATCCTACAGACTGATACCTCGTCTCTTACCATTGTCTGCGGCATTGCTAAGTATTTGGGCTGTGCTTGGCTATTGCGAAAGAAAAAAACTTCCTTCTAATTACACTGATCCACTTCTGCGATCTGTTCCCATTTGCACTTTAACGAACTCCAGGTCACCAAGCACTTTGTCTTTGTCTTTTATATGCTGTTCTTAACCATTTTTATAACCTTTTTAGATGTACTTATGATCAATTGTTGTTTTTATTGCCTAACTTGATCCTTTTTTTATCACTGTATGTTGTGCTTTTATGATATTTTTTATCGAATAAAGCTTTACCTACCATTAGTCTGATTAAAATCAAAATAGTCTACATACATCCCCTCACAATTAAATAACTCATCTTTCAAGTTGTTTTGTAGATTAAGAAGTATTTCAGTCACACACCAGATTTTCCTTTACAGAATCTCTGCACTGTGCACCTCTCAGCATAAACAAAGAATGGAAAAGTTTCCCTTTCATTTTCCACACATATACATGTAAACATAAAATCACAATCCTTCACACATAAATTCAAAAGCAAACACACATTTCTATTGGTAAAACATTTCAACCCTTTCCAAATGAAATACATTTCAACCCTTCTCCCAATCTGCCTTCTGCCTGTTACCATGGAAACAGGTCATGGGACACTGCACTGAGCACACAGGTCACAATTTCAGCACACAATGTTGCTAAACAAGACAGCAAGTGTGCTTGACTTTTCAACATATCAGCTTATCATATATAATGTTCCTTACAATCAGTTTTTGTTAACCAATAAGAATCATGCCTTTAAAAAACAGAAATATACACCCTACCTTTCAGTGTAGAAAGTTGTCATACAACCAATGATTTCTTGTCTTTTTTCAAAAAATGTTTCCTTGGATCCGCGCACCCAACGCGTGAGAATCCGTGCACCCAACGTGTTAGAATGCGCGCACCCTGTGCGCATTTCGCCGTTTAAAAAGAAAAAAAAAAAAGTGGGCCCCAGTGGGTTCTTCTGGGACCCCCTAAGCACCTCTAGAGGGTCAGAGTATTTCCACTCTGCCCCCTTTATATGTTTTACACACTTATTCCCCTTGCTTCTTCAGCCTCGCTTCTACCGAGGCAGAAAATGGCCGCCAACAGTTCCTGGTTTCGAATGTAGACAGACACTCGACAGCCAATTAGCATTCAGCGCGCAGTCGGGAGGGTGCGCGCTCGGTTCGGGGAGGGTGCGCTTACGGTGCGGGTAGGGTCCGCGGATCCTCCCCGGCCATAGATATCACTAACTTTTTTACCCTAATTTTCTCAGGAACTACTGAACAGATTCACACCATTTATGCAAAAGGCATGAGTCTGAACTGTGGACTACCTCTTTGCCAAATTTGGTGCCATTCCGTTCAGCGGTTCGGGGTGTATCTGCGACAACAGATCCTATGGGAAATTGCATGGGGAAAACGTGTTTTGGGACCCCCCTTTTTCCTCGGCCCCCGCTTGACGAATCACCGCAAAACTTTCAGGGTAGGAGCGTAGCGGAGCTGGCCAAAAGTATGGAAAATTTTGCGAGGATTCATCAACCAAACAGAGTTGCCCCTCTGAAGCAATCACACATGAGGTGGTTTGCCACACTGCTGCCACAGGCGGTTGCACCACAGCATTCCTGTTGCGCTTCGTCTTCTAAAGCCAAACACGTTTCGAGCTAACAAACCCTTGATCACTGGCAGGCAATTTATCCAAATGGTGCATGGACTCAGCAGATCGTGTTCAGGATTTTATTTATTATAAGATCAAGCCCCACCCACGTGGGCGTGCACCATAGCCTTGTGGTTAAAGTAGTCCATCAATATTAGCCATGCTAGAGTCCCGTTACAAAAACCCCAGTGGGTCACTGCGGTGTCCATTGTATCCAAGGCACCATTGTTCCAGCAATAAAAGTAAAATAGTCCAAAGCGGTAGACAGGTTTGCTACAGTGCGGCCAATATCTACCTGTGGCTCCGGTCTCCCTCGTACCATGACAAGCCCGTGTTTGCAGGACTTGAGGATCCGCCATCTGTGGCGGTGGGACTGCTTCGCGGATGGACAAGCCGCTTTACATTAACCAAACAGAGTTGCCCCTCTGAAGCAATCACACATGTGGGGGTTTGCCACACAGCTGCCACAGGTGGTTGCACCAAACGCGTTTTGAGTTAATAAACCCTTGATCACTGGCCTTTTATGGCCGCAGGGACCACCACCTCCCCAGGGTCAGCCCCAATTGCATAAAGGGGGAGGTGTGACATGTGGGTCCCCTTCCCAGACCATTTTAGGGCCTGGTGGCCACCACCTCCCTGGGGCAGGCCCTGTAATAAGAACGAAGGGTGGGCCACATGGAGCCCCTCCTGGAGCCAGTAATGGCCCTGGGGACTGCCACCCCCAGGGCCAGCTCCCTGTGTCCCGAGGTCCTCACTTTCAGGACATAGTAGTTTGCTTTCACTTGGCGGGAGCTATGACAGCTCCTGCCACTTGAGAGCAAACAGTACGTCCGCTCCCAGCGGGCAGGAACAGGAAAACTGCTCCCGCCCACTGGGAGCAGCATTTTTGGGTGATGCAGGAGCAATGCCAGCTCCCGCTGCAGGCAGGGAGCTGGCAGGGACTGTGGGGACATTGAGGCTCCCTGGAGGTACGCAACAGTGCACACTGGGTGCCCTGGGTGGGCTCCAGGGCACCCAGCATAAAATTGTAGGACCAAAATTGGCCTGTGGAGGGGAGCCAAATGCCCCCTACCCTTCCAGTAATAGGCCAGGCCCTGGGGGATGGGATCACAGGCCAAAATCAGCCCGGGGAAGGGGCTGCTTGCCCCCCCTTTCACATGAATTATTGGACAGGCTCCAGGGGATGGGGTCCCCGGGGCCGATATTGGACCAGGGAGGGGGCTGTTCGGCCCCCCTCTCCCATTAAGTCTTGCACTGGATTCAAGCAAGCCTGGGTGAAGAAGGCTGAAATGCCAGAAACCGGTCCTAGGAAGCTTGTTTCCGGTCCAGGGAAGACATGGCTTGGCAGTTTGGGCTGGACTGTTCCCATGAGGCACAGGTTCAGACTGATTTGCATATGGCCATGTCTGAACTGGGGTGGCAGAGTGGGCTAAAGAACGGTGATGGATTAAACCCAGATCAGTTGACTGGGGGTGAGTGCTTGCATTGTTTAACACTCCATCCATCATTTCCTTTGGTTTTGCCCTTTAGTCGAAGGTACAGCCCGAACGGCTGAACAGAATTACTTGAAATTTGGCAAAGAGGTAGTCCTCAGGTCAGGGATGTGCGTTTTGCATATATGGAGTCAATCTGTTCAGTAGTTCCTGAGAAAATTGCAGTTAAAGTACATAAATATCTATAGCCGCGCACGGCGCGTGTACGGTGCGCGCACCCTAACGTTGCGCGAGCGTAATTCTGATTGGAGGTTACATGTCAGTCAACGTTCGAATCGGTCGAAATCAGGAAGTGTCGGCCGCCTTTTTGTATGTTTTGAGTGCGAAAGTGAAAAAGGAAGGTGGCGAACGTGAAAAGGGGGCAGGGTAGAGAGTTCCTGACCCCCAAGCCTTTGTCAGGGGGTCCCTGAAGGACCCCGAAGGCAGAAAAAAACATTTTTTTTTTTTTTTTAAATCGCGGGGTGCGCGCACGGGGAAAAACCATAAAAAAAAAAAACGTACTTTAATGTAAAATAAATATATAAAAAATATAATAATAAATACATAACTTAGCATTTAAAAAACCTTACAAATTCACTGAAAAAACCATAGGTTTCACACACGTTATAGTTAGGAATTTGCATTTAAAAAACCTTGCAAATTCACTTAAAAAACCATAGGTTTCACACATGTTATAGTTAGGTGGACATTTCACTCGTAAAAAAACAATATAATTCCCCCGTTATAGTTAGTTCAGATAACTATAACTCGCGTGACCGCCACTCTATCAAAAGGATGATGTCATCAGTGATGTCATGAGTGATGCCACTGACCATGTCATGAGTGATGTAATATGTGACGTCATGAGCAGTGGATTGCGGGCGCGCGAGTTATAGTTATCTGAACTAACTATAACGGGGGAATTTCATTGGTTTTTTACGAGTGAAATGTCCACCTAACTATAACATGTGTGAAACCTAAGGTTTTTTTAAGTGAATTTGCAAGGTTTTTTAAATGCTAATTCCTAACTATAACGTGTGTGAAACCTATGGTTTTTTCAGTGAATATATATATATATATCTATATCTATCTATATATATATATATATATATATATATATAGATATATATATATATATTCACTGACAAAACCAAAGGTTACAGGGACGATAGTTAGGGAAAGGAGTTTTTAAAAACTTAGAAATTCACTGATTGGGATGTAATAGCTAGGGTGACATTTCACACGCACAAAACCAGAGAAATTTAGCAGCTATAGTTACCTGACCTAACTCTAACTTATGTCACTGCAACACACTTCTTATGACCTCACACATTACATGACTCATGACATGGTCAGTAACATCACTGATGACATCTCAAATAACATCACTGATGGCATCGCTGATGACATCTTGCAGTGAATGTAAGTGTTTCGTAAATGTTTCTGAGACTTAAAGATATATACTAAGCTACTGCATATGTTAAATTAATATCTTTGTGTACACAGGTTGCCCAATTGAATGTGTAAGCTGAAACGTCCTAGTGTATACAGTAAAGAAAAAATGAGCTATGTTGCCCTTTGGGGATTCCATCGTGCTGGTGCACCTGGCTCTATGATCGGAGAGAGCAGTGGAGTTGAGATATATATATATGTATGTAACTATAACAGGGATGTATTCTCTGGATTTGTACGAGTGAAATGTCCAACTAACTATAACTTTCCCTAAAACGTGTTGTGGAGGATCGGAGAGTTCGCTTTGCCACATTTGGAGTTGCGGAAGTTGGTTGCTTCCGGTAACAGACCCCCTTCCTACAAGTTGGTAGCCGTCCAGAACCAAAATTGAAGGAGGAATTCCGGAGAGGAATATTTGGCGGCAGCCCCCTACAGCAGCTGTGATCGGTGACACTAACTAGAGGACGACGGCGGCTGGCTCGGAGGACCTGCCGAACGCGAAATCAGGTGGTGAGTCATTCAGCATTGGTGCGTAGGTGGGGAGGTGATAGACACGAGCAGTGTGTGTGAGGACGGCGGACGCCTACCTCCAGCAGCAATCATTTTACTGGACACCATGTCCGTCGATACAGAAAGAGAACGGGAAGCGGCAGCAGAATCATTATTTGGTAATCTGCCCAAAATCACTGCAAGTGCAAGAAGCTTGCATAACAATGTGGTAGATGCAGATAAAGATATCAAGGAATTGCTGAAAACATTAGAAAAGAAAATGAGAAGTGAAACAACTAAGTAGTGGGAGCACAAATCTCTGACTAAATACGAAGAAGCTGGGAGAGTCCCTCGAGGACTCAGAATTCTGTGAGCACCAAGTTTTGAGGAGCCAAATCCTGAAATGCTCAAAGAGTGGGGAGAAAGTAATTTGGCCGCCTCTATGAACCTTGTCGAAATCCTAATAAAGTATGCAACTATAGATCGACAAGCACTTATCAAGGAAATAGACAAAATTAATGAGGAAATAAACAAGTCAGAATTAAAAGACTACATTGCAAAAACAAGTTTGGAGATTGCTGAAAGGCTGAACAAACATGAGGAAAAAATGAAGAAACGCAAAGTACATAAATTTACCCGTGATTTAATGGATCATCAGCAAGGGCAGATTTATACATTTGCACGCAAATTTGAGCACGTTAAAAAACTGAGGTATGAAGATAGATGAATGGGCTAGATCCCCCAGCATATACAATTAGAATCCAGTAAAGGTGATGAAGCTACTGGAATGGTTGTGGAATCACTGACAAGTGAGTCGGGTTCTGATGGAGATCATTTTGTAGGAAATGAAGATATGGAAGTTCTAAGCCTCGGTGAGGAGGTTGATTTTTTAGTAATAGACAGACGCCAAACGCTGAGACCGAGAAATCGGAACAAAAAAGCAAACGAAAAAAGAGAAATGCAAGAAGAAAGGCAAGGCGCCAATGTCGAAAAAATGCCTCAAAAGAAAAAACAACAATGGCAGAGAAAGAGGCGATAGAAGAGCAAACAATTATTAATCTGTCAAATGTCACACTAACACAAGCAGAAAAACAACTTTTATCTTTAGAATCAGTTTCTGCCCTGAAAGTTCTTTCAATTATTCCAATACCAGAATTGACATTTTTTGTTTCATTCGAAAGCTGAAATTAAAAAAATTCTTTACAATCAAGTCAGGTTTGGAATCATCCAAGATACCTCAGGCAATGGAACATGACAACACGACAGAACTCCAAGTTTCCGATGTGCCTGCTTTACTGGCTTTACAAGAATTGTACAATGAAGACATTACAACACAGGCGACACGTGATAATGTCAAAAGCAGTACCCAGAGTAAACTACAAGGTATAAGAATGAGCCAAAAAGGTGCAGGCATCAGCCCTTTCAAACCGAAAAGCACATTTCTTCCCACGATGCCCAAAGATTCAGTCGATATTTTCCATGAATGTGTTATCAAAGACATTACAAAACTGTATGCTCAAGTGAAGAAAAAACCCAAGAAGAAAATTTTTAAAAATCAACAATATGTCCAACTTATAAAAAAAATAGGAGAAAACCATGAATTAATTGTGAATACATCTGACAAGGGAGGAAATATTGTGATATGGCCGAGAAATGAATACATTACAGAAGCAAGGAGACAGCTGGACAACAAAGATTGTTATATGAAAACAAATATAAAGGAATACAATAAAGCTAAAGAAACATTAAGGAAACAATTACTGCAATACAAAAGGGAAGGTTTAATTTCAATGAATGAATATACATTTTTGAACATTGATTTCCCTGTGATGCCAATCATGTATTTAATTCCTAAAGTCCACAAAAAGATCCGGCCAGTACCAGGAAGGCCCATCATCTCGGCCATCAACAGTGTCAGTGAACACATCTCCTAATATGTGGACTTCTTTCTACGAGACTTTGTGAAAAAAGGCGCAGCCTTTCTTTGAATATGAAACGGTGCAACCTTCCACGGCAGGACAGCCGTGTAAATTTATGTATATCAATCGCCCAAGCTTTGAAGGGAGCACTCACAGCTGATGTGAGCCATTCGGTTCAAATAACTGTAGAAAACTGTGGAGCCTCGAAACGCGTCACAGCAGTAAAATAAAGAAGCCTGGAAATATAATTGCTGGTTTTCTACAGTTATTTGAACCGAATGGCTCACATCAGCTGTGAGTGCTCCCTTCAAAGCTTGGGCGATTGAAGGGAGCATGAAGGAAAATACCGACCGGCTGAAATTAAAGGGGCCTACTAAAGGTATTTTAAACTAAAGAGTGGTGATTAAAGTAAAGATGTGGCATGGGACTCACTATGGGGAATAATGGCTTTCCAATGGATACTATGAATCAAAGCATGCATTAGAAATATTAACGCAAGGAGACGTAGCCCACTGAGGACAGGACACATAAAAAGAAGCATGCAGTTTTGGAAATCTATGCCGCATCTGACCAGCTGCCAGAGGAAGAGGCTGGAGCCTCGAAACGCATCCCAGCAGTAAAATAAAGAAGCCTGGAAATGTCATTGCTGGTTTTCTACAGTTATTTGAACCGAATGGCTCACATCAGCTGTGAGTGCTCCCTTCTAAGCTTGGGCGATTGATATACATATATATATATATATATTTCCATTACTCCATCAACATCCATTCCAAAAAGACGAAGATAGACCCAGGTTTGTGTGCTCATTCAGAGATTTATTTTCCAAAGCCCTGCACCATCGCCATTACGCGTTTCAGCCTCACGGAGGCCTTGATCACATGATACGCTGATAGAGTGGTTTTTTCTATTTTTAAAGTGCCAGTGTGCAAAAACGTGTGTTTAAACACTCCCACATTGATACATAGACATAGAGAACAGATTGTCCCCACGTATGCAATGTGTTCCCAAGATTGTGCAAATAAAGCAGCGTAATACAGTACCATGATAAAATACCAAAGAGCAAAATGACGCTGAACATAGTAAATATATACAAATATACATATATAAATACTCATGAATGAAATCATAGCATTGATAAAATATCTTAAAAATGCTAAAAATGATCCACTGCTAAAATGTTATACTCGTTAAAACCATTACACCTGGTAGAGTTTGGCAGCATAATGCCCAATCCTATCTCTATCTAGGGTGCACAGTTAAACATAAACATCATATTCATTTGTCAAGGAATCGATTATTAGGCCTGAATGCTCCTTGTGAATACCAACAATTAGGGAACAATAGTCTCCGTCTTACAGCATTGTGAGCTCATTGCATGCAAAAAATGTCCAGCTGTCTGCCCCAGTGGGCCTAGATCTTCAAACGTGGGAAAGATAAAGTGCAAAAATGTGCTGTGCAAAGTATACCAAATTACATCCTATCACAGCCGTGATTGGGGTATGTAAACATATACAAAAAGGAAATGAGAATTCGATTTCATTTTCCCGCAACTTATACACAGAATTAAAATCATCAGTTTCATTAAAAGAAAGTTATCTACAATCAAGAAGCAGCAGTAATTTTCAATATTGATATCAGCCAATAAATATTCCTTTTTATAGACAGGTAAAAAATTCTTCACTAGCATTCAAACCCTGTGGTGCCTTACTGTCTAATTTGAGTATATATCTGTTTTCCATCTGTCATAATAACCGTTCTCGGTTACCCCCTCTTCTTAGTGGCAACACCGAGTCAATGACATAGTATTTGAGGTGTGCCAAGTTATTTTCATGGCACTCCTTGAAGTGCCTAGCCACTGGGTATGCCGCATCACAGTTATTGATGGCTCTAATGTGCTGGAGCACCCGTTTGTGAACCTGTAGTTTCGTACTACCGACGTACCGCAGGCCACACGAGCACTCCAGCACATATATTGCATACTCTGTTTTACAGTTTAAGGCTTTGTTGATTTTCACAGGGCTAGGCTGAAATGGCACTTGGTATGTTTGTGTATTAATACCATATTTGCATGCCTTACAGATAGCACATTTGATAAATCCCTTTCTTTTTCCGAGCCAAGTGTTTGTAAGCCTGACCTCTGGGCTGCTCTTAACCAAGACATTACTCATAGAGCGAGCTCTTCTGAAAGCAATACTAGGGGATTTATTCATTTCTTTGCCCAAAACAGGATCATTACAGACTAAGGGCCAGCTTTTATTGACAATCCTACGTATTGATTTGTGTTGTACGTTGTATGTCATTATGAGACGAGTAGGCTGAACCAGATCGATATTTAAAGTGGATTTACGTCTCAATGTGTTCGATCTTTGTATTTTATTGGCCTTGGCCATGGCTTGATCCAAGACCTTCTCTGAGTATCCCCTGTCAAGGAACCTCCCTTTGCATTCCCGCTGAGCTAGTGTACATTCCTTATCTGTGCTACAAATCCTGCGAATCCTCAACATTTCCCAGAAGGGGATGCTGCTGATTAAATGTGGCGGATGATGACTGCGCGCATGCAGGACTGTATTGCCAGAAGTGGGTTTTCTATGAAGTCGTGTTTCCAGTCTATTATTGAACACAAAGACCTCAACATTTAGGTAGAATATACTACTCTTGCTCATCTCAGCCGTGAACTTGAGATTTAAATTATTGATGTTTAATTTCACAATAAACTCCTGTGCTGACTGTTCTGTGCCATTCCAAATTAAAAACAAGTCATCAATATACCTGTACCAACAAACAATCTGATTTCTTACAGTGTCACCATGATTTGCCATGAGGACCTGCTCCTCCCAGAGCCCCATATGCAAGCATATATATATATTATCTACTGGCGGTCGGTAGATAGTTATAGTTAGGACCGTGTTTCCATAGGAAATCTCAAAATTCTATTTTGAATAACTTTGGCGCCGGTCGACGAATCCTCGCAAAATTTTCAAAACTAATGGGGCGCTCCGCTCAGCTCCTACCCTGAAAGTCTCGCGCGACCGCCAATCTATCAAAAGGATGATGTCATCAGTGATGTCATGAGTGATGCCACTGACAATGTCATGAGTGATGTAATATGTGACGTCATGAGCAGTGGATTGCGAGCGCGCGAGTTATAGTTATCTGAACTAACTATAACGGGGGAATGTCATTGGTTTTTTACGAGTGAAATGTCCACCTAACTATAACATGTGTGAAACCTATGGTTTTTTAAGTGAATTTGCAAGGATTTTTAAATGCTAATTCCTAACTATAACGTGTGTGAAACCTATGGTTTTTTCAGTGACTATATATATATATATATATATATTATCTACTGGCGGCCGCCAGTAGATAGTTATAGTTAGGACCGTGTTTCCATAGGAAATCCGCAACATTCTATTTGGAATAACTTTGGCGCCGGTTGACGAATCCTCGCGAAATTTTCAAAATAGGTGGGGCGCTTTGCTCCGCTCCTACCCTGAAAATCTCGGGGGGATTCGTCAAACGGGGGCTGAGAAAAAAGGGGGGTCCCAAAACGCATTTTCCCCATGCAACTTTCCATAGGGACCTTTAGTCCAAGGTACAGCCCGAACGGCTGAACAGAATTACTTGAAATTTGGCAGAGAGGTAGTCCTCAGCTCAGGGAAGTGCCTTTTGCAGGTCTGGTGTCAATCTGTTTAGTAGTTCCTGAGAAAATCAAAAGTAAAATCATATATATATGTGGGCGGAGCCTAACCACACATCTCATCCTGAGATCTGATTGGCTGTCAGCACTTCATCCAAGAAGTGTTGGCAGCCATCTTGGGACCAATATACATGATAGCACCTCATTAAAAAGCATTGCAGTTAATAGAAGGTTTTAAGACTTAAGTTACATTATAAATCATTTGTTGATGGTACCATACTAATTTTAGGAATTGTGGTATGTTCTAAGGTGATTTCACCATGTGAAAAAGCCTTCTGCTGGGATATCATGATTGAGAGAAAAATATTTTCTCATGCTTTTCCCACAGAGGTTTGGAAGGTGATCTATAAGCTAAACTTAGAGCTTATTTTCTGTAAATTCACATTATCTTTCTCAGTCATGTGAGAATGAAGTCTGACATTCTCAGTAAAACATGTACATCCAACAAGGGCAGAGACTGTCAGTTGATTCCTTTGTGTTCTACTGCAGCTTCCCAGAGTGTTCCAAAGAACAACTAGAGCGCTAACAGTCCTACTTCTGATAAACGTATGGCACACCTGAAGCCATCTTGCTTGGATTAAAGTGGTAACTCTTAAAACATTTAATTTAAAAAGGAACAAAATGAGGGGGTTCATTTTTCCATATATGATTAGTGCTGCAGAAAGAAAAACTAGGGCACATTTTGACTTCTGAAATCCTCTTTTATTTCATTAAAAAATTCTGACATGCAGACTGAAACATGCACTTTCAATACCAGCAGCAGTTTTCCCTGGTGAGCAGTAGCTTTACTACAGTGATCCGATTGGCCGCACTCTGCTAGTCCTACCAGCGTGTTACCCCAAAGAATTAGGGTCCATGAAGTAGCGTCGGCGGGTACGCCTATGCCAAAAGTTTAAAATGAAAATGAGTGTCGCGTTAGCCATCCCTGGACACGTGTTTCGAGGTAGTTGCCTTTTGTCAGCAGGGAGTAGGTATGTGTGTAGGGTTGCTGAGTAGGCTGCCAAAAAATATCCTGAGGTATAGTACCAGTCAAGGCGCGCAGGTGCGTAGCCATGGGCTCATCAGCCCCACCGGCTCAAGGGAGCCTGAATATAAACAAAAATCCGATTGGCCGCACTCTGCTAGTCCTGCCAGCGTGTTACCCCAAAGAATTATGGTCCATGAAGTAGCGTTGGTGGGTACGCCTATGCCAAAAGTTTAAAATGAAAATGAGTGTCGTGTTAGCCATCCCTGGACACGTGTTTCGAGGTAGTTGCCTCTCGTCAGCAGGGAGTAGGTATGTGTGTAGGGTTGCTGAGTAGGCTGCCAAAAAATATCCTCAGGTATAGTACCACTCAGGGCGCGCAGGTGCGTAGCCATGGGCTCGTCAGCCCCACCGGCTCAAGGGAGCCTGAATATAAACAAAATCCGATTGGCCGCACTCTGCTAGTCCTACCAGCGTGTTACCCCAAAGAATTATGGTCCATGAAGTAGCGTCGGCGGGTACGCCTATGCCAAAAGTTTAAAATGAAAATGAGTGTCGCGTTACCCATCCCTGGACACGTGTTTCGAGGTAGTTGCCTCTCGTCAGCAGGGAGTAGGTATGTGTGTAGGGTTGCTGAGTAGGCTGCCAAAAAATATCCTCAGGTATAGTACCACTCAAGGCGCGCAGGTGCGTAGCCATGGGCTCGTCCGCCCCACCGGCTCAAGGGAGCCTGAATATAAACAAAAATCCGATTGGCCGCACTCTGCTAGTCCTACCAGCGTGTTACCCCAAAGAATTATGGTCCATGAAGTGGCGTCGGCGGGTACGCCTATGCCAAAAGTTTAAAATGAAAATAAGTGTCGCGTTAGCCATCCCTGGACACGTGTTTCGAGGTAGTTGCCTCTCGTCAGCAGGGAGTAGGTATGTGTGTAGGGTTGCTGAGTAGGCTGCCAAAAAATATCCTCAGGTATAGTACCACCCAAGGCGCGCAGGTGCGTAGCCATGGGCTCGTCAGCCCCACCGGCTCAAGGGAGCCTGAATATAAACAAAAATCCGATTGGCCGCACTCTGCTAGTCCTACCAGCGTGTTACCCCAAAGAATTATGGTCCATGAAGTAGCGTCGGCGGGTACGCCTATGCCAAAAGTTTAAAATGAAAATGAGTGTCGCGTTAGCCATCCCTGGACACGTGTTTCGAGGTAGTTGCCTCTCGTCAGCAGGGAGTAGGTATGTGTGTAGGGTTGCTGAGTAGGCTGCCAAAAAATATCCTCAGGTATAGTACCACTCAAGGCGCGCAGGTGCGTAGCCATGGGCTCGTCAGCCCCACCGGCTCAAGGGAGCCTGAATATAAACAAAAATCCGATTGGCCGCACTCTGCTAGTCCTACCAGCGTGTTACCCCAAAGAATTATGGTCCATGAAGTAGCGTCGGCGGGTACGCCTATGCCAAAAGTTTTAAATGAAAATTAGTGTCGCGTTAGCCATCCCTGGACACGTGTTTCGAGGTAGTTGCCTCTCGTCAGCAGGGAGTAGGTATGTGTGTAGGGTTGCTGAGTAGGCTGCCAAAAAATATCCTCAGGTATAGTACCACTCAAGGCGCGCAGGTGCGTAGCCATGGGCTCGTCAGCCCCACCGGCTCAAGGGAGCCTGAATATAAACAAAAATCCGATTGGCCGCACTCTGCTAGTCCTACCAGCGTGTTACCCCAAAGAATTATGGTCCATGAAGTAGCGTCGGCGGGTACGCCTATGCTAAAAGTTTAAAATGAAAATGAGTGTCGCGTTAGCCATCCCTGGACACGTGTTTCGAGGTAGTTGCCTCTCGTCAGCAGGGAGTAGGTATGTGTGTAGGGTTGCTGAGTAGGCTGCCAAAAAATATCCTCAGGTATAGTACCACTCAAGGCGCGCAGGTGCGTAGCCATGGGCTCGTCAGCCCCACCGGCTCAAGGGAGCCTGAATATAAACAAAAATCCGATTGGACGCACTCTGCTAGTCCTACCAGCGTGTTACCCCAAAGAATTATGGTCCATGAAGTAGCGTCGGCGGGTACGCCTATGCCAAAAGTTTAAAATGAAAATGAGTGTCGCGTTAGCCATCCCTGGACACGTGTTTCGAGGTAGTTGCCTCTCGTCAGCATGGAGTAGGTATGTGTGTAGGGTTGCTGAGTAGGCTGCCAAAAAATATCCTCAGGTATAGTACCACTCAAGGCGCGCAGGTGCGTAGCCATGGGCTCGTCAGCCCCACCGGCTCAAGGGAGCCTGAATATAAACAAAAATCCGATTGGCCGCACTCTGCTAGTCCTACCAGCGTGTTACCCCAAAGAATTATGGTCCATGAAGTAGCGTCGGCGGGTACGCCTATGCCAAAAGTTTAAAATGAAAATGAGTGTCGCGTTAGCCATCCCTGGACACGTGTTTCGAGGTAGTTGCCTCTCGTCAGCAGGGAGTAGGTATGTGTGTAGGGTTGCTGAGTAGGCTGCCAAAAAATATCCTCAGGTATAGTACCACTCAAGGCGCGCAGGTGCGTAGCCATGGGCTCGTCAGCCCCACCGGCTCAAGGGAGCCTGAATATAAACAAAAATCCGATTGGCCGCACTCTGCTAGTCCTACCAGCGTGTTACCCCAAAGAATTATGGTCCATGAAGTAGCGTCGGCGGGTACGCCTATGCCAAAAGTTTAAAATGAAAATGAGTGTCGCGTTAGCCATCCCTGGACACGTGTTTCGAGGTAGTTGCCTCTCGTCAGCAGGGAGTAGGTATGTGTGTAGGGTTGCTGAGTAGGCTGCCAAAAAATATCCTCAGGTATAGTACCACTCAAGGCGCGCAGGTGCGTAGCCATGGGCTCGTCAGCCCCACCGGCTCAAGGGAGCCTGAATATAAACAAAAATCCAATTGGCCGCACTCTGCTAGTCCTACCAGCGTGTTACCCCAAAGAATTATGGTCCATGAAGTAGCGTCGGCGGGTACGCCTATGCCAAAAGTTTAAAATGAAAATGAGTGTCGCGTTAGCCATCCCTGGACACGTGTTTCGAGGTAGTTGCCTCTCGTCAGCAGGGAGTAGGTATGTGTGTAGGGTTGCTGAGTAGGCTGCCAAAAAATATCCTCAGGTATAGTACCACTCAAGGCGCGCAGGTGCGTAGCCATGGGCTCGTCAGCCCCACCGGCTCAAGGGAGCCTGAATATAAACAAAAATCCGATTGGCTGCACTCTGCTAGTCCTACCAGCGTGTTACCCCAAAGAATTATGGTCCATGAAGTAGCGTCGGCGGGTACGCCTATGCCAAAAGTTTAAAATGAAAATGAGTGTCGCGTTAGCCATCCCTGGACACGTGTTTCGAGGTAGTTGCCTCTCGTCAGCAGGGAGTAGGTATGTGTGTAGGGTTGCTGAGTAGGCTGCCAAAAAATATCCTCAGGTATAGTACCACTCAAGGCGCGCAGGTGCGTAGCCATGGGCTCGTCAGCCCCACCGGCTCAAGGGAGCCTGAATATAAACAAAAATCCGATTGGCCGCACTCCGCTAGTCCTACCAGCGTGTTAACCCAAAGAATTATGGTCCATGAAGTAGCGTCGGCGGGTACGCCTATGCCAAAAGTTTAAAATGAAAATGAGTGTCGCGTTAGCCATCCCTGGACACGTCTTCCGAGGTAGTTGCCTCTCGTCAGCAGGGAGTAGGTATGTGTGTAGGGTTGCTGAGTAGGCTGCCAAAAAATATCCTCAGGTATAGTACCACTCAAGGCGCGCAGGTGCGTAGCCATGGGCTCGTCAGCCCCACCGGCTCAAGGGAGCCTGAATATAAACAAAAATCCAATTGGCCACACTCTGCTAGTCCTACCAGCGTGTTACCCCAAAGAATTATGGTCCATGAAGTAGCGTCGGCGGGTACGCCTATGCCAAAAGTTTAAAATGAAAATGAGTGTCGCGTTAGCCATCCCTGGACACGTGTTTCGAGGTAGTTGCCTCTCGTCAGCAGGGAGTAGGTATGTGTGTAGGGTTGCTGAGTAGGCTGCCAAAAATATCCTCAGGTATAGTACCACTCAAGGCGCGCAGGTGCGTAGCCATGGGCTCATCAGCCCCACCGGCTCAAGGGAGCCTGAATATAAACAAAAATCTGATTGGCCGCACTCTGCTAGTCCTACCAGCGTGTTACCCCAAAGAATTATGGTCCATGAAGTAGCGTCGGCGGGTACGCCTATGCCAAAAGTTTAAAATGAAAATGAGTGTCGCGTTAGCCATCCCTGGACACGTGTTTCGAGGTAGTTGCCTCTCGTCAGCAGGGAGTAGGTATGTGTGTAGGGTTGCTGAGTAGGCTGCCAAAAAATATCCTCAGGTATAGTACCACTCAAGGCGCGCAGGTGCGTAGCCATGGGCTCGTCAGCCCCACCGGCTCAAGGGAGCCTGAATATAAACAAAAATCCGATTGGCCGCATTCTGCTAGTCCTACCAGCGTGTTACCCCAAAGAATTATGGTCCATGAAGTAGCGTCGGCGGGTACGCCTATGCCAAAAGTTTAAAATGAAAATGAGTGTCGCGTTAGCCATCCCTGGACACGTGTTTCGAGGTAGTTGCCTCTCGTCAGCAGGGAGTAGGTATGTGTGTAGGGTTGCTGAGTAGGCTGACAAAAAATATCCTCAGGTATAGTACCACTCAAGGCGCGCAGGTGCGTAGCCATGGGCTCGTCAGCCCCACCAGCTCAAGGGAGCCTGAATATAAACAAAAATCCGATTGGCCGCACTCTGCTAGTCCTACCAGCGTGTTACCCCAAAGAATTATGGTCCATGAAGTAGCGTCGGCGGGTACGCCTATGCCAAAAGTTTAAAATGAAAATGAGTGTTGCGTTAGCCATCCCTGGACACGTGTTTCGAGGTAGTTGCCTCTCGTCAGCAGGGAGTAGGTATGTGTGTAGGGTTGCTGAGTAGGCTGCCAAAAAATATCCTCAGGTATAGTACCACTCAAGGCGCGCAGGTGCGTAGCCATGGGCTCGTCAGCCACACTGGCTCAAGGGAGCCTGAATATAAACAAAAATCCGATTGGCCGCACTCTGCTAGTCCTACCAGCGTGTTACCCCAAAGAATTATGGTCCATGAAGTAGCGTCGGCGGGTACGCCTATGCCAAAAGTTTAAAATGAAAATGAGTGTCGCGTTAGCCATCCCTGGACACGTGTTTCGAGGTAGTTGCCTCTCGTCAGCAGGGAGTAGGTATGTGTGTAGGGTTGCTGAGTAGGCTGCCAAAAAATATCCTCAGTTATAGTACCACTCAAGGCGCGCAGGTGCGTAGCCATGGGCTCGTCAGCCCCACCGGCTCAAGGGAGCCTGAATATAAACAAAAATCCGATTGGCCGCACTCTGCTAGTCCTACCAACGTGTTACCCCAAAGAATTATGGTCCATGAAGTAGCGTCAGCGGGTACGCCTATGCCAAAAGTTTAAAATGAAAATGAGTGTCGCGTTAGCCATCCCTGGACACGTGTTTCGAGGTAGTTGCCTCTCGTCAGCAGGGAGTAGGTATGTGTGTAGGGTTGCTGAGTAGGCTGCCAAAAAATATCCTCAGGTATAGTACCACTCAAGGCGCGCAGGTGCGTAGCCATGGGCTCGTCAGCCCCACCGGCTCAAGGGAGCCTGAATATAAACAAAAATCCAATTGGCCGCACTCTGCTACTCCTACCAGCGTGTTACCCCAAAGAATTATGGTCCATGAAGTAGCGTCGGCGGGTACGCCTATGCCAAAAGTTTAAAATGAAAATGAGTGTCGCGTTAGCCATCCCTGGACACGTGTTTCGAGGTAGTTGCCTCACGTCAGCAGGGAGTAGGTATGTGTGTAGGGTTGCTGAGTAGGCTGCCAAAAAATATCCTCAGGTATAGTACCACTCAAGGCGCGCAGGTGCGTAGCCATGGGCTCGTCAGCCCCAACGGCTCAAGGGAGCCTGAATATAAACAAAAATCCGATTGGCCGCACTCTGCTAGTCCTACCAGCGTGTTACCCCAAAGAATTATGGTCCATGAAGTAGCGTCGGCGGGTACGCCTATGCCAAAAGTTTAAAATGAAAATGAGTGTCGCGTTAGCCATCCCTGGACACGTGTTTCGAGGTAGTTGCCTCTCGTCAGCAGGGAGTAGGTATGTGTGTAGGGTTGCTGAGTAGGCTGCCAAAAAATATCCTCAGGTATAGTACCACTCAAGGCGCGCAGGTGCGTAGCCATGGGCTCGTCAGCCCCACCGGCTCAAGGGAGCCTGAATATAAACAAAAATCCGATTGGCCGCACTCTGCTAGTCCTACCAGCGTGTTACCCCAAAGAATTATGGTCCATGAAGTAGCGTCGGCGGGTACGCCTATGCCAAAAGTTTAAAATGAAAATGAGTGTCGTGTTAGCCATCCCTGGACACGTGTTTCGAGCTAGTTGCCTCTCGTCAGCAGGGAGTAGGTATGTGTGTAGGGTTGCTGAGTAGGCTGCCAAAAAATATCCTCAGGTACAGTACCACTCAAGGCGCGCAGGTGCGTAGCCATGGGCTCGTCAGCCCCACCGGCTCAAGGGAGCCTGAATATAAACAAAAATCCGATTGGCCGCACTCTGCTAGTCCTACCAGCGTGTTACCCCAAAGAATTATGGTCCATGAAGTAGCGTCGGTGGGTACGCCTATGCCAAAAGTTTAAAATGAAAATGAGTGTCGTGTTAGCCATCCCTGGACACGTGTTTCGAGGTAGTTGCCTCTCGTCAGCAGGGAGTAGGTATGTGTGTAGGGTTGCTGAGTAGGCTGCCAAAAAATATCCTCAGGTATAGTACCACTCAAGGCGCGCAGGTGCGTAGCCATGGGCTCGTCAGCCCCACTGGCTCGAGGGAGCCTGAATATAAACAAAAATCCGATTGGCCGCACTCTGCTAGTCCTACCAGCGTGTTACCCCAAAGAATTATGGTCCATGAAGTAGCGTCGGCGGGTACGCCTATGCCAAAAGTTTAAAATGAAAATGAGTGTCGCATTAGCCATCCCTGGACACGTGTTTCGAGGTAGTTGCCTCTCGTCAGCAGGGAGTAGGTATGTGTGTAGGGTTGCTGAGTAGGCTGCCAAAAAATATCCTCAGGTATAGTACCACTCAAGGCGCGCAGGTGCGTAGCCATGGGCTCGTCAGCCCCACCGGCTCAAGGGAGCCTGAATATAAACAAAAATCCGATTGGCCGCACTCTGCTAGTCCTCCAGCGTGTTACCCCAAAGAATTATGGTCCATGAAGTAACGTCGGCGGGTACGCCTATGCCAAAAGTTTAAAATGAAAATGAGTGTCGCGTTAGCCATCCCTGGACACGTGTTTCGAGGTAGTTGCCTCTCGTCAGCAGGGAGTAGGTATGTGTGTAGGGTTGCTGAGTAGGCTGCCAAAAAATATCCTCAGGTATAGTACCACTCAAGGCGCGCAGGTGCGTAGCCATGGGCTTGTCAGCCCCACCAGCTCAAGGGAGCCTGAATATAAACAAAAATCCGATTGGCCGCACTCTGCTAGTCCTACCAGCGTGTTACCCCAAAGAATTATGGTCCATGAAGTAGCGTCGGCGGGTACGCCTATGCCAAAAGTTTAAAATGAAAATGAGTGTCGCGTTAGCCATCCCTGGACACGTGTTTCGAGGTAGTTGCCTCTCGTCAGCAGGGAGTAGGTATGTGTGTAGGGTTGCTGAGTAGGCTGCCAAAAAAATATCCTCAGGTATAGTACCACTCAAGGCGCGCAGGTGCGTAGCCATGGGCTCGTCAGCCCCACCGGCTCAAGGGAGCCTGAATATAAACAAAAATCCAATTGGCCGCACTCTGCTAGTCCTACCAGCGTGTTACCCCAAAGAATTATGGTCCATGAAGTAGCGTCGGCGGGTACGCCTATGCCAAAAGTTTAAAATGAAAATGAGTGTCGCGTTAGCCATCCCTGGACACGTGTTTCGAGGTAGTTGCCTCTCGTCAGCAGGGAGTAGGTATGTGTGTAGGGTTGCTGAGTAGGCTGCCAAAAAATATCCTCAGGTATAGTACCACTCAAGGCGCGCAGGTGCGTAGCCATGGGCTCGTCAGCCCCACTGGCTCAAGGGAGCCTGAATATAAACAAAAATCCGATAGGCCGCACTCTGCTAGTCCTACCAGCGTGTTACCCCAAAGAATTATGGTCCATGAAGTAGCGTCGGCGGGTACGCCTATGCCAAAAGTTTAAAATGAAAATGAGTGTCGCGTTAGCCATCCCTGGACACATGTTTCGAGGTAGTTGCCTCTCGTCAGCAGGGAGTAGGTATGTGTGTAGGGTTGCTGAGTAGGCTGCCAAAAAATATCCTCAGGTATAGTACCACTCAAGGCGCGCAGGTGCGTAGCCATGGGCTCGTCAGCCCCACTGGCTCAAGGGAGCCTGAATATAAACAAAAATCCGATTGGCCGCACTCTGCTAGTCCTACCAGCGTGTTACCCCAAAGAATTATGGTCCATGAAGTAGCGTCGGCGGGTACGCCTATGCCAAAAGTTTAAAATGAAAATGAGTGTCGCGTTAGCCATCCCTGGACACGTGTTTCGAGGTAGTTGCCTCTCGTCAGCAGGGAGTAGGTATGTGTGTAGGGTTGCTGAGTAGGCTGCCAAAAAATATCCTCAGGTATAGTACCACTCAAGGCGCGCAGGTGCGTAGCCATGGGCTCGTCAGCCCCACTGGCTCAAGGGAGCCTGAATATAAACAAAAATCCGATTGGCCGCACTCTGCTAGTCCTACCAGCGTGTTACCCCAAAGAATTATGGTCCATGAAGTAGCGTCGGCGGGTACGCCTATGCCAAAAGTTTAAAATGAAAATGAGTGTCGCGTTAGCCATCCCTGGACACGTGTTTCGAGGTAGTTGCCTCTCGTCAGCAGGGAGTAGGTATGTGTGTAGGGTTGCTGAGTAGGCTGCCAAAAAATATCCTCAGGTATAGTACCACTCAAGGCGCGCAGGTGCGTAGCCATGGGCTCGTCAGCCCCACCGGCTCAAGGGAGCCTGAATATAAACAAAAATCCAATTGGCCGCACTCTGCTAGTCCTACCAGCGTGTTACCCCAAAGAATTATGGTCCATGAAGTAGCGTCGGCGGGTACGCCTATGCCAAAAGTTTAAAATGAAAATGAGTGTCGCGTTAGCCATCCCTGGACACGTGTTTCGAGGTAGTTGCCTCTCGTCAGCAGGGAGTAGGTATGTGTGTAGGGTTGCTGAGTAGGCTGCCAAAAAATATCCTCAGGTATAGTACCACTCAAGGCGCGCAGGTGCGTAGCCATGGGCTCGTCAGCCCCACCGGCTCAAGGGAGCCTGAATATAAACAAAAATCCAATTGGCCGCACTCTGCTAGTCCTACCAGCGTGTTACCCCAAAGAATTATGGTCCATGAAGTAGCGTCGGCGGGTACGCCTATGCCAAAAGTTTAAAATGAAAATGAGTGTCGCGTTAGCCATCCCTGGACACGTGTTTCGAGGTAGTTGCCTCTCGTCAGCAGGGAGTAGGTATGTGTGTAGGGTTGCTGAGTAGGCTGCCAAAAAATATCCTCAGGTATAGTACCACTCAAGGCGCGCAGGTGCGTAGCCATGGGCTCGTCAGCCCCACCGGCTCAAGGGAGCCTGAATATAAACAAAAATCCGATTGGCCGCACTCTGCTAGTCCTACCAGCGTGTTACCCCAAAGAATTATGGTCCATGAAGTAGCGTCGGCGGGTACGCCTATGCCAAAAGTTTAAAATGAAAATGAGTGTCGCGTTAGCCATCCCTGGACACGTGTTTCGAGGTAGTTGCCTCTCGTCAGCAGGGAGTAGGTATGTGTGTAGGGTTGCTGAGTAGGCTGCCAAAAAATATCCTCAGGTATAGTACCACTCAAGGCGCGCAGGTGCGTAGCCATGGGCTCGTCAGCCCCACCGGCTCAAGGGAGCCTGAATATAAACAAAAATCCGATTGGCCGCACTCTGCTAGTCCTACCAGCGTGTTACCCCAAAGAATTATGGTCCATGAAGTAGCGTCGGCGGGTACGCCTATGCCAAAAGTTTAAAATGAAAATGAGTGTCGCGTTAGCCATCCCTGGACACGTGTTTCGAGCTAGTTGCCTCTCGTCAGCAGGGAGTAGGTATGTGTGTAGGGTTGCTGAGTAGGCTGCCAAAAAATATCCTCAGGTACAGTACCACTCAAGGCGCGCAGGTGCGTAGCCATGGGCTCGTCAGCCCCACCGGCTCAAGGGAGCCTGAATATAAACAAAAATCCGATTGGCCGCACTCTGCTAGTCCTACCAGCGTGTTACCCCAAAGAATTATGGTCCATGAAGTAGCGTCGGTGGGTACGCCTATGCCAAAAGTTTAAAATGAAAATGAGTGTCGTGTTAGCCATCCCTGGACACGTGTTTCGAGGTAGTTGCCTCTCGTCAGCAGGGAGTAGGTATGTGTGTAGGGTTGCTGAGTAGGCTGCCAAAAAATATCCTCAGGTATAGTACCACTCAAGGCGCGCAGGTGCGTAGCCATGGGCTCGTCAGCCCCACCGGCTCAAGGGAGCCTGAATATAAACAAAAATCCGATTGGCCGCATTCTGCTAGTCCTACCAGCGTGTTACCCCAAAGAATTATGGTCCATGAAGTAGCGTCGGCGGGTACGCCTATGCCAAAAGTTTAAAATGAAAATGAGTGTCGCGTTAGCCATCCCTGGACACGTGTTTCGAGGTAGTTGCCTCTCGTCAGCAGGGAGTAGGTATGTGTGTAGGGTTGCTGAGTAGGCTGACAAAAAATATCCTCAGGTATAGTACCACTCAAGGCGCGCAGGTGCGTAGCCATGGGCTCGTCAGCCCCACCAGCTCAAGGGAGCCTGAATATAAACAAAAATCCGATTGGCCGCACTCTGCTAGTCCTACCAGCGTGTTACCCCAAAGAATTATGGTCCATGAAGTAGCGTCGGCGGGTACGCCTATGCCAAAAGTTTAAAATGAAAATGAGTGTTGCGTTAGCCATCCCTGGACACGTGTTTCGAGGTAGTTGCCTCTCGTCAGCAGGGAGTAGGTATGTGTGTAGGGTTGCTGAGTAGGCTGCCAAAAAATATCCTCAGGTATAGTACCACTCAAGGCGCGCAGGTGCGTAGCCATGGGCTCGTCAGCCCCACTGGCTCAAGGGAGCCTGAATATAAACAAAAATCCGATTGGCCGCACTCTGCTAGTCCTACCAGCGTGTTACCCCAAAGAATTATGGTCCATGAAGTAGCGTCGGCGGGTACGCCTATGCCAAAAGTTTAAAATGAAAATGAGTGTCGCGTTAGCCATCCCTGGACACGTGTTTCGAGGTAGTTGCCTCTCGTCAGCAGGGAGTAGGTATGTGTGTAGGGTTGCTGAGTAGGCTGCCAAAAAATATCCTCAGTTATAGTACCACTCAAGGCGCGCAGGTGCGTAGCCATGGGCTCGTCAGCCCCACCGGCTCAAGGGAGCCTGAATATAAACAAAAATCCGATTGGCCGCACTCTGCTAGTCCTACCAACGTGTTACCCCAAAGAATTATGGTCCATGAAGTAGCGTCAGCGGGTACGCCTATGCCAAAAGTTTAAAATGAAAATGAGTGTCGCGTTAGCCATCCCTGGACACGTGTTTCGAGGTAGTTGCCTCTCGTCAGCAGGGAGTAGGTATGTGTGTAGGGTTGCTGAGTAGGCTGCCAAAAAATATCCTCAGGTATAGTACCACTCAAGGCGCGCAGGTGCGTAGCCATGGGCTCGTCAGCCCCACCGGCTCAAGGGAGCCTGAATATAAACAAAAATCCAATTGGCCGCACTCTGCTAGTTCTACCAGCGTGTTACCCCAAAGAATTATGGTCCATGAAGTAGCGTCGGCGGGTACGCCTATGCCAAAAGTTTAAAATGAAAATGAGTGTCGCGTTAGCCATCCCTGGACACGTGTTTCGAGGTAGTTGCCTCTCGTCAGCAGGGAGTAGGTATGTGTGTAGGGTTGCTGAGTAGGCTGCCAAAAAATATCCTCAGGTATAGTACCACTCAAGGCGCGCAGGTGCGTAGCCATGGGCTCGTCAGCCCCACCGGCTCAAGGGAGCCTGAATATAAACAAAAATCCGATTGGCCGCACTCTGCTAGTCCTACCAGCGTGTTACCCCAAAGAATTATGGTCCATGAAGTAGCGTCGGCGGGTACGCCTATGCCAAAAGTTTAAAATGAAAATGAGTGTCGCGTTAGCCATCCCTGGACACGTGTTTCGAGGTAGTTGCCTCTCGTCAGCAGGGAGTAGGTATGTGTGTAGGGTTGCTGAGTAGGCTGCCAAAAAATATCCTCAGGTATAGTACCACTCAAGGCGCGCAGGTGCGTAGCCATGGGCTCGTCAGCCCCACCGGCTCAAGGGAGCCTGAATATAAACAAAAATCCGATTGGCCGCACTCTGCTAGTCCTACCAGCGTGTTACCCCAAAGAATTATGGTCCATGAAGTAGCGTCGGCGGGTACGCCTATGCCAAAAGTTTAAAATGAAAATGAGTGTCGTGTTAGCCATCCCTGGACACGTGTTTCGAGCTAGTTGCCTCTCGTCAGCAGGGAGTAGGTATGTGTGTAGGGTTGCTGAGTAGGCTGCCAAAAAATATCCTCAGGTACAGTACCACTCAAGGCGCGCAGGTGCGTAGCCATGGGCTCGTCAGCCCCACCGGCTCAAGGGAGCCTGAATATAAACAAAAATCCGATTGGCCGCACTCTGCTAGTCCTACCAGCGTGTTACCCCAAAGAATTATGGTCCATGAAGTAGCGTCGGTGGGTACGCCTATGCCAAAAGTTTAAAATGAAAATGAGTGTCGTGTTAGCCATCCCTGGACACGTGTTTCGAGGTAGTTGCCTCTCGTCAGCAGGGAGTAGGTATGTGTGTAGGGTTGCTGAGTAGGCTGCCAAAAAATATCCTCAGGTATAGTACCACTCAAGGCGCGCAGGTGCGTAGCCATGGGCTCGTCAGCCCCACTGGCTCGAGGGAGCCTGAATATAAACAAAAATCCGATTGGCCGCACTCTGCTAGTCCTACCAGCGTGTTACCCCAAAGAATTATGGTCCATGAAGTAGCGTCGGCGGGTACGCCTATGCCAAAAGTTTAAAATGAAAATGAGTGTCGCATTAGCCATCCCTGGACACGTGTTTCGAGGTAGTTGCCTCTCGTCAGCAGGGAGTAGGTATGTGTGTAGGGTTGCTGAGTAGGCTGCCAAAAAATATCCTCAGGTATAGTACCACTCAAGGCGCGCAGGTGCGTAGCCATGGGCTCGTCAGCCCCACCGGCTCAAGGGAGCCTGAATATAAACAAAAATCCGATTGGCCGCACTCTGCTAGTCCTACCAGCGTGTTACCCCAAAGAATTATGGTCCATGAAGTAGCGTCGGCGGGTACGCCTATGCCAAAAGTTTAAAATGAAAATGAGTGTCGCGTTAGCCATCCCTGGACACGTGTTTCGAGGTAGTTGCCTCTCGTCAGCAGGGAGTAGGTATGTGTGTAGGGTTGCTGAGTAGGCTGCCAAAAAATATCCTCAGGTATAGTACCACTCAAGGCGCGCAGGTGCGTAGCCATGGGCTTGTCAGCCCCACCAGCTCAAGGGAGCCTGAATATAAACAAAAATCCGATTGGCCGCACTCTGCTAGTCCTACCAGCGTGTTACCCCAAAGAATTATGGTCCATGAAGTAGCGTCGGCGGGTACGCCTATGCCAAAAGTTTAAAATGAAAATGAGTGTCGCGTTAGCCATCCCTGGACACGTGTTTCGAGGTAGTTGCCTCTCGTCAGCAGGGAGTAGGTATGTGTGTAGGGTTGCTGAGTAGGCTGCAAAAAAATATCCTCAGGTATAGTACCACTCAAGGCGCGCAGGTGCGTAGCCATGGGCTCGTCAGCCCCACCGGCTCAAGGGAGCCTGAATATAAACAAAAATCCAATTGGCCGCACTCTGCTAGTCCTACCAGCGTGTTACCCCAAAGAATTATGGTCCATGAAGTAGCGTCGGCGGGTACGCCTATGCCAAAAGTTTAAAATGAAAATGAGTGTCGCGTTAGCCATCCCTGGACACGTGTTTCGAGGTAGTTGCCTCTCGTCAGCAGGGAGTAGGTATGTGTGTAGGGTTGCTGAGTAGGCTGCCAAAAAATATCCTCAGGTATAGTACCACTCAAGGCGCGCAGGTGCGTAGCCATGGGCTCGTCAGCCCCACTGGCTCAAGGGAGCCTGATTATAAACAAAAATCCGATAGGCCGCACTCTGCTAGTCCTACCAGCGTGTTACCCCAAAGAATTATGGTCCATGAAGTAGCGTCGGCGGGTACGCCTATGCCAAAAGTTTAAAATGAAAATGAGTGTCGCGTTAGCCATCCCTGGACACATGTTTCGAGGTAGTTGCCTCTCGTCAGCAGGGAGTAGGTATGTGTGTAGGGTTGCTGAGTAGGCTGCCAAAAAATATCCTCAGGTATAGTACCACTCAAGGCGCGCAGGTGCGTAGCCATGGGCTCGTCAGCCCCACTGGCTCAAGGGAGCCTGAATATAAACAAAAATCCGATTGGCCGCACTCTGCTAGTCCTACCAGCGTGTTACCCCAAAGAATTATGGTCCATGAAGTAGCGTCGGCGGGTACGCCTATGCCAAAAGTTTAAAATGAAAGTGAGCGTCGCGTTAGCCATCCCTGGACACGTGTTTCGAGGTAGTTGCCTCTCGTCAGCAGGGAGTAGGTATGTGTGTAGGGTTGCTGAGTAGGCTGCCAAAAAATATCCTCAGGTATAGTACCACTCAAGGCGCGCAGGTGCGTAGCCATGGGCTCGTCAGCCCCACTGGCTCAAGGGAGCCTGAATATAAACAAAAATCCGATTGGCCGCACTCTGCTAGTCCTACCAGCGTGTTACCCCAAAGAATTATGGTCCATGAAGTAGCGTCGGCGGGTACGCCTATGCCAAAAGTTTAAAATGAAAATGAGTGTCGCGTTAGCCATCCCTGGACACGTGTTTCGAGGTAGTTGCCTCTCGTCAGCAGGGAGTAGGTATGTGTGTAGGGTTGCTGAGTAGGCTGCCAAAAAATATCCTCAGGTATAGTACCACTCAAGGCGCGCAGGTGCGTAGCCATGGGCTCGTCAGCCCCACCGGCTCAAGGGAGCCTGAATATAAACAAAAATCCAATTGGCCGCACTCTGCTAGTCCTACCAGCGTGTTACCCCAAAGAATTATGGTCCATGAAGTAGCGTCGGCGGGTACGCCTATGCCAAAAGTTTAAAATGAAAATGAGTGTCGCGTTAGCCATCCCTGGACACGTGTTTCGAGGTAGTTGCCTCTCGTCAGCAGGGAGTAGGTATGTGTGTAGGGTTGCTGAGTAGGCTGCCAAAAAATATCCTCAGGTATAGTACCACTCAAGGCGCGCAGGTGCGTAGCCATGGGCTCGTCAGCCCCACCGGCTCAAGGGAGCCTGAATATAAACAAAAATCCAATTGGCCGCACTCTGCTAGTCCTACCAGCGTGTTACCCCAAAGAATTATGGTCCATGAAGTAGCGTCGGCGGGTACGCCTATGCCAAAAGTTTAAAATGAAAATGAGTGTCGCGTTAGCCATCCCTGGACACGTGTTTCGAGGTAGTTGCCTCTCGTCAGCAGGGAGTAGGTATGTGTGTAGGGTTGCTGAGTAGGCTGCCAAAAAATATCCTCAGGTATAGTACCACTCAAGGCGCGCAGGTGCGTAGCCATGGGCTCGTCAGCCCCACCGGCTCAAGGGAGCCTGAATATAAACAAAAATCCGATTGGCCGCACTCTGCTAGTCCTACCAGCGTGTTACCCCAAAGAATTATGGTCCATGAAGTAGCGTCGGTGGGTACGCCTATGCCAAAAGTTTAAAATGAAAATGAGTGTCGTGTTAGCCATCCCTGGACACGTGTTTCGAGGTAGTTGCCTCTCGTCAGCAGGGAGTAGGTATGTGTGTAGGGTTGCTGAGTAGGCTGCCAAAAAATATCCTCAGGTATAGTACCACTCAAGGCGCGCAGGTGCGTAGCCATGGGCTCGTCAGCCCCACTAGCTCGAGGGAGCCTGAATATAAACAAAAATCCGATTGGCCGCACTCTGCTAGTCCTACCAGCGTGTTACCCCAAAGAATTATGGTCCATGAAGTAGCGTCGGCGGGTACGCCTATGCCAAAAGTTTAAAATGAAAATGAGTGTCGCATTAGCCATCCCTGGACACGTGTTTCGAGGTAGTTGCCTCTCGTCAGCAGGGAGTAGGTATGTGTGTAGGGTTGTTGAGTAGGCTGCCAAAAAATATCCTCAGGTATAGTACCACTCAAGGCGCGCAGGTGCGTAGCCATGGGCTCGTCAGCCCCACCGGCTCAAGGGAGCCTGAATATAAACAAAAATCCGATTGGCCGCACTCTGCTAGTCCTACCAGCGTGTTACCCCAAAGAATTATGGTCCATGAAGTAGCGTCGGCGGGTACGCCTATGCCAAAAGTTTAAAATGAAAATGAGTGTCGCGTTAGCCATCCCTGGACACGTGTTTCGAGGTAGTTGCCTCTCGTCAGCAGGGAGTAGGTATGTGTGTAGGGTTGCTGAGTAGGCTGCCAAAAAATATCCTCAGGTATAGTACCACTCAAGGCGCGCAGGTGCGTAGCCATGGGCTCGTCAGCCCCACCAGCTCAAGGGAGCCTGAATATAAACAAAAATCCGATTGGCCGCACTCTGCTAGTCCTACCAGCGTGTTACCCCAAAGAATTATGGTCCATGAAGTAGCGTCGGCGGGTACGCCTATGCCAAAAGTTTAAAATGAAAATGAGTGTCGCGTTAGCCATCCCTGGACACGTGTTTCGAGGTAGTTGCCTCTCGTCAGCAGGGAGTAGGTATGTGTGTAGGGTTGCTGAGTAGGCTGCAAAAAAATATCCTCAGGTATAGTACCACTCAAGGCGCGCAGGTGCGTAGCCATGGGCTCGTCAGCCCCACCGGCTCAAGGGAGCCTGAATATAAACAAAAATCCAATTGGCCGCACTCTGCTAGTCCTACCAGCGTGTTACCCCAAAGAATTATGGTCCATGAAGTAGCGTCGGCGGGTACGCCTATGCCAAAAGTTTAAAATGAAAATGAGTGTCGCGTTAGCCATCCCTGGACACGTGTTTCGAGGTAGTTGCCTCTCGTCAGCAGGGAGTAGGTATGTGTGTAGGGTTGCTGAGTAGGCTGCCAAAAAATATCCTCAGGTATAGTACCACTCAAGGCGCGCAGGTGCGTAGCCATGGGCTCGTCAGCCCCACTGGCTCAAGGGAGCCTGAATATAAACAAAAATCCGATTGGCCGCACTCTGCTAGTCCTACCAGCGTGTTACCCCAAAGAATTATGGTCCATGAAGTAGCGTCGGCGGGTACGCCTATGCCAAAAGTTTAAAATGAAAATGAGTGTCGCGTTAGCCATCCCTGGACACATGTTTCGAGGTAGTTGCCTCTCGTCAGCAGGGAGTAGGTATGTGTGTAGGGTTGCTGAGTAGGCTGCCAAAAAATATCCTCAGGTATAGTACCACTCAAGGCGCGCAGGTGCGTAGCCATGGGCTCGTCAGCCCCACTGGCTCAAGGGAGCCTGAATATAAACAAAAATCCGATTGGCCGCACTCTGCTAGTCCTACCAGCGTGTTACCCCAAAGAATTATGGTCCATGAAGTAGCGTCGGCGGGTACGCCTATGCCAAAAGTTTAAAATGAAAATGAGTGTCGCGTTAGCCATCCCTGGACACGTGTTTCGAGGTAGTTGCCTCTCGTCAGCAGGGAGTAGGTATGTGTGTAGGGTTGCTGAGTAGGCTGCCAAAAAATATCCTCAGGTATAGTACCACTCAAGGCGCGCAGGTGCGTAGCCATGGGCTCGTCAGCCCCACCGGCTCAAGGGAGCCTGAATATAAACAAAAATCCAATTGGCCGCACTCTGCTAGTCCTACCAGCGTGTTACCCCAAAGAATTATGGTCCATGAAGTAGCGTCGGCGGGTACGCCTATGCCAAAAGTTTAAAATGAAAATGAGTGTCGCGTTAGCCATCCCTGGACACGTGTTTCGAGGTAGTTGCCTCTCGTCAGCAGGGAGTAGGTATGTGTGTAGGGTTGCTGAGTAGGCTGCCAAAAAATATCCTCAGGTATAGTACCACTCAAGGCGCGCAGGTGCGTAGCCATGGGCTCGTCAGCCCCACCGGCTCAAGGGAGCCTGAATATAAACAAAAATCCAATTGGCCGCACTCTGCTAGTCCTACCAGCGTGTTACCCCAAAGAATTATGGTCCATGAAGTAGCGTCGGCGGGTACGCCTATGCCAAAAGTTTAAAATGAAAATGAGTGTCGCGTTAGCCATCCCTGGACACGTGTTTCGAGGTAGTTGCCTCTCGTCAGCAGGGAGTAGGTATGTGTGTAGGGTTGCTGAGTAGGCTGCCAAAAAATATCCTCAGGTATAGTACCACTCAAGGCGCGCAGGTGCGTAGCCATGGGCTCGTCAGCCCCACCGGCTCAAGGGAGCCTGAATATAAACAAAAATCCGATTGGCCGCACTCTGCTAGTCCTACCAGCGTGTTACCCCAAAGAATTATGGTCCATGAAGTAGCGTCGGCGGGTACGCCTATGCCAAAAGTTTAAAATGAAAATGAGTGTCGCGTTAGCCATCCCTGGACACGTGTTTCGAGGTAGTTGCCTCTCGTCAGAAGGGAGTAGGTATGTGTGTAGGGTTGCTGAGTAGGCTGCCAAAAAATATCCTCAGGTATAGTACCACTCAAGGCGCGCAGGTGCGTAGCCATGGGCTCGTCAGCCCCACCGGCTCAAGGGAGCCTGAATATAAACAAAAATCCGATTGGCCGCACTCTGCTAGTCCTACCAGCGTGTTACCCCAAAGAATTATGGTCCATGAAGTAGCGTCGGCGGGTACGCCTATGCCAAAAGTTTAAAATGAAAATGAGTGTCGCGTTAGCCATCCCTGGACACGTGTTTCGAGCTAGTTGCCTCTCGTCAGCAGGGAGTAGGTATGTGTGTAGGGTTGCTGAGTAGGCTGCCAAAAAATATCCTCAGGTACAGTACCACTCAAGGCGCGCAGGTGCGTAGCCATGGGCTCGTCAGCCCCACCGGCTCAAGGGAGCCTGAATATAAACAAAAATCCGATTGGCCGCACTCTGCTAGTCCTACCAGCGTGTTACCCCAAAGAATTATGGTCCATGAAGTAGCGTCGGTGGGTACGCCTATGCCAAAAGTTTAAAATGAAAATGAGTGTCGTGTTAGCCATCCCTGGACACGTGTTTCGAGGTAGTTGCCTCCCGTCAGCAGGGAGTAGGTATGTGTGTAGGGTTGCTGAGTAGGCTGCCAAAAAATATCCTCAGGTATAGTACCACTCAAGGCGCGCAGGTGCGTAGCCATGGGCTCGTCAGCCCCACTGGCTCGAGGGAGCCTGAATATAAACAAAAATCCGATTGGCCGCACTCTGCTAGTCCTACCAGCGTGTTACCCCAAAGAATTATGGTCCATGAAGTAGCGTCGGCGGGTACGCCTATGCCAAAAGTTTAAAATGAAAATGAGTGTCGCATTAGCCATCCCTGGACACGTGTTTCGAGGTAGTTGCCTCTCGTCAGCAGGGAGTAGGTATGTGTGTAGAGTTGCTGAGTAGGCTGCCAAAAAATATCCTCAGGTATAGTACCACTCAAGGCGCGCAGGTGCGTAGCCATGGGCTCGTCAGCCCCACCGGCTCAAGGGAGCCTGAATATAAACAAAAATCCGATTGGCCGCACTCTGCTAGTCCTACCAGCGTGTTACCCCAAAGAATTATGGTCCATGAAGTAGCGTCGGCGGGTACGCCTATGCCAAAAGTTTAAAATGAAAATGAGTGTCGCGTTAGCCATCCCTGGACACGTGTTTCGAGGTAGTTGCCTCTCGTCAGCAGGGAGTAGGTATGTGTGTAGGGTTGCTGAGTAGGCTGCCAAAAAATATCCTCAGGTATAGTACCACTCAAGGCGCGCAGGTGCGTAGCCATGGGCTCGTCAGCCCCACCAGCTCAAGGGAGCCTGAATATAAACAAAAATCCGATTGGCCGCACTCTGCTAGTCCTACCAGCGTGTTACCCCAAAGAATTATGGTCCATGAAGTAGCGTCGGCGGGTACGCCTATGCCAAAAGTTTAAAATGAAAATGAGTGTCGCGTTAGCCATCCCTGGACACGTGTTTCGAGGTAGTTGCCTCTCGTCAGCAGGGAGTAGGTATGTGTGTAGGGTTGCTGAGTAGGCTGCAAAAAAATATCCTCAGGTATAGTACCACTCAAGGCGCGCAGGTGCGTAGCCATGGGCTCGTCAGCCCCACCGGCTCAAGGGAGCCTGAATATAAACAAAAATCCAATTGGCCGCACTCTGCTAGTCCTACCAGCGTGTTACCCCAAAGAATTATGGTCCATGAAGTAGCGTCGGCGGGTACGCCTATGCCAAAAGTTTAAAATGAAAATGAGTGTCGCGTTAGCCATCCCTGGACACGTGTTTCGAGGTAGTTGCCTCTCGTCAGCAGGGAGTAGGTATGTGTGTAGGGTTGCTGAGTAGGCTGCCAAAAAATATCCTCAGGTATAGTACCACTCAAGGCGCGCAGGTGCGTAGCCATGGGCTCGTCAGCCCCACTGGCTCAAGGGAGCCTGAATATAAACAAAAATCCGATTGGCCGCACTCTGCTAGTCCTACCAGCGTGTTACCCCAAAGAATTATGGTCCATGAAGTAGCGTCGGCGGGTACGCCTATGCCAAAAGTTTAAAATGAAAATGAGTGTCGCGTTAGCCATCCCTGGACACATGTTTCGAGGTAGTTGCCTCTCGTCAGCAGGGAGTAGGTATGTGTGTAGGGTTGCTGAGTAGGCTGCCAAAAAATATCCTCAGGTATAGTACCACTCAAGGCGCGCAGGTGCGTAGCCATGGGCTCGTCAGCCCCACTGGCTCAAGGGAGCCTGAATATAAACAAAAATCCGATTGGCCGCACTCTGCTAGTCCTACCAGCGTGTTACCCCAAAGAATTATGGTCCATGAAGTAGCGTCGGCGGGTACGCCTATGCCAAAAGTTTAAAATGAAAATGAGTGTCGCGTTAGCCATCCCTGGACACGTGTTTCGAGGTAGTTGCCTCTCGTCAGCAGGGAGTAGGTATGTGTGTAGGGTTGCTGAGTAGGCTGCCAAAAAATATCCTCAGGTATAGTACCACTCAAGGCGCGCAGGTGCGTAGCCATGGGCTCGTCAGCCCCACTGGCTCAAGGGAGCCTGAATATAAACAAAAATCCGATTGGCCGCACTCTGCTAGTCCTACCAGCGTGTTACCCCAAAGAATTATGGTCCATGAAGTAGCGTCGGCGGGTACGCCTATGCCAAAAGTTTAAAATGAAAATGAGTGTCGCGTTAGCCATCCCTGGACACGTGTTTCGAGGTAGTTGCCTCTCGTCAGCAGGGAGTAGGTATGTGTGTAGGGTTGCTGAGTAGGCTGCCAAAAAATATCCTCAGGTATAGTACCACTCAAGGCGCGCAGGTGCGTAGCCATGGGCTCGTCAGCCCCACCGGCTCAAGGGAGCCTGAATATAAACAAAAATCCAATTGGCCGCACTCTGCTAGTCCTACCAGCGTGTTACCCCAAAGAATTATGGTCCATGAAGTAGCGTCGGCGGGTACGCCTATGCCAAAAGTTTAAAATGAAAATGAGTGTCGCGTTAGCCATCCCTGGACACGTGTTTCGAGGTAGTTGCCTCTCGTCAGCAGGGAGTAGGTATGTGTGTAGGGTTGCTGAGTAGGCTGCCAAAAAATATCCTCAGGTATAGTACCACTCAAGGCGCGCAGGTGCGTAGCCATGGGCTCGTCAGCCCCACCGACTCAAGGGAGCCTGAATATAAACAAAAATCCGATTGGCCGCACTCTGCTAGTCCTACCAGCGTGTTACCCCAAAGAATTATGGTCCATGAAGTAGCGTCGGCGGGTACGCCTATGCCAAAAGTTTAAAATGAAAATGAGTGTCGCGTTAGCCATCCCTGGACACGTGTTTCGAGGTAGTTGCCTCTCGTCAGCAGGGAGTAGGTATGTGTGTAGGGTTGCTGAGTAGGCTGCCAAAAAATATCCTCAGGTATAGTACCACTCAAGGCGCGCAGGTGCGTAGCCATGGGCTCGTCAGCCCCACCGGCTCAAGGGAGCCTGAATATAAACAAAAATCCGATTGGCCGCACTCTGCTAGTCCTACCAGCGTGTTACCCCAAAGAATTATGGTCCATGAAGTAGCGTCGGCGGGTACGCCTATGCCAAAAGTTTAAAATGAAAATGAGTGTCGTGTTAGCCATCCCTGGACACGTGTTTCGAGCTAGTTGCCTCTCGTCAGCAGGGAGTAGGTATGTGTGTAGGGTTGCTGAGTAGGCTGCCAAAAAATATCCTCAGGTACAGTACCACTCAAGGCGCGCAGGTGCGTAGCCATGGGCTCGTCAGCCCCACCGGCTCAAGGGAGCCTGAATATAAACAAAAATCCGATTGGCCGCACTCTGCTAGTCCTACCAGCGTGTTACCCCAAAGAATTATGGTCCATGAAGTAGCGTCGGTGGGTACGCCTATGCCAAAAGTTTAAAATGAAAATGAGTGTCGTGTTAGCCATCCCTGGACACGTGTTTCGAGGTAGTTGCCTCTCGTCAGCAGGGAGTAGGTATGTGTGTAGGGTTGCTGAGTAGGCTGCCAAAAAATATCCTCAGGTATAGTACCACTCAAGGCGCGCAGGTGCGTAGCCACGGGCTCGTCAGCCCCACTGGCTCGAGGGAGCCTGAATATAAACAAAAATCCGATTGGCCGCACTCTGCTAGTCCTACCAGCGTGTTACCCCAAAGAATTATGGTCCATGAAGTAGCGTCGGCGGGTACGCCTATGCCAAAAGTTTAAAATGAAAATGAGTGTCGCATTAGCCATCCCTGGACACGTGTTTCGAGGTAGTTGCCTCTCGTCAGCAGGGAGTAGGTATGTGTGTAGGGTTGCTGAGTAGGCTGCCAAAAAATATCCTCAGGTATAGTACCACTCAAGGCGCGCAGGTGCGTAGCCATGGGCTCGTCAGCCCCACCGGCTCAAGGGAGCCTGAATATAAACAAAAATCCGATTGGCCGCACTCTGCTAGTCCTACCAGCGTGTTACCCCAAAGAATTATGGTCCATGAAGTAGCGTCGGCGGGTACGCCTATGCCAAAAGTTTAAAATGAAAATGAGTGTCGCGTTAGCCATCCCTGGACACGTGTTTCGAGGTAGTTGCCTCTCGTCAGCAGGGAGTAGGTATGTGTGTAGGGTTGCTGAGTAGGCTGCCAAAAAATATCCTCAGGTATAGTACCACTCAAGGCGCGCAGGTGCGTAGCCATGGGCTTGTCAGCCCCACCAGCTCAAGGGAGCCTGAATATAAACAAAAATCCGATTGGCCGCACTCTGCTAGTCCTACCAGCGTGTTACCCCAAAGAATTATGGTCCATGAAGTAGCGTCGGCGGGTACGCCTATGCCAAAAGTTTAAAATGAAAATGAGTGTCGCGTTAGCCATCCCTGGACACGTGTTTCGAGGTAGTTGCCTCTCGTCAGCAGGGAGTAGGTATGTGTGTAGGGTTGCTGAGTAGGCTGCAAAAAAATATCCTCAGGTATAGTACCACTCAAGGCGCGCAGGTGCGTAGCCATGGGCTCGTCAGCCCCACCGGCTCAAGGGAGCCTGAATATAAACAAAAATCCAATTGGCCGCACTCTGCTAGTCCTACCAGCGTGTTACCCCAAAGAATTATGGTCCATGAAGTAGCGTCGGCGGGTACGCCTATGCCAAAAGTTTAAAATGAAAATGAGTGTCGCGTTAGCCATCCCTGGACACGTGTTTCGAGGTAGTTGCCTCTCGTCAGCAGGGAGTAGGTATGTGTGTAGGGTTGCTGAGTAGGCTGCCAAAAAATATCCTCAGGTATAGTACCACTCAAGGCGCGCAGGTGCGTAGCCATGGGCTCGTCAGCCCCACTGGCTCAAGGGAGCCTGAATATAAACAAAAATCCGATAGGCCGCACTCTGCTAGTCCTACCAGCGTGTTACCCCAAAGAATTATGGTCCATGAAGTAGCGTCGGCGGGTACGCCTATGCCAAAAGTTTAAAATGAAAATGAGTGTCGCGTTAGCCATCCCTGGACACATGTTTCGAGGTAGTTGCCTCTCGTCAGCAGGGAGTAGGTATGTGTGTAGGGTTGCTGAGTAGGCTGCCAAAAAATATCCTCAGGTATAGTACCACTCAAGGCGCGCAGGTGCGTAGCCATGGGCTCGTCAGCCCCACTGGCTCAAGGGAGCCTGAATATAAACAAAAATCCGATTGGCCGCACTCTGCTAGTCCTACCAGCGTGTTACCCCAAAGAATTATGGTCCATGAAGTAGCGTCGGCGGGTACGCCTATGCCAAAAGTTTAAAATGAAAATGAGTGTCGCGTTAGCCATCCCTGGACACGTGTTTCGAGGTAGTTGCCTCTCGTCAGCAGGGAGTAGGTATGTGTGTAGGGTTGCTGAGTAGGCTGCCAAAAAATATCCTCAGGTATAGTACCACTCAAGGCGCGCAGGTGCGTAGCCATGGGCTCGTCAGCCCCACTGGCTCAAGGGAGCCTGAATATAAACAAAAATCCGATTGGCCGCACTCTGCTAGTCCTACCAGCGTGTTACCCCAAAGAATTATGGTCCATGAAGTAGCGTCGGCGGGTACGCCTATGCCAAAAGTTTAAAATGAAAATGAGTGTCGCGTTAGCCATCCCTGGACACGTGTTTCGAGGTAGTTGCCTCTCGTCAGCAGGGAGTAGGTATGTGTGTAGGGTTGCTGAGTAGGCTGCCAAAAAATATCCTCAGGTATAGTACCACTCAAGGCGCGCAGGTGCGTAGCCATGGGCTCGTCAGCCCCACCGGCTCAAGGGAGCCTGAATATAAACAAAAATCCAATTGGCCGCACTCTGCTAGTCCTACCAGCGTGTTACCCCAAAGAATTATGGTCCATGAAGTAGCGTCGGCGGGTACGCCTATGCCAAAAGTTTAAAATGAAAATGAGTGTCGCGTTAGCCATCCCTGGACACGTGTTTCGAGGTAGTTGCCTCTCGTCAGCAGGGAGTAGGTATGTGTGTAGGGTTGCTGAGTAGGCTGCCAAAAAATATCCTCAGGTATAGTACCACTCAAGGCGCGCAGGTGCGTAGCCATGGGCTCGTTAGCCCCACCGGCTCAAGGGAGCCTGAATATAAACAAAAATCCAATTGGCCGCACTCTGCTAGTCCTACCAGCGTGTTACCCCAAAGAATTATGGTCCATGAAGTAGCGTCGGCGGGTACGCCTATGCCAAAAGTTTAAAATGAAAATGAGTGTCGCGTTAGCCATCCCTGGACACGTGTTTCGAGGTAGTTGCCTCTCGTCAGCAGGGAGTAGGTATGTGTGTAGGGTTGCTGAGTAGGCTGCCAAAAAATATCCTCAGGTATAGTACCACTCAAGGCGCGCAGGTGCGTAGCCATGGGCTCGTCAGCCCCACCGGCTCAAGGGAGCCTGAATATAAACAAAAATCCGATTGGCCGCACTCTGCTAGTCCTACCAGCGTGTTACCCCAAAGAATTATGGTCCATGAAGTAGCGTCGGCGGGTACGCCTATGCCAAAAGTTTAAAATGAAAATGAGTGTCGCGTTAGCCATCCCTGGACACGTGTTTCGAGGTAGTTGCCTCTCGTCAGCAGGGAGTAGGTATGTGTGTAGGGTTGCTGAGTAGGCTGCCAAAAAATATCCTCAGGTATAGTACCACTCAAGGCGCGCAGGTGCGTAGCCATGGGCTCGTCAGCCCCACCAGCTCAAGGGAGCCTGAATATAAACAAAAATCCGATTGGCCGCACTCTGCTAGTCCTACCAGCGTGTTACCCCAAAGAATTATGGTCCATGAAGTAGCGTCGGCGGGTACGCCTATGCCAAAAGTTTAAAATGAAAATGAGTGTCGCGTTAGCCATCCCTGGACACGTGTTTCGAGGTAGTTGCCTCTCGTCAGCAGGGAGTAGGTATGTGTGTAGGGTTGCTGAGTAGGCTGCAAAAAAATATCCTCAGGTATAGTACCACTCAAGGCGCGCAGGTGCGTAGCCATGGGCTCGTCAGCCCCACCGGCTCAAGGGAGCCTGAATATAAACAAAAATCCAATTGGCCGCACTCTGCTAGTCCTACCAGCGTGTTACCCCAAAGAATTATGGTCCATGAAGTAGCGTCGGCGGGTACGCCTATGCCAAAAGTTTAAAATGAAAATGAGTGTCGCGTTAGCCATCCCTGGACACGTGTTTCGAGGTAGTTGCCTCTCGTCAGCAGGGAGTAGGTATGTGTGTAGGGTTGCTGAGTAGGCTGCCAAAAAATATCCTCAGGTATAGTACCACTCAAGGCGCGCAGGTGCGTAGCCATGGGCTCGTCAGCCCCACTGGCTCAAGGGAGCCTGAATATAAACAAAAATCCGATTGGCCGCACTCTGCTAGTCCTACCAGCGTGTTACCCCAAAGAATTATGGTCCATGAAGTAGCGTCGGCGGGTACGCCTATGCCAAAAGTTTAAAATGAAAATGAGTGTCGCGTTAGCCATCCCTGGACACATGTTTCGAGGTAGTTGCCTCTCGTCAGCAGGGAGTAGGTATGTGTGTAGGGTTGCTGAGTAGGCTGCCAAAAAATATCCTCAGGTATAGTACCACTCAAGGCGCGCAGGTGCGTAGCCATGGGCTCGTCAGCCCCACTGGCTCAAGGGAGCCTGAATATAAACAAAAATCCGATTGGCCGCACTCTGCTAGTCCTACCAGCGTGTTACCCCAAAGAATTATGGTCCATGAAGTAGCGTCGGCGGGTACGCCTATGCCAAAAGTTTAAAATGAAAATGAGTGTCGCGTTAGCCATCCCTGGACACGTGTTTCGAGGTAGTTGCCTCTCGTCAGCAGGGAGTAGGTATGTGTGTAGGGTTGCTGAGTAGGCTGCCAAAAAATATCCTCAGGTATAGTACCACTCAAGGCGCGCAGGTGCGTAGCCATGGGCTCGTCAGCCCCACTGGCTCAAGGGAGCCTGAATATAAACAAAAATCCGATTGGCCGCACTCTGCTAGTCCTACCAGCGTGTTACCCCAAAGAATTATGGTCCATGAAGTAGCGTCGGCGGGTACGCCTATGCCAAAAGTTTAAAATGAAAATGAGTGTCGCGTTAGCCATCCCTGGACACGTGTTTCGAGGTAGTTGCCTCTCGTCAGCAGGGAGTAGGTATGTGTGTAGGGTTGCTGAGTAGGCTGCCAAAAAATATCCTCAGGTATAGTACCACTCAAGGCGCGCAGGTGCGTAGCCATGGGCTCGTCAGCCCCACCGGCTCAAGGGAGCCTGAATATAAACAAAAATCCAATTGGCCGCACTCTGCTAGTCCTACCAGCGTGTTACCCCAAAGAATTATGGTCCATGAAGTAGCGTCGGCGGGTACGCCTATGCCAAAAGTTTAAAATGAAAATGAGTGTCGCGTTAGCCATCCCTGGACACGTGTTTCGAGGTAGTTGCCTCTCGTCAGCAGGGAGTAGGTATGTGTGTAGGGTTGCTGAGTAGGCTGCCAAAAAATATCCTCAGGTATAGTACCACTCAAGGCGCGCAGGTGCGTAGCCATGGGCTCGTCAGCCCCACCGACTCAAGGGAGCCTGAATATAAACAAAAATCCGATTGGCCGCACTCTGCTAGTCCTACCAGCGTGTTACCCCAAAGAATTATGGTCCATGAAGTAGCGTCGGCGGGTACGCCTATGCCAAAAGTTTAAAATGAAAATGAGTGTCGCGTTAGCCATCCCTGGACACGTGTTTCGAGGTAGTTGCCTCTCGTCAGCAGGGAGTAGGTATGTGTGTAGGGTTGCTGAGTAGGCTGCCAAAAAATATCCTCAGGTATAGTACCACTCAAGGCGCGCAGGTGCGTAGCCATGGGCTCGTCAGCCCCACCGGCTCAAGGGAGCCTGAATATAAACAAAAATCCGATTGGCCGCACTCTGCTAGTCCTACCAGCGTGTTACCCCAAAGAATTATGGTCCATGAAGTAGCGTCGGCGGGTACGCCTATGCCAAAAGTTTAAAATGAAAATGAGTGTCGTGTTAGCCATCCCTGGACACGTGTTTCGAGCTAGTTGCCTCTCGTCAGCAGGGAGTAGGTATGTGTGTAGGGTTGCTGAGTAGGCTGCCAAAAAATATCCTCAGGTACAGTACCACTCAAGGCGCGCAGGTGCGTAGCCATGGGCTCGTCAGCCCCACCGGCTCAAGGGAGCCTGAATATAAACAAAAATCCGATTGGCCGCACTCTGCTAGTCCTACCAGCGTGTTACCCCAAAGAATTATGGTCCATGAAGTAGCGTCGGTGGGTACGCCTATGCCAAAAGTTTAAAATGAAAATGAGTGTCGTGTTAGCCATCCCTGGACACGTGTTTCGAGGTAGTTGCCTCTCGTCAGCAGGGAGTAGGTATGTGTGTAGGGTTGCTGAGTAGGCTGCCAAAAAATATCCTCAGGTATAGTACCACTCAAGGCGCGCAGGTGCGTAGCCACGGGCTCGTCAGCCCCACTGGCTCGAGGGAGCCTGAATATAAACAAAAATCCGATTGGCCGCACTCTGCTAGTCCTACCAGCGTGTTACCCCAAAGAATTATGGTCCATGAAGTAGCGTCGGCGGGTACGCCTATGCCAAAAGTTTAAAATGAAAATGAGTGTCGCATTAGCCATCCCTGGACACGTGTTTCGAGGTAGTTGCCTCTCGTCAGCAGGGAGTAGGTATGTGTGTAGGGTTGCTGAGTAGGCTGCCAAAAAATATCCTCAGGTATAGTACCACTCAAGGCGCGCAGGTGCGTAGCCATGGGCTCGTCAGCCCCACCGGCTCAAGGGAGCCTGAATATAAACAAAAATCCGATTGGCCGCACTCTGCTAGTCCTACCAGCGTGTTACCCCAAAGAATTATGGTCCATGAAGTAGCGTCGGCGGGTACGCCTATGCCAAAAGTTTAAAATGAAAATGAGTGTCGCGTTAGCCATCCCTGGACACGTGTTTCGAGGTAGTTGCCTCTCGTCAGCAGGGAGTAGGTATGTGTGTAGGGTTGCTGAGTAGGCTGCCAAAAAATATCCTCAGGTATAGTACCACTCAAGGCGCGCAGGTGCGTAGCCATGGGCTTGTCAGCCCCACCAGCTCAAGGGAGCCTGAATATAAACAAAAATCCGATTGGCCGCACTCTGCTAGTCCTACCAGCGTGTTACCCCAAAGAATTATGGTCCATGAAGTAGCGTCGGCGGGTACGCCTATGCCAAAAGTTTAAAATGAAAATGAGTGTCGCGTTAGCCATCCCTGGACACGTGTTTCGAGGTAGTTGCCTCTCGTCAGCAGGGAGTAGGTATGTGTGTAGGGTTGCTGAGTAGGCTGCAAAAAAATATCCTCAGGTATAGTACCACTCAAGGCGCGCAGGTGCGTAGCCATGGGCTCGTCAGCCCCACCGGCTCAAGGGAGCCTGAATATAAACAAAAATCCAATTGGCCGCACTCTGCTAGTCCTACCAGCGTGTTACCCCAAAGAATTATGGTCCATGAAGTAGCGTCGGCGGGTACGCCTATGCCAAAAGTTTAAAATGAAAATGAGTGTCGCGTTAGCCATCCCTGGACACGTGTTTCGAGGTAGTTGCCTCTCGTCAGCAGGGAGTAGGTATGTGTGTAGGGTTGCTGAGTAGGCTGCCAAAAAATATCCTCAGGTATAGTACCACTCAAGGCGCGCAGGTGCGTAGCCATGGGCTCGTCAGCCCCACTGGCTCAAGGGAGCCTGAATATAAACAAAAATCCGATAGGCCGCACTCTGCTAGTCCTACCAGCGTGTTACCCCAAAGAATTATGGTCCATGAAGTAGCGTCGGCGGGTACGCCTATGCCAAAAGTTTAAAATGAAAATGAGTGTCGCGTTAGCCATCCCTGGACACATGTTTCGAGGTAGTTGCCTCTCGTCAGCAGGGAGTAGGTATGTGTGTAGGGTTGCTGAGTAGGCTGCCAAAAAATATCCTCAGGTATAGTACCACTCAAGGCGCGCAGGTGCGTAGCCATGGGCTCGTCAGCCCCACTGGCTCAAGGGAGCCTGAATATAAACAAAAATCCGATTGGCCGCACTCTGCTAGTCCTACCAGCGTGTTACCCCAAAGAATTATGGTCCATGAAGTAGCGTCGGCGGGTACGCCTATGCCAAAAGTTTAAAATGAAAATGAGTGTCGCGTTAGCCATCCCTGGACACGTGTTTCGAGGTAGTTGCCTCTCGTCAGCAGGGAGTAGGTATGTGTGTAGGGTTGCTGAGTAGGCTGCCAAAAAATATCCTCAGGTATAGTACCACTCAAGGCGCGCAGGTGCGTAGCCATGGGCTCGTCAGCCCCACTGGCTCAAGGGAGCCTGAATATAAACAAAAATCCGATTGGCCGCACTCTGCTAGTCCTACCAGCGTGTTACCCCAAAGAATTATGGTCCATGAAGTAGCGTCGGCGGGTACGCCTATGCCAAAAGTTTAAAATGAAAATGAGTGTCGCGTTAGCCATCCCTGGACACGTGTTTCGAGGTAGTTGCCTCTCGTCAGCAGGGAGTAGGTATGTGTGTAGGGTTGCTGAGTAGGCTGCCAAAAAATATCCTCAGGTATAGTACCACTCAAGGCGCGCAGGTGCGTAGCCATGGGCTCGTCAGCCCCACCGGCTCAAGGGAGCCTGAATATAAACAAAAATCCAATTGGCCGCACTCTGCTAGTCCTACCAGCGTGTTACCCCAAAGAATTATGGTCCATGAAGTAGCGTCGGCGGGTACGCCTATGCCAAAAGTTTAAAATGAAAATGAGTGTCGCGTTAGCCATCCCTGGACACGTGTTTCGAGGTAGTTGCCTCTCGTCAGCAGGGAGTAGGTATGTGTGTAGGGTTGCTGAGTAGGCTGCCAAAAAATATCCTCAGGTATAGTACCACTCAAGGCGCGCAGGTGCGTAGCCATGGGCTCGTTAGCCCCACCGGCTCAAGGGAGCCTGAATATAAACAAAAATCCAATTGGCCGCACTCTGCTAGTCCTACCAGCGTGTTACCCCAAAGAATTATGGTCCATGAAGTAGCGTCGGCGGGTACGCCTATGCCAAAAGTTTAAAATGAAAATGAGTGTCGCGTTAGCCATCCCTGGACACGTGTTTCGAGGTAGTTGCCTCTCGTCAGCAGGGAGTAGGTATGTGTGTAGGGTTGCTGAGTAGGCTGCCAAAAAATATCCTCAGGTATAGTACCACTCAAGGCGCGCAGGTGCGTAGCCATGGGCTCGTCAGCCCCACCGGCTCAAGGGAGCCTGAATATAAACAAAAATCCGATTGGCCGCACTCTGCTAGTCCTACCAGCGTGTTACCCCAAAGAATTATGGTCCATGAAGTAGCGTCGGCGGGTACGCCTATGCCAAAAGTTTAAAATGAAAATGAGTGTCGCGTTAGCCATCCCTGGACACGTGTTTCGAGGTAGTTGCCTCTCGTCAGCAGGGAGTAGGTATGTGTGTAGGGTTGCTGAGTAGGCTGCCAAAAAATATCCTCAGGTATAGTACCACTCAAGGCGCGCAGGTGCGTAGCCATGGGCTCGTCAGCCCCACCGGCTCAAGGGAGCCTGAATATAAACAAAAATCCGATTGGCCGCACTCTGCTAGTCCTACCAGCGTGTTACCCCAAAGAATTATGGTCCATGAAGTAGCGTCGGCGGGTACGCCTATGCCAAAAGTTTAAAATGAAAATGAGTGTCGCGTTAGCCATCCCTGGACACGTGTTTCGAGCTAGTTGCCTCTCGTCAGCAGGGAGTAGGTATGTGTGTAGGGTTGCTGAGTAGGCTGCCAAAAAATATCCTCAGGTACAGTACCACTCAAGGCGCGCAGGTGCGTAGCCATGGGCTCGTCAGCCCCACCGGCTCAAGGGAGCCTGAATATAAACAAAAATCCGATTGGCCGCACTCTGCTAGTCCTACCAGCGTGTTACCCCAAAGAATTATGGTCCATGAAGTAGCGTCGGTGGGTACGCCTATGCCAAAAGTTTAAAATGAAAATGAGTGTCGTGTTAGCCATCCCTGGACACGTGTTTCGAGGTAGTTGCCTCTCGTCAGCAGGGAGTAGGTATGTGTGTAGGGTTGCTGAGTAGGCTGCCAAAAAATATCCTCAGGTATAGTACCACTCAAGGCGCGCAGGTGCGTAGCCATGGGCTCGTCAGCCCCACTAGCTCGAGGGAGCCTGAATATAAACAAAAATCCGATTGGCCGCACTCTGCTAGTCCTACCAGCGTGTTACCCCAAAGAATTATGGTCCATGAAGTAGCGTCGGCGGGTACGCCTATGCCAAAAGTTTAAAATGAAAATGAGTGTCGCATTAGCCATCCCTGGACACGTGTTTCGAGGTAGTTGCCTCTCGTCAGCAGGGAGTAGGTATGTGTGTAGGGTTGCTGAGTAGGCTGCCAAAAAATATCCTCAGGTATAGTACCACTCAAGGCGCGCAGGTGCGTAGCCATGGGCTCGTCAGCCCCACCGGCTCAAGGGAGCCTGAATATAAACAAAAATCCGATTGGCCGCACTCTGCTAGTCCTACCAGCGTGTTACCCCAAAGAATTATGGTCCATGAAGTAGCGTCGGCGGGTACGCCTATGCCAAAAGTTTAAAATGAAAATGAGTGTCGCGTTAGCCATCCCTGGACACGTGTTTCGAGGTAGTTGCCTCTCGTCAGCAGGGAGTAGGTATGTGTGTAGGGTTGCTGAGTAGGCTGCCAAAAAATATCCTCAGGTATAGTACCACTCAAGGCGCGCAGGTGCGTAGCCATGGGCTCGTCAGCCCCACCAGCTCAAGGGAGCCTGAATATAAACAAAAATCCGATTGGCCGCACTCTGCTAGTCCTACCAGCGTGTTACCCCAAAGAATTATGGTCCATGAAGTAGCGTCGGCGGGTACGCCTATGCCAAAAGTTTAAAATGAAAATGAGTGTCGCGTTAGCCATCCCTGGACACGTGTTTCGAGGTAGTTGCCTCTCGTCAGCAGGGAGTAGGTATGTGTGTAGGGTTGCTGAGTAGGCTGCAAAAAAATATCCTCAGGTATAGTACCACTCAAGGCGCGCAGGTGCGTAGCCATGGGCTCGTCAGCCCCACCGGCTCAAGGGAGCCTGAATATAAACAAAAATCCAATTGGCCGCACTCTGCTAGTCCTACCAGCGTGTTACCCCAAAGAATTATGGTCCATGAAGTAGCGTCGGCGGGTACGCCTATGCCAAAAGTTTAAAATGAAAATGAGTGTCGCGTTAGCCATCCCTGGACACGTGTTTCGAGGTAGTTGCCTCTCGTCAGCAGGGAGTAGGTATGTGTGTAGGGTTGCTGAGTAGGCTGCCAAAAAATATCCTCAGGTATAGTACCACTCAAGGCGCGCAGGTGCGTAGCCATGGGCTCGTCAGCCCCACTGGCTCAAGGGAGCCTGAATATAAACAAAAATCCGATTGGCCGCACTCTGCTAGTCCTACCAGCGTGTTACCCCAAAGAATTATGGTCCATGAAGTAGCGTCGGCGGGTACGCCTATGCCAAAAGTTTAAAATGAAAATGAGTGTCGCGTTAGCCATCCCTGGACACATGTTTCGAGGTAGTTGCCTCTCGTCAGCAGGGAGTAGGTATGTGTGTAGGGTTGCTGAGTAGGCTGCCAAAAAATATCCTCAGGTATAGTACCACTCAAGGCGCGCAGGTGCGTAGCCATGGGCTCGTCAGCCCCACTGGCACAAGGGAGCCTGAATATAAACAAAAATCCGATTGGCCGCACTCTGCTAGTCCTACCAGCGTGTTACCCCAAAGAATTATGGTCCATGAAGTAGCGTCGGCGGGTACGCCTATGCCAAAAGTTTAAAATGAAAATGAGTGTCGCGTTAGCCATCCCTGGACACGTGTTTCGAGGTAGTTGCCTCTCGTCAGCAGGGAGTAGGTATGTGTGTAGGGTTGCTGAGTAGGCTGCCAAAAAATATCCTCAGGTATAGTACCACTCAAGGCGCGCAGGTGCGTAGCCATGGGCTCGTCAGCCCCACCGGCTCAAGGGAGCCTGAATATAAACAAAAATCCAATTGGCCGCACTCTGCTAGTCCTACCAGCGTGTTACCCCAAAGAATTATGGTCCATGAAGTAGCGTCGGCGGGTACGCCTATGCCAAAAGTTTAAAATGAAAATGAGTGTCGCGTTAGCCATCCCTGGACACGTGTTTCGAGGTAGTTGCCTCTCGTCAGCAGGGAGTAGGTATGTGTGTAGGGTTGCTGAGTAGGCTGCCAAAAAATATCCTCAGGTATAGTACCACTCAAGGCGCGCAGGTGCGTAGCCATGGGCTCGTCAGCCCCACCGGCTCAAGGGAGCCTGAATATAAACAAAAATCCAATTGGCCGCACTCTGCTAGTCCTACCAGCGTGTTACCCCAAAGAATTATGGTCCATGAAGTAGCGTCGGCGGGTACGCCTATGCCAAAAGTTTAAAATGAAAATGAGTGTCGCGTTAGCCATCCCTGGACACGTGTTTCGAGGTAGTTGCCTCTCGTCAGCAGGGAGTAGGTATGTGTGTAGGGTTGCTGAGTAGGCTGCCAAAAAATATCCTCAGGTATAGTACCACTCAAGGCGCGCAGGTGCGTAGCCATGGGCTCGTCAGCCCCACCGGCTCAAGGGAGCCTGAATATAAACAAAAATCCGATTGGCCGCACTCTGCTAGTCCTACCAGCGTGTTACCCCAAAGAATTATGGTCCATGAAGTAGCGTCGGCGGGTACGCCTATGCCAAAAGTTTAAAATGAAAATGAGTGTCGCGTTAGCCATCCCTGGACACGTGTTTCGAGGTAGTTGCCTCTCGTCAGCAGGGAGTAGGTATGTGTGTAGGGTTGCTGAGTAGGCTGCCAAAAAATATCCTCAGGTATAGTACCACTCAAGGCGCGCAGGTGCGTAGCCATGGGCTCGTCAGCCCCACCGGCTCAAGGGAGCCTGAATATAAACAAAAATCCGATTGGCCGCACTCTGCTAGTCCTACCAGCGTGTTACCCCAAAGAATTATGGTCCATGAAGTAGCGTCGGCGGGTACGCCTATGCCAAAAGTTTAAAATGAAAATGAGTGTCGCGTTAGCCATCCCTGGACACGTGTTTCGAGCTAGTTGCCTCTCGTCAGCAGGGAGTAGGTATGTGTGTAGGGTTGCTGAGTAGGCTGCCAAAAAATATCCTCAGGTACAGTACCACTCAAGGCGCGCAGGTGCGTAGCCATGGGCTCGTCAGCCCCACCGGCTCAAGGGAGCCTGAATATAAACAAAAATCCGATTGGCCGCACTCTGCTAGTCCTACCAGCGTGTTACCCCAAAGAATTATGGTCCATGAAGTAGCGTCGGTGGGTACGCCTATGCCAAAAGTTTAAAATGAAAATGAGTGTCGTGTTAGCCATCCCTGGACACGTGTTTCGAGGTAGTTGCCTCCCGTCAGCAGGGAGTAGGTATGTGTGTAGGGTTGCTGAGTAGGCTGCCAAAAAATATCCTCAGGTATAGTACCACTCAAGGCGCGCAGGTGCGTAGCCATGGGCTCGTCAGCCCCACTGGCTCGAGGGAGCCTGAATATAAACAAAAATCCGATTGGCCGCACTCTGCTAGTCCTACCAGCGTGTTACCCCAAAGAATTATGGTCCATGAAGTAGCGTCGGCGGGTACGCCTATGCCAAAAGTTTAAAATGAAAATGAGTGTCGCATTAGCCATCCCTGGACACGTGTTTCGAGGTAGTTGCCTCTCGTCAGCAGGGAGTAGGTATGTGTGTAGAGTTGCTGAGTAGGCTGCCAAAAAATATCCTCAGGTATAGTACCACTCAAGGCGCGCAGGTGCGTAGCCATGGGCTCGTCAGCCCCACCGGCTCAAGGGAGCCTGAATATAAACAAAAATCCGATTGGCCGCACTCTGCTAGTCCTACCAGCGTGTTACCCCAAAGAATTATGGTCCATGAAGTAGCGTCGGTGGGTACGCCTATGCCAAAAGTTTAAAATGAAAATGAGTGTCGCGTTAGCCATCCCTGGACACGTGTTTCGAGGTAGTTGCCTCTCGTCAGCATGGAGTAGGTATGTGTGTAGGGTTGCTGAGTAGGCTGCCAAAAAATATCCTCAGGTATAGTACCACTCAAGGCGCGCAGGTGCGTAGCCATGGGCTCGTCAGCCCCACCAGCTCAAGGGAGCCTGAATATAAACAAAAATCCGATTGGCCGCACTCTGCTAGTCCTACCAGCGTGTTACCCCAAAGAATTATGGTCCATGAAGTAGCGTCGGCGGGTACGCCTATGCCAAAAGTTTAAAATGAAAATGAGTGTCGCGTTAGCCATCCCTGGACACGTGTTTCGAGGTAGTTGCCTCTCGTCAGCAGGGAGTAGGTATGTGTGTAGGGTTGCTGAGTAGGCTGCAAAAAAATATCCTCAGGTATAGTACCACTCAAGGCGCGCAGGTGCGTAGCCATGGGCTCGTCAGCCCCACCGGCTCAAGGGAGCCTGAATATAAACAAAAATCCAATTGGCCGCACTCTGCTAGTCCTACCAGCGTGTTACCCCAAAGAATTATGGTCCATGAAGTAGCGTCGGCGGGTACGCCTATGCCAAAAGTTTAAAATGAAAATGAGTGTCGCGTTAGCCATCCCTGGACACGTGTTTCGAGGTAGTTGCCTCTCGTCAGCAGGGAGTAGGTATGTGTGTAGGGTTGCTGAGTAGGCTGCCAAAAAATATCCTCAGGTATAGTACCACTCAAGGCGCGCAGGTGCGTAGCCATGGGCTCGTCAGCCCCACTGGCTCAAGGGAGCCTGAATATAAACAAAAATCCGATTGGCCGCACTCTGCTAGTCCTACCAGCGTGTTACCCCAAAGAATTATGGTCCATGAAGTAGCGTCGGCGGGTACGCCTATGCCAAAAGTTTAAAATGAAAATGAGTGTCGCGTTAGCCATCCCTGGACACATGTTTCGAGGTAGTTGCCTCTCGTCAGCAGGGAGTAGGTATGTGTGTAGGGTTGCTGAGTAGGCTGCCAAAAAATATCCTCAGGTATAGTACCACTCAAGGCGCGCAGGTGCGTAGCCATGGGCTCGTCAGCCCCACTGGCTCAAGGGAGCCTGAATATAAACAAAAATCCGATTGGCCGCACTCTGCTAGTCCTACCAGCGTGTTACCCCAAAGAATTATGGTCCATGAAGTAGCGTCGGCGGGTACGCCTATGCCAAAAGTTTAAAATGAAAATGAGTGTCGCGTTAGCCATCCCTGGACACGTGTTTCGAGGTAGTTGCCTCTCGTCAGCAGGGAGTAGGTATGTGTGTAGGGTTGCTGAGTAGGCTGCCAAAAAATATCTTCAGGTATAGTACCACTCAAGGCGCGCAGGTGCGTAGCCATGGGCTCGTCAGCCCCACTGGCTCAAGGGAGCCTGAATATAAACAAAAATCCGATTGGCCGCACTCTGCTAGTCCTACCAGCGTGTTACCCCAAAGAATTATGGTCCATGAAGTAGCGTCGGCGGGTACGCCTATGCCAAAAGTTTAAAATGAAAATGAGTGTCGCGTTAGCCATCCCTGGACACGTGTTTCGAGGTAGTTGCCTCTCGTCAGCAGGGAGTAGGTATGTGTGTAGGGTTGCTGAGTAGGCTGCCAAAAAATATCCTCAGGTATAGTACCACTCAAGGCGCGCAGGTGCGTAGCCATGGGCTCGTCAGCCCCACCGGCTCAAGGGAGCCTGAATATAAACAAAAATCCAATTGGCCGCACTCTGCTAGTCCTACCAGCGTGTTACCCCAAAGAATTATGGTCCATGAAGTAGCGTCGGCGGGTACGCCTATGCCAAAAGTTTAAAATGAAAATGAGTGTCGCGTTAGCCATCCCTGGACACGTGTTTCGAGGTAGTTGCCTCTCGTCAGCAGGGAGTAGGTATGTGTGTAGGGTTGCTGAGTAGGCTGCCAAAAAATATCCTCAGGTATAGTACCACTCGAGGCGCGCAGGTGCGTAGCCATGGGCTCGTCAGCCCCACCGGCTCAAGGGAGCCTGAATATAAACAAAAATCCGATTGGCCGCACTCTGCTAGTCCTACCAGCGTGTTACCCCAAAGAATTATGGTCCATGAAGTAGCGTCGGCGGGTACGCCTATGCCAAAAGTTTAAAATGAAAATGAGTGTCGCGTTAGCCATCCCTGGACACGTGTTTCGAGGTAGTTGCCTCTCGTCAGCAGGGAGTAGGTATGTGTGTAGGGTTGCTGAGTAGGCTGCCAAAAAATATCCTCAGGTATAGTACCACTCAAGGCGCGCAGGTGCGTAGCCATGGGCTCGTCAGCCCCACCGGCTCAAGGGAGCCTGAATATAAACAAAAATCCGATTGGCCGCACTCTGCTAGTCCTACCAGCGTGTTACCCCAAAGAATTATGGTCCATGAAGTAGCGTCGGCGGGTACGCCTATGCCAAAAGTTTAAAATGAAAATGAGTGTCGCGTTAGCCATCCCTGGACACGTGTTTCGAGCTAGTTGCCTCTCGTCAGCAGGGAGTAGGTATGTGTGTAGGGTTGCTGAGTAGGCTGCCAAAAAATATCCTCAGGTACAGTACCACTCAAGGCGCGCAGGTGCGTAGCCATGGGCTCGTCAGCCCCACCGGCTCAAGGGAGCCTGAATATAAACAAAAATCCGATTGGCCGCACTCTGCTAGTCCTACCAGCGTGTTACCCCAAAGAATTATGGTCCATGAAGTAGCGTCGGTGGGTACGCCTATGCCAAAAGTTTAAAATGAAAATGAGTGTCGTGTTAGCCATCCCTGGACACGTGTTTCGAGGTAGTTGCCTCTCGTCAGCAGGGAGTAGGTATGTGTGTAGGGTTGCTGAGTAGGCTGCCAAAAAATATCCTCAGGTATAGTACCACTCAAGGCGCGCAGGTGCGTAGCCATGGGCTCGTCAGCCCCACTGGCTCAAGGGAGCCTGAATATAAACAAAAATCCGATTGGCCGCACTCTGCTAGTCCTACCAGCGTGTTACCCCAAAGAATTATGGTCCATGAAGTAGCGTCGGCGGGTACGCCTATGCCAAAAGTTTAAAATGAAAATGAGTGTCGCATTAGCCATCCCTGGACACGTGTTTCGAGGTAGTTGCCTCTCGTCAGCAGGGAGTAGGTATGTGTGTAGGGTTGCTGAGTAGGCTGCCAAAAAATATCCTCAGGTATAGTACCACTCAAGGCGCGCAGGTGCGTAGCCATGGGCCCGTCAGCCCCACCGGCTCAAGGGAGCCTGAATATAAACAAAAATCCGATTGGCCGCACTCTGCTAGTCCTACCAGCGTGTTACCCCAAAGAATTATGGTCCATGAAGTAGCGTCGGCGGGTACGCCTATGCCAAAAGTTTAAAATGAAAATGAGTGTCGCGTTAGCCATCCCTGGACACGTGTTTCGAGGTAGTTGCCTCTCGTCAGCAGGGAGTAGGTATGTGTGTAGGGTTGCTGAGTAGGCTGCCAAAAAATATCCTCAGGTATAGTACCACTCAAGGCGCGCAGGTGCGTAGCCATGGGCTCGTCAGCCCCACCAGCTCAAGGGAGCCTGAATATAAAGAAAAATCCGATTGGCCGCACTCTGCTAGTCCTACCAGCGTGTTACCCCAAAGAATTATGGTCCATGAAGTAGCGTCGGCGGGTACGCCTATGCCAAAAGTTTAAAATGAAAATGAGTGTCGCGTTAGCCATCCCTGGACAAGTGTTTCGAGGTAGTTGCCTCTCGTCAGCAGGGAGTAGGTATGTGTGTAGGGTTGCTGAGTAGGCTGCAAAAAAATATCCTCAGGTATAGTACCACTCAAGGCGCGCAGGTGCGTAGCCATGGGCTCGTCAGCCCCAACGGCTCAAGGGAGCCTGAATATAAACAAAAATCCAATTGGCCGCACTCTGCTAGTCCTACCAGCGTGTTACCCCAAAGAATTATGGTCCATGAAGTAGCGTCGGCGGGTACGCCTATGCCAAAAGTTTAAAATGAAAATGAGTGTCGCGTTAGCCATCCCTGGACACGTGTTTCGAGGTAGTTGCCTCTCGTCAGCAGGGAGTAGGTATGTGTGTAGGGTTGCTGAGTAGGCTGCCAAAAAATATCCTCAGGTATAGTACCACTCAAGGCGCGCAGGTGCGTAGCCATGGGCTCGTCAGCCCCACTGGCTCAAGGGAGCCTGAATATAAACAAAAATCCGATTGGCCGCACTCTGCTAGTCCTACCAGCGTGTTACCCCAAAGAATTATGGTCCATGAAGTAGCGTCGGCGGGTACGCCTATGCCAAAAGTTTAAAATGAAAATGAGTGTCGCGTTAGCCATCCCTGGACACGTGTTTCGAGGTAGTTGCCTCTCGTCAGCAGGGAGTAGGTATGTGTGTAGGGTTGCTGAGTAGGCTGCCAAAAAATATCCTCAGGTATAGTACCACTCAAGGCGCGCAGGTGCGTAGCCATGGGCTCGTCAGCCCCACTGGCTCAAGGGAGCCTGAATATAAACAAAAATCCGATTGGCCGCACTCTGCTAGTCCTACCAGCGTGTTACCCCAAAGAATTATGGTCCATGAAGTAGCGTCGGCGGGTACGCCTATGCCAAAAGTTTAAAATGAAAATGAGTGTCGCGTTAGCCATCCCTGGACACGTGTTTCGAGGTAGTTGCCTCTCGACAGCAGGGAGTAGGTATGTGTGTAGGGTTGCTGAGTAGGCTGCCAAAAAATATCCTCAGGTATAGTACCACTCAAGGCGCGCAGGTGCGTAGCCATGGGCTCGTCAGCCCCACTGGCTCAAGGGAGCCTGAATATAAACAAAAATCCGATTGGCCGCACTCTGCTAGTCCTACCAGCGTGTTACCCCAAAGAATTATGGTCCATGAAGTAGCGTCGGCGGGTACGCCTATGCCAAAAGTTTAAAATGAAAATGAGTGTCGCGTTAGCCATCCCTGGACACGTGTTTCGAGGTAGTTGCCTCTCGTCAGCAGGGAGTAGGTATGTGTGTAGGGTTCCTGAGTAGGCTGCCAAAAAATATCCTCAGGTATAGTACCACTCAAGGCGCGCAGGTGCGTAGCCATGGGCTCGTCAGCCCCACCGGCTCAAGGGAGCCTGAATATAAACAAAAATCCGATTGGCCGCACTCTGCTAGTCCTACCAGCGTGTTACCCCAAAGAATTATGGTCCATGAAGTAGCGTCGGCGGGTACGCCTATGCCAAAAGTTTAAAATGAAAATGAGTGTCGCGTTAGCCATCCCTGGACACGTGTTTCGAGGTAGTTGCCTCTCGTCAGCAGGGAGTAGGTATGTGTGTAGGGTTGCTGAGTAGGCTGCCAAAAAATATCCTCAGGTATAGTACCACTCAAGGCGCGCAGGTGCGTAGCCATGGGCTCGTCAGCCCCACCAGCTCAAGGGAGCCTGAATATAAACAAAAATCCAATTAGCCGCACTCTGCTAGTCCTACCAGCGTGTTACCCCAAAGAATTATGGTCCATGAAGTAGCGTCGGCGGGTACGCCTATGCCAAAAGTTTAAAATGAAAATGAGTGTCGCGTTAGCCATCCCTGGACACGTGTTTCGAGGTAGTTGCCTCTCGTCAGCAGGGAGTAGGTATGTGTGTAGGGTTGCTGAGTAGGCTGCCAAAAAATATCCTCAGGTATAGTACCACTCAAGGCGCGCAGGTGCGTAGCCATGGGCTCGTCAGCCCCACCGGCTCAAGGGAGCCTGAATATAAACAAAAATCCGATTGGCCGCACTCTGCTAGTCCTACCAGCGTGTTACCCCAAAGAATTATGGTCCATGAAGTAGCGTCGGCGGGTACGCCTATGCCAAAAGTTTCAAATGAAAATGAGTGTCGCGTTAGCCATCCCTGGACACGTGTTTCGAGGTAGTTGCCTCTCGTCAGCAGGGAGTAGGTATGTGTGTAGGGTTGCTGAGTAGGCTGCCAAAAAATATCCTCAGGTATAGTACCACTCAAGGCGCGCAGGTGCGTAGCCATGGGCTCATCAGCCCCACCGGCTCAAGGGAGCCTGAATATAAACAAAAATCCAATTGGCCGCACTCTGCTAGTCCTACCAGCGTGTTACCTCAAAGAATTATGGTCCATGAAGTAGCGTCGGCAGGTACGCCTATGCCAAAAGTTTAAAATGAAAATGAGTGTCGCGTTAGCCATCCCTGGACACGTGTTTCGAGGTAGTTGCCTCTCGTCAGCAGGGAGTAGGTATGTGTGTAGGGTTGCTGAGTAGGCTGCCAAAAAATATCCTCAGGTATAGTACCACTCAAGGCGCGCAGGTGCGTAGCCATGGGCTCGTCAGCCCCACCGGCTCAAGGGAGCCTGAATATAAACAAAAATCCGATTGGCCGCACTCTGCTAGTCCTACCAGCGTGTTACCCCAAAGAATTATGGTCCATGAAGTAGCGTCGGCGGGTACGCCTATGCCAAAAGTTTAAAATGAAAATGAGTGTCGCGTTAGCCATCCCTGGACACGTGTTTCGAGCTAGTTGCCTCTCGTCAGCAGGGAGTAGGTATGTGTGTAGGGTTGCTGAGTAGGCTGCCAAAAAATATCCTCAGGTATAGTACCACTCAAGGCGCGCAGGTGCGTATCCATGGGCTCGTCAGCCCCACCGGCTCAAGGGAGCCTGAATATAAACAAAAATCCGATTGGCCGCACTCTGCTAGTCCTACCAGCGTGTTACCCCAAAGAATTATGGTCCATGAAGTAGCGTCGGCGGGTACGCCTATGCCAAAAGTTTAAAATGAAAATGAGTGTCGTGTTAGCCATCCCTGGACACGTGTTTCGAGGTAGTTGCCTCTCGTCAGCAGGGAGTAGGTATGTGTGTAGGGTTGCTGAGTAGGCTGCCAAAAAATATCCTCTGGCATAGTACCACTCAAGGCGCGCAGGTGCGTAGCCATGGGCTCGTCAGCCCCACCGGCTCAAGGGAGCCTGAATATAAACAAAAATCCGATTGGCCGCACTCTGCTAGTCGTACCAGCGTGTTACCCCAAAGAATTATGGTCCATGAAGTAGCGTCGGCGGGTACGCCTATGCCAAAAGTTTAAAATGAAAATGAGTGTCGCGTTAGCCATCCCTGGACACGTGTTTCGAGGTAGTTGCCTCTCGTCAGCAGGGAGTAGGTATGTGTGTAGGGTTGCTGAGTAGGCTGCCAAAAAATATCCTCAGGTATAGTACCACTCAAGGCGCGCAGGTGCGTAGCCATGGGCTCGTCAGCCCACCGGCTCAAGGGAGCCTGAATATAAACAAAAATCCGATTGGCCGCACTCTGCTAGTCCTACCAGCGTGTTACCCCAAAGAATTATGGTCCATGAAGTAGCGTCGGCGGGTACGCCTATGCCAAAAGTTTAAAATGAAAATGAGTGTCGCGTTAGCCATCCCTGGACACGTGTTTCGAGGTAGTTGCCTCTCGTCAGCAGGGAGTAGGTATGTGTGTAGGGTTGCTGAGTAGGCTGCCAAAAAATATCCTCAGGTATAGTACCACTCAAGGCGCGCAGGTGCGTAGCCATGGGCTCGTCAGCCCCACTGGCTCAAGGGAGCCTGAATATAAACAAAAATCCGATTGGCCGCACTCTGCTAGTCCTACCAGCGTGTTACCCCAAAGAATTATGGTCCATGAAGTAGCATCGGCGGGTACGCCTATGCCAAAAGTTTAAAATGAAAATGAGTGTCGCGTTAGCCATCCCTGGACACGTGTTTCGAGGTAGTTGCCTCTCGTCAGCAGGGAGTAGGTATGTGTGTAGGGTTGCTGAGTAGGCTGCCAAAAAATATCCTCAGGTATAGTACCACTCAAGGCGCGCAGGTGCGTAGCCATGGGCTCGTCAGCCCCACCGGCTCAAGGGAGCCTGAATATAAACAAAAATCCGATTGGCCGCACTCTGCTAGTCCTACCAGCGTGTTACCCCAAAGAATTATGGTCCATGAAGTAGCGTCGGTGGGTACGCCTATGCCAAAAGTTTAAAATGAAAATGAGTGTCGTGTTAGCCATCCCTGGACACGTGTTTCGAGGTAGTTGCCTCTCGTCAGCAGGGAGTAGGTATGTGTGTAGGGTTGCTGAGTAGGCTGCCAAAAAATATCCTCAGGTATAGTACCACTCAAGGCGCGCAGGTGCGTAGCCATGGGCTCGTCAGCCCCACTGGCTCAAGGGAGCCTGAATGTTGGACAGGCCTCACAAACGGCTTGCTCCCTCCCCGCTTGACGGGGCCCAAACCCCGGCCCACCTGGCATATCCCCGCAACAAGCACCTGTACTCCGTCTCCCGACGGACCCTCTGCCCTCGGACCCCTACTCATCACGGGGTCCAGCCCCACCGGCTTTCCCGGCCGGGTCAAGCCGCCATCTTGGGCCCTGCACCACGCGGCCGCATGGCCTCCCCTCGACCCCAACCCCGGGCCTGGCCGGCCCCGACATCCGGGCACCACCATCCACCCAGGAGGTGAGCGGACCACTTGGCAGGTCAATGGGAGAACGAAGTGTCAAGGGCTCTCCCCCCGCCAGGTGCCGATCGCCCCCAGCTCCCCCAGGCACTGGCTCCACCCCCTGCTGGGTGTCTGGACACCTTCATCCCGGACCCTCCGACCTCCAAGTGCGAGGGTCCGGACATCAAAGGGCACCAGCCCTATAACTGGGGCAGCTCCGGAGCAGGAAGGCAGTTGTATCCTGGAGTCGAGAGACACCGAGTGAACTCAACCCTGACGGTCTACTGGCGCTGCCGTAGCCCGCTCTTGTGAACCATCGTCCTGCCTGCTGGCGCTGCCGCGGCCTTCTGCAACCTTCACCTTCCTGGGACCTGCTGGCGCTGCCGCGGCCCGTTGTAACGACCATCCTCACCGGGACCTGCTGGCGCTGCCGCGGCCTTCTGCAACAATCATCTTCCTGGGACCTGCTGGCGCTGCCGCGGCCCGTTGTAACGACCATCCTCACCGGGACCTGCTGGCGCTGCCGCGGACCGTATATCTTCCGGGGACCTGCTGGCGCTGCCGCGGCCCGTTGTATCGACCATCCACACCGGGACCTGCTGGCGCTGCCGCGGCCCATACCACCTAATCACCAAGCTCGAGGATTGTGAGCTCACCATCATCTCATCCGAACTACCTGATTGGTAAATAGACTGTCCCGCTACCCCCTTCCCTACCTTGCGAGACTCTAATCGAGGGGACCCCTGAGTCCAGACCTCCTTGTACCATTTAACCGTACCTTAAATAAGTGCTTATAAAGAACACTGAACCTTATCCGTGTGTGATCTCTGTCTGTGGGGGGGAAGTTACTTGTCTGTACGATCGCTGGAGACGGCTCTCCCCGGAGACCTCTCCTCCTGACCCCGGCCGACCCTCCCGGTCCATCTACCTTTTCTAACATTGGTGGCCAGCGGCGCGATCCGAATCAACGCGTAATCGTACAGAGAGTAGCTCACCCCACGACAAAGCACGATGTCGACCAAAGATAGCAGCCCCACCGAGAAGTTCCAAATGGAGAAATTAGAAGAATACAACCACCGCGAACTGAGACAATTTTGCATAGAACTTGGCATTGCTACCACCGGCCTGAGTACCAAGGATGATCTAAAGCGCGCTCTTGAGTCATGGACAGAAACTGGGGTCACAGGACCCTCCGACCAAAACAGCGTCACTTACCTCATCGACATGGGGTCCTCCCGGAACCCCCTTCGGGTCCTCCACACCAACCGGCTCAAACCGCACTTTGTGCGCTCCGAACTAAGCCTCTTGATGGCTACAGACAGTGGCACAGAAGAAGACTCCGAGCCCCTCCCGGACCTCCTGAAGACTCAGGAGAAGGACGGCTCCGTGGACGGGGTCCGGCTCTCGGACGCCCTCACTTCAGAGCAACGCCAGGACTGCCGGAACCTCCTGCTGCAGTTCGCTGCCCTGTTCTCCCTCACCCCCGGGGTCACCCCCTGGTGTTTGCACGACGTAGACACCGGGGACAGTCCCCCTGTCCGGCACCGGGCCTACCGCGTACCAGATCGGGTACGGGCCTGCATCCAGGAGGAAGTGGCCAAGATGCTCACGATCGGGGTCATCGAGCCCTCGGACAGTCCCTGGGCCAGTCCGGTCGTATTAGTTCCCAAGGCCGCTGCCCCCGGCTCCGCCCCTGAACTGAGATTCTGCGTCGACTACCGGGGCTTGAACGCTGTCACCCGGACCGACGCTCATCCCATCCCCCGAGCAGACGAGCTGATCGACCGGCTGGGGGCCGCCCGCTACCTTAGTATCTTCGACCTAACGGCGGGCTACTGGCAGATCGGCCTCACACCCAGGGCTCAGGAACGGTCAGCCTTCTCTACCCCCGATGGCCACTATCAATTTAAGGTCATGCCCTTTGGCATGAAGAATGCCCCCGCCACGTTCCAACGCCTTGTGAACCAGGTCTTGGCAGGGCTTGAAGAATTCAGCGCTGCCTACCTGGACGATATCGCTGTATACAGCCGCCACTGGTCCGACCACCTCCACCACCTCCAAGAGGTCCTGCAAGCCCTCCAGCGGGCCGGCCTCACCATTAAGGCCGGCAAGTGCCAGATTGGCCAAGGGTCTGTGACCTACCTTGGGCACCAAGTGGGGAGCGGGCTGGTGGCCCCACTACAACTTAAGATTGCTGCCATCCAGTCCTGGCAGCCCCCCGTCACCCAGACCGAGGTCCGAGCCTTCTTGGGGCTCACCGGCTACTACCGGCGGTTTGTGAAGGACTACGGCAGCATCGTGGGGCCCCTCACGGGTCTCACATCCAAGAACCAGCCGAAGCGGGTCAACTGGACTCCTGATTGTCAAGCGGCCTTCGAGGAGCTGAAGGCCGCCCTGTGCACCGCCCCGGTGCTCCAGGCCCCCGATTACAGTCGGGAATTTGTGGTGCAGACCGACGCCTCCGACCACGGCATCGGGGCCGTCCTCTCTCAGCTGAACCCCGAAGGTCATGACCAGCCGGTGGCCTTCATCAGCCGACGCCTCCTGGCCCGAGAACAGCGTTGGAGCACCATCGAGAGGGAGGCATTTGCAGTAGTGTGGGCCCTCAAAAAGCTCCGACCCTATCTCTTCGGTACCCACTTCCGGGTACAAACCGACCATCGACCCCTGCAATGGCTGATGCAGATGCGGGGGGAGAACCCAAAACTCTTGCGCTGGTCCATTTCCCTGCAGGGAATGGACTTCACCGTGGAGCACCGACCAGGCCAAGACCACGCCAACGCAGATGGCCTGTCCCGCTTTTTCCGCCTCGACGAAGAGAGTCCCCAAGGAGATGGGTGACTCTCCCCGCCTTCAGCTGGGGGGGACGCATGTTGGACAGGCCTCACAAACGGCTTGCTCCCTCCCCGCTTGACGGGGCCCGAACCCCGGCCCACCTGGCATATCCCCGCAACAAGCACCTGTACTCCGTCTCCCGACGGACCCTCTGCCCTCGGACCCCTACTCATCACGGGGTCCAGCCCCACCGGCTTTCCCGGCCGGGTCAAGCCGCCATCTTGGGCCCTGCACCACGCGGCCGCATGGCCTCCCCTCGACCCCAACCCCGGGCCTGGCCGGCCCCGACATCCCGGCACCACCATCCACCCAGGAGGTGAGCGGACCACTTGGCAGGTCAATGGGAGAACGAAGTGTCAAGGGCTCTCCCCCCGCCAGGTGCCGATCGCCCCCAGCTCCCCCAGGCACTGGCTCCACCCCCTGCTGGGTGTCTGGACACCTTCATCCCGGACCCTCCGACCTCCAAGTGCGAGGGTCCGGACATCAAAGGGCACCAGCCCTATAACTGGGGCAGCTCCGGAGCAGGAAGGCAGTTGTATCCTGGAGTCGAGAGACACCGAGTGAACTCAACCCTGACGGTCTACTGGCGCTGCCGTAGCCCGCTCTTGTGAACCATCGTCCTGCCTGCTGGCGCTGCCGCGGCCTTCTGCAACCTTCACCTTCCTGGGACCTGCTGGCGCTGCCGCGGCCCGTTGTAACGACCATCCTCACCGGGACCTGCTGGCGCTGCCGCGGCCTTCTGCAACAATCATCTTCCTGGGACCTGCTGGCGCTGCCGCGGCCCGTTGTAACGACCATCCTCACCGGGACCTGCTGGCGCTGCCGCGGACCGTATATCTTCCGGGGACCTGCTGGCGCTGCCGCGGCCCGTTGTATCGACCATCCACACCGGGACCTGCTGGCGCTGCCGCGGCCCATACCACCTAATCACCAAGCTCGAGGATTGTGAGCTCACCATCATCTCATCCGAACTACCTGATTGGTAAATAGACTGTCCCGCTACCCCCTTCCCTACCTTGCGAGACTCTAATCGAGGGGACCCCTGAGTCCAGACCTCCTTGTACCATTTAACCGTACCTTAAATACGTGCTTATAAAGAACACTGAACCTTATCCGTGTGTGATCTCTGTCTGTGGGGGGGAAGTTACTTGTCTGTACGATCGCTGGAGACGGCTCTTTCCGGAGACCTCTCCTCCTGACCCCGGCCGACCCTCCCGGTCCATCTACCTTTTCTAACACTGAATATAAACAAAAATCCGATTGGCCGCACTCTGCTAGTCCTACCAGCGTGTTACCCCAAAGAATTATGGTCCATGAAGTAGCGTCGGCGGGTACGCCTATGCCAAAAGTTTAAAATGAAAATGAGTGTCGCATTAGCCATCCCTGGACACGTGTTTCGAGGTAGTTGCCTCTCGTCAGCAGGGAGTAGGTATGTGTGTAGGGTTGCTGAGTAGGCTGCCAAAAAATATCCTCAGGTATAGTACCACTCAAGGCGCGCAGGTGCGTAGCCATGGGCTCGTCAGCCCCACCGGCTCAAGGGAGCCTGAATATAAACAAAAATCCGATTGGCCGCACTCTGCTAGTCCTACCAGCGTGTTACCCCAAAGAATTATGGTCCATGAAGTAGCGTCGGCGGGTACGCCTATGCCAAAAGTTTAAAATAAAAATGAGTGTCGCGTTAGCCATCCCTGGACACGTGTTTCGAGCTAGTTGCCTCTCGTCAGCAGGGAGTAGGTATGTGTGTAGGGTTGCTGAGTAGGCTGCCAAAAAATATCCTCAGGTATAGTACCACTCAAGGCGCGCAGGTGCGTAGCCATGGGCTCGTCAGCCCCACCAGCTCAAGGGAGCCTGAATATAAACAAAAATCCAATTGGCCGCACTCTGCTAGTCCTACCAGCGTGTTACCCCAAAGAATTGTGGTCCATGAAGTAGCGTCGGCGGGTACGCCTATGCCAAAAGTTTAAAATGAAAATGAGTGTCGCGTTAGCCATCCCTGGACACGTGTTTCGAGGTAGTTGCCTCTCGTCAGCAGGGAGTAGGTATGTGTGTAGGGTTGCTGAGTAGGCTGCAAAAAAATATCCTCAGGTATAGTACCACTCAAGGCGCGCAGGTGCGTAGCCATGGGCTCGTCAGCCCCACCGGCTCAAGGGAGCCTGAATATAAACAAAAATCCAATTGGCCGCACTCTGCTAGTCCTACCAGCGTGTTACCCCAAAGAATTATGGTCCATGAAGTAGCGTCGGCGGGTACGCCTATGCCAAAAGTTTAAAATGAAAATGAGTGTCGCGTTAGCCATCCCTGGACACATGTTTCGAGGTAGTTGCCTCTCGTCAGCAGGGAGTAGGTATGTGTGTAGGGTTGCTGAGTAGGCTGCCAAAAAATATCCTCAGGTATAGTACCACTCAAGGCGCGCAGGTGCGTAGCCATGGGCTCGTCAGCCCCACTGGCTCAAGGGAGCCTGAATATAAACAAAAATCCGATTGGCCGCACTCTGCTAGTCCTACCAGCGTGTTACCCCAAAGAATTATGGTCCATGAAGTAGCGTCGGCGGGTACGCCTATGCCAAAAGTTTAAAATGAAAATGAGTGTCGCGTTAGCCATCCCTGGACACGTGTTTCGAGGTAGTTGCCTCTCGTCAGCAGGGAGTAGGTATGTGTGTAGGGTTGCTGAGTAGGCTGCCAAAAAATATCCTCAGGTATAGTACCACTCAAGGCGCGCAGGTGCGTAGCCATGGGCTCGTCAGCCCCTCTGGCTCAAGGGAGCCTGAATATAAACAAAAATCCGATTGGCCGCACTCTGCTAGTCCTTCCAGCGTGTTACCTCAAAGAATTATGGTCCATGAAGTAGCGTCGGCAGGTACGCCTATGCCAAAAGTTTAAAATGAAAATGAGTGTCGCGTTAGCCATCCCTGGACACGTGTTTCGAGGTAGTTGCCTCTCGTCAGCAGGGAGTAGGTATGTGTGTAGGGTTGCTGAGTAGGCTGCCAAAAAACTATCCTCAGGTATAGTACCACTCAAGGCGCGCAGGTGCGTAGCCATGGGCTCTTCAGCCCCACCGGCTCAAGGGAGCCTGAATATAAACAAAAATCCGATTGGCCGCACTCTGCTAGTCCTACCAGCGTGTTACCCCAAAGAATTATGGTCCATGAAGTAGCGTCGGCGGGTACGCCTATGCCAAAAGTTTAAAATGAAAATGAGTGTCGCGTTAGCCATCCCTGGACACGTGTTTCGAGCTAGTTGCCTCTCGTCAGCAGGGAGTAGGTATGTGTGTAGGGCTCCTGAGTAGGCTGCCAAAAAATATCCTCAGGTATAGTACCACTCAAGGCGCGCAGGTGCGTAGCCATGGGCTCGTCAGCCCCTCTGGCTCAAGGGAGCCTGAATATAAACAAAAATCCGATTGGCCGCACTCTGCTAGTCCTTCCAGCGTGTTACCTCAAAGAATTATGGTCCATGAAGTAGCGTCGGCAGGTACGCCTATGCCAAAAGTTTAAAATGAAAATGAGTGTCGCGTTAGCCATCCCTGGACACGTGTTTCGAGGTAGTTGCCTCTCGTCAGCAGGGAGTAGGTATGTGTGTAGGGTTGCTGAGTAGGCTGCCAAAAAACTATCCTCAGGTATAGTACCACTCAAGGCGCGCAGGTGCGTAGCCATGGGCTCTTCAGCCCCACCGGCTCAAGGGAGCCTGAATATAAACAAAAATCCGATTGGCCGCACTCTGCTAGTCCTACCAGCGTGTTACCCCAAAGAATTATGGTCCATGAAGTAGCGTCGGCGGGTACGCCTATGCCAAAAGTTTAAAATGAAAATGAGTGTCGCGTTAGCCATCCCTGGACACGTGTTTCGAGCTAGTTGCCTCTCGTCAGCAGGGAGTAGGTATGTGTGTAGGGCTCCTGAGTAGGCTGCCAAAAAATATCCTCAGGTATAGTACCACTCAAGGCGCGCAGGTGCGTAGCCATGGGCTCGTCAGCCCCACCGGCTCAAGGGAGCCTGAATATAAACAAAAATCCGATTGGCCGCACTCTGCTAGTCCTACCAGCGTGTTACCCCAAAGAATTATGGTCCATGAAGTAGCGTCGGCGGGTACGCCTATGCCAAAAGTTTAAAATGAAAATGAGTGTCGCGTTAGCCATCCCTGGACACGTGTTTCGAGGTAGTTGCCTCTCGTCAGCAGGGAGTAGGTATGTGTGTAGGGTTGCTGAGTAGGCTGCCAAAAAATATCCTCAGGTATAGTACCACTCAAGGCGCGCAGGTGCGTAGCCATGGGCTCGTCAGCCCCACCGGCTCAAGGGAGCCTGAATATAAACAAAAATCCAATTGGCCGCACTCTGCTAGTCCTACCAGCGTGTTACCCCAAAGAATTATGGTCCATGAAGTAGCGTCGGCGGGTACGCCTATGCCAAAAGTTTAAAATGAAAATGAGTGTCGCGTTAGCCATATCTGGACACGTGTTTCGAGGTAGTTGCCTCTCGTCAGCAGGGAGTAGGTATGTGTGTAGGGTTGGTGAGTAGGCTGCCAAAAAATATCCTCAGGTATAGTACCACTCAAGGCGCGCAGGTGCGTAGCCATGGGCTCGTCAGCCCCACCGGCTCAAGGGAGCCTGAATATAAACAAAAATCCGATTGGCCGCACTCTGCTAGTCCTACCAGCGTGTTACCCCAAAGAATTATGGTCCATGAAGTAGCGTCGGCGGGTACGCCTATGCCAAAAGTTTAAAATGAAAATGAGTGTCGCGTTAGCCATCCCTGGACACGTGTTTCGAGGTAGTTGCCTCTCGTCAGCAGGGAGTAGGTATGTGTGTAGGGTTGCTGAGTAGGCTGCCAAAAAATATCCTCTGGCATAGTACCACTCAAGGCGCGCAGGTGCGTATCCATGGGCTCGTCAGCCCCACCGGCTCAAGGGAGCCTGAATATAAACAAAAATCCGATTGGCCGCACTCTGCTAGTCCTACCAGCGTGTTACCCCAAAGAATTATGGTCCATGAAGTAGCGTCGGCGGGTACGCCTATGCCAAAAGTTTAAAATGAAAATGAGTGTCGTGTTAGCCATCCCTGGACACGTGTTTCGAGGTAGTTGCCTCTCGTCAGCAGGGAGTAGGTATGTGTGTAGGGTTGCTGAGTAGGCTGCCAAAAAATATCCTCTGGCATAGTACCACTCAAGGCGCGCAGGTGCGTAGCCATGGGCTCGTCAGCCCCACCGGCTCAAGGGAGCCTGAATATAAACAAAAATCCGATTGGCCGCACTCTGCTAGTCCTACCAGCGTGTTACCCCAAAGAATTATGGTCCATGAAGTAGCGTCGGCGGGTACGCCTATGCCAAAAGTTTAAAATGAAAATGAGTGTCGCGTTAGCCATCCCTGGACACGTGTTTCGAGGTAGTTGCCTCTCGTCAGCAGGGAGTAGGTATGTGTGTAGGGTTGCTGAGTAGGCTGCCAAAAAATATCCTCAGGTATAGTACCACTCAAGGCGCGCAGGTGCGTAGCCATGGGCTCGTCAGCCCCACTGGCTCAAGGGAGCCTGAATATAAACAAAAATCCGATTGGCCGCACTCTGCTAGTCCTACCAGCGTGTTACCCCAAAGAATTATGGTCCATGAAGTAGCGTCGGCGGGTACGCCTATGCCAAAAGTTTAAAATGAAAATGAGTGTCGCGTTAGGCATCCCTGGACACGTGTTTCGAGGTAGTTGCCTCTCGTCAGCAGGGAGTAGGTATGTGTGTAGGGTTGCTGAGTAGGCTGCCCAAAAATATCCTCAGGTATAGTACCACACAAGGCGCGCAGGTGCGTAGCCATGGGCTCGTCAGCCCCACCGGCTCAAGGGAGCCTGAATATAAACAAAAATCCGATTGGCTGCACTCTGCTAGTCCTACCAGCGTGTTACCCCAAAGAATTATGGTCCATGAAGTAGCGTCGGCGGGTACGCCTATGCCAAAAGTTAAAAATGAAAATGAGTGTCGCGTTAGCCATCCCTGGACACGTGTTTCGAGGTAGTTGCCTCTCGTCAGCAGGGAGTAGGTATGTGTGTAGGGTTGCTGAGTAGGCTGCCAAAAAATATCCTCAGGTATAGTACCACTCAAGGCGCGCAGGTGCGTAGCCATGGGCTCGTCAGCCCCACCGGCTCAAGGGAGCCTGAATATAAACAAAAATCCAATTGGCCGCACTCTGCTAGTCCTACCAGCGTGTTACCCCAAAGAATTATGGTCCATGAAGTAGCGTCGGCGGGTACGCCTATGCCAAAAGTTTAAAATGAAAATGAGTGTCGCGTTAGCCATCCCTGGACACGTGTTTCGAGGTAGTTGCCTCTTGTCAGCAGGGAGTAGGTATGTGTGTAGGGTTGCTGAGTAGGCTGCCAAAAAATATCCTCAGGTATAGTACCACTCAAGGCGCGCAGGTGCGTAGCCATGGGCTCGTCAGCCCCACCGGCTCAAGGGAGCCTGAATATAAACAAAAATCCGATTGGCCGCACTCTGCTAGTCCTACCAGCGTGTTACCCCAAAGAATTATGGTCCATGAAGTAGCGTCGGCGGGTACGCCTATGCCAAAAGTTTAAAATGAAAATGAGTGTCGCGTTAGCCATCCCTGGACACGTGTTTCGAGGTAGTTGCCTCTCATCAGCAGGGAGTAGGTATGTGTGTAGGGTTGCTGAGTAGGCTGCCAAAAAATATCCTCAGGTATAGTACCACTCAAGGCGCGCAGGTGCGTAGCCATGGGCTCGTCAGCCCCACCGGCTCAAGGGAGCCTGAATATAAACAAAAATCCGATTGGCCGCACTCTGCTAGTCCTACCAGCGTGTTACTCCAAAGAATTATGGTCCATGAAGTAGCGTCGGCGGGTACGCCTATGCCAAAAGTTTAAAATGAAAATGAGTGTCGCGTTAGCCATCCCTGGACACGTGTTTCGAGGTAGTTGCCTCTCGTCAGCAGGGAGTAGGTATGTGTGTAGGGTTGCTGAGTAGGCTGCCAAAAAATATCCTCAGGTATAGTACCACTCAAGGCGCGCAGGTGCGTAGCCATGGGCTCGTCAGCCCCACCGGCTCAAGGGAGCCTGAATATAAACAAAAATCCGATTGGCCGCACTCTGCTAGTCCTACCAGCGTGTTACCCCAAAGAATTATGGTCCATGAAGTAGCGTCGGCGGGTACGCCTATGCCAAAAGTTTAAAATGAAAATGAGTGTCGTGTTAGCCATCCCTGGACACGTGTTTCGAGGTAGTTGCCTCTCGTCAGCAGGGAGTAGGTATGTGTGTAGGGTTGCTGAGTAGGCTGCCAAAAAATATCCTCTGGCATAGTACCACTCAAGGCGCGCAGGTGCGTAGCCATGGGCTCGTCAGCCCCACCGGCTCAAGGGAGCCTGAATATAAACAAAAATCCGATTGGCCGCACTCTGCTAGTCCTACCAGCGTGTTACCCCAAAGAATTATGGTCCATGAAGTAGCGTCGGCGGGTACGCCTATGCCAAAAGTTTAAAATGAAAATGAGTGTCGCGTTAGCCATCCCTGGACACGTGTTTCGAGGTAGTTGCCTCTCGTCAGCAGGGAGTAGGTATGTGTGTAGGGTTGCTGAGTAGGCTGCCAAAAAATATCCTCAGGTATAGTACCACTCAAGGCGCGCAGGTGCGTAGCCATGGGCTCGTCAGCCCCACCGGCTCAAGGGAGCCTGAATATAAACAAAAATCCGATTGGCCGCACTCTGCTAGTCCTACCAGCGTGTTACCCCAAAGAATTATGGTCCATGAAGTAGCGTCGGCGGGTACGCCTATGCCAAAAGTTAAAAATGAAAATGAGTGTCGCGTTAGCCATCCCTGGACACGTGTTTCGAGGTAGTTGCCTCTCGTCAGCAGGGAGTAGGTATGTGTGTAGGGTTGCTGAGTAGGCTGCCAAAAAATATCCTCAGGTATAGTACCACTCAAGGCGCGCAGGTGCGTAGCCATGGGCTCGTCAGCCCCACTGGCTCAAGGGAGCCTGAATATAAACAAAAATCCGATTGGCCGCACTCTGCTAGTCCTACCAGCGTGTTACCCCAAAGAATTATGGTCCATGAAGTAGCGTCGACGGGTACGCCTATGCCAAAAGTTTAAAATGAAAATGAGTGTCGCGTTAGCCATCCCTGGACACGTGTTTCGAGGTAGTTGCCTCTCGTCAGCAGGGAGTAGGTATGTGTGTAGGGCTCCTGAGTAGGCTGCCAAAAAATATCCTCAGGTATAGTACCACTCAAGGCGCGCAGGTGCGTAGCCATGGGCTCGTCAGCCCCACCGGCTCAAGGGAGCCTGAATATAAACAAAAATCCGATTGGCCGCACTCTGCTAGTCCTACCAGCGTGTTACCCCAAAGAATTATGGTCCATGAAGTAGCGTCGGCGGGTACGCCTATGCCAAAAGTTTAAAATGAAAATGAGTGTCGCGTTAGCCATCCCTGGACACGTGTTTCGAGGTAGTTGCCTCTCGTCAGCAGGGAGTAGGTATGTGTGTAGGGTTGCTGAGTAGGCTGCCAAAAAATATCCTCAGGTATAGTACCACTCAAGGCGCGCAGGTGCGTAGCCATGGGCTCGTCAGCCCCACCGGCTCAAGGGAGCCTGAATATAAACAAAAATCCAATTGGCCGCACTCTGCTAGTCCTACCAGCGTGTTACCCCAAAGAATTATGGTCCATGAAGTAGCGTCGGCGGGTACGCCTATGCCAAAAGTTTAAAATGAAAATGAGTGTCGCGTTAGCCATATCTGGACACGTGTTTCGAGGTAGTTGCCTCTCGTCAGCAGGGAGTAGGTATGTGTGTAGGGTTGCTGAGTAGGCTGCCAAAAAATATCCTCAGGTATAGTACCACTCAAGGCGCGCAGGTGCGTAGCCATGGGCTCGTCAGCCCCACCGGCTCAAGGGAGCCTGAATATAAACAAAAATCCGATTGGCCGCACTCTGCTAGTCCTACCAGCGTGTTACCCCAAAGAATTATGGTCCATGAAGTAGCGTCGGCGGGTACGCCTATGCCAAAAGTTTAAAATGAAAATGAGTGTCGCGTTAGCCATCCCTGGACACGTGTTTCGAGGTAGTTGCCTCTCGTCAGCAGGGAGTAGGTATGTGTGTAGGGTTGCTGAGTAGGCTGCCAAAAAATATCCTCAGGTATAGTACCACTCAAGGCGCGCAGGTGCGTAGCCATGGGCTCGTCAGCCCCACCGGCTCAAGGGAGCCTGAATATAAACAAAAATCCGATTGGCCGCACTCTGCTAGTCCTACCAGCGTGTTACTCCAAAGAATTATGGTCCATGAAGTAGCGTCGGCGGGTACGCCTATGCCAAAAGTTTAAAATGAAAATGAGTGTCGCGTTAGCCATCCCTGGACACGTGTTTCGAGGTAGTTGCCTCTCGTCAGCAGGGAGTAGGTATGTGTGTAGGGTTGCTGAGTAGGCTTCCAAAAAATATCCTCAGGTATAGTACCACTCAAGGCGCGCAGGTGCGTAGCCATGGGCTCATCAGCCCCACCGGCTCAAGGGAGCCTGAATATAAACAAAAATCCAATTGGCCGCACTCTGATAGTCCTACCAGCGTGTTACCTCAAAGAATTATGGTCCATGAAGTAGCGTCGGCAGGTACGCCTATGCCAAAAGTTTAAAATGAAAATGAGTGTCGCGTTAGCCATCCCTGGACACGTGTTTCGAGGTAGTTGCCTCTCGTCAGCAGGGAGTAGGTATGTGTGTAGGGTTGCTGAGTAGGCTGCCAAAAAATATCCTCAGGTATAGTACCACTCAAGGCGCGCAGGTGCGTAGCCATGGGCTCGTCAGCCCCACCGGCTCAAGGGAGCCTGAATATAAACAAAAATCCGATTGGCCGCACTCTGCTAGTCCTACCAGCGTGTTACCCCAAAGAATTATGGTCCATGAAGTAGCGTCGGCGGGTACGCCTATGCCAAAAGTTTAAAATGAAAATGAGTGTCGCGTTAGCCATCCCTGGACACGTGTTTCGAGCTAGTTGCCTCTCGTCAGCAGGGAGTAGGTATGTGTGTAGGGTTGCTGAGTAGGCTGCCAAAAAATATCCTCAGGTATAGTACCACTCAAGGCGCGCAGGTGCGTATCCATGGGCTCGTCAGCCCCACCGGCTCAAGGGAGCCTGAATATAAACAAAAATCCGATTGGCCGCACTCTGCTAGTCCTACCAGCGTGTTACCCCAAAGAATTATGGTCCATGAAGTAGCGTCGGCGGGTACGCCTATGCCAAAAGTTTAAAATGAAAATGAGTGTCGTGTTAGCCATCCCTGGACACGTGTTTCGAGGTAGTTGCCTCTCGTCAGCAGGGAGTAGGTATGTGTGTAGGGTTGCTGAGTAGGCTGCCAAAAAATATCCTCTGGCATAGTACCACTCAAGGCGCGCAGGTGCGTAGCCATGGGCTCGTCAGCCCCACCGGCTCAAGGGAGCCTGAATATAAACAAAAATCCGATTGGCCGCACTCTGCTAGTCCTACCAGCGTGTTACCCCAAAGAATTATGGTCCATGAAGTAGCGTCGGCGGGTACGCCTATGCCAAAAGTTTAAAATGAAAATGAGTGTCGCGCTAGCCATCCCTGGACACGTGTTTCGAGGTAGTTGCCTCTCGTCAGCAGGGAGTAGGTATGTGTGTAGGGTTGCTGAGTAGGCTGCCAAAAAATATCCTCAGGTATAGTACCACTCAAGGCGCGCAGGTGCGTAGCCATGGGCTCGTCAGCCCCACTGGCTCAAGGGAGCCTGAATATAAACAAAAATCCGATTGGCCGCACTCTGCTAGTCCTACCAGCGTGTTACCCCAAAGAATTATGGTCCATGAAGTAGCGTCGGCGGGTACGCCTATGCCAAAAGTTTAAAATGAAAATGAGTGTCGCGTTAGCCATCCCTGGACACGTGTTTCGAGGTAGTTGCCTCTCGTCAGCAGGGAGTAGGTATGTGTGTAGGGTTGCTGAGTAGGCTGCCAAAAAATATCCTCAGGTATAGTACCACACAAGGCGCGCAGGTGCGTAGCCATGGGCTCGTCAGCCCCACCGGCTCAAGGGAGCCTGAATATAAACAAAAATCCGATTGGCTGCACTCTGCTAGTCCTACCAGCGTGTTACCCCAAAGAATTATGGTCCATGAAGTAGCGTCGGCGGGTACGCCTATGCCAAAAGTTAAAAATGAAAATGAGTGTCGCGTTAGCCATCCCTGGACACGTGTTTCGAGGTAGTTGCCTCTCGTCAGCAGGGAGTAGGTATGTGTGTAGGGTTGCTGAGTAGGCTGCCAAAAAATATCCTCAGGTATAGTACCACTCAAGGCGCGCAGGTGCGTAGCCATGGGCTCGTCAGCCCCACCGGCTCAAGGGAGCCTGAATATAAACAAAAATCCAATTGGCCGCACTCTGCTAGTCCTACCAGCGTGTTACCCCAAAGAATTATGGTCCATGAAGTAGCGTCGGCGGGTACGCCTATGCCAAAAGTTTAAAATGAAAATGAGTGTCGCGTTAGCCATCCCTGGACACGTGTTTCGAGGTAGTTGCCTCTTGTCAGCAGGGAGTAGGTATGTGTGTAGGGTTGCTGAGTAGGCTGCCAAAAAATATCCTCAGGTATAGTACCACTCAAGGCGCGCAGGTGCGTAGCCATGGGCTCGTCAGCCCCACCGGCTCAAGGGAGCCTGAATATAAACAAAAATCCGATTGGCCGCACTCTGCTAGTCCTACCAGCGTGTTACCCCAAAGAATTATGGTCCATGAAGTAGCGTCGGCGGGTACGCCTATGCCAAAAGTTTAAAATGAAAATGAGTGTCGCGTTAGCCATCCCTGGACACGTGTTTCGAGGTAGTTGCCTCTCGTCAGCAGGGAGTAGGTATGTGTGTAGGGTTGCTGAGTAGGCTGCCAAAAAATATCCTCAGGTATAGTACCACTCAAGGCGCGCAGGTGCGTAGCCATGGGCTCGTCAGCCCCACCGGCTCAAGGGAGCCTGAATATAAACAAAAATCCGATTGGCCGCACTCTGCTAGTCCTACCAGCGTGTTACTCCAAAGAATTATGGTCCATGAAGTAGCGTCGGCGGGTACGCCTATGCCAAAAGTTTAAAATGAAAATGAGTGTCGCGTTAGCCATCCCTGGACACGTGTTTCGAGGTAGTTGCCTCTCGTCAGCAGGGAGTAGGTATGTGTGTAGGGTTGCTGAGTAGGCTGCCAAAAAATATCCTCAGGTATAGTACCACTCAAGGCGCGCAGGTGTGTAGCCATGGGCTCGTCAGCCCCACCGGCTCAAGGGAGCCTGAATATAAACAAAAATCCAATTGGCCGCACTCTGCTAGTCCTACCAGCGTGTTACCTCAAAGAATTATGGTCCATGAAGTAGCGTCGGCAGGTACGCCTATGCCAAAAGTTTAAAATGAAAATGAGTGTCGCGTTAGCCATCCCTGGACACGTGTTTCGAGGTAGTTGCCTCTCGTCAGCAGGGAGTAGGTATGTGTGTAGGGTTGCTGAGTAGGCTGCCAAAAAATATCCTCAGGTATAGTACCACTCAAGGCGCGCAGGTGCGTAGCCATGGGCTCGTCAGCCCCACCGGCTCAAGGGAGCCTGAATATAAACAAAAATCCGATTGGCCGCACTCTGCTAGTCCTACCAGCGTGTTACCCCAAAGAATTATGGTCCATGAAGTAGCGTCGGCGGGTACGCCTATGCCAAAAGTTTAAAATGAAAATGAGTGTCGCGTTAGCCATCCCTGGACACGTGTTTCGAGCTAGTTGCCTCTCGTCAGCAGGGAGTAGGTATGTGTGTAGGGTTGCTGAGTAGGCTGCCAAAAAATATCCTCAGGTATAGTACCACTCAAGGCGCGCAGGTGCGTAGCCATGGGCTCGTCAGCCCCACCGGCTCAAGGGAGCCTGAATATAAACAAAAATCCGATTGGCCGCACTCTGCTAGTCCTACCAGCGTGTTACCCCAAAGAATTATGGTCCATGAAGTAGCGTCGGCGGGTACGCCTATGCCAAAAGTTTAAAATGAAAATGAGTGTCGTGTTAGCCATCCCTGGACACGTGTTTCGAGGTAGTTGCCTCTCGTCAGCAGGGAGTAGGTATGTGTGTAGGGTTGCTGAGTAGGCTGCCAAAAAATATCCTCTGGCATAGTACCACTCAAGGCGCGCAGGTGCGTAGCCATGGGCTTGTCAGCCCCACCGGCTCAAGGGAGCCTGAATATAAACAAAAATCCGATTGGCCGCACTCTGCTAGTCCTACCAGCGTGTTACCCCAAAGAATTATGGTCCATGAAGTAGCGTCGGCGGGTACGCCTATGCCAAAAGTTTAAAATGAAAATGAGTGTCGCGTTAGCCATCCCTGGACACGTGTTTCGAGGTAGTTGCCTCTCGTCAGCAGGGAGTAGGTATGTGTGTAGGGTTGCTGAGTAGGCTGCCAAAAAATATCCTCAGGTATAGTACCACTCAAGGCGCGCAGGTGCGTAGCCATGGGCTCGTCAGCCCCACCGGCTCAAGGGAGCCTGAATATAAACAAAAATCCGATTGGCCGCACTCTGCTAGTCCTACCAGCGTGTTACCCCAAAGAATTATGGTCCATGAAGTAGCGTCGGCGGGTACGCCTATGCCAAAAGTTTAAAATGAAAATGAGTGTCGCGTTAGCCATCCCTGGACACGTGTTTCGAGGTAGTTGCCTCTCGTCAGCAGGGAGTAGGTATGTGTGTAGGGTTGCTGAGTAGGCTGCCAAAAAATATCCTCAGGTATAGTACCACTCAAGGCGCGCAGGTGCGTAGCCATGGGCTCGTCAGCCCTACCGGCACAAGGGAGCCTGAATATAAACAAAAATCCGATTGGCCGCACTCTGCTAGTCCTACCAGCGTGTTACCCCAAAGAATTATGGTCCATGAAGTAGCGTCGGCGGGTACGCCTATGCCAAAAGTTTAAAATGAAAATGAGTGTCGCGTTAGCCATCCCTGGACACGTGTTTCGAGGTAGTTGCCTCTCGTCAGCAGGGAGTAGGTATGTGTGTAGGGTTGCTGAGTAGGCTGCCAAAAAATATCCTCAGGTATAGTACCACTTAAGGCGCGCAGGTGCAAATGAGCAAAAAGAGTGCTAACATTCTGAATGTATGGCAAATGTGTGACACATCTGAATGCCTTCTTGATGGAATCAAAGTAAAAAACTGAAAGTATTTCCTACTGAGGAGACTGCAGTAAATGAGGAAATTAGGAAACTTCATAACAAATAAGTCTCCCAAGATGGCCACCAGAGACAAAAGAGCCCAAATGTAGCCCAAATATCACCCAGATGTAGCCCAAGTATAGCCCAATGACAGAATGTCCCAGAGTGTTCTTAAAAACAGCTAGAGCGTTTACTGTCTTCATTATGACAAAAGTATGGCACACCTGAAGCCATCTTGATTGGAATAAACTGGTAACACTTAAAACATTTAATTTAAAAAGGAACACAATGAGGGGGTTCATTTTGCCATAGAAATTATGATTAATGCTGAAGAAAGAAAATGAGGGCACATTTTGAGTGACTTCTCAAATCCTCTTCTATTTCATTAAAAATTTCTGACATGCAGACTGAAACATGCACTTTTAATACCAGGAGCAGACTTCCATGGTGAACAGTAGTTTTACTACAGTGATCTAATGAGCAACTAGAGTGCTAACTTTCAGAATTTATGGCAAATGTGTGACATATCTGAATACCTTCATGATGGAATCAACGTAAAAAACTGAAAGCATTTCCTACTGAGGAGACTGCAGTACATGAGGAAATTAGGAAACTTCATAACAAATAAATCTCCCAAGATGGCCACCGGAGACAAAAGAGCCCAAATGTAGCCCAAAATCACCCAGATGTAGCCCAAGTATAGCCCTTTGACAGAAGTGTGCAAAACACTTATTATTTTGTGTTTTTGCAGTGTTATATAGTGCAGACTTGTCAGGTATTGGAGTGCTTTATATGAGCATTGGTTACATCACACAAGAACAAATTCATTTTGGTTGTAGACATGGGGAGACTAAGTGATTTGACCAGAATCACAGAATGTCGAGCTGAAGCAGAAACTCCAACCTGGTTCCCCAGTTGAAAAGTCTGCATTTCTGGAAGTAACACCACATCCTCTCCCCTAAGTGCAACATTTAATCAAGTGGTCAACTGGATAAAAAAACATAAAGATAACAAATAATTTAAAAGTGCTTTGTCGCTATTTGAAAACTCAGAAAATATGTCCTTATTTTAGTCTTTTAGAGCACTAACCATAATTTTGATGCCAATAAGACCCTCTCATATATGTAATTTCTAAAGGAAATGCTCTAGGTATTACAGTTTTGATTACATCAAGATGACGTCAGGCGTTCCACACTTTTGTAATAAATATAGAATGTTAGCAATCTAGTTGTTCATTGGGATACTGTTGAGAGGCAGAGGCCAGGGGCACAGACTCTGAAAATTGAAGGCAGGTAGGAGGGTGCAAAGGCAACAATTTAACCACACTGAGCAGGCAGGAAGGGCCGTGGCAGCACAACAGACTATGGAGGGCAGTGGAAAGGGGGGCAGAGGCAACAAACCAACAATACAGGACTTGCAAGAGAGGCTGTGGCAATGTAATAGACCATTGTGGGCAGAAGGAAGAGGCAATGGTAGTATAACCATACAAGCCAACAGACCCGATTCAGCCAGGAAACGTCCAATGTTTTTAAGCTCAAATGGGCTTTATTTGATCTGTCTCCTGGCTACAATCTCCTCTTTTTCAATGTAACTCAAAGGGGAAAATCAATACCCCAGTTTTTTTTCAAAATCTCCCTCTTACCAAGTTCAAAATGTTCGCAAGTATGGTACATTGGATCATGGAAGGAAATGGGGTAGGGACATGGACTTGGATAACAGAGGACAGGAGGGACATGGAGAGGTGCACCAAACTGACCCTGCAGGGCAGGCATCAGGGTTTGCAGCAGCACAATACACCACACAGGGCATGCGGGACGGGAGTGCAGCACAACAATCCATAGAAAGCAAGAGGGAGGGGGTAGGACCATGCACATGGACAACAGAGAACAGAGGGGCAAGAGGCAATGGTAGCTAGCTGACCATAATGGACAGACAGGAGAGAAAGCTGCAGCATAACAGACCATAAAGGGCAGGAGGGACGGATCAGGGGCATTACAATGGAACAGACAAGCCAGGAGGGAGGGAGTAGGGGTCTGCACATGTAAACAGAGGGCTGGGGGCAAGGGGGCAGGGCAGGAGCAGCAAGATAGCCATGGAGGTCAGGCAGGATGGGCACTAGAAGCAAGACACACCATGAAGAGCAACAGTGAGACTGTGATGGCATACACACAGACCATGGAGGGAAGGTGGGAGGGGGTCAGGGGCAGCTAACTGACCACACAGGGAAGGTGGGAGGGGCCATGGCAGCACAGAAGACCATGCATGGCAAGTGGGAGGGTTAGTGGCAGCACAATGGCTATGATGGGCAAGAAGGAGGGTGCAGGGGCATGCACAAAGGACGATGGAGGATGGAAGGGAGGGTCAGGACCTGTGCACAGACAAGAAAGTTCAGGGGAAGGGGCCTCACAACAGACCGCACGGGGCAGGCAGGAGGAGCAGTTGCAGCACAACAGACCAGGGAGGGCAGAAGGGTGTGGCAGTACAATGGACCATGTAGGACAGGAGGAAGAGGATAGGGGCATGGCATGTGGACAGGCAGGGTGGAGGTGGCAGGGACAGGTTACAGTCATCTGACAGTGCTAGGCAGGTGGGAGGGGAGTGGCAGCTCAACAGAACACTCAGAGTAGATAGGAGTGGCAGGTCCATGGAACATGGTGGGCAAAAAGGATGGACCAGGGGTATGCACAAAGACATCGGAGGGCAGGGGGAAGGAGAATAGGGGCAGCAAGCTAAGCACAGAGTTTAAGCAGGAGGTCAATGATGGGGCATAGAATTGGGCAATGGAGGGCAGGAGGAGGGGACTGGTACACCATACTAAATTGAGGGCAGTGGCAGCACATCAGACCATGCATGGCAGGAGGGAGGAGACTAGTCCATGGATTCACACAACAGAGGATAGGGAGGAGGGGGATGGGGCAGCAAGCTAACTGTTCAGAGAAGGCGGGTATTAGGAACTTTATTGTTTTTAAAACGTGTGTCTGTGCGAACTACTTAAAATATGAACAAGTATGCAGCATAATCTCACTTTTATTCATGAAGAAGAGGACGTTTGTGACTGTGACTCCAGGCTCACTTGGCAGAAACACCCCCTGACCCTCCACCCCCTATCGCAAAATGTAATGCCCGTGAAAAGGGTAGGTGAACACAGTGTTATATAGAACATAGTCCTGAGAGCACGATTGAAAATGAAAACTAGATAAAGTGTATGGTATAAACTATGCACCAAAAAGTGTGATATAAGATGAACCGGGCGTGAAATATAATATGCAATACATTGTGCGCAATGACAGATTCATTGGAGAGCGCGAGATAGCACAGGCACTAGCGCGTGCTATGCGATGTGCGCCTTGGAGTGTAATATGCACAGGGCAGTGTTGTGTAACCTAACTAGTCTCTAAAGTTGTAATATAAAATATGTTCTGGGGAGTGTAACGTTGCATATGCACTGTGACAAAGATATGGATCCCAGATTGTAATATGTATGGCATAGCACTGTGCGTTATAACATAGGCATCGAGGAAGGCACGTTAGATGGGGCAATATAACCCGTGCGAAGACAAGTGTGGCATGACATATTCACGGGGTGGTGTTACAGTGCACATCGGCTAGAGAGTGTCATAGCATATGCAATAGCTGGTGGAATACAACACAGAGGTGTGTGGCACTCGGCAGGCAATGGTGGGTGTAACACAGCATTGGGCTCTGCCACGAGCACGCTGTGACTCTCAAGTGATGTTCGTCCCCTTTCCAGAGAGTAAAATAAAAAGTATTACACATCCGGCAGTGGATGTGTGTTTTATGAACCGTGAGGGGGGTTTCTTACATAGTTTTGGTCGAATTTTTGTCGAATCCCCTTTGAATGGCTTGGTGTGCATGTGTATTAAATGTGCCCGTCAATAGCTACCCATGTTTGTATAAATAAACGACAAGGGTGTCTACCGGGATTAGGCACGGTAGGGCATCAGACATGTCAGAGCTTCACTAGTGGTGTAAATACATTCCACGTGGATTCATTGTATGCATTGTCGCCTTTTAATGAATATCACTCAAATCGTCATGGTGATAGGTACGTACGGTTTGTCCAGCATGTCCTAGGTGTGTCTATAAATATATATTTTTTTAAAATAATAAAAAACTGTGGCCGGCCCTGGGGATTGGGGTCAAAAAAATATAATTAGGAGACAGGCCCTGGGGGATGGGGTCATCAGGGCCAATAAATTAGAATAAGAAGGGGAACCACACAGCCCCCCTTCTTAAAAAACTTAAAATAAATAAAAGATTGGCATCGTGCCGGAGGCCACGCCCCCTCCTTTCAGCACTCTGCAAACGCGCCACCTGGCGAGTTGTAAGTTGGGGAATTAATTCCTCTTCAATACTGATGGTCCCTGAGGGCCAACTAGCCCAACAGCCATCTCCAGTATGCGCCAGGTGTTCTGAGGCCAAGCCCCTTTTTACACCTCTCTGCAACGCAGCTCTGTGGCGCTTACTGGAGGTACCTAGTGGTCTAGTTTGACCCTAGGGACCCTTAGAATTCAAGGGGACTTAATCTCTCAACTTAGAACAGCCACAGGGCGCGTTTACACAGTGGTGAAGGGAGGGGACGGGGCCTGAGGTGACGTGTGCAAACACGCACTATGGCACGTTTTAAATTGGGGATATAATTTCCCTTCAATACTGAGGGCCCCTGGGGGTTAACTAGCCCACCAAGGGCTTCCAGTAAGCGCCACTGAGCTGCATTGCAGAGAGGTGGTCCAGGCTGTGCCACTTTTTACACCTCTCTGCAACGCAGCTCTGTGGCACTTACTGGAGGTACCTAGTGGGCTAGTTGGACCCTAGGGACCCTCAGGATTCAAATGAACTTAATCTCCCAACTAAAAACGGACACAGGGCGTGTTTACACAGTGGTGAAGGGAGGGGACGGGGCCTGAGTTAACGTGTGCAAAAACGCCCTGTGGCCTGTTTTAAGAGATAGTTTTAATTCCCCTGCCCTATTATATACTAGGGGCTTACAGAGGAGGTCATGCTAATCACAAGGGGACCCCAACGCATAATGTTCCCTAGTGTATGTAGGTGTTTTCACTGTATTCTAAGTGTCTTTTAACATAGCACTGGCTCTAGGACTGGTTAGTCAGACTCAGTTACCACCAGTAATCCGTCTGAAAAAGTTGAGGGTACAGGATGATTTTGCAACAAGGATTCTTTCTGCTCTTCTTTTTGTTCTTTCTGCACGTTATCCTTCTTCCTGCACTTTTCTTCGTCTTTGAGGACTTCTGTTGCTTCTTTCTGCACTTCTTTTTTTTCTTTCTGTGCACTTTTTCTTTTAGAAATTAGCATTTAAAAAACCTTTGAAATTCACAGAAAAAACCATAGGTTTCAGGCACGTTATAGTTAGGAATTAGCATTTAAAAAACCTCAGAAATTCACTGAAAAAACCATAGGTTTCAGGGGTGTTATAGTTAGCTGGACTTTTCACTTGTACAAAACCATTGAAATTCTCCCGTTATAGTTAGTTCAGCTAACTATAACTCGCGCGCCCGCAATGCACTGCTGATGACGTCACATATTACATCACTCATGACATGGTCAGTGACATCACTCATGACATCACTGATGACATCTCAAATGACATCACTGATGACATCACAAAACCAAAGGTTACAGGGACGATAGTTAGGGAAATTCACTGATTGGGATGTAATAGCTAGGGTGACATTTCTCTCGCACAAAACCAGAGAAATTTAGCAGCTATAGTTACCTGAGCTAACTTTAACGTATGTCACTGCAACACACTTCTTATGACCTCACACATTACATGACTGATGACATGGTCAGTAACATCACTGATGACATCTCAAATAATATCACTGATGGCATCGCTGATGACATATTGCAGTGAATGTAAGTGTTTCGTAAATGCTTCTGAGACTTAAAGATATATACTAAGCTACTGCATATGTTAAATTAATATCTTTGTGTACACAGGTTGCCCAGTTGAATGTGTAAGCTGAAACGTCCTAGTGTATACAGTAAAGAAAAAATGAGCTATGTTGCCCTTTGGGGATTCCATCGTGCTGGTGCACCTGGCTCTATGATCGGAGAGAGCAGTGGAGTTGAGATATATATGTATGTTTGTAACTATAACAGGGATGTATTTTCTGGATTTGTACGAGTGAAATGTCCAACAAACTATAACTTTCCCTAAAACGTGTTGTGGAGGTTCGGAGGTTCGGAGAGTTCGCTTTGCCACATTTGGAGTTGCGGAAGTTGGTTGCTTCCGGTAACAGACCCCCTTCCTACAAGTTGGTAGCCGTCCAGAACCAAAATTGAAGGAGGAATTCCGGAGAGGAATATTTGGCGGCAGCCCCCTACAGCAGCTGTGATCGGTGACACTAACTATTGATCTGTCAAATGTCACACTAACACAAGCAGAAAAACAACTTTTATCTTTAAAAATCAGTTTCTGCCCTGAAAGTTCTTTCAATTATTCCAATACCAGAATTGACATTTTTTGTTTCATTCGAAAGCTGAAATTAAAAAAATTCTTTACAATCAAGTCAGGGTTGGAATCATCCAAGATACCTCAGGCAATGGAACATGACAACACTACAGAACTCCAAGTTTCCGATGTGCCTGCTTTACTGGCTTTACAAGAATTGTACAATGAAGACATTACAACACAGGCGACACGTGATAATGTCAAAAGCAGTACCCAGAGTAAACTACAAGGTATAAGAATGAGCCAAAAAGGTGCAGGCATCAGCCCTTTCAAACCGAAAAGCACATTTCTTCCCATGATGCCCAAAGATTCAGTCGATATTTTCCATGAATGTGTTATCAAAGACATTACAAAACTGTATGCTCAAGTGAAGAAAAAACCCAAGAAGAAAATTTTTTAAATCAGCAATATGTCCAACTTATAAAAAAAATAGGAGAAAACCATGAATTAATTGTGAATACATCTGACAAGGGAGGAAATATTGTGATATGGCCGAGAAATGAATACATTACAGAAGCAAGGAGACAGCTGGACAACAAAGATTGTTATATGAAAACAAATATAAAGGAATACAATAAAGCTAAAGAAACATTAAGGAAACAATTACTGCAATACAAAAGGGAAGGTTTAATTTCAATAAATGAATATACATTTTTGAACATTGATTTCCCTGTGATGCCAATCATGTATTTAATTCCTAAAGTCCACAAAAAGATCCGGCCAGTACCAGGAAGGCCCATCATCTCGGCCATCAACAGTGTCAGTGAACACATCTCCTAATATGTGGACTTCTTTCTACGAGACTTTGTGACAAAAAGGCGCAGCCTTTCTTTGAATATGAAACGGTGCAACCTTCCACGGCAGGACAGCCGTGTAAATTGATGTATATCAATCGCCCAAGCTTTGAAGGGAGCACTCACAGCTGATGTGAGCCATTCGGTTCAAATAACTGTAGAAAACTGTGGAGCCTCGAAACGCGTCACAGCAGTAAAATAAAGAAGCCTGGAAATATAATTGCTGGTTTTCTACAGTTATTTGAACCGAATGGCTCACATCAGCTGTGAGTGCTCCCTTCAAAGCTTGGGCGATTGAAGGGAGCATGAAGGAAAATACCGACCGGCTGAAATTAAAGGGGCCTACTAAAGGTATTTTAAACTAAAGAGTGGTGATTAAAGTAAAGATGTGGCATGGGACCCACTATGGGGAATAATGGCTTTCCAATGGATACTATGAATCAAAGCATGCATTAGAAATATTAACGCAAGGGGACATAGCCCACTGAGGGCAGGACACATAAAAAGAAGCATGCAGTTTTGGAAATCTATGCCGCATCTTACCAGCTGCCAGAGGAAGAGGCTGGAGCCTCGAAACGCATCCCAGCAGTAAAATAAAGAAGCCTGGAAATGTCATTGCTGGTTTTCTACAGTTATTTGAACCGAATGGCTCACATCAGCTGTGAGTGCTCCCATGTAAACTTGGGCGATTGATATACATATATATATATATATTTCCATTACTCCGTCAACATCCATTCCAAAAAGACGAAAATAGACCCAGGTTTGTGTGCTCATTCAGAGATTTATTTTCCAAAGCCCTGCACCATCGCCATTACGCGTTTCAGCCTCACGGAGGCCTTGATCACATGATACGCTGATAGAGAGTTTTTTTCTATTTTTAAAGTGCCAGTGCGCAAAAACGTGTGTTTAAACACTCCCACATTGATACATAGACATAGAGAACAGATTGTCCCCATGTATGCAATGTGTTCCCAAGATTGTGCAAATAAAGCAGCGTAATACAGTACCATGATAAAATACCAAAGTGCAAAATGACGCTGAACATAGTAAATATATACAAATATACATATATAAATACTCATGGATGAAATCATAGCATTGATAAAATATCTTAAAAATGCTAAAAATGATCCACTGCTAAAATGTTATACTCGTTAAAACCATTACACCTGGTAGAGTTTGGCAGCATAATCCCCAATCCTATCTCTATCTAGGATGCACAGTTAAACATAATCATATTCATTTGTCAAGGAATCGATTATTAGGCCTGAATGCCCCTTGGGAATACCAACAATTAGGCAACAATAGTCTCCGTCTTACAGCATTGTGAGCTCATTGCATGCAAAAAATGTCCAGCTGTCTGCCCCAGTGGGCCTAGATCTTCAAACGTGGGAAAGATAAAGTGCAAAAATGTGCTGTGCAAAGTATACCAAATTACATCCTATCACAGCCGTGATTGGGGTATGTAAACATATACAAAAAGGAAATGAGAATTCGATTTCATTTTCCCGCAACTTATACACAGAATTAAAATCATCAGTTTCATTAAAAGAAAGTTATCTACAGTCAAGAAGCAGCAGTAATTTTCAATATTGATATCAGCCAATAAATATTCATTTTTATAGACAGGTAAAAAATTCTTCACTAGCATTGAAACCCTGTGGTGCCTTACTGTCCAATTTGAGTATATATCTGGTTTCCATCTGTCGTAATAACCGTTCTCGGTTACCCCCTCTTCTGAGTGGCAACACCGAGTCAATGACATAGTATTTGAGGTGTGCCAAGTTATTTTCATGGCACTCCTTGAAGTGCCTAGCCACTGGGTATGCCGCATCACAGTTATTGATGGCTCTAATGTGCTGGAGCACCCGTTTGTGAACCTGTAGTTTCGTACTACCGACGTACCGCAGGCCACACGAGCACTCCAGCACATATATTGCATACTCTGTTTTACAGTTTAAGGCTTTGTTGATTTTCACAGGGCTAGGCTGAAATGGCACTTGGTATGTTTGTGTATTAATACCATATTTGCATGCCTTACAGATAGCACATTTGATAAATCCCTTTCTTTTTCCGAGCCAAGTGTTTGTAAGCCTGACCTCTGGGCTGCTCTTAACCAAGACATTACTCATAGAGCGAGCTCTTCTGAAAGCAATACTAGGGGATTTATTCATTTCTTTGCCCAAAACAGGATCATTACAGACTAAGGGCCAGCTTTTATTGACAATCCTACGTATTGATTTGTGTTGTACGTTGTATGTCATTATGAGACGAGTAGGCTGAACCAGATCGATATTTAAAGTGGATTTACGTCTCAATGTGTTCGATCTTTGTATTTTATTGGCCTTGGCCATGGCTTGATCCAAGACCTTCTCTGAGTATCCCCTGTCAAGGAACCTCCCTTTGCATTCCCGCTGAGCTAGTGTACATTCCTTATCTGTGCTACAAATCCTGCGAATCCTCAACATTTCCCCGAAGGGGATGCTGCTGATTAAATGTGGCGGATGATGACTGCGCGCATGTAGGACTGTATTGCCAGAAGTGGGTTTTCTATGAAGTCGTGTTTCCAGTCTATTATTGAACACAAAGACCTCAACATCTAGGTAGAATATACTACTCTTGCTCATCTCAGCCGTGAACTTGAGATTTAAATTATTGATGTTTAATTTCACAATAAACTCCTGTGCTGACTGTTCTGTATACGTCAAAAAAGTGACAAAGCTGTTCCTAAAGTGAAAGGGACGGACCATGTAAAAGGAGTTTTATATTTGGATATTAGAACCCTCACACAGCCATCAGGATATCGTGAATCATGTACCCTTCAGGATGTAATGTAACATCATCGGGCTGCTCCTGCGTCGAGTCGGCTGGTGCAATACCCGACGGGCTCTTGTTTGGGGAGCACTCTTATGGAGATCTTTTTATCCAATACAGCCGTTAGGTGAAGTGGGAGTATGGGGCTCTTGAATGATGTAGATGAAAATGGTAGTTGTTAATTAAAATAGGGGGGGAGTGCAATCTCGATAAATTTATTATGATGCCTCCTCACCTAATTAAAAGTTGTGAGGTGAAGTGTTGGTAACTCAGGTTTATGTTCTAGGTTATCTACACTGCCTCATCGGGGTCAACATGTTTCTCACTTTAATTGAGAAATACTCGAGCGATTCTTCAGGACCAAAAATGTATTCTATCTACATACACGTACAGACTGTATTTATTAGTTAACAGTAAGCATTCTCATATGTAGCTGGTGTTTTACCTGTGACTCCGTCTACCTGTGAAGGAGAAGGGAGACCATGATAGTTATAGAATACTTAAATACAATCATTGTATCTTTACATGGTGCGTTTTGTGGACTATTTGGTGCAGCTGCAGTGATGGTGCACTCTATACATTTGGTGAGGGGGGAAAAAAATTAAAAAACATAAGCCACGTGAAGTGATCACTCAGAAGGTGTATAAAAAGGAGGGCAAAGGATGTTTGTGGACTTACCCTATAAACTCCATAGGATAGTACACTGCAGTTCCTGGTAGGCTACGCGAGGAGTTTCTCGCGTTCTGTAATAGCATAGGGAGAGAACTTTTTGGATCGAAATTGGTTAAAAAACAGTACTCCGGGGTTGTGTAAGCCCCTTCTCTTATTATAACACCCACAAGTGATATTGTACTATTGTAAGCTCGAGAGAAGGTCAACATTAGATGCGAAGTTGTAGAATGCAAAATTAAGGCAGCCCTTAGTATCATTCATGTATTGTATATGTTGTATGTACAGCTGACAACGATTTTAAATTGACAAGTGTGTACATAGGTATACTGAGGAGAACTCGGGAGAGGTGGTTTGTATCAACTTCCTGCGTTCTAGTGATTCCCTTGTCTCTTATACACCTGCAGATGTTCGTATGGTTTAGAGGAAGGAAAAACTAAGACACAGTCCTGTATAAGTCTATACAATAGGGTCGAACCTCAGAATACGGGGGCGTAGTCCGGATAAACCACCTGAGTCAAGAAGTACTTCTTATTTAGAAAGGTAACGTTAAAGTTGGTATTGACGTGGTGTTTCCCGTTGGCCTCTTCTATTCTATTGTTGTGAGGATCCCTCCTGCAGGTTGACATTGTGAGGATTAAAGTACTCTCGATTAGGAGAAAAAGAAAAGGAAAAAGAAAAAATGTAAGAATACAATGTAATACTCAGAGACACGCCGAGTCCGTGTCGCCAGTAGACCTACCCCGCACTACCAGGACTGGGTGGTAAGGAATGGAGATATCGCGTGGGTATAAATGGGATGTCATCACCTTAGAGGCGGAAGTGGGAGCGCTGTTACCACTCGCTTGTTGTGAAAAAGCAGTAGTGGTTCATTGTAGCCGCCATCTTGGGTGAGGGTTAAACTAACAACGCGTAAACGCGCGGAGTGACAGTTATTATCACGATAACAGATGTATGTACATCGCATTTAGAATAGAAGGTGCACAGCTTAAGTTTTATATCATAAATATGAATATGGCTCAGGAACCGTGTCTGTTCTAACAGCATTACAATTTCTTTGTTGAAAATTCAAATACTCCCTTTGACAGCTAGAGTGTGTCATTATGACCGGTGGTACGGTTCATATCCTTAGTGGTAAACGAAGTCGGGAGAAAGGATATATGTATGTATATAAAGTGTACATATAGAGTTGGCACTGCGTGTATAGGAATGTCATACAGGAGGGAGGTAACTCAAAAGTTGGTTGTAACAATGGGGGATACTCTCAGAGTGGTTTGAGGGAGGACCAAGGGATGGCGTCATTGAGCCCTGTGATGTGTGTGCCCAGTCTGTACACCCACCTCTGTTCTTTGATTAATAAGGCTTCTTTATTGATGCTCGGGAATGTTTCCTAGATTAGCCATCTAAGGGATTCTGGTGGATGTCCCTTTTCTTGAAAGTGCGTGCACATTCTGGTGTTGATTCTTTTGCAGCGAAAGTTGCTGCGATGTTCAATGATGCGTGTTTTAGCTGGGCGGGTTGTCATGCCTATGTATTGTAAGTTGCAGGGGCATGTGATCATATCCACGCAATTGGTCGTGTTGCAGTTGGTGTGGTGACGTAATTCCCACTTGAAGCTGTCGCTAAATTGGACTGTCTTGTGTGTTGCAGTGAGGTGGCATACTGAGCAAGAGCCACATGGGTGGTGCCCAGTCACAGGTGGCAGATTCCACAGTGGTCTCTGGGTAATGGGCCTCTGTGGGCGCGGGCGGGTGTGAATCAAAGTATCCCTCAGATTTTTGGTACGTTTAAACGAAAACCTGGGGACTTCAAGAGTCATTGTGCCTGTATTCAGAATGTTCCAGTGTTTTTTAATTACTTTGGTAATCTGATTGGATACAGGGGTGAATGAAGTCACACATGTGAGGGTCTCTGTATGTGCTTGCGTTTTCGGTTCCAACACGGCCTCCCGATGGTTATTGCGAACTCTTTTATTGGCTAGTGCAATCTGTTTAGCTGGATATTCGCGTGATTTAAGATGCTCGGCCAGTTTTTCTGCTTCAACCTTATAGTCTGTTAGATTACTGCAATTACGTCTCACCCTCAAGAATTGTCCTATCGGTAGGTTATCTCTCAGACTCCGCGGATGATGGCTGGAGTAGAGTAGCAGGCTGTTGCGGTCTGTTGTTTTTTTGTACAGCGTTGTTGAGAGTGTACCTCCGTGTAGATTGATGTTAAGGTCTAGAAAGGGGATGCTGTTTTCAGACACAGTATGGGTAAATTTGAGATGTGGGTCGAGGGGGTTGATCCATTCACAGAACTCGATGCACGCTGACATTTCTCCTTTCCATAGTATTATGCTGACTGTTCTGTGCCATTCCAAATTAAAAACAAGTCATCAATATACCTGTACCAACAAACAAGCTGATTTCTTACAGTGTCACCATGATTTGCCATGAGGACCTGCTCCTCCCAGAGCCCCATATGCAAGCATATATATATATTATCTACTGGAGGTCGGTAGATAGTTATAGTTAGGACTGTGTTTCCATAGGAAATCTCAAAATTCTATTTTGAATAACTTTGGCGCCGGTTTACGAATCCTCGCAAAATTTTCAAAACTAATGGGGCGCTCCGCTCAGCTCCTACCCTGAAAGTCTCGCGCGACCGCCACTCTATCAAAAGGATGATGTCATCAGTGATGTCATGAGTGATGCCACTGACAATGTCATGAGTGATGTAATATGTGACGTCATGAGCAGTGGATTGCGGGCGCGCGACTTATAGTTATCTGAACTAACTATAACGGGGGAATGTCATTGGTTTTTTACGAGTGAAATGTCCACCTAACTATAACATGTGTGAAACCTATGGTTTTTTCAGTGACTATATATGTATGTATATATATATATATATATATATATATATATTACCTACTGGCGGTCGCCAGTAGGTAGTTATAGTTAGGACCACGTTTCCATAGGAAATCCGCAACATTCTATTTTGAATAACTTTTGCGCCGGTCGACGAATCCTCGCGAATTTTTCAAAATAGGTGGGGCGCTACGCTCCGCTCCTACCCTGAAAGTCTCGGGGGGATTCGTCAAGCGGGGGCTGAGATAAAAGGGGGGTCCCAAAACGCGTTTTTCCCATGCATTTTTCCATAGGACCTTTAGACACAGCTACAGCCCGAACGGCTGAACAGAATTACTTGAAATTTGGCAGAGAGGTAGTCCTCAGGTCAAGGAAGTGCCTTTTGTAGGTTTGGTGTAAATCTGTTCAGTAGATTCTGAGAAAATAGCCTTTAAATCAATATATATATCTGAGCCAGCTTACGGTGCGCTTACCGTACGTGTACGGTGACGTGCGCGAGCGCGATTCTGATTGGCTCTTAGATCTTAGTAAACATTCGATTCGGCCGAAACCAGGAAGCGGCGGCCGCCATTTTCTCTCTCGCACTCTGAGTGGGGCAGCATAAATGAAGCCCAAAAATGTGTAATGGGGCAGTTTATTGAGATAATATTCACCCAGCAGTGATATACGGGCCCCCAAACAACCCCCAAGGCCCAAAAAAAAATTTTTGTTTTTTTTCGAAAAATCGCCGATTACGCTTAGCGTACGCGTATGGTAAAAATTGGTTTAAAAAAAAAAAATATCCACACTCTCCCCACCCCAAGTGCAAATGGTGCCCTAAGGGCACCATTTGTGCATGGCATATCAAACAAATGAAAATAATAAACAAAACATTTCACAACGATGCGCATAATATGTCCCCCATGTGCGCACGGTGCGCGAAGCGCGTCGTGCGTACATGGCCCATCCCGCATAATGTGGGCACGTGGTGCGCGCACCGCGTGACCACCGTGCGTGCATGGCACTAACTGCGTAAAGTGGGCGCACGGTGCGCGAAGCGCACCGCGTGCTCACTGTGCGCGCACGGTGCGCGCACGGAACGAACTGCGTTAACTGGGCGCGCACGCCACGAATGGCGTAAAGTAAGTTAGCATTTAAAAAACCGTACAAATTCACTGAAAAAAACATAGGTTTCACACACGTTATAGTTAGGAATTAGCATTTAAAAAACCTTGCAAATTCACTGAAAAAACCATAGGTTTCACACATGTTATAGTTAGCTGTACATTTTACTGATAAAAAACCAATGAAATTCCCCCGTTATAGTTACTGTAGGCAACTATAACTCACGCGACCGTAATCCTCTGCTGATGACATATGTGTCTTTATGAAAAAAAAATATTTGTAATATATGTATAGCTAAAATTTAATGGAAGAAGACATGGGCAAATAAGTGTCTAAATACAGTATTAGCATCAGCAGAGGATTACGGTCGCGTGAGTTATAGTTGCCTACAGTAACTATAACGGGGGAATTTCATTGGTTTTTTATCAGTAAAATGTACAGCTAACTATAACATGTGTGAAACCTATGGTTTTTTCAGTGAATTTGCAAGGTTTTTTAAATGCTAATTCCTAACTATAACGTGTGTGAAACCTATGGTTTTTTCAGTGAATATATATATATATATATATATATATATATATATATATATATATATATTCACTGACAGAACCAAAGGTTACAGGGACGATAGTTAGGGAAAAGGAATTTTTAAAAACTTAGAAATTCACTGATTGGGATGTAATAGCTAGGGTGACATTTCACTCGCACAAAACCAGAGAAATTTAGCAGCTATAGTTACCTGAGCTAACTATAGCGCATGTCACTGCAACACACTTCTTATGACCTCACACATTACATGACTCATGACATGGTCAGTAACATCACTGATGACATCTCAAATAATATCACTGATGGCATCGCTGATGACATATTGCAGTGAATGTAAGTGTTTCGTAAATGTTTCTGAGACTTAAAGATATATACTAAGCTACTGCATATGTTAAATTAATATCTTTGTGTACACAGGTTGCCCAGTTGAATGTGTAAGCTGAAACGTCCTAGTGTATACAGTAAAGAAAAAATGAGCTATGTTGCCCTTTGGGGATTCCATCGTGCTGGTGCACCTGGCTCTATGATCGGAGAGAGCAGTGGAGTTGAGATATATATGTATGTTTGTAACTATAACAGGGATGTATTCTCTGGATTTGTACGAGTGAAATGTCCAACTAACTATAACTTTCCCTAAAACGTGTTGTGGAGGTTCGGAGGTTCGGAGAGTTCGCTTTGCCACATTTGGAGTTGCGGAAGTTGGTTGCTTCCGGTAACAGACCCCCTTCCTACAAGTTGGTAGCCGTCCAGAACCAAAATTGAAGGAGGAATTCCGGAGAGGAATATTTGGCGGCAGCCCCCTACAGCAGCTGTGATCGGTGACACTAACTATTAATCTGTCAAATGTCACACTAACACAAGCAGAAAAACAACTTTTATCTTTAGAAATCAGTTTCTGCCCTGAAAGTTCTTTCAATTATTCCAATACCAGAATTGACATTTTTTGTTTCATTCGAAAGCTGAAATTAAAAAAATTCTTTACAATCAAGTCAGGTTTGGAATCATCCAAGATACCTCAGGCAATGGAACATGACAACACTACAGAACTCCAAGTTTCCGATGTGCCTGCTTTACTGACTTTACAAGAATTGTACAATGAAGACATTACAACACAGGCGACACGTGATAATGTCAAAAGCAGTACCCAGAGTAAACTACAAGGTATAAGAATGAGCCAAAAAGGTGCAGGCATCAGCCCTTTCAAACCGAAAAGCACATTTCTTCCCATGATGCCCAAAGATTCAGTCGATATTTTCCATGAATGTGTTATCAAAGACATTACAAAACTGTATGCTCAAGTGAAGAAAAAACCCAAGAAGAAATTTTTTTTAAAATCAACAATATGTCCAACTTATAAAAAAAATAGGAGAAAACCATGAATTAATTGTGAATACATCTGACAAGGGAGGAAATATTGTGATATGGCCGAGAAATGAATACATTACAGAAGCAAGGAGACAGCTGGACAACAAAGATTGTTATATGAAAACAAATATAAAGGAATACAATAAAGCTAAAGAAACATTAAGGAAACAATTACTGCAATACAAAAGGGAAGGTTTAATTTCAATGAATGAATATACATTTTTGAACATTGATTTCCCTGTGATGCCAATCATGTATTTAATTCCTAAAGTCCACAAAAAGATCCGGCCAGTACCAGGAAGGCCCATCATCTCGGCCATCAACAGTGTCAGTGAACACATCTCCTAATATGTGGACTTCTTTCTACGAGACTTTGTGAAAAAAGGCGCAGCCTTTCTTTGAATATGAAACGGTGCAACCTTCCACGGCAGGACAGCCGTGTAAATTGATGTATATCAATCGCCCAAGCTTTGAAGGGAGCACTCACAGCTGATGTGAGCCATTCGGTTAAAATAACTGTAGAAAACTGTGGAGCCTCGAAACGCGTCACAGCAGTAAAATAAAGAAGCCTGGAAATATAATTGCTGGTTTTCTACAGTTATTTGAACCGAATGGCTCACATCAGCTGTGAGTGCTCCCTTCAAAGCTTGGGCGATTGAAGGGAGCATGAAGGAAAATACCGACCGGCTGAAATTAAAGGGGCCTACTAAAGGTATTTTAAACTAAAGAGTGGTGATTAAAGTAAAGAGGTGGCATGGGACCCACTATGGGGAATAATGGCTTTCCAATGGATACTATGAATCAAAGCATGCATTAGAAATATTAACGCAAGGAGACGTAGCCCACTGAGGGCAGGACACATAAAAAGAAGCATGCAGTTTTGGAAATCTATGCCGCATCTTACCAGCTGCCAGAGGAAGAGGCTGGAGCCTCGAAACGCATCCCAGCAGTAAAATAAAGAAGCCTGGAAATGTCATTGCTGGTTTTCTACAGTTATTTGAACCGAATGGCTCACATCAGCTGTGAGTGCTCCCATGTAAACTTGGGCGATTGATATACATATATATATATATATTTCCATTACTCCGTCAACATCCATTCCAAACAGACGAAGATAGACCCAGGTTTGTGTGCTCATTCAGAGATTTATTTTCCAAAGCCCTGCACCATCACCATTACGCGTTTCAGCCTCACGGAGGCCTTGATCACATGATACGCTGATAGAGAGTTTTTTTCTATTTTTAAAGTGCCAGTGCGCAAAAACGTGTGTTTAAACACTCCCACATTGATACATAGACATAGAGAACAGATTGTCCCCACGTATGTAATGTGTTCCCAAGATTGTGCAAATAAAGCAGCGTAATACAGTACCATGATAAAATACCAAAGTGCAAAATGACGCTGAACATAGTAAATATATACAAATATACATATATAAATACTCATGGATGAAATCATAGCATTGATAAAATATCTTAAAAATGCTAAAAATGATCCACTGCTAAAATGTTATACTCGTTAAAACCATTACACCTGGTAGAGTTTGGCAGCATAATGCCCAATCCTATCTCTATCTAGGGTGCACAGTTAAACATAAACATCATATTCATTTGTCAAGGAATCGATTATTAGGCCTGAATGCTCCTTGTGAATACCAACAATTAGGGAACAATAGTCTCCGTCTTACAGCATTGTGAGCTCATTGCATGCAAAAAATGTCCAGCTGTCTGCCCCAGTGGGCCTAGATCTTCAAACGTGGGAAAGATAAAGTGCAAAAATGTGCTGTGCAAAGTATACCAAATTACATCCTATCACAGCCGTGATTGGGGTATGTAAACATATACAAAAAGGAAATGAGAATTCGATTTCATTTTCCCGCAACTTATACACAGAATTAAAATCATCAGTTTCATTAAAAGAAAGTTATCTACAATCAAGAAGCAGCAGTAATTTTCAATATTGATATCAGCCAATAAATATTCATTTTTATAGACAGGTAAAAAATTCTTCACTAGCATTGAAACCCTGTGGTGCCTTACTGTCCAATTTGAGTATATATCTGGTTTCTATCTGTCGTAATAACCGTTCTCGGTTACCCCCTCTTCTTAGTGGCAACACCGAGTCAATGACATAGTATTTGAGGTGTGCCAAGTTATTTTCATGGCACTCCTTGAAGTGCCTAGCCACTGGGTATGCCGCATCACAGTTATTGATGGCTCTAATGTGCTGGAGCACCCGTTTGTGAACCTGTAGTTTCGTACTACCGACATACCGCAGGCCACACGAGCACTCCAGCACATATATTGCATACTCTGTTTTGCAGTTTAAGGCTTTGTTGATTTTCACAGGGCTAGGCTGAAATGGCATTTGGTATGTTTGTGTATTAATACCATATTTGCATGCCTTACAGATAGCACATTTGATAAATCCCTTTCTTTTTCCGAGCCAAGTGTTTGTAAGCCTGACCTCTGGGCTGATCTTAACCAAGACATTACTCATAGAGCGAGCTCTTCTGAAAGCAATACTAGGGGATTTATTCATTTCTTTGCCCAAAACAGGATCATTACAGACTAAGGGCCAGCTTTTATTGACAATCCTACGTATTGATTTGTGTTGTACGTTGTATGTCATTATGAGACGAGTAGGCTGAACCAGATCGATATTTAAAGTGGATTTACGTCTCAATGTGTTCGATCTTTGTATTTTATTGGCCTTGGCCATGGCTTGATCCAAGACCTTCTCTGAGTATCCCCTGTCAAGGAACCTCCCTTTGCATTCCCGCTGAGCTAGTGTACATTCCTTATCTGTGCTACAAATCCTGCGAATCCTCAACATTTCCCCGAAGGGGATGCTGCTGATTAAATGTGGCGGATGATGACTGCGCGCATGCAGGACTGTATTGCCAGAGGTGGGTTTTCTATGAAGTCGTGTTTCCAGTCTATTATTGAACACAAATACCTCAACATCTAGGTAGAATATACTGCTCTTGCTCATCTCAGCCGTGAACTTGAGATTTAAATTATTGATGTTTAATTTCACAATAAACTCCTGTGCTGACTGTTCTGTGCCATTCCAAATTAAAAACAAGTCATCAATATACCTGTACCAACAAACAATCTGATTTCTTACAGTGTCACCATGATTCGCCATGAGGACCTGCTCCTCCCTGTGCCCCATATGCAAGCATATATATATATTATCTACTGGCGGTCGGTAGATAGTTATAGTTAGGACCGTGTTTCCATAGGAAATCTCAAAATTCTATTTTGAATAACTTTGGCGCCGGTTGACGAATCCTCGCAAAATTTTCAAAACTAATGGGGCGCTCCACTCAGCTCCTACCCTGAAAGTCTCGCGCGACCGCCACTCTATCAGTGATGTCATGAGTGATGCCACTGACAATGTCATGAGTGATGCAATATGTGACGTCATGAGCAGTGGATTGCGGGCGCGCGAGTTATAGTTATCTGAACTAACTATAACGGGGGAATGTCATTGGTTTTTTACGAGTGAAATGTCCACCTAACTATAACATGTGTGAAACCTATGGTTTTTTAAGTGAATTTGCAAGGTTTTTTAAATACTAATTCCTAACTATAACGTGTGTGAAACCTATGGTTTTTTCAGTGACTATATATATACATATATATATATATATATATATATATATTCACTGACAAAACCAAAGGTTACAGGGACTTTAGTTAGGGAAAAGGAATTTTTAAAAACTTAGAAATTCACTGATTGGGATGCAATAGCTAGGGTGACATTTCACTCGCACAAAACCAGAGAAATTTAGCAGCTATAGTTACCTGAGCTAACTATAACGTATGTCACCGCAACACACTTCTTATGACCTCACACATTACATGACTCATGACATGGTCAGTAACATCACTGATGACATCTCAAATAATATCACTGATGGCATCGCTGATGACATATTGCAGTGAATGTAAGTGTTTCGTAAATGTTTCTGAGACTTAAAGATATATACTAAGCTACTGCATATGTTAAATTAATATCTTTGTGTACACAGGTTGCCCAGTTGAATGTGTAAGCTGAAACGTCCTAGTGTATACAGTAAAGAAAAAATGAGCTATGTTGCCCTTTGGGGATTCCATCGTGCTGGTGCACCTGGCTCTATGATCGGAGAGAGCAGTGGAGTTGAGATATATATGTATGTTTGTAACTATAACAGGGATGTATTCTCTGGATTTGTACGAGTGAAATGTCCAACTAACTATAACTTTCCCTAAAACGTGTTGTGGAGGTTCGGAGGTTCGGAGAGTTCGCTTTGCCACATTTGGAGTTGCGGAAGTTGGTTGCTTCCGATAACAGACCCCCTTCCTACAAGTTGGTAGCTGTCCAGAACCAAAATTGAAGGAGGAATTCCGGAGAGGAATATTTGGCGGCAGCCCCCTACAGCAGCTGTGATCGGTGACACTAACTATTAATCTGTCAAATGTCACACTAACACAAGCAGAAAAACAACTTTTATCTTTAGAAATCAGTTTCTGCCCTGAAAGTTCTTTCAATTATTCCAATACCAGAATTGACATTTTTTGTTTCATTCGAAAGCTGAAATTAAAAAAATTCTTTACAATCAAGTCAGGTTTGGAATCATCCAAGATACCTCAGGCAATGGAACATGACAACACTACAGAACTCCAAGTTTCCGATGGGCCTGCTTTACTGACTTTACAAGAATTGTACAATGAAGACATTACAACACAGGCGACACGTGATAATGTCAAAAGCAGTACCCAGAGTAAACTATAAGGTATAAGAATGAGCCAAAAAGGTGCAGGCATCACCCCTTTCAAACCGAAAAGCACATTTCTTCCCATGATGCCCAAAGATTCAGTCGATATTTTCCATGAATGTGTTATCAAAGACATTACAAAACTGTATGCTCAAGTGAAGAAAAAACCCAAGAAGAAAATTTTTTTAAAATCAACAATATGTCCAACTTATAAAAAAAATAGGAGAAAACCATGAATTAATTGTGAATACATCTGACAAGGGAGGAAATATTGTGATATGGCCGAGAAATGAATACATTACAGAAGCAAGGAGACAGCTGGACAACAAAGATTGTTATATGAAAACAAATATAAAGGAATACAATAAAGCTAAAAAACATTAAGGAATCAATTACTGCAATACAAAAGGGAAGGTTTAATTTCAATGAATGAATATACATTTTTGAACATTGATTGCCCTGTGATGCCAATCATGTATTTAATTCCTAAAGTCCACAAAAAGATCCGGCCAGTACCAGGAAGGCCCATCATCTCGGCCATCAACAGTGTCAGTAAACACATCTCCCAATATGTGGACTTCTTTCTACGAGACTTTGTGAAAAAACTACCAAGTTATGTGAAAGATACGGGTGACTTTTTGAATAAGATCAAACATATCACTTGGGACGAGGCCTTTTTTCTGATTTCTTTAGCCATTGAATCATTATATACTAGCATTGATCATATGACAGGTCTGAATGCAGTGAAACATTTTCTTGAAACTAGAGTTTGCGAATTTTATGAACATAACAAAATGCTTTTGGACTTGATATCATGGTGTCTACACAACAATTTTTTTATTTTTGGAAAGGATACCCTGAAGCAACTAAGAGGCATCGCTATGGGATCCTGTTTCTCCCCCAGCTATGCCTGTTTGCATGTTGGCTGGTGGGAGGAACAGGTCCTAAAGAAGGAACATCAAGATCTCTATAACCAACATGTACTGGTTAAGGTACATTGATGATGTTTTTTTAATTTGGAAGGGAGATGAGGAGAGTGCTATCAAGTTTATTTCCACTCTTAATAAGAACTCTATGAACTTGTATTTTACCTCCCAGATCAGTAACACTAATATAGAATTTCTTGATGTGAGAATCATGGTATCAAATAACAAATTAGAGACAACATTGTTTAGAAAGTCCACAGCAGGAAATAGTACTCTGCATGCCAGTAGTAGTCATCCAAAGCATTTGATCGATAGTATTTCGTATGGCGAAATGATGAGGATCAAGCTTATTTGCAGTACTACTAAAGAATTCAAAAATTGCCGACAAAATGCTATGCAGAGACTGAAGAAAAGGGGTTACCGTAGTAGGATTTTGACACAGGCCTTCATTAAATCACAGGGCAGACCAAGAGAAACATTGTTACAAAGTAATGAAAAAGTGAAAGGGGTGACCGAGACTGAAACTAGCCACAGACTAATTACAACATACAGTAGCCAAGAGAGAAGAATCAAATCTATCATAAGAAAAATTGGCCTATTGTATTAACAGATGGGTGCTGGGACCCCGTCTTCCCAGTTTTCCAACCATTAATTTTAGGAAGGCTAAGTCCATGCAGAGCCAGTTGGTTAAGAATAGTCCAGAGGTAGGAACTACGGGTACATGGCTCAAACCAAGACAAGGGTTTTTTAAATGTTCTTCCTGCCGTGCGTGTAAGTTTTGTACCAACACCACCAAATACACAACCCCATTTTCCGATAAGGCCAATAACATTCAGGGCAATTACAACTGCCGTACTGAGTATGCTGAGTATGTTCTGACATGCACCTGCGGCTTGCGTTATGTGGGAAGCAACAAGCTGCAGGTGCACGTCAGGATATTGCAGCATATCAGGGCCATGGTCAATAATGACACATCCTACCCTGTAGCAATACATTTCAAAAGTACACATGATAATGACTTGAGTTGCCTTTCGTACTTTGTGATTAATGCAATTTCACCCCTTAGAAGAGGGGGAAACAAAGAAAAGATGCTTAGACAACTTGAATCTCGAACCATTTTGGAGTTAGACAGCAAAGTTCCGCATGGACTGAATACAACTGAAGATATGCACAATTTTTTATAATAGTGAAGGGAGAGATTCCCTTCTGCATTATATATTTCTTTTCTATGAGTTTTTAGCCATTGAAATACTGTTTACATCTGTCTACCTTCGCAGGTAGTCAGATACGGTGCATTTACCTTTTTTTAATAAGTTTATATAGTGGATTGTTTAGCCGCTTTGCACTTTAAACACTCAGATCATTAGTTTTATCACATTTTTTAGGGGGTTATTTATATAAAAAAAAAATTATCAAAAAGATTTTTTTAGGGAATTAGCACCGTGAATCACAAGCTGCACTTGCACTGGTTATATGGCACTTTCTTACACATAAAACACATGATACAGTAAACATGGATGATAACGTGTTTTATACCATAATATAAATTATTTTTTATGCATTTTGGTAAGGCGGAGTTAATATTACGTACGAGCTAGGCAACTGTCTCATTCAACAACATTGTTTGAGATTATGAGGAAAGAAACTATAATTATATAGCATTTAGGCTGAAATAATTTTTCTCGCCCATTATATGTTTTCTGACGATGGTGCAAACATCACAAACATTGTGTAGTTCGAAGGGAAATGAAAGTTTTTTGCAGCGCTACAATAATATGCTTTATGATTAATCAAAGCAAAGATAACACTATTCTACGCACGCTGCATCTTTCACATTATATATATATATATATATATTAAAGCTCCAAGGTGCCCACAGGCAAGGTTGCACTCATCCAGCAGCACTTCACTTACAAGCGGGTAAAGGACATCTCCGCATGCCGGTCTGCAGCTCTCATGTCTCGATTTAAAGCCTGACGCGTTTCTGAGCCTTCGCTCGTCTTCAGAGGCTCGACTTGAGTATGGCGCTTTGACACTCCCACTATTTAAACCATAAACGCCCAGGATTGGGCAAACTACAATGAGTTTGAACGCACTGCATTGTGGGACTAATAGTCCGTGTCATCTCCCTGTATGGGTGCGTCTCTGCCATTTCACAGCCCTGGATGGGCCCCGGGATGCAGGTGTCCATTGATCCCTCGGCTGCTGCCTCACTTCAGAGGCTCGGCGAATTCCGGCCCCCGTGACCCCCATTTCTCTCGGGGGGGGTGCAAACCTTCGCGGCTGGGCTGCCGCGTGTCAATTAAAGCTCCAAGGTGCCCACAGGCAAGGTTGCACTCATCCAGCAGCACTTCACTTACAAGCGGGTAAAGGACATCTCCGCATGCCGGTCTGCAGCTCTCATGTCTCGATTTAAAGCCTGACGCGTTTCTAAGCCTTCGCTCGTCTTCAGAGGCTCGACTTGAGTATGGCGCTTTGACACTCCCACTATTTAAACCATAAACGCCCAGGATTGGGCAAACTCCAATGAGTTTGAACGCACTGCATTGTGGGACTAATAGTCCGTGTCATCTCCCTGTATGGGTGCGTCTCTGCCATTTCACAGCCCTGGATGGGCCCCGGGATGCAGGTGTCCATTGATCCCTCGGCTGCTGCCTCACTTCAGAGGCTCGGCGAATTCCGGCCCCCGTGACCCCCATTTCTCTCGGGGGGGTGCAAACCTTCGCGGCTGGGCTGCCGCGTGTCAATTAAAGCTCCAAGGTGCCCACAGGCAAGGTTGCACTCATCCAGCAGCACTTCACTTACAAGCGGGTAAAGGACATCTCCGCATGCCGGTCTGCAGCTCTCATGTCTCGATTTAAAGCCTGACGCGTTTCTGAGCCTTCGCTCGTCTTCAGAGGCTCGACTTGAGTATGGCGCTTTGACACTCCCACTATTTAAACCATAAACGCCCAGGATTGGGCAAACTCCAATGAGTTTGAACGCACTGCATTGTGGGACTAATAGTCCGTGTCATCTCCCTGTATGGGTGCGTCTCTGCCATTTCACAGCCCTGGATGGGCCCCGGGATGCAGGTGTCCATTGATCCCTCGGCTGCTGCCTCACTTCAGAGGCTCGGCGAATTCCGGCCCCCGTGACCCCCATTTCTCTCGGGGGGGTGCAAACCTTCGCGGCTGGGCTGCCGCGTGTCAATTAAAGCTCCAAGGTGCCCACAGGCAAGGTTGCACTCATCCAGCAGCACTTCACTTACAAGCGGGTAAAGGACATCTCCGCATGCCGGTCTGCAGCTCTCATGTCTCGATTTAAAGCCTGACGCGTTTCTGAGCCTTCGCTCGTCTTCAGAGGCTCGACTTGAGTATGGCGCTTTGACACTCCCACTATTTAAACCATAAACGCCCAGGATTGGGCAAACTCCAATGAGTTTGAACGCACTGCATTGTGGGACTAATAGTCCGTGTCATCTCCCTGTATGGGTGCGTCTCTGCCATTTCACAGCCCTGGATGGGCCCCGGGATGCAGGTGTCCATTGATCCCTCGGCTGCAGCCTCACTTCAGAGGCTCGGCGAATTCCGGCCCCCGTGACCCCCATTTCTCTCGGGGGGGTGCAAACCTTCGCGGCTGGGCTGCCGCGTGTCAATTAAAGCTCCAAGGTGCCCACAGGCAAGGTTGCACTCATCCAGCAGCACTTCACTTACAAGCGGGTAAAGGACATCTCCGCATGCCGGTCTGCAGCTCTCATGTCTCGATTTAAAGCCTGACGCGTTTCTGAGCCTTCGCTCGTCTTCAGAGGCTCGACTTGAGTATGGCGCTTTGACACTCCCACTATTTAAACCATAAACGCCCAGGATTGGGCAAACTCCAATGAGTTTGAACGCACTGCATTGTGGGACTAATAGTCCGTGTCATCTCCCTGTATGGGTGCGTCTCTGCCATTTCACAGCCCTGGATGGGCCCCGGGATGCAGGTGTCCATTGATCCCTCGGCTGCTGCCTCACTTCAGAGGCTCGGCGAATTCCGGCCCCCGTGACCCCCATTTCTCTCGGGGGGGTGCAAACCTTCGCGGCTGGGCTGCCGCGTGTCAATTAAAGCTCCAAGGTGCCCACAGGCAAGGTTGCACTCATCCAGCAGCACTTCACTTACAAGCGGGTAAAGGACATCTCCGCATGCCGGTCTGCAGCTCTCATGTCTCGATTTAAAGCCTGACGCGTTTCTGAGCCTTCGCTCGTCTTCAGAGGCTCGACTTGAGTATGGCGCTTTGACACTCCCACTATTTAAACCATAAACGCCCAGGATTGGGCAAACTCCAATGAGTTTGAACGCACTGCATTGTGGGACTAATAGTCCGTGTCATCTCCCTGTATGGGTGCGTCTCTGCCATTTCACAGCCCTGGATGGGCCCCGGGATGCAGGTGTCCATTGATCCCTCGGCTGCTGCCTCACTTCAGAGGCTCGGCGAATTCCGGCCCCCGTGACCCCCATTTCTCTCGGGGGGGTGCAAACCTTCGCGGCTGGGCTGCCGCGTGTCAATTAAAGCTCCAAGGTGCCCACAGGCAAGGTTGCACTCATCCAGCAGCACTTCACTTACAAGCGGGTAAAGGACATCTCCGCATGCCGGTCTGCAGCTCTCATGTCTCGATTTAAAGCCTGACGCGTTTCTGAGCCTTCGCTCGTCTTCAGAGGCTCGACTTGAGTATGGCGCTTTGACACTCCCACTATTTAAACCATAAACGCCCAGGATTGGGCAAACTCCAATGAGTTTGAACGCACTGCATTGTGGGACTAATAGTCCGTGTCATCTCCCTGTATGGGTGCGTCTCTGCCATTTCGCAGCCCTGGATGGGCCCCGGGATGCAGGTGTCCATTGATCCCTCGGCTGCTGCCTCACTTCAGAGGCTCGGCGAATTCCGGCCCCCGTGACCCCCATTTCTCTCGGGGGGTGCAAACCTTCGCGGCTGGGCTGCCGCGTGTCAATTAAAGCTCCAAGGTGCCCACAGGCAAGGTTGCACTCATCCAGCAGCACTTCACTTACAAGCGGGTAAAGGACATCTCCGCATGCCGGTCTGCAGCTCTCATGTCTCGATTTAAAGCCTGACGCATTTCTGAGCCTTCGCTCGTCTTCAGAGGCTCGACTTGAGTATGGCGCTTTGACACTCCCACTATTTAAACCATAAACGCCCAGGATTGGGCAAACTCCAATGAGTTTGAACGCACTGCATTGTGGGACTAATAGTCCGTGTCCGTGTCATCTCCCTGTATGGGACATGAGAGCTGCAGACCGGCATGCGGAGATGTCCTTTACCCGCTTGTAAGTGAAGTGCTGCTGGATGAGTGCAACCTTGCCTGTGGGCACCTTGGAGCTTTAATTGACACGCGGCAGCCCAGCCGCGAAGGTTTGCACCCCCCCGAGAAAAATGGGGGTCACGGGGGCCGGAATTCGCCGAGCCTCTGAAGTGAGGCAGCAGCCGAGGGATCAATGGACACCTGCATCCCGGGGCCCATCCAGGGCTGTGAAATGGCAGAGACGCACCCATACAGGGAGATGACACGGACTATTAGTCCCACAATGCAGTGCGTTCAAACTCATTGGAGTTTGCCCAATCCTGGGCGTTTATGGTTTAAATAGTGGGAGTGTCAAAGCGCCATACTCAAGTCGAGCCTCTGAAGACGAGCGAAGGCTCAGAAACGCGTCAGGCTTTAAATCGAGACATGAGAGCTGCAGACCGGCATGCGGAGATGTCCTTTACCCGCTTGTAAGTGAAGTGCTGCTGGATGAGTGCAACCTTGCCTATGGGCACCTTGGAGCTTTAATTGACACGCGGCAGCCCAGCCGCGAAGGTTTGCACCCCCCCGAGAAAAATGGGGGTCACGGGGGCCGGAATTCGCCGAGCCTCTGAAGTGAGGCAGCAGCCGAGGGATCAATGGACACCTGCATCCCGGGGCCCATCCAGGGCTGTGAAATGGCAGAGACGCACCCATACAGGGAGATGACACGGACTATTAGTCCCACAATGCAGTGCGTTCAAACTCATTGGAGTTTGCCCAATCCTGGGCGTTTATGGTTTAAATAGTGGGAGTGTCAAAGCGCCATACTCAAGTCGAGCCTCTGAAGACGAGCGAAGGCTCAGAAACGCGTCAGGCTTTAAATCGAGACATGAGAGCTGCAGACCGGCATGCGGAGATGTTCTTTACCCGCTTGTAAGTGAAGTGCTGCTGGATGAGTGCAACCTTGCCTGTGGGCACCTTGGAGCTTTAATTGACACGCGGCAGCCCAGCCGCGAAGGTTTGCACCCCCCCGAGAAAAATGGGGGTCACGGGGGCCGGAATTCGCCGAGCCTCTGAAGTGAGGCAGCAGCCGAGGGATCAATGGACACCTGCATCCCGGGGCCCATCCAGGGCTGTGAAATGGCAGAGACGCACCCATACAGGGAGATGACACGGACTATTAGTCCCACAATGCAGTGCGTTCAAACTCATTGGAGTTTGCCCAATCCTGGGCGTTTATGGTTTAAATAGTGGGAGTGTCAAAGCGCCATACTCAAGTCGAGCCTCTGAAGACGAGCGAAGGCTCAGAAACGCGTCAGGCTTTAAATCGAGACATGAGAGCTGCAGACCGGCATGCGGAGATGTCCTTTACCCGTTTGTAAGTGAAGTGCTGCTGGATGAGTGCAACCTTGCCTGTGGGCACCTTGGAGCTTTAATTGACACGCGGCAGCCCAGCCGCGAAGGTTTGCACCCCCCCGAGAAAAATGGGGGTCACGGGGGCCGGAATTCGCCGAGCCTCTGAAGTGAGGCAGCAGCCGAGGGATCAATGGACACCTGCATCCCGGGGCCCATCCAGGGCTGTGAAATGGCAGAGACGCACCCATACAGGGAGATGACACGGACTATTAGTCCCACAATGCAGTGCGTTCAAACTCATTGGAGTTTGCCCAATCCTGGGCGTTTATGGTTTAAATAGTGGGAGTGTCAAAGCGCCATACTCAAGTCGAGCCTCTGAAGACGAGCGAAGGCTCAGAAACGCGTCAGGCTTTAAATCGAGACATGAGAGCTGCAGACCGGCATGCGGAGATGTCCTTTACCCGCTTGTAAGTGAAGTGCTGCTGGATGAGTGCAACCTTGCCTGTGGGCACCTTGGAGCTTTAATTGACACGCGGCAGCCCAGCCGCGAAGGTTTGCACCCCCCCGAGAAAAATGGGGGTCACGGGGGCCGGAATTCGCCGAGCCTCTGAAGTGAGGCAGCAGCCGAGGGATCAATGGACACCTGCATCCCGGGGCCCATCCAGGGCTGTGAAATGGCAGAGACGCACCCATACAGGGAGATGACACGGACTATTAGTCCCACAATGCAGTGCGTTCAAACTCATTGGAGTTTGCCCAATCCTGGGCGTTTATGGTTTAAATAGTGGGAGTGTCAAAGCGCCATACTCAAGTCGAGCCTCTGAAGACGAGCGAAGGCTCAGAAACGCGTCAGGCTTTAAATCGAGACATGAGAGCTGCAGACCGGCATGCGGAGATGTCCTTTACCCGCTTGTAAGTGAAGTGCTGCTGGATGAGTGCAACCTTGCCTGTGGGCACCTTGGAGCTTTAATTGACACGCGGCAGCCCAGCCGCGAAGGTTTGCACCCCCCCCGAGAAAAATGGGGGTCACGGGGGCCGGAATTCGCCGAGCCTCTGAAGTGAGGCAGCAGCCGAGGGATCAATGGACACCTGCATCCCGGGGCCCATCCAGGGCTGTGAAATGGCAGAGACGCACCCATACAGGGAGATGACATGGACTATTAGTCCCACAATGCAGTGCGTTCAAACTCATTGGAGTTTGCCCAATCCTGGGCGTTTATGGTTTAAATAGTGGGAGTGTCAAAGCGCCATACTCAAGTCGAGCCTCTGAAGACGAGCGAAGGCTCAGAAACGCGTCAGGCTTTAAATCGAGACATGAGAGCTGCAGACCGGCATGCGGAGATGTCCTTTACCCGCTTGTAAGTGAAGTGCTGCTGGATGAGTGCAACCTTGCCTGTGGGCACCTTGGAGCTTTAATTGACACGCGGCAGCCCAGCCGCGAAGGTTTGCACCCCCCCGAGAAAAATGGGGGTCATGGGGGCCGGAATTCGCCGAGCCTCTGAAGTGAGGCAGCAGCCGAGGGATCAATGGACACCTGCATCCCGGGGCCCATCCAGGGCTGTGAAATGGCAGAGACGCACCCATACAGGGAGATGACACGGACTATTAGTCCCACAATGCAGTGCGTTCAAACTCATTGGAGTTTGCCCAATCCTGGGCGTTTATGGTTTAAATAGTGGGAGTGTCAAAGCGCCATACTCAAGTCGAGCCTCTGAAGACGAGCGAAGGCTCAGAAACGCGTCAGGCTTTAAATCGAGACATGAGAGCTGCAGACCGGCATGCGGAGATGTCCTTTACCCGCTTGTAAGTGAAGTGCTGCTGGATGAGTGCAACCTTGCCTGTGGGCACCTTGGAGCTTTAATTGACACGCGGCAGCCCAGCCGCGAAGGTTTGCACCCCCCCGAGAAAAATGGGGGTCACGGGGGCCGGAATTCGCCGAGCCTCTGAAGTGAGGCAGCAGCCGAGGGATCAATGGACACCTGCATCCCGGGGCCCATCCAGGGCTGTGAAATGGCAGAGACGCACCCATACAGGGAGATGACACGGACTATTAGTCCCACAATGCAGTGCGTTCAAACTCATTGGAGTTTGCCCAATCCTGGGCGTTTATGGTTTAAATAGTGGGAGTGTCAAAGCGCCATACTCAAGTCGAGCCTCTGAAGACGAGCGAAGGCTCAGAAACGCGTCAGGCTTTAAATCGAGACATGAGAGCTGCAGACCGGCATGCGGAGATGTCCTTTACCCGCTTGTAAGTGAAGTGCTGCTGGATGAGTGCAACCTTGCCTGTGGGCACCTTGGAGCTTTAATTGACACGCGGCAGCCCAGCCGCGAAGGTTTGCACCCCCCCGAGAAAAATGGGGGTCACGGGGGCCGGAATTCGCCGAGCCTCTGAAGTGAGGCAGCAGCCGAGGGATCAATGGACACCTGCATCCCGGGGCCCATCCAGGGCTGTGAAATGGCAGAGACGCACCCATACAGGGAGATGACACGGACTATTAGTCCCACAATGCAGTGCGTTCAAACTCATTGGAGTTTGCCCAATCCTGGGCGTTTATGGTTTAAATAGTGGGAGTGTCAAAGCGCCATACTCAAGTCGAGCCTCTGAAGACGAGCGAAGGCTCAGAAACGCGTCAGGCTTTAAATCGAGACATGAGAGCTGCAGACCGGCATGCGGAGATGTCCTTTACCCGCTTGTAAGTGAAGTGCTGCTGGATGAGTGCAACCTTGCCTGTGGGCACCTTGGAGCTTTAATTGACACGCGGCAGCCCAGCCGCGAAGGTTTGCACCCCCCCGAGAAAAATGGGGGTCACGGGGGCCGGAATTCGCCGAGCCTCTGAAGTGAGGCAGCAGCCGAGGGATCAATGGACACCTGCATACCGGGGCCCATCCAGGGCTGTGAAATGGCAGAGACGCACCCATACAGGGAGATGACACGGACTATTAGTCCCACAATGCAGTGCGTTCAAACTCATTGGAGTTTGCCCAATCCTGGGCGTTTATGGTTTAAATAGTGGGAGTGTCAAAGCGCCATACTCAAGTCGAGCCTCTGAAGACGAGCGAAGGCTCAGAAACGCGTCAGGCTTTAAATCGAGACATGAGAGCTGCAGACCGGCATGCGGAGATGTCCTTTACCCGCTTGTAAGTGAAGTGCTGCTGGATGAGTGCAACCTTGCCTGTGGGCACCTTGGAGCTTTAATTGACACGCGGCAGCCCAGCCGCGAAGGTTTGCACCCCCCCGAGAAAAATGGGGGTCACGGGGGCCGGAATTCGCCGAGCCTCTGAAGTGAGGCAGCAGCCGAGGGATCAATGGACACCTGCATCCCGGGGCCCATCCAGGGCTGTGAAATGGCAGAGACGCACCCATACAGGGAGATGACACGGACTATTAGTCCCACAATGCAGTGCGTTCAAACTCATTGGAGTTTGCCCAATCCTGGGCGTTTATGGTTTAAATAGTGGGAGTGTCAAAGCGCCATACTCAAGTCGAGCCTCTGAAGACGAGCGAAGGCTCAGAAACGCGTCAGGCTTTAAATCGAGACATGAGAGCTGCAGACCGGCATGCGGAGATGTCCTTTACCCGCTTGTAAGTGAAGTGCTGCTGGATGAGTGCAACCTTGCCTGTGGGCACCTTGGAGCTTTAATATATATATATATATACGGTTTTACAATTGAAATATATATGTTGGATATTGATGGATTTTTACATATCTATATTGTGTATTATATTAGAGACATTTATTTATATTTGTACCTTTTTTATTGACAATTCATTGATATTGTTTTTAAATCCCAAAAATGTGTCATATTTATATTTATATTTATGCATATATCAATTTTTCCATTCGCACTTGAGATGTTGTTTTAATATTTGCATTTGTATTTATACAGCAATATTTTGCACATTTGCCTGCTTGCACACTATTTGAAATATTGCCTTCATTGAGCATAACGGTACCAAATTACGGAAGGTTTCTTTCATGTCTATAATCATGTGATACAGGAAGTAATTCACCCAGCATGTTTAAAAATGTTTTGGCGGAATGGCTCTCGGTGTGTGAACAAGGGCACGGCTATGCTCGAAACGCGTCACGAGTAAAATAATAAAATGTACCTGCCGTTTCTATCGGGGTCTGCTTCCCTCCATTCTCCGCTGTTGTTGCTGTCGCGCTGCTGTGGAGGTTCGGAGAGTTTGCTTTGCCACATACATATATATATATACACACACACACATATATATATGTGTCTGTATATATATATATATTTTTCCCAGCCCCCACTTGACGAATTAACCCCAGACTTTTAGAATAGGAGTTGACCGGAGCGCACAACCAGTTTTGAAAATTTCGCGAAGATTCGTCATCCAGCACCAAAGTTATTGGGAAAAGAATGGATAATAGGTCCTAACTATAACTACCTACTGGTGACTGCCAGTAGGTAATATATATATATATATATATATATATATATATATATATATATATATATATATATATATCACACCAACATCTCCTCCCATTGAGCAAGGTCAGGGGACACAGCGGGGCTTAAGTGAACTTCATTCAAAGAAATAAGGCATTACGCATTTCAGTGACTGCCTTCATCAGATGCCTCCTTCTCAACACCAATCTCTCTCAGTCAGAGTCCTTTATAGGCGCCTCCTATCAGGGTGGTGGAGTGCGCACCTGGTTCGCGTTTCCTTGTAGCTGCTGCGGTAATTCGATTTGCCGGAACTACCAATCCCACAATGCAGCTTGTAGGTGACCAAATGCCGGGATAAGGGTCGTTTTTTGCCCGCAAATCCAGGGAGAGAGCTTGGGCAGCAATTGAAACAAAGTTCTCCTGTCCCCTACTTCCAGCTCACCGTACCTTCTGGGGCAGGGGGTCGAGGACACCTGTACAGTGACTGCATCCTTCCATGCAGTCCTGGACCAGCTACCGCCGACATACTCCTTGCTTCCAGGGGTCAGGTTGCAGGTCACGGCGATCCGATAATTCGGGTAAACTTCCAACTGTTGCCAATGTTGTCATGACCGCTTTACGGAAGGGTCCCCTGTGCGTGTCCTCAGCAAAAACATGCCAAATATCACACCAACATCTCCTCCCATCGAGCAAGATCAGGGGACACAGCGGGGCTTCAGTGAACTTTATTAAAAGAAATAAGGCATTACGTGTTTCGGCGACTGCCTTCATCAGATACCTCCTTCTTAACAGCAGTCTCTCTCAGTCAGAGTCCTTTATAGGTGCCTCCAACCAGGGTGGTGGAGTGCGCACCTGGTTCACGTTTCCTTGTAGTTGCCGTGGTAATTCGATTTGCCGGAACTACCGATCCCACAATGCAGCTTGTAGGTGACCAAATGCCGGAATAAGGGTTGTTTTTCGCCCGCGAATCCAGGGAGAGAGCTTGGGCAGAAATTGAAACAAATTTCTCCTGTCCCCTACTTCCAGCTCACCGTACCTTCTGGGGCAGAGGGTCGAGGACGCCTGTATAGTGACTGCATCCTTCCATGCAGTCATGGACCAGCTACCGCCGACATATTTCTTGCTTCCAGGGGTCAGGTTGCGGGTCACGGCGATCCGATACTTCAGGTAAACTTGCAACTGTTGCCAATGTTGTCGTGACCACTTTACGGGAAGGGTCCTCTGTGCGTGTCATCAGAAAAAGCACGCCAAATATCACACCAACATCTCCTCCTATCGAGCAAGATCAGGGGACACAGCGGGGCTTCAGTGAACTTTATTAAAAGAAATAAGGCATTACGCGTTTCGGCGACTGCCTTCATCAGATGCCTCCTTCTTAACACCAGTCTCTCTCAGAGTCCTTAATATGCGCCTCCTACCAGGGTGGGGGAGTGCGCACCTGGTTTGCGTTTCCTTGTAGCTGCCGCGGTAATTCGATTTGCAGGAACTACCAATCCCACAATGCAGCTTGTAGGTGACCAAATGCCGGGATGAGGGTTGTTTTTCGCCCGCGAATCCAGGGAGAGAGCTTGGGCAGAAATTGAAACAAAGTTCTCCTGTCCCCTACTTCCAGCTCACCGTACCTTCTGGGGCAGAGGGTCGAGGACGCCTGTATAGTGACTGTATCCTTCCATGCAGTCATGGACCAGCTACCGCTGACACACTCCTCGCTTCCAGAGGTCAGGTTGCGAGTCACGGCGATCCGATACTTCGGGTAAACTTCCAACTGTTGCCAATGTTGTCGTGACCACTTTACGGAAGGGTCCCCTGTGCGTGTCATTAGCAAAAACACGCCAAATATCACACCAACATCACCTCCCATTGAGCAAGATCAGGGGACACAGCGGGCTTCAGTGAACTTTATTAAAAGAAATAAGGCATTACGCGTTTCGGCGACTGCCTTCATCAGATGCCTCCTTCTTAACACCAGTCTCTCTCAGTCAGAGTCCTTTATAGGCGCCTCCAACCAGGGTGGTGGAGTGCGCACCTGGTTTGCGTTTCCTTGTAGCTGCCGTGGTAATTCGATTTGCCGGAACTACCGATCCCACAATGCAGCTTGTAGGTGACCAAATGCCGGGATAAGGGTTGTTTTTCGCCTGCGAATCCAGGGAGAGAGCTTGGGCAGAAATTGAAACAAAGTTCTCCTGTCCCTACTTCCAGCTCACTGTACGTTCTGGGGCAGGGGGTCGAGGACGCCTGTACATTGACTGCGTCCTTCCATGCAGTCATGGAATAGCTACCGCCGACATACTCCTTGCTTCCAGGGGTCAGGTGGCGGGTCACGGCGATCCAATACTTCGGGTAAACTTCCAACTGTTGCCAATGTTGTCGTGACCACTTTACGGAAGGGTCACCTGTGCATGTCATCAGCAAAAACACGCCAAATATCACACCAACATCACCTCCCATTGAGCAAGATCAGGGGACACAGCGGGCTTCAGTGAACTTTATTAAAAGAAGTAAGGCATTACGCGTTTCGGCGACTGTCTTCATCAGATGCCTCCTACTTAACACCAGTCTCTCTCAGTCAGAGTCCTTAATAGGCGCCTCCAACCAGGGTGGTGGAGTGCGCACCTGGTTCGCATTTTCTTGTAGGTGCCACGGTAATTCGATTTGCCGGAACCACCGATCCCACAATGCAGCTTGTAGGTGACCAAATGCCAGGATAAGGGTTGTTTTTCACCCGCGAAACCAGGGTGAGAGCTTGGGCAGAAATTGAAACAAAGTTCTTCTGTCCCTTACTTCCAGCTCACCGTACCTTCTGGGGCAGGGGGTTGAGGACGCCTGTACAGTGACTGCGTCCTTCCATGCAGTCATGGACCAGCTACCGCCGACATACTCCTTGCTTCCAGGGGTCAGGTTGCGTGTCACAGCGATCCGATACTTCGGGTAAACTTCCAACTGTTGCCAATGTTGTCGTGACCACTTTACGGAAGGGTCCCCTGTGCGTGTCAACAGCAAAAACACGCCAAATATCACACCAACATCTCCTCCCATTGAGCAAGATCAGGGGACACAGCGGGGCTTCATGAACTTTATTAAAAGAAATAAGGCATTACGCGTTTCGGCAACTGCCTTCATCAGATGCCTACTTCTTAACACCAGTCTCTCTCAGTCAGAGTCTTCCAACCAGGGTGTTGGAGTGCACACCTGGTTCGGGTGTCCTTGTAGCTGCCGAGGTAATTTGATTTGCCGGAACTACCGATCCCACAATGCAGCTTGTAGGTGACCAAATGCTGGGTTAAGGGTTGTTTTTCACCCGCGAATCCAGGGTGAGAGCTTGGGCAGAAATTGAAACAAAGTTCTCCTGTCCCCTACTTCCAGCTCACTGTACTTTCTGGGGCAGGGGGTCGAGGACGCCTGTACAGTGACTGCGTCCTTCCATGCAGTCATGGACCAGCTACCGCCGACATACTCCTTGCTTCCAGGGGTCATGTTGCGACATAGGAGACCCTTCTGTAAAGTGGGCACAACAACATTGGCAACAGTTGGAAGTTTACCCGAAAATATCGGATCACCGTGACCCGCAACCTGACCCCTGGAAACAAGGAGTATGTTGGCGGTAGCTGGTCCATGACTGCATGGAAGGACGCAGTCACTGTACAGGCGTCCTCGACCCCCTGCCCCAGAAGGTACGGTGAGCTGGAAGTTGGGGACAGGAGATCTTTTTTTTAATTTCTGCCCAAGCTCTCTCCCTGGATTCATGGGCGATACACAACCCTTATCCCGGCATTTGTTCACCTACAAGCTGCATTGTGGGATCGGCAGTTCCAGCAAATCGAATTACTGCGGCAGCTACAAGGAAACGCGAGCCTGCTGCGCACTCCACCACCCTGGTAGGAGATGCCTATAAAGGACTCTGACTGAGAGAGACTGGTGTTAAGAAGGAGGCATCTGATGAAGGCAGTTGCCAAAACGGGTAATGCCTTATTTCTTTTAATAAAGTTCACAGAAGCCCCGCTGTGTCCCCTGAACTTGCTCGATGGGAGGAGATGTTGGTGATATATATATTACTACTGGCAGTCGCCAGTAGGTAGTTATAGTTAGGACCTATTATCCATAGGAAATTCGTAACATTCTTTTCCCAATAACTTTGGCTCCGGATGATGAATCTGTGCGAAGTTTTCAAAACTGGTTGGGCGCTCCGGTCAGCTCCTAGCCTAAAAGTGTGGGTGTGATTCGTCAAGCGGGGGCCGAGAAAAAAAAATATATATATATACACACACATATATATATGTGTGTGTGTCTGTATATATAAATAAAACAAAACACGCCTTCTCCGCACTTCCTCGCTTTAGCTGGAGAACAGAGACAACACAAATCCCAAAATCAGGCTTTATTTACAGAGCTGCAATATGACACGTTTTGGGCGGTTGCCCTTGCTCACAGATAGCCAGATACGGCCCGCAATTTTTTTTAAATATGCTTGGTGCACACCACGTGTAAAGATAAACATAGACAAAATACTATGTACAAAATACCTGTGTTTAACATCGGTCAGTCTTTTTTCCCAATTATCATGAAACTTTGATGGAGTAGATAAACAAATCTTGCGCAAATAGCAAAGAAATGAATACATGGTAAATACATCAGTGATGTCATCAGTGATGTCACTGACCATGTCATGAGTGATGTAATATGTGACGTCATCAGCAGTGCATTGCGGGGGCGCGAGTTATAGTCAGCTGAACTAACTATAAAGGGGGAATTTCTCTGGTTTTGTACGAGTGAAATGTCCAACTAACTATAACTTTTCCTAAAACCTATGGTTTTTCAGTGAATTTCAAAGGTTTTTTAAATGCAAATTTCCAACTATAACGTACCTGAAACCTATGATTTTTTCAGTGAATTTCAAAGGTTTCGTAAATGCTTGTTTCTAACTATACCTACAGAGATAGGACATGTGAAGAAAGAAGAAAAAACGCACAGAAAAAAGCAAAAGAAATGCAGAAAGAAGCAACAGAAGTCCACAAAGATGAAGAAAAGTGCAGGAAGAAGCAAGACATGTGCAGAAAGAACCAACAGAGGAGCAGAAAGAAGCCTTGTTGCAAAATCATCCTGTGCCCACAACTTTTTCAGATGGGTACTGGTGGTAACTGACTCTGACTAACCAGGCCTAGAGCCAGTGCTATGCTAAAAGACACTCAGAATACAGTGAAAACACCTACATACATTAGGGAACACTATGCGTTGGGGTACCCCTGTGATTAGCATGACCTCCTCTGTAAGACCCTAGTACATAATAGGACAGGGGGATTAAAACAACCTCTTAAAACGCACCATGGGGAGCGTTTGCACACTGGTGAAGGGAGGTGTTCAGAGGCCAATCCCCTTTTACACTTCTCTGCAACGCAGCTCTGTGGCGCTTACTAGAGGTACCTGGTGAGCTAGTTGGACCCCAGGGACCCTCAGGATTCAAGGGGACTTAATCCCCCAACTCAAACCGCGCCACGGGGTGCGTTTGCACAGTGGTGCAGCCCCACTCCTAGCCCCGGAGCCCTCCGTTGGGGACCGTGGGGGGAGCCCCAATGCCCCCATGGTCCCGTCGGCTCACCGCGTCCTGCGGGAGCCGGCAATGCTAGTAGTAGTAAAGTTAGGACTCTTAACTTTACTACTACTAAATGCCTTTTGTGAATACTGAAAGTCGTGAAGTTAGGATTTTGCCTCAGTTTAGTAGTAGTAAAGTTAGGAGTCCTAACTTTACTACTACTAAATGCCTTCTGTGAATCCCAAAAGTAGTACGTTTAGGATTTTATCTCAGATTAGTTCTGTGAATCGGCCCCTATGTTTCTAACTGTCCATGCCTACCAGTAGGTCCAAAGTTCACAAGACATTCTTTAAACAGCATACTAGCTTCACATTAACTGAAGCAGGTGTGGTTGACTGTTCGCAATTCCAAGCCTATCCCAAACAACATAACTTTTTCTTATTTTTCCACAACCAATCACAGAGTTAGTTATTTTTATATGTTTACATATTCTTTTATATTTTTCTTGCGGTTCTCCATTGTGACTGCCTTTCATCTTCAACACTGCCTCATTCTGCTGCAGCCTTTTCCTGTGTGCTACACCTGCTTGTCTCCAAGACGGTCAAAAGTCTGGATTGTGGGCCATAGTTTTGTGTTTTGGGCCAGAGAGAGTGCTAGAAAGAGTGGTATTGACAGATACCTAGGTTTATCTAATGTACACATTACATGGGTTGGCCAAAGAGGGTTACATTGGCATCAATTGCTGCCTTGGGTAGAAAGCATTGCGGATTGCCAACACCCAGACCTCATGATTGTGCCCTGTGGTGGGAATGACCTAGGCACAATTACTGGGGTAGGACTGGAAATCCTAATGAAGGATACCTTTGGTAAATTAATGTCACTTTTCCCACATTCTGCCTTGGTGTTCTCCAACATTTGCCAAAAATGAAAGTGGCAATGGTCAGCCCAATTTTGTCTGTAGATAGAGAAAACCAGGAAACATGTTAATAAAGCTGTTTCTGCATTTCTCCAAGACCACAACATGAGCTCTATATACCATAATAACTTACACTTTGACATGAACGCAATTTACAAAAAGACAGAGTCCATTTTACAGACACAGGCAACAGGGTGTTCCTCAACAACGTAAAATACTGCATCCTGTTCTTTGTGTAATTATCCTCTACATGCCTTAACACAAAGGCTAATTTCAGAGTCAATCCTTCTCCCAAACACTGGTTCTGTTTGTTTTAAAAACCTATTTTCTAATTTCTCACTCGATGTCGCAGATCTGCTGTGAATCCGTGGCAATATATGGGGCCTGTTGGATATGTTGCTGGTGGATCCATCGGATCCACTGACCCATTCCCAACCAAAAGCACACATTCAATACAAAACAGCAACACATTTAATACAAACTACTCCTATTACAATTTATATAACTGTATCACTGCCTGTGTGTGGGTGTCTGAGTAGTTGTGTAAGTGACTGTGCGGGAATGTGAGGTGCTATATGGGTTTATGAGTGGGTGTGTTAGTGGCTGTGTGGGTGTGTAACTGAGTTTTAGAGTGACTGCGCGGGTATGTGAGTGGGTGTGTCAGTGGTTTTGCTATATGGGTGTGTGAGTGGGTATGTAAGTGGCTGTGTGGGTCCATGAGTTGGTGTGTAAGTGGCTATATGGGTGAGTAAGTGGGTGTGGGAGTAGACATGTGAGTGGATCTCTGAGTCTCTGAGTAAATTTGTGAGTGACTGTGTCAATGTGTGACTTGGTGTGTGAATGGGTGTATGGATGTGTCAGTGGGTGTATGAGTAGTTGTGTGCGTGTGTGAGATAGTGGGTGCATGAGTCTGTGAGTGGGTGCATGTGTTTTTTAATTGGGATATATGGCTGCGGATCAACGGGGTGGTGTGTGAGGGTCTGTTTGGGTGTGTGAGTGGGTGTGTGAGAGTTGTTCTCTGGGTCTCTAAGTTGATGTATCAGTGACTGCATGGGTGTGTGAGAGGGGGTGAGTGTGACTGTATGGATGTGTGATTGGGTGTGTGTGTTTTTTTAATTGAGATCTGGATTCATCGATCCACAGTGGATTCACACGGCGCAATGTGCGAGTGTCCGTAAGGGCGAGTGGATGTTTGAGTGGTTTTCTGGGTCCCTGAGTGGGTGTCAGTGGCTGTATGTGTATGTGAGTGGTTGTCTAAGTGGTTATTTGAGTGTGTAAGAGGGCAAGTGAGTGTGTGATGGGTGGGTGTATGAGAGGGTGTGTAAGTGGCTGTGTGGGTCTGTGAGTTGGTGTGTGAGTGGTTCTCTGGGTCTCTGAGTGGATGTATCAGTGACAGTATGGGTATGTGAGTGGGTGTATGGATGTGTGAGTGGATGGATGAGTAGTTTTGTAGGAGTGTGAGAGTATGTGAACATGTAATGGGTGGGTGCATGAGTGGCTGTGTACGTGGCTGTGTGTGTCACACACTGTATGGGTGTGCCAGTGAGTGTATGTCAATATCCCACTTACCTGACAATAAACAGAAATCTGCAGGAACAAAGATTTCCTTTCACCTGCAGGCTTAATTCTCAGTGCCCCTTGTGATAATGAGCACATGGCCCTTGGGGGGAAAAGGCGGAATGGCAGGGAGAAGGAGAACTGTAGAGAGACAGTTCCACAGTCAGCAGGAAAGGGGACCTGCTTCTTTGGGTTCTAATGGTTTCCAATACACAAACCCTCAAATCCACAGTAGTTCAACACAATCTTGCATAAAAAGAGAAAACACAAAGAATAAGTGAAAGGTCCACATGAATAGACACACACAACAGACCCCACGAAAACCTTACACCCCCAATGCGTGCAACGTTTTACTCACCATTGCCAATGATAAGGAGTCAATAAGCTGATAATCCTATTACTGTCCTAGGATTTCCCATGAAACACATAGGAAAACAATTAATGGAACCAATGTGTCGAAACAGGATGGGGAGAACCTCAGTCAGCCATGTTCAGAGTCTGAGGTGAATAAGGCAAACAACAGGGCAAGCAGAAAGACAAACAAGTGTATTTAGTAGGAATCCAAAATTCAGCATAACGTGAGGTCTTTATCGAAATATTAAGTTGTGGCAGCTGGTTGAGGCACAGTGCACTGACCTGATGAATGATGGGGGACTGGATGCCCAGGAAAACAAGAATTAAGGAAAAGTGGTTCCCAAATCTTTTCCTTATGAAGTAACGGCATGAGTTGCATCAGGAACAGAACGTAAATACTGCGATACTCCTTCAGACCTTTGGGCTTTAGTCTGTACTTGCACAAAAACAAAGAAGCAGAAAACTGGAACTGGCGTGGGGGAGAGCCTTCTCCCAAAAAGTAAAACAATTAAGCCAAGCGTGGACAAGATGTCAGGTATGGCTTTTATGGGACGCGTCTCAATTTTATTTTTGTATCTCTTTATTGGCATTTTGTGAGTTACCGTACATACAGTAGAAGAATATGGAAAGGCATATTGACAGTACTGATAATCGACCATAATCAATATATAGACGTTTTACATGAATGTGCATCAGGTTAATTTCTAGCGAGGCATGTGTCTTTTGTAGAGTTGCTGTCATATACTGCAGCTTCGTAAGTCCTGGGTTGAACCCTTAATAGAAAATATGCCATCTGTGGATGGGACGCATCTCCATGATGGCGATCCCCATCGCAAGTCCTTGAGATCCCGTTCTCATGAGATCTTGGGACTGCTTCAGGAAATGAATGGAAAGGAGATCTTAATTTGTGGACTTGCGAATCATGCTGCTCCTTAATCATGAAAACCCTGCACCAGTCAGTTCAGTTCATAAGGCTTTATTCGGAGCTTAAAAACAAAGTCCATAAAAGCACAAGGCATACATAAAAACTTCATCATTTTAACAATACAATAAATAGATGCATTAAAAACAGTTTAAAATGACAGATTAGGCCTTGCTTTGATAGCCCGCAAAAGGAAAGTGGCAGTATAAAAACATACATCAGGTGGCATATTAAATAGCAGGTTCATAGTGTCTTTAACAGTCCTGACTCCGTATTTTTTAAAAACAGGTTTTAAAAAAGCTAATCGGAGGTTTCCATAAAAAGAACAGAACAATAAGAAGTGTACAGTACTTTGTGCGGTAATATGGTCACATGGGCAAGGACCTGTTGGGTGTTTCTTAATGCTTGGAAATGCGACCAGATGATGAACAATACCAAAACGGAGCCTTGTCAAAACAAATCGATGGGAGGGTCTAGAAACAAAACTCAGATATGGTTGAGACCCTATCGTTTCACTAAAACTTCCATAAAAACGACAGGTTATTAAGTTGTCACTAGTCCTCCCACGCTTCTCATTTCTGTGATTCATAAAAGTAGATTTCAGCTCATTTTTGGTAGAACAAGAGGCTGCATGATGATCCTCTAATATATTGAGATCAAAAATTTTAGAAAAACTTTCAGAAACAAATTTTACCCATGGGATCAATAGATGCTTATCGGTGGTGAGACAATCCTCAATAATGGCTCTATTTAGAGATGTCTCTTCCTTTATCCATATTGCACGCCAAAGCATAAGCGGTCTAAGGGCTACATGGTCTGAGAGATGTTGGATCCCAAACTCCCTGTGCACCAGATCAGTGGAGGCCGAAGTAGGTAGACTTAAAAGTCTTTTGAGAAAGGTGTTTTCTTCCACCTGAAGACTGCTACTCGATACATGCCCCCAGATACCGGCACCATAGAGAGTAATAGAAAGACACCTCATTTGATAAATTTTTAACATGTCCATGAGCCGTTTATCCCCTAATTTAGAAGCGAACTGAAATATCCCATGGGCACTTTTCGCCATTCTACCCCTTACATAATTAATCTCGTTAGACCAACTACCAGATTTAGAAAAGGTAATACCTAGGTAGTTGAAAGTGTCCACTGTTAAAACCTTTTGCCCTTCAATGAAAAAGGAATGCGGCTTTTTACAACTTTTGCCACACTCCATGACAAAGGTTTTAGATTTGTTAATCTTTAACTTTCTGTCCTTAATGAACAGAGAAAATCTGTCCATTAAACGTTGCAGACCGATGGGGGTCCTAGATAAAATAACGGCATCGTCTGCGTAAAGTAGGACAGGAATATCAAAATCGGGGGTTTTAGGGGTATCGGCCGCAACGGTCTTTAAGACCGAATCAACCTCGTTAATAAAGAGTGTAAAAAGCAGGGGAGCCAATACACAACCCTGCCTGATACCACGTCTAATGGGGAACTTAGGGGTACATTCCCCAGCCGAGCCGTAACGTACGCTCGATCTAAGGTTGGCATAAAGCCGGGCCAGGAAGTGAACAATGCCCTCAGGTGCACCCATTTCCAGGAGTTTCTCCCATAAGATCTTATGGTTCACCATATCGAAGGCGCTGCTCAGATCTGCAAAGCAGAGATAAAGAGATCCTTTCTTTGCCCTCGTGTATTTCCCTATTAAAAGTTCAAGATTGAGACACTGTTCTACTGTTCCCCGTCCCTTCCTAAAACCATATTGAGAATTGGCCAGGATATTATTAGAATCAGCCCATTCTTCAAGTCTAACCAAGAGCACCCTACTCATGATTTTCACGGAGGAGTCAAGAAGGGAGATTGGGCGGTAGTTCTTAGCGTCACTTCTATCCCCCTTCTTATATATTGGAACTATGATAGATTCCTCCCATGTGGGTGGGACACCGAGGCAGACTGCTGCATTAAACACAGTCGTTAATAACGGGCCCCAGATCTCTGGCTCTTTTTTGTAGACATCGATGGGTACCCCGTCTGGCCCCTGGGCCTTTCCTCCCTTGCTGGCAGAGATACTGGTCACAACCTCAGTGATGGAGATGTCTAAGGGAATGGCAGACCAGTCGTTTCGCTCTACATCCAGGTTTATGTTAGACTCAAAAATCATTGAAAAATGGGAGACCCAGCTTTCCACGCTGACGTTAGCAGTCAGCTCTGGCATTTCCTCGTTTTTAAGGAATGGACTGTTAACAGTAGCCCAGAATAGGGAAGAGTCTGAGGTTTCAGCAGCTTGTTCTAAATTATCCCATGCCTCTAATCTTAATTCGGCCTTCCTTTTATTGATTGCAGACCGATAGCTGGCTCTATGTTCCCTTATCAAATTAATGTCCCTAGGCTTAGCGTCGAGTGCCTCCTTGAGACCCTTAAGTGCATTGGTACTAGCATGATCGAACCATCCTCTAGACCTACATGATTTTCCCTTAAGATACACTGTAAATTTGGCATCTATGACAGTGTTAATATTTATAAACGTGGGGATGATTACATCCGGTACTTCCTTGTTCTCTAAAATAGCAGTAATATCGTTTAAACAGCTATTAATAATGGAGTCCGACAAAATATCTGCTTTACCCCCTTTCCACCTGATTCTAATGCCATTAGGACGATGGGGTTCAATATTAGCAATGATGTTAGGTTTAGGACCCCTATTCGCCTTCCATAGTACAGCTTCCATAGTTAAACAATTATGATCACTGATAAAATTTTCCACTATCAGAGGGGCTGTACACCACTGGTTAAGGCTGGATGAAATGCAAATAAAATCAATCACAGTGTTTGCATTCCGGCCCGTAAAAGTGGGGATAGTTTCACCAGAGTCCCCTGTCAAATTCTCCAATGGTTCCATATCATATGTCATCAGGATTTTGTTAAGTGATTCTCCGTATATATTGTGGGGGAAATGACAAACACCTTCCCCACAGCAATTAACAAAACCACATGCCCTTTGGACCAGAGGTGGACAGACAACAGTGTTAAAATCCCCTAACCAGATAAAATCAAACATAACATTGTTACCCGTTACTATGTCCGCCAGAGCGGATTCTAAAGCAGAGGCCACCTCATGTCTAGTGTTATCAAACACATTATTATAAAAATTGATTAAAAGGATATTTCTACCCAGCTCCTCAGAAAGCCATAAAACCTGGGAGTGGACCCCGATGGTTACGTGTTTCTTTACAATAAGTGGCACCTCTACAGAAATCAGAGTCAGAAGCCCACCCTTTGCTCTGCCTGAAGTGGATGCCACAGCCGGCAAGTTGTAGGAAACAAAACCAGAATAATTAATGGGTACCAAACTCCAGGTTTCCTGAAAACAAATAATACTAAAATTATTAATAAAATCAGACCATCCTAAACAAGTATCCTTTTGTGAGAGACCAGCAACATTCCAACATGCAATAGTGCACCGGCCTCTATCGTCAAATGCGGTAGGCGTAGTTTGGTCAGTCCTATCCGCAACGCCATTGGCAGGCCTTACAATTCTGCTGTCCACTAGGGCATCATTTAGTTTAACATTAGAGTCTGTTATACAGATGGTGTCAGCTGGTTCGTGGGCCCCCTTGATCGGGCTACAATTTCCACTTCCCAAGGAAACAATAGCAGGTTCTAAAACCACCAAAGGTAACCCCAGTCAGTCATTACAGTCAAGGCCACTCAGGGGCTGGAATCTATTAAACAAAGAGATACTAGGGCCATCACACATGTTCAGGCCACTAGACCTCCCTTGAAAACACACAACGTCAGGTTGAATTCTAAAATCCCTGTAAAAAAAACCCAAAGGGCGCAAGGATATTCCTCCATCCCGGGCCGGAAGAGAAGCAGCTTTAATCAGCACTGTAGATGTAAGTTGGGGGTTCCGAAAGTTAATGACGACACAATCCCCTCCACAAGTCTTGGGTGATTTCCCCACCCAGTTCGTTCTTCTAGTGCTTAGAATATCCCCCGAAAGTGCAACTGGGAAACCGCACTGCCTATGGAGCCAATCCACGGTTCTGTTCTTTAAAGATGAATGTGATTCAACAAACCCGTGGTTGCTACCAGAGGTATTAATAGGGGGGACATTTGTTAAAACTGCTACAAATGGTGCACAGGACGGTGGTAAATCCGGCTGGGGTCTGCTAGAACTGTTATGACTTAAATTGGGGTCCATATTTTTCCTCGATACTAGATTAAGAGTGGATTTAGACTGAGCCGGCAGCTGCAAAGGGGAGTTAGGTATGACCGGTACAGCAGGGGTAGCTACCCGAGCGTTCTCAGAACTAGCATTATTGCGATCAATCATCATTGTGTCAGATATGTGGTGATGGGAAGACACCACAGCAGATGCTTTCTCTTTGTCAACTACAGATACAGCCTTAATGGTATTTACTGAGCTTATAAGGGTATCCACTAAACCACCCAGTCTAGCTACTTCATTAGTGATTGTAGCGAGTTTAGTCAGTAGGGGTTTAACAAGGAGGTCAAGCTTAGCCTCTAGAGCGTTCAGCAAAAAGTCTAGTTGCCCCTTATCCAAACTGATCGTGGACCCTTCCTGTGACTTAGTTAGGTCATGCTGGATATTAGACGTTGAGGGGTCAGTTCTTTTCACGGGGCGATTCCCCCCTCGTTTAGGCTGATTGGTTTTACTGTTAGTTCTACAAGAACGTAATGATCTTTGTGTCCTAGGGGCCTGCGCATTTGGGGTTGGGTCTAGTGACAGATCCACGGCTGATGTTAATTCAACTGTGGGCGTGGTAGTATCTGTATTCTCATTTATAGAATCATTGAGATCACCCAAATTGGGGCTATTTGATAAATTCGTATGGACACTAACATTTAGGGGGGAGGATGGCTGAGAAGCTGACTCGGTAGGAGGACAATGGCTTAAACTAGGTGGCCCCGGTCGACCTAGGGACTTTCTCCTTTCCTGATTAATTTTGTCCACCATTTTTACTAAATAATTATCCACAGTGGACGACGCAGCTGCTGGTTTAGCTTTGGGCATTATGAATATCGACTGGTACACATTCAATAACAATAAACACAAACTGGCACACTAATTAACTGCGTACATATGTTAACCAGCGATTAATCAAAGATAGTAACCCACTCCTACCCGCTCCTGTCCCGGACTGTCTCAGACTGTCCCGCCCTTGTCCCGGGCTTCTCCCGGCGCCGACCCGCGCGCGGACCCGCGATGCGGGGGCACAGCAGGAATTTAAGCGCCTCCAGGCGCGAAACGAAGTCCGGCGTGTTCCGGGTCCGCCGCTAGGGCAGTAGGGAGTTGTAGTCCGGGGCCGGTAAAAGAGTACAGGCTACCAGGAACCATGCAAGGACCAGCGACGCTGTAGGCACAGCCCCACCACAGGTATGTCGAGCAGAGGTCCGCCCGCTCTGTCAGGGGCACAGCAGGAATTTAAGCGCCTCCAGGCGCGAAACGAAGTCCGGCGTGTTCCGGGTCCGCCGCTAGGGCAGTAGGGAGTTGTAGTCCGGGGCCGGTAAAAGAGTACAGGCTACCAGGAACCATGCAAGGACCAGCGACGCTGTAGGCACAGCCCCACCACAGGTATGTCGAGCAGAGGTCCGCCCGCTCTGTCAGGGGCACAGCAGGAATTTAAGCGCCTCCAGGCGCGAAACGAAGTCCGGCGTGTTCCGGGTCCGCCGCTAGGGCAGTAGGGAGTTGTAGTCCGGGGCCGGTAAAAGAGTACAGGCTACCAGGAACCATGCAAGGACCAGCGACGCTGTAGGCACAGCCCCACCACAGGTATGTCGAGCAGAGGTCCGCCCGCTCTGTCAGGGGCACAGCAGGAATTTAAGCGCCTCCAGGCGCGAAACGAAGTCCGGCGTGTTCCGGGTCCGCCGCTAGGGCAGTAGGGAGTTGTAGTCCGGGGCCGGTAAAAGAGTACAGGCTACCAGGAACCATGCAAGGACCAGCGACGCTGTAGGCACAGCCCCACCACAGGTATGTCGAGCAGAGGTCCGCCCGCTCTGTCAGGGGCACAGCAGGAATTTAAGCGCCTCCAGGCGCGAAACGAAGTCCGGCGTGTTCCGGGTCCGCCGCTAGGGCAGTAGGGAGTTGTAGTCCGGGGCCGGTAAAAGAGTACAGGCTACCAGGAACCATGCAAGGACCAGCGACGCTGTAGGCACAGCCCCACCACAGGTATGTCGAGCAGAGGTCTGCACCAGTCATCCCCATCACACACAAGAAGGAAGGCATGCCCACCTCACGGTAAGGTTAGGCGAGTGGCTGGTGTGCCCAGGTTAATACAATGCAAAATGTGTATGGGTTGTTAATGGGAGTGAGAGCCGAATGCCAGAGGGGCTGGGCTGGTTGTACGTTTGGATACCCTTTGGGTGCAGACAAAGCAAATAGCATGAGTGGTAACAGTGTGCAAGTGGCTGTGTGGGTCTGTGAGTGGGTATGTAAGTAGCTGTAGGGGTGTGTATGTGGCTGCATGAGTGAGTGTGTGACTGCCTGTGTGGGTCTGTGAGTGGGTGTGTGAGTGGTTCTTTGGGTCTCTGAGTGGATGTATCAATGACTGGTTGTGTGTGAGGGCATGTGAGTGACTGTATGGGTGTGTGAATGGGAATATGGATATGTGAGTAGGTGTGCAAGTGGTTGTGGGGGTGAGAGAGTGTGTGAGTAGATCTGTGAGTAGGTGTATTTCTTTTTTAATCTGTCATGGATTCACATGGTAGCCAGTATGTGTGTGTAAGTGGGTGTGTGAGTGCTTGTGCTGCTCTGTAAGTGGGGAGGCTCTTACAGAGTCTCTTAGTGACTGTATCAGAGACTGTATAGGTGTGTTAGAGGGTGCGTGAGTGACTATATGGGTGTGTGAGTGGGTGTATGGATGTGTGAGTGGTTGTGTGGGGGTAGGAGAGAGAGTATGCGAGTGGATCTGTAACTGCATGAATTAGTTTTATTTTTTACTTGGATCTGCGGATCTGTCTCAGATTCACATGGGGCAGTGTGTGAGTGTCTGAATGGGTGTGTGAGTGGGCATGTAAGTAGATGTGTGGGTCTGTGAGTGGGTTTGTGAGTGCTTGTATAGGTGTCTACATGGCTGCATGAGTTGTGTGTGAGTGCCTGTGTGAGTATGTGAGTGGGTATGTGAGTGGTTCTTTGGGTCTCTGAGTGGATGTATGGGTGTGTGAGAGGGTATGCAAGTGGCTGTGTGTGTGAGAGAGTGTGTGGGAGATGCATGAATATGTGAGTGGGTGTGTGAGTGGTGTGTGGAGATGCGAGAGTGTATGTAAGTGGGTCTATGAGTGTGTATATATTTTTTTATTGGGATCTGGATCTTGGTAGTGTGTGAGTGTCTGTATGGGTATGTGAGTGGCTCTCTTGCGTCTCTGACTGGATGTATCAGTGACTGAATGGGTATTTGAGAGGGTGTGGGAGTGACTGTATGGGTGTGTGTGGTAATGTGTGAGTGGCCATATGGATGTGTGAGTAGGTATGTGAGGGGTTGTATGGGTGATATGAGTGCCTACATGGGTCTGTGAGTGGTTGTGTGAGTGGGTCTCTGGGGGTGTGAGCAGATGTATCAGTAACTATATGGGTGTGGGAGAGGGTGTGCAAGTGACTGTATGGGTATGTGAGTAGTTGGGTGGGGGTGTGAGAGAGTGTGTGAGTGGGTCTGTGAGTGGGTGTATTTTTAAAAATTGAATTTGGATCCAACTGATCCATTGCGGATTCATGCCGGGACAGAGTGTGAGTGTATGTATGGATGTGTGAGTAAGTGGGTGTATGAGTGCTTGTGTGGGTCTGCAAGTGGGTGTGTGAGTGGTTCTCTGGATTTCTGAGTGGATGTATCAGTGACTGTATGGGTGTGTGAGTGACTCTATGGGTTTGTGAGTCAATATGTGAGTGGGTGTATGGCTGTGTGAGTGGGTATGTGAGTAGGTATGTGGGATGTGAGAGAGTGTATAAGTGGGTCTGTGAGTGGGTGTATTTTTTATTGGGATCTGGATCGCAGATTCACACTGGGGCAATGTGTGAGTGGGCGTGTGAGTGTCTGTGTGGGTCTGTGAGTGGGTGTATGAATGGTTCTCTGGGTATCTGAGTGGATGTATCAGTGACTGGGTGAGTGAACAATTGTATGGTTGTATGGATGTGTAATTGAGTGTGGGAGTTGTGTGGGTGAGTGAGAGAATGTGTGAGTGGGTATATATATTTTTTTAATTGGGATCTGAATCTGTGGATCAGCTGTGGATAAACAAGGGGGCCACGCTGAGTGCTGTAATGGATCCACTGATCCTCACACGCCCCAAAAATAAGTTTTGGGCAATTTCTTAGCCATGCGGGGTCCCTTACAGGCCCCTCCATCAGTCCATTGTGTCAGGATTCCTCTATCCTGACCCCTTATATCAAGTTTAGATTATATTTGCCCTGGGAACCATGTGTCGATTCACAAAATGGCAGCTCCAACTGTTGTCTCAGGTTGCAGCCAGCCAATCATGGCATTGCTGTCGGCTTATAGACCCACAGTAGGTCCGCATCTCTAGATATACATAAATCTTTTTCTTTCATAACTCCAAAACTACTGAACAGATTTACACTAAATAGCAAAAAGCACTTATGGACCAAGATCAAGTTTTCTGCCAAATTTGGTGTAATTCCATTTAGCGGTTCGGCTGTAGTCATGCCTTAAATACCTATGCGGAATTACATAGGGAAACCGCGTTTTTCTCAGCCTCACTGATGAATGACCCCAAAACTTTCTGGACAGCAGCTGCATTGAGTGGCAAACTAATTTAGAACATTTCGTGAAGATCTGTCAAATGGCACCAAAGTTATTAGCAAAACAGAAAACGCTTTGCCTATGGAAATTAGGTCCTAACTATATCTACTTACTGGTGACCGCCATTCACTAATATATATATCTTACCTACTGGCGGTCGCTAGTAGGTAGTTATAGTTAGGACCTACTTTCCATAGGAAAAGCATTTTTTGTTTTCCCAATCTCTTTGGCGCGGTTTGACGAATCTTCACAAAATCTTCAAAATTAGTACGACGCTCAGTTCAGCTGATGTGTTAAAAGTTTCGGGATGATCCATCAAGAAGGAGCAGAAACGATTTTTCCCATGATGATTTCTATAGAGATTTTAGACACGACTACAGTCCGAACTGCTGAATGGAATTACACCAAATTTGGCAGAAAGGAAGCGCTTGGTCCAGAAAGAGCCCTTCTTGTTATTTGGTGTAAATCTATTCAGTACATTTTGAGATATTTAAAGAAACCCACATTTGTATATCTAGGAGCACGAATACTTTGCTAATATTGGCGATCTCGTGCAGAGATCTGATTGACTGCCAACACTTCAACCAGAAACTATGGGACATGCCTCAGCCAAACCCCCAAAAAACCCATAAAAATAAAGAAAATGGGGCAGGATAGGAATACTCTGACCCCTAGCCCTGATGTTGGGGTCCCCAGGGACCCCACTAGGGCCGACAAGTATTTTCTTTCAACTTTTGCAGATTCGTAAATTTAGAGGAAAAATAATATAAAAAAGAAGCGCCATCTCCAGCTCTTCTTCAAAACTTAGCTCCCGGGTGGGTCAGGTTTGGGGGCATATTTAAATATAAATATTGGGGAGGGGGCACATGCAGCCCCTCTCCCCAAGGTCAGTTTGAGTCCTGGGGACCACCACCTTCCTGGGGCAGTCCTCTTTACCATTCAATTGGAGGGGGGGGGGGCGTGTGGCAGCCTTCCTAAGCACTCAGGGGCTTTATTCCAAATTTAGGAGGGGGACAGTGCAGACCCACCTCTATTCTAATAAAGGGCCCCAGGGACCACCACCTACACGGGGACAGAAAAACATTTTGAAAGGGGAGCAGTTCCTCTCCCAGGCCATATTTGGCCATGGGACCACCACCTCCCCAGGGCATACACAGTTGTATTAAGGGCTAAAACAGGGGTTTGTATCGCCTCCCATATCTGATTTGGTGCCCCTGCTTTATTTTTGGTGGTAATTGGTGGGACTATAAGTGGCTTGTTGTGGAATTGTGGGTGTTTAAAGTTTTTGCTAGTGCTGAATTTCACCTGTGCTAAGTGTGGCAACGTGATTTTCACAGCCATCTTGATGGTGCCAGTAATTTTTGCTGGTTACTGTTCCAGCCCCCAGCTTAATTATCCTACTTAAAATGGCCTCAACTTTCCTTTCTAAATCGTATTTCAAATCTGTGCATCACTATTTGCGTTTGGTGGGAATTGTGGGAATATAGGCAGCTTGTTGTGGAATTTTAAGCTTGTAATGTTTTTGCTAGTGCTGAGCTACACCTGCACTTTAGTGTGGGAATACAGCCAAGATGGCAGCGTAGAGTGAGTACTCTGCAGAGGCCTTCATGAAAGCCTGCAATATCTGTTCATAATCCGGCAGCTGTGGTTCCTGACCAGGACAAATGGAGACGGCGTGTAGCGGCCCTGGATCTAGCAGCTGGCAGCGGGGTCCGCGACGAGAATTCACCGAGTGCAACGAAGATGGGCATGTGAGATCGGCAGGGTAGGAAAGCCGCGGTGAGGGGGGAGCAGCGTCCCGTGATCCGAGCACCCTGGACGGATCGCGCGGCCCCAATCATGAGGAGGCGAGAGCAGAGGTGCAAGCCGTACGGACCACAACCCATCCACAGTTTGCCGCCTTAGCTCAGCCAGGCAGTAGTTGCTGGGGGGTGGCGAGATGCGGTGTTCAACAGCTGCACTGAGACGGATCGAAGAGGGAGACCGCGTAGGCCCCGGGTGTGCCCCACGAGTTGGCAGACTCGAGCAGGGACCCCCTGGGAGGCCACATACAGTAAGATCAGCAGAGCTGGAGCGCGAACACTGCATGTGCCCAGATGGTGAGGACAGAAAAGTAGCTTCCACATATTAGCGCAGACTCTGGGTGGCTGGTGGATAGACACATGGCTCAGCGGCCTACACATTGTGTGCTAGGAAGTAGCTGGGGCGCTCCAAGGACTGAGTGGGCCCCCTTAAGTATATGCAACATAGTGGAAGAGAGACCCTGTGGCTAACAATACAACCCTGCAACGATTGTCAACGGGGGACCCCACCCCCATATAGAGGTGGGAGGCACCTGGGGCCATGACAGGGCCTGGCCTGACCACACATCAATCTGCTAAGAGGGGTGGAGAGGAACCCCTCTTCCTCAACAGCGCGACGCAGGGGCCATACTAGTTTGTAGGGAGGGTGGCAATACTGGAACCATTGAGTAATCAGTGGAAGTGACCTCCGATTATACGGGGGGACCCTCTGGCGTATTCGCATCACGCAAGCAGGCAGTGATTAGGCCACATAGGGGGAATTGGAGAACTGGCTGCAGGACTGGAGTAACAGTGTGGGGAATGCAGCCGGGCGCAGAGTGCATTTGAAGCCCCTAACAGCTGTAGACCCAGCCATGACAAAGCCGAAGGGGGCCTCGCCTCCAGTACAATCCAATAAGTTGGATAAATACGTGGTCCAGTGACAATCAACGTTAGAGAAAGGAGTAACTGGTGACAAGGAGGGGACAGCTGAACCCTTTATTGGAGCAATTATGGTGGCCATCCAAGTTCTGGGCATAACCCTAGAGACAAAGATTGACAAGGTCACGATTGAGATGAATCTAATTTGAGCAGATATGCATAAGACCTCGGAGAGGGTCACCACGGCTGAAACAAATATTATGGACCTACAATCTACAACCCGCAAACTGGAAGAAAGAGTACAAAAACTGGCTCATCAACACAAGCAGATGGCCCTGATGCTGGAAGATCAAGAAGGGAGGGACCCCTGAAACAATATTAGAGTGGTTGGGGTATCGAAGGGGGCAGAGAGCCCGAGTGTGGACCTCTCTCAAGAAGACATTATACTGAACCATCTTATGCCGAAAAGACTATCAATCTTTTTCACGGTGGAGAGGCTGCACAGAGCCCCGATCCCTCCGCCGAGGCCAGGGGCACCCCCAAGAACAATTAGAGCCAGAATCCTAAACTATAGGGACCGTGATGCCATTATAGAGGCGGCTCGGGTGCACAGAGATTTCCCCTACGAAAACTCGGTCCTGAGATTCTTTCCAGACTTTACCCTGTGAATGCAGCAGGAACGACGCACCTTCGATGGGGTAAAGCACGCCCTGGGAGAGAAGGGAATAAAGTATGTGATGCTCTTCCCAGCAAAGCTCAGAGTGATTGACAATGACAGGTCCTGGTACATTACAGCACCATCAGAAGTGCAGCAATGGCTGGAAGAGGGGCACCCGCAGAAACGCACCCAGCGAAGGGAGGAAGATTGGAGAGGAGTCCGTAACCCTAACTTGGAGTCTCCAAACAGACAAGAAGAGAGCGAGAATAACAAAAAGCTGTCCAGAGGATCACATTAGTTGAGCCCAACATTCAGAGCGATGAAATTGGGAAAGTAGCATGTACAGGCCCATAACAAAAGATGCTGGACAGCACAGATGAAGTGCTGAAGGTGCAGGATAAGACTTGACGGGTAAGGAGCCATGTTCGGCAATACAGACAGATATGTAAGTTACATTGCCGTGATAGGTCACTTCACTGGCACGAGCATCACAACTGAACTGAATGCTTTTGGGCTGGTCTGGGGTTTCTGGGGGGACCCTGAATGGTGGTGCCCGGCAGCCCCCATTTGACTGTTTATTAGGTGACAGGCGCTCTGCTAGTTGGGATGTGGGTAGTTTCAGACCTACAAGGCAGGGTAGCAGGGAGGGGGGGACTTGTTCTTTTGGGTTTTCTCTTTTCTTCTTTATAGCTGGGTTACATATGCTTCAGAAGCAATGCACTATCAATATGGGGTAGGGGCCTGGGACTTCAGGCAGCACGCTGGTTCACAGGGGTGGGTGGAGACAGGCTGGAGGGGAGTGTTGTGGGGGGGGGAACGGGCATGCACAACTCCCAGATGGCCTCACAACAAGCAAAAAAGCTAAAAGTGCTCTCATGAAATGTGAACGGTCTGGGGGACAAAATAAAACGGACTATGGTGTTACAATATCTGCATAGACACTCACCAGACATAGTACTCCTTCAAGAGACACACCTGAAGGGCAGGTATCTGTATCTGTATCTGGGTACACACTTCGGACACATGCCGGGTACGCAACTGGCTCTAGGGGTACAGCCATACTAATTAAGAACTCGGTTCCATTCGCGGTGAAACATACATGGTGCGATCACATGGGACGTTAAGCTGCCCTGTCCGGGATGTGGGTGGGCCGCACCCTAAGCATCTGCTCGGCGTACATTCCCCTGCGACTGCCCGGGACTACACTTCCAGACCGTAGCAAACTAATAACTGAGATGCCCATGGGTACTCTGATTCTGGGTGGTGACATGAACGAGACGATGTCCCCGGATATAGACCATGAAACATAACCCCCTAGGGCTCAGGGATCACAGCCACTGTGCACCTTTAAGAAATGCATTGGGGCTGGTAGATTTTTGAAGAAGTCACAACCCCAGTGCGAGACAATACACCCATATCTCAGCTGCACACGGAAGTGGGTCGCGGCAAGATTACATTTTTACACACACCACCTCGGTCGAACTCTTTCAGGAAGGGTGCCAAAGGGCCTGGGGGATATCGAACCATTCACCGGTGGAGGTGTCTATGTATGGCCCGGTGGGGGACTGGCCTCTCCCGCCGCGGCTGGACCCCTACTTATTTAGGGATCACGAGTTTCGGGACCGGTTCAAGAAACGCACGGAGCAATACTTTGCAGAAAATATGGGCTCTGTGCAATGAGATTGTATGCTTTGGGAGGCATACACGGTGGTTGCCAGGGATTTTGTACAGGCTACAACCGGAGCTAAGTGTACAGAAAAACGTGCACAGTTTGACAATTTGGAACTAGAGATAGTGAATCTCAAATTGGAAATTTCGTCGGACCCTGGGGGGGGGGACACCGGGCGTAAACACACACTTCAGCTTAAGCAAAAAGAACTTAGAGACTTGGAAGAGAACGTCACCCGTACACACGCGATAGCCACGCAAAGGTGGATATATGACTTGGGCGATAAAGCCAACAAACGTATTACATGGCTGGAGAGACGGGATAGGAGTCGTAACTGGGTTTCTGAGATTCGGACTGCAGAGAGAGACAGGTGCAGACATTGCCGAAGTATTTGCAAGATACTATGAGGACATTTATCAGTCACAGACCCAAAGGGGGAACGAGGACTGCAACAAATTACTAAAGGACATGGCGTTGCTGACACTTGGGGCAGAGGATAGGGAGGCGCTGGACTCGGACCTGGCCGTAGAAGAAGTAGAAGGTGCCATAAGAGACCTACAGTCTGGGAAGGCGGCGGGCCCAAATGGGCTCCCCATAGAGTTATATAAGTGCGTGGTGGGGACGCTTGCCCCGCACGTGCTCAATATGTTTCAGGCGTCAAGGGCAGAGGGCCAGCTTCCAGAAGATCTAAGGATGGCAACCATAGTGGTCATCCCAAGGAAGGGAAAACCCCAAGATCTCTGTAGTTCCTATAGACCCATCTCCCTCCTGAACATCGAGGCTGAAGTGTTAGCAAAAGTAATAGAAAATCGCTTGAGCCCAGTGATACAATCCCTGATCCACCCAGATCAGTCTGGATTTATGCTGGACAGGAGCATTAGGCTCAATCTCCAGTGTATCTGTGGCGTAATGTATATGGTCCAAAAGCAAATTGACGAACCTGCGGCTCTTTTGTCACTTGATGCCCGGATGGCATTCAATAGCATTGAATGGACATATCTGTTTGCTGTCTTAACCAGAATGGGATGTGGCCCGAACTTAAGGGCGTGGATAGGGCTATTATATACTGCCCCGCTGGCGTGAGTTAGAGTTAATGGGGCCATATCCAGAGCTTTCATACTACACATGGGCACGCGACAGGGCTGCCCACTCTCGCCGATGCTTTTTGCACTGGCGCTTGAACAGCTGGCCTCTTGGATACGGGGGACCCGTTGATAAGAGGTATCGATGTAGGTGGGGGATGGGAAGAGCATATCTTCCTCTATGCAGACAATATTCTGCTGTATGCCCATAGGCCTCGACAAACATTCCATTGGCTCATCCATATATTACCGTCTTTTGGTACGTACTTGTGATACTGCATAAACTGGGATATATCCCTGGTATTTTCCCTGGTGGATGAGCTCTTGGCATTGACATCGGCGTGTAAGGAGCTGGTCCAGAAGGAGTCATTTAATTACCTGGGCATATGGATTACAAAGTGGAGGCGAAGTTTATGCAGTTAAATGCATACGCACAGCTGGACAGGTTGAGGGACGACGTGGCTCACTGGCGGCGACTGCCTGTCTCCCGTATTGGCAGAGCAGTTTTATTCAAAATGATGGCCCTCCCACACCTATTATGTGTAATACAGAACACCCCCAGATTCCGGAGTCTTTTTTTCAGACAGTCGAGTCCGAGCAGCAAACGTTGTTAAGGGAAGGGGGGGGAGGTGGTAGTCCCAGGATCGCACTTAAAAATCTTCAGCAAGGGGTATACGAGGGGGCGGGGGGGGGGCTAGCTGTCCCGGATATTAGGAAATACTACTGGGCCTCCCAACTTATCAACATCAATGGGTGGGTCTTCTCACTACTCGAGGAGCTGGCATATCGGGTTGACCGATTGGCAATGGGCAAAGGTAGCTACCTGGCTAAGCTTTATATAAAGAAGAAGGGTAACATGTCCCTCTCGATTCACACACAGACAGTGGTCATGGCATGGCGGAAAGCAACTAAAATGACTGGCTGGGAGGCTAAACTCATGGAGCAGACCCCACTGTGAGAGAGAGACTGCCTGGGTTAGGTGAAGCACTTGGAGGGCTTCAATAGATAGAGCCTTATAGGTATTGACCTTTTGAGAGACGTCTGGAAGGGAGGAAAGATGATTGAATTTGGAAACCCACAAGTGGATTTCCAGATGGGGGAGGGAGAGTTTTTTAGATATCGGCAATTACGGTACGCACTTCATTGCCATCTGAAAGAAGGGGATCCGCTACCGAAATATACACCACTCGAGAACAGACTTCACCTGGATCCAATGATAGACAGATCCCTCACATACAGGAAGCTAGTATATAACTCCCCAGACTTCATGGGTCCCTTGAGGGAGGCCTGGGAGTCTGATGTGGGTCTACTTGAGGATGATGACTGGGCTGAAGCCCTGCAGAGCCCCAGAGAAATAGCTATTAGGGCACGATTTAGGCTAATTCAGCTTCGTATTTTGCATAGATCCTATGCTTCAAGGATGGTGCAGTACAGTATTGGAAATTGTGTGTTTGAGGAGTGTGTGAGGGGCTGTGGTGAGAAGGGATCATTTTTCCACATATTGTGGTCCTGCCTCAAGATTTAAATATACTGGAAGGGCCTTGCCCGGGTGAATACAACAGTGGTGGGCACCCACGGCCCCGACCGAGGACATATGGCACATCCTGGGAATGACAGGCGAGACTGTCTGGCCGAAATGGGCCAAGATCTCATTTGCACTTGGCAAAAGGAGTGCCTAAAAGAAACATTGCCTGGGTATGTGGTGCTGGGGAGGCCACGTCATTGGAGTCCTAGAAGAAAGATTTGGAATGATGCCACCGGGTGGAACAATCAATATACCAGAGCAGGGGCTGTCCATGCAAATGGGAAAAGATATGGAGAGCATGGGCAAAATATAGGAGCTAATAAACAGTGCTATGAGGAGAAACTCAAGATTCTCTAGATAGACTGTACACCTAATTGTACCCTGGATCGTAATGGTTGCAACAGCAGGCTAATGGCAAATCTAATAAGTGAAACCTAATGTATACACTGTATATGTCAATCTACGGAACATACGCATTGTATTGAGTTTATTTGAAGCATATGTTTATTGTTTAATAAAAAGAATTTAAAAAAGAAAAGTGTGGCAATACAATTTTCGTGGCATTCTTGGTGGTGCTAGTAATTTTAACTTGTTACCGTTCCAGCCCCCAGCTTAGTTTTCCTACTTAAAATGGCCAGGGAGCAGACGCACGCAGCGGGGGCTTTGTCAATTGTCGAAAGGAATGCTTCAATGAAGAGGATACGACTACTTAGGCTGCAGATGTTGATACCTGTAATTTCACCATAGCAAGTAATAATGACACTCTGCCTAATTCTGCCTTGAGCCCCTTAATAGGGTTGTGGTTCCCATTAGATATATTGACCTTCTGTCCATTTTGCAATCTATCAAATCAATATCCCCGTTGGACCCTCTTCTGCCTACTAAACTTGGGTCATTGAACTCTAGCCTACTTCTAACAATCTTGGACCTCTTTAACTCCTCATTATGTGAGGGGTATATTGCTCAGAAATGGAAGCATGCAGTGGTTCTTCCACTGCTGAAAAAAGCTCACCTGGACTGGGCTAATTTGGCAAATCTTCACTCCATCTTACTTCTACCCATCTTCTCCATAATTTTGAAGAAGCATGTTACTGCTCAGCTCACTGCATCCATAGAGGCTCAAAACGTATTGCATCCTTTTCAATCTGGCTTTAGGACTCAGCACAACATGGAGTACGCATTTTTGGGCATAAATGAACTCCTGAGGTTGCGCCTGGATAAAGGTGGAACAACTGTGCTAATTTTACTGGGTCTCAGCGTGACATTTGACACTGTGTCTCACTCTATCCTGCTGGATAGACTGGTGTCATTAGAGCACCCGGGAGCAGCCTTGGTGTGGATTAACTCTTTCTTACAAGATCGTTCATTCCGGGTTTTTAGGTCGAGCGGGAGCGTACGACCTCTTGTATACTTTAGTATACATATATCTCTGTGGGCCAAATGCCATTCATTGCTTCTCATTTTTTTGTTTCAACGTCCTTTAAAAATCATTGCTTACCAGTGGCTAGTACTGCTGCTATATGCCTCCTTTTTCCATCAAGGAGCAGGGACTTAGTACAATATCATTACGCTTTGTTCTGTTTATCTGCTTTTGGGATGACTATTTTATTATGTTTTCAACCTCGTGTTACACTGTGGCTACTCAGAGACATAGCTGCTTCCATTTTATTTCAGGATTAACCCTCCCAGTTCCTTCCAGGTGGCTGGCATTCTTTTGTATTATTCCTAAAGACAGTGCCCAGGCTGGATTGGAATGCAAGCAATTAATTATTGTGGTTTTGTGCCTCCTTTAATTTCCTCCAGAAACAGACACAAAAACACTTCAACAGCATGCCATCTAGCTACTGCAGCTCTAAATCATGCAAAAAAGTTAAACCGCTACTTAAAAACAGCCATTGTTTCAGTTCCATGAAATCAACGCTTCAAATGATACTTAATACTGCTTGTGTTCTTTTCTCCGCTCCAGGACCTGTGCTTGGCTGCTGGCTGAGGGGTTGGAAGTCTGTCCTCTCGATTTAGCACTGAGGCCAAATTGTTGCCTTCTGGAAGAATGTCCCGTTAATGAACATTTGAATGTAGTACATTAAATAAATGCAGAACAAGAAAGCAGGGCTGGCACAAGGGCAGTGCGATCACACTGGATACTGGCTTCAGAGCAGAGGGGCCATGTTTCCAAGTTAACTCGAGTGATTAATGTTCTTGCTGGAGAGATGGAGTTGTCTAGTGGAAGAAGTTTTGACTCATTGCAAGGTAGCAGAGGGTGCAAAGAAAGTGTACCATGCAGAACAAAAAGTGCATAAAATGTAAATAGGTCAGTGGGTTGCTGCTTGTCTGTTACTTGCAGCTTATAAATTAAAATCCTAACATAGAACAGTGAATTTATATCTATCATCAAAGAACTGCATGCACTGCAACGTATAGATTAGAGCAGATATTAATGTTGCAAAAAGGGTTCATCTGGGTAAAATTCGATTCTTTTTATTTAAGAGAACCCCCAACTATGGTGTTATGTTTTCAATTCTGAGATGTGCTTCTGGAGCTCAAGCACTCTTTAGCAATGCTGCCTACCAATATCCATGACTTGTGACTTCTACACCCTGTAGTCCTCTGTATTAAGTAACATTTCCTTTACGCAAATTTATACACGTATGATTGATTGTCTCAGTGTAATTTGCGTAGTACAAAGTGCTTTGACTCCCTACACTAGTATGAGTGGCGCTTTATAACTAATTAAATGCATCTGAACGTTAGTAGTTATGGAGCCTTAAAGGACACTGTTAATGGGTGTTCACGAAAAAGGAAGGTGCACTCTGATAGAAGTCAGTCAGAAATCACAATTATTAGTCCATAAATCTTTTTTCATTGTTTAAAGTTGTTTTTTTGAAAACCGGCACACAGCCAACGCGTTTCGTTCCCTAGTGCAACGGGAACTTCGTCAGGGCTGTAACAATGATAACAAAAATCACATAAATATACATATATATATATATATATATATACATAAATTATACATTAGACAAATTGACGATGTTATGTTATAAAGAACTTATCAAGCGCTTGTTCACCAAATGGCTTCTTGGCGCTGAGGGAGACGTGATGCAGCAATAGAGGAAAGAGATCTAGTTATTATATGCCTGAGAGAACAGCCATGTCTTCAGCTGTTTCCTGAACAATGCATAGGAGGTGGCCTTCCTCAGCTCCATCAGGAGCGAGTTCCAAAACTGAGGAGCTAAAACTGCAATGCGAGAACCTCCATGTTTCTTGCGTTTAAAGGTGGGGGTGACTAGCAGATTCAAATGGGAAGGTCGTAAATTACGAGTGGGGACATAACGTAGGATCTTAGACGAAATAAAGGCTGGGCTATTACCATGAAGAGCTTTAAAGATCGTGCATCCCACCTTGAAAAGGCCACGCATAGCCACAGGAAGCCAGTGAAGGCTTTTCATCTGAGGCCGGATGCGATGCCATCTAGTTTGATGGAAGATCAATCTGGCAGCCTGATTCTGGACTAGCTGGAGGCGTCTAAATTGGTAAGCCGGGATGCCTACATACAGAGAGTTGGATTAGTCCAGTCGGGAGATGACCAATACCAAGATCACTAAGGTCAGAGCTTCCTGAGACAGAAATCTGCTAATCTTCTTAATTCTGCATAGTTGAAAAAACCCAGCAGAAACCCCCGAGCTGATCTGAGCTTTCATTGATAGATCATTGCTTACCACTATACCCTAACACTTGGCTGAGCTAGCCGAGAGGGGAGGGTTGCCTAAAGTAGATGGCCAGAAGTTGGAGTTCCATGGGTTAGCAAGTCCACCAGTAAGGATCAGTTCCTTACTGGTGGACTTGCTTTTCATTCATCCACTCACTTATGAAAATCATGGTGTCTTGAAAGTGAGACACAGAAGATGGATGGAGATTAATGTCAAAGACTAATTGAAGGTCATCCGTATAGTTATATGTCACGACTTTCCTATCCCGAAAAGAGGAAATTAAAGGAAGGAGGTACAGATTAAAAAGAAGCGGGGAAAGGGAGGAGCCCTGAGGTACTCCACAAGGTAATTCCATCTCTTTGAGGAGAAGTTAGCAAGACGTACCGATTGTAATTGGTTACTAAGAAAAGAGGAGAGCCACTTTAGGGCCAGGCCCTGGATCCCGGCATTGCTGACATGGTCAATCAGGATATTATGATCGACTGTGTCAAAAGCTGCTGACAGATCCAGGAAAACCAGGGCCTGGGTGAGCCCTCTATCTACGCCCCCTCTAAGGTCGTCCATAACTGTCAAGATGACTGATTCTGTGGAGTGGGAGGGTCGAAAACTGGCCTGGGGGGGGTCCAAAATATGAAACTGTTCAACGATAACAATTGGTTTACTATGTTTGGACTTTCGTTTTCATACTCAAGATTATTCACTTTACTCACTACTCTATCAGGTGCTCGTTTCCTTTGCTACTGTCACCCCATTTCTTTTCCTTTGCTTATTGCATTCTCATGTCTCACACTTTCAGATATTCGTGCATACCACTTTCTCCATTTTTTAATATAATTGTATTTTTAGATAGTTTTATTAATATGGATTATTGTGTGTCTGTATGTACTATTGTCATTATTTCTTAAATGTTGCTAAAGATGTCATTGTAAATGTTTTTGGCCCGTCCTGCTTTTCAATGTTTGTTGTTGTCAATTTGTCTAATGTATAATTTAATTTATGTATATATATGTATTTTTATGTGATTTTTGTTATGATTGTTACAGCCCTGACGAAGTTCCCGTTGCACTAGAGAACGAAACGCGTTGGCTGTGTGCCGGTTTTAAAAAAACAACTTTAAACAATAAAGAAGATTTATGGACTAATAATTGTGATTTCTGACTGACTTCTACCAGATTGCACCTTCCTTTTTCATGAACTCTCTAAGCAAATTGACATCCATCAACGACGGATGTCGGGAGTAGCTGCATCTATGTGCGATATTGGAAACTAGTGGATTTGAAGTGCTTAACCTTGGTCGGCCATTGTTTGCTTTCTTTTTTGTTAACACTGTTAAAGGGTGGTGGTGATGAAGTGATACGCAACACTCAGCCTTACCTCAACATCACCTCAGCAACACCTCAGCATCAGCGCAGCACCACCTCCTCATCAGTGCACCGCCACCAGTGCAGCACCTTCTCAGCATCAACGCAGAACCAGCTCAGCACCAGTGCAGCACTACTTAACATCAGCACTGCACCATCTTAGCTTTAGCACAGCATAATCTCAGCATCAGTGCACCGCCACAAATGCAGCCCCACCTCAACAGCAACCCAGCACCAATGCAGCACCACTTCAGCATCAGTGCACCACCACCTCAGCACAGCACCAACTCAACATCACTCAGCACCACCTGAACACCAGCTCAGCACCACCTCCGAACTAGTGCACCCCACCACCTCAGCATCACTCAGCACCACCATAGCATTACTCAGCACCACCACAGCATCACTCAGCACCACCTCAGCATCAGCACAGCACCACCTCCTCATCAGTGAGCCACCACCAGGGCAGCACTGAACAGGCAACAGTGCAGCACCACCTCAGCATCAGTGCAGCACCACCTCCGCATCAGTGCAGCACAAGCACAGAACCAACTTCGCATTAGCACAGCACCACCTGAACACCACCTCCTCAGGATCAGCACAGCCCTGTCTCAGCACTACTTCCTCATCGGTGCAGAGCCACCTCAGCACCAGTGCAACACCAGTGGTGAACCACCTCCGCATCAGCGCAGTGCCATCTAAGCATCAGCACAGCACTACATCCTCAGTGCACCACCAACTCAGCACCAGCGTAGCACCACATCAACATCAGCACAGCACCATGTCAGCATTAGCACAGCACAATCTCTGCATCACTGCACCACCACCAGCGCAGCCCCACATCAGCAGCAACTCAGGACCCGTGCAGCATCACTTCAGCATTATCGCAGCAACACCTCCGTATCAGCACAGCATCACCTCAACACAGCACCAAATCAACATCACTCAGCACCACCAGAACACCAGCTCAGCACCATCTCAGAACCAGTGCACCCCACCACCTCAGCATCACTCAGCACCACCTCAGCATCACCCAGCACCACCTCAGTATCACACAGCACCACCTCAGCATCAACACAGCACCACCTCCTCATCAGTGCACCTCCAACTCAGCAATAGTGCAGCACCACCTCAGCACCAGCGCAGCACCACCTCCACATTAGCACAGCACCATATTCACATCACTTCAGCACCACTTCAGCACAGCACCACATCAGCATCACTTAGCACCAACTGAGCACCAGCTCGGCACCACCTGAGCACAATTGCAGCAGCACCACCTCAACATGACTCAGGTCCTCCTCAGCATGACTCAGCACTACCTCAGCACCAGCGCAGCACCACCTCAGCATTTGCACAGCACCATCTCCGCATCAGTGAACCAGCACATCGCCACACCAGCCCCAAAGCAGCCCCACTCAGCACCAATGCCACACCACTTCAACATCAGTGCAGCATCACCTCAGCACAGCACCAACTCAACATCACTCAGCACCACCAGAGCACAAGTGCAGCACCACCACCTTATCATGAACCAGCACCTCAGCACCACTCAGCACCACCTCAGCATCAACTTCTCATCAGTTCACCACCAACTCAGTATTAGTGCAGCACCACCCCGGCACCAACGCATCACAACATAAACATCAGCATAGCATCATTTGCTCATCAATGCACCACCACCTCGGCATCAGCAGAGCATCACCTCAACACAGCACCAACGCAGCATCACTCAGCACCACCACCTTAGCATAACTCAGCACCACCTCAGCATCGCTCAGCACCACCTCCAGATCACTCAGCACCACCTCTGCATCACTTAGCACCATCTCTGCAACACTCAGCACCACCTCTGCTTCACTCAGCACCACCTCTGCATCACTCAGCACCACCTCAGCATCACTCAGCACCACCTCAGTAACACTCAGTATCACCTCCACACCAGCACACCACTATCTCAGCATCAATCAGCACCACCTGAGTATCATTCAGCATCACTTCTGCACTAACACAACACCACCTTAGCCCCACTTCCGCAATATTCAACACCACCTCAGTGTGCCCTCGAAATCTGGCACCTGTTGATTCTCTCATAGGGCCCGTCTGCTCCTCATTTTGTAATTCAGGGACTAGTTCTCAATCTCCACCCTCCCATCGTTTATGTCCCTCCATTCATAACAACAACAAAAGATACAATTAAACAAGCATTACAACAGGCAGGAAGAGGTTGCCAGCATTGCAAGGACCAAAAAACTAGAAGACATTTTTGTTAATTCTTTTTTAAGAGGCATTCAATTGTACATAATGTCTTCTTTAAACTCTACTACAAAACACTCCACAACACAAAATATCATTCCACACACTTACACTCCATTAAACACAGTCCCACTCCACATAATTCCAATACACTCAAAAACACATAATTACTATCCACATAATACAGCTGCACGTCATATCACTTAATTCCACTACACAAATCGACACCACACAATACCATAGCTAATAAGTCCAATCCAACCCACATAATTGGTACACACCACATACATCCACTCCATTCCATAACACATAGGTAAGAAACATCTACATTTACAATGCCAATAGCTCCAACTCTTTCCTTTTTTCCGAACACACAGATCTGATGCTTAGCTCCTACCTATTTGTTATATTCCATCTTCAAAAATGCAAAGTTATACACACAGTTCCATGCCACACAATTCAGCTCCACACATTTCCAATCCACACCACATATTTCAACATAAATCACATAATACAACTCAACAACACATTTACACAACACACCAAATACATCCAATCCACACCACACAATTCCACATTGTGCCGCAAAATTCAACAGCACAACACATAATTAAACTGAACTACTTACCACTCCACAACACACAATCCCAGTCCACATAATGACACTACACTGAATGTCACATAATTGCTAACCATATATTTCCACAGCACACCATGCCACATAATGAACTATACAAATCCACTCCACACCACACCACACAATTACACAACTAACTAATCGAATTCCACCCATATAGTTCCACTACACACCACATGCAGACACTCCATAACACGAAAGTAAAATACATTGCCATTTACAATGCCAATAGCTCAAACGCAAACAAATGCGAGACAGATTGCATTTGCAATGCTTGTTTCATCTGGCGTCAAGTCCAGTTCACAAGCCTTAACTTCAGGAGTACCAGTCTTAAGGCCCCAACTGTTTAACCTGTACATCCGCCCTTTGGCAGATTTAGTGGAGAGCTGTAGTTTGACCTTGTTTTTCTAGGCTGATGACACACAGATCATCTTTTCATTGTCATCTGCACAGTCATGCACCTTTTGATCTTCACCTGGGCTTCAGTCGGATCTCCCTTTGGATGAACAAAAACTCACTCAAGCTTAATGTGGATAAGACGGACATCTTTATTCTGGGCAAACATCCCTCTCTTTGGGACCCTCAACACTGACTGGTCTCTTTTTTTTATTGATTTTCCAAGTAGTATGCGCAATACAGCTCCAGGGAGCATCATAACAATAACAGACCTTACAACAACGCTGTGACCCACTGAGCGCGCAGTAACACAGTACTGATGTACAGCTTATCTCCAATATGACACACCGTAATAGTCCTTTACATTGACTCTTACACCAATATTTCGTTATTCAGTCTGTGGAGTGGTAGTGGCCTGCTGAAGAAGGTATTGCTTGAGCGGTTCCCATATGTCTCTTGGTCTGGACATCATAGACAGTTCTTCTGCATACAGTGCTAATTGCTCATTGCACTACACCATACCCTTGATCCACAGCCTAACAGTTGGAAACATCTAAAGTAATAGGGTAAGGAGAAGGGCCTAAACAAAGAAGGGGAAGAGTAAGAGAACAACATAGTAACTAATTTATCTGGCAGACCACTGAGTGAAAGGAGCATATTTACAAGCAAAGGTGGGAGCGTGGCACTGCGGCAAATTTTGCAATGCCACGCTCCGCCATTTCCAAAACGCAGAGATATGCAGTATTTACAACAATGCGGTACTCCCCTGTGCTAAAAATAGCTGCCTAACGCCAACACATACTGTGCCATAGTGCAAGGGTGCAGGGAATGATTGTTATGTGCAGGATATTTGTATAATGCCCCTAAAACTACTGAATAATGGGTTTGATTTTCCATCTTCGAGGCATGCAGATATGTTACACAGTAAAGGCTGACTTACTTAGGTTTACAAGAAAACTTTGATATAAGTAATTTTTTGAAAAAATGCCCAAACTGAGATTACATATTCATTTTGAGAAACATGTTAATCCAAGAAGAATCAGTGATCTGATTGACATTACTACATTGATAAATTTGGAAGATGACAACAATGAAGATATTGAAGACCTAGAAGAGCAATTGGGGATAGTTGAAGTTTCCCCACCAGAAAGTGGTATTAAGCCTAACTCCAATTTTACACCAGAATTTAATCCAGAAAAATAGTACACAGTAAATTGTATATGCTTTAAAGGGATTTATCAAAATATATTCTGACTAAAAATTCATTTGACGCCATTAAACATTTGCAGAGTGATACTTCCATAATCATTAGGCAAGCAGACAAAGGAGGAAATGGTGATATTATGAATTTCTCAGATTATGACAACAAAGTCAACAGACAATTGAGTATAACAGATAAATATATTCCTCTAGATAAACACAAACATATTATTTCTAGAAAAGTACTCAAATTCATGCTAAAAAGATATTACGAAACAAGTATGCTTACTGATAATGAATTTAGGTATCCTAATGTTGAAAGTCCACAAACAGTGATAATCTACTTTTTTCCTAAACTACAAAATCAAGGTGGCAAGGTCCCTCCCAGACAACCTATAAAATCAAGGATTGGTTCTCATAGAGAGAGAGAGTTTTTGGAATTTAGTAACATATACCTAGCTCCAATGGTTAGAACACTTCTGTCATATATCTAGGACTCAAACACAAATGGGCAGCTAGGATAGAGCTGCCAGAAGGGAAACTCATGGGGGAAATCCAAAGATTTTGGAGTCGACACCCCACCCACTTAATAATGTGCCAGGTATCCTGAAGGTAAGAGGTAAAAATGTCTCAGGGTAAACTCATTAAAATTTCCATTAATAAGTGGGTACCCTAGACATAACTAAATACAGAGTTTGGGTCTTGTAGTTGAGTTCCAATGTCTCAAAAAGACATTAGATAAGTCAACATGTTTTGGCACACCTTAAAAGCACGGGTCAGGGTCTGCGTCGGAGCTAGGGGTGCCCCTACCTATCTAAGCAGTTGATGGCGGTCTGATGCGGCACACCCCTAGCCCTAGCAAAGGAACTAGACCCATGTGGACTTTTAAGGTGGGACAAAACTGTTTTAGTTATGTATAGGGTACCCTGTAAAGGAAATTATTAAAGGAAATTTCCCTGGGTTTACCCTGAGACATTTTTACCTCTTACCTTCTGGCGGTGTGATGCGGCACACCCCTAGCCCTAACGAAGGCACTAGACCCATGTGGACGTTTAAGGTGGAACAAAACTGTTTTAGTTATGTACAGGGTACGCTATAAAGGAAATTATTAAAGTAAATTTCCCTGGGTTTACAATGAGACATTTTTACTTCTTACCTTCTGGATCCATGCAATTTGTCCAGCTACGATTTATATAAGAACTCCTATCCTTTTTTAGTTGAGCCCGCCCTGGTTGTACTATCATACAAGGGTGTGAATAGGCGCCAATGATGAAGCATGCCACTATTAAGTGGATGAGGCGTCTACACCAAAATCTTTGGATTTCCCCCATGACTATCCCTTCTGGTAACTCTATCCTAGCTGCCAATTTGTGTTCGTGATTGTAGTTAGGAGAACACAACTTTGATTCCTTTTTTCTTGCTCTCGCATTGTGATTGAAAGTATTTCCAGGACACTCAGAGTCTTTTGACTCAAATATCTTATATACCGTGGGAAGAGGGTTACCATTTTGCCATCATGATGTGTCTAGCTTATACATAGGTATTGTACACACTGAGGAATTGGGTTTGGAAGCAGTAACATTTTTCTTTTTTATGAAATCAGCCAGTTATCTTTTACATTCAAAGATGCTGCTAGACCTACCAACATTTGTGCTTTAGAACAATATTTTATGCATGGTTTGTTTCAACAGAAACATGGAACCGTGATGGGTTCCAGGTTTTCCCCATACTATGCAAACATTTCCATATAATGTATTAGAGGACGCATACCTCATAAATAGATGTACAGGCCATACGGAGTAGTGTACTAGATGAGGTACTGCAATGATATTGTGATGATTTGGAAGGTTCTATGTCGGAGGTGAAAATGTATCATAAATATCTAAATAACAATCAGTCGAACATAAGCCTCGGTCTTGATTTCCATAAGATTATAATTGTCTTTCTTGATGTTAAGTTATTTGTGGAGGAAAACACCTTTTTAAAAACTCTACAGAAAATTGACAACTGTTAACATGATATTATATTTACAATCAGCTAATACAAGAAAACAGGAGGATAACATCCCATATTGGGAGTTCATCAGGGTTAAAATGAACTGTAGTTTAACAACTAACTACAACACGGAGGAGGAGATTCTAATGGATACATTATTGGACAGGGGTTACAAAAGTGGATAGTACTTTCAGCAAAGAACAATCCTAACACAGTTACTCAGATAGAAATGTTAAAAACTAGCTACAAATCAAATTAGAGAGAAACGGAAAAGGTGTGATTTATCACAATGTACAGTATGGGCAATGGCTTTATTTCCAAATGTTTGATGAAACACTGGTCCATGCTTATCTTAGGGGAATATATCAGTAAATATCTTACAATGAAGTCTAGGATAACATATACAAACTCCTCTCAAAACTATTCTGAGCGCAAGTGACACCATCAGATGAACTAAACACAAGAAAACATTGCAAGAAGTGCAGTGACTGCCATCTTTACTGAGTGGTTATTACAAATGTGGGAGATGCAATTGTTGGAATTTGGACTGTGGACTTTACTGATATTGAGAGAACCCAAATGTATAGAATTCGACCCTTTATAAATTGCAATTCAAAATGCTGCATCTATTTTATTATATGCTTTTTTGGCTTGTAGTACATAGGATCCACAAAGAGAAAGCACAATGAGAGATGGAGAGCCATTAGAAACAATGACAAGAAATACCCCATATGTACACATTTGCAAGAAAACCACAAGATATTTTTAACTATCCCAATAACTTTGTGGTTATTGAACAAGTTAAGATTGGGAGAAGGGAAGGTTATTAAGAACAAAGATTGGGAGTGAAAAAAAACTTTTTGGATAGATAGATAAAGGATGGTGAGGAGAGGACTGAATATTGATAGGGAATTGTGCAATTTGTTATGATCAAGAGATAGTTGCTGCTAGTATTTGGAAAACAATTTGTATGCAGAGAGTCTGACGGGAAGAGTATTCACCATATTTTAGATTATCTCAACCTAGAAATCCTATGCTCTGCTTATTTTTATCATAAGGTACGGAATAGATTTGGAGTTTATTCCTCCTTTGGGGATAATTATTACCCCATTTCATATCACAACCATGGAGTGTGGATACTAGAGTTGATCTACTTTGTCTACAGTCCCAAATTCATGCTTTTGCTTTGGTGACCCAATTAGTTAAACCTTGTGGAGGATTTTGGATTATGTTTAACATGGCATCACTGTCTACAATCAATGGAATTTGTTGGTTATGACTGAATCAATACATTGTTTTCTGTGTGTTTATAATCATATGTAAATTGAATATGATAGTGGCACAACACAAGTGATACTTTTCTATGATATACATGTATCAGGGTTTGAAATCGGAGCACGGATATTAGAAGTGTTTTCTTTATCACAGTTTTAACTCAAAACTTTTGATTTTTTTGTATAAAGTTCTTTAGTTTGAAGAATTCGGGATTATCGTAAACATGATACAATGGCTTACAAGCATCAGAACTTTGTGGCCATGATTGACTCAATATATAGTCTTTCGTTCATGACACTGAATAGGTCGAGGCTCTTTGGAGTTATGGTTTCCAGAAAAAAAGAGTATAAACAGAGGTTTGCAAATTACATCTTATTCTTGAGTCCACTGAATTTCGACTTGGGGAAACACTTTGCTCTTGGTGAGTTCTAAGATACGCTATATACTTGATATATCTCTGTTAGTAATATCTTTGTTACAAAAATTGACTCTCAACTGAGGTATGCTATATGTAATTTGCAGATATCAGGATGAGTGGGGGATCCAATATCCAGTGATGAGAGACATTGCTAATTTTGAGAAGCTCAAAAAACAGTGATTAGTCTGGGATAAAGAATTTTATTTGGTGAGTCCAATAGAGGCACATAGTTTTGAATTAGATGTCAGTTTGATCTTAAAGATGTTTTCTAACAGTGGTTTAGTTCAGTTTTTATACATTTTGTTTCTGATATTTTACTTGTGGCAAGAATTATCTATTGAGAGTCTGAAAGAATCTTTAGTGAGAAGGGATTTTCATTAATGCTATATGGATAATGCATTTGTGAAATTTTGTGGGTAAGCTTGGATTTGATAAATTTCTTTTAGACCCACTTGTACACAAATTAATATATGTTAAAATCATGACTATTAGATCTATTTGAATTATAAAAGAATTGTTTATCATATTGAAAATCGAATTGAGTATTTTTATCGAATGAGGATAATTAGTGTGAAATAGAATTAAAACTGTGCATTTAGTAATGTAGCCTAACATTAGGTAACCAGATTTGGATATGACTGTATGTGCTGTAGGGTCAAAGCAGTGTGAGCTTCCCCCTGTAGAGCCAAGTCAGTGCATTAGGGCCCCAGAAATGTGTGCTTGCTCCTATGGAGCCTTGTCAGTGCTATGGGGTCCCAACAGTTTGAGCTTTCGCCCTGTTAGTGCTGCAGGGTCCCAGCAACGTGAACTCTCCCTGTGGAGCTCTGTCAGTGCTGTAGGGTCCCAGCAGTGTGAGTTTCCCCCGGCAGTGCCCTGTCATTGAAGTAGGGTCCCAGCAGTGTCAGTTGCCACCTGCGGAGCCCTGTCAGTGCTGTAGGGTCCCAGCAGTGTGAGGTTCCCCCGGCAGTGCCCAGTCAGTACTGTACTGGTCCCAGCAGTGTACGTTTTCTCCATGCGGTTCCCTGATAGTGTTACAGATTTTAGCCAGCGTAAGCCTCCTTTGGCAGTGACCTGTCAGAGGTGCAGTGAAAGTTTTATCAGTGTCCGTGACTTCACTACAAATACAACCTGTTTGGGGCCCTCACAGTTTCCCCATCTCCCTGGCCCTTACATTTTCCCTTTCTTCACCCAGTTCCTCCATAAAGCCCAGTCCTCCCACCCTTAATTGTTAAAGACATGAGAGTTTAAGCATTTTTTTTCAAGAGCACATTCTTATTTATAGACTATTGTGTATGTTTGCTGATGTTTGAGTTTCTCGCCATCTTCGAGACATGCTGTATCTAGAACATGGGCTTAAAGCACCTCCCATGTTTTCTATTGGCTCCTGTTAATTCCCTTTGTAACTGGCACCTTCTGATTGATGAATATGGTTAATTTGTCCTGTCTTTGGCTGTTTTAGACTCTCTCATCAGACTTCCCCTGTTACATGTGTTCTTCCTTTTTTAAATTTATGTTTGTTTGTGGCACTATTTTCTTTGGTATGCCTCCCTCGACAGTTCGCTCCCTTACTTTGACATGGAGGACTTCCAGGCGGGCATACCACACCTTATTTTACTTTAACATGGAGCACTTCCAGCGCGGCATGCTGCGCTTTTACTTTAAGACTATTTTTTTTGTTTGACACGGAGAACTTTCAGCGTGGCATGCCACACTTTATCTTTAAGTATGGCAGCTGTGCCTTTGTTTTATTTTGCACTGCATGCCTCACAAAGTTTAGGATTTGAATTGTGCTCTGGCTTCGTTTTGCTCACTTTTAAGTCGCCAGTGTAATAAGGCATCTATGGTAAGAAACGTTCTACCCACGCAGAGTCAGCAGCAACTGACTCATGGGTGTTCTAGAGTAACACAAACTGAGTAAATACTCTAGAATGAGGAACCCTTAGAAATAACAATGCATCACATGAAAGCGTCACATCAAAGCATGACACACAGTTCATTACACAGCCTCCTGCTGCACTTTGCTCCTATCACTGCTGCTGTCAGTGTGGTGCAGCGGCCGCTTTCTGCTCTCTTTCATCATCCACCGCATAGCTCCAATGCTGTATATGTTGACTGCCATGCCTGACGATTCTCGCTAACTCTCACTGCCTGGAGTTTGCCGTGTTCTAAAATGTCTCCCCTCTACTTCTGCTCATCATGGGAAGAAGTAGCAGCGCCTGCCTAGATCGAGGTGGGCTCTTATCGTCCATGCTCTGGTGTACCCAGTGGAGTAAAGTGGGGCCAGGCACTGCAGCACTGACACAGTAAAGGTGAGTTAATATCCTTCGCAGCAATACACTTATACTTGTTAAAATATTTTGTGAAACATAAGATTTTCCAACTTTCAATGTCCATATTTTTTTACAACAAAAGAAATGTAATGCTTGTTTCATGGCGAAACATTGAAACTGTGTAGTTGGACTAAAAACATAATTTACCGCAACATTTTCCCCCACTATCATAAGTCCTTGTGTAATGTAACTGCTGTGCTTTATCTTTAAGTATGGCAGCCGGGTCTTTCTTTTTTTTTGCACAGCGCAGCTCGCCTAACAAAGTTTATGATTTGCTTTGTGTTTTGGCTTTTTTTTGCTCACTTTCAAAATGGCTGCCTCCCGCTGCAAATCTGCTCCTATGACTGCTAGAGTCAGTGCAGCACAGGGGCAGCTTCCTGGTCCCTTTAATCGTCCCCTACATACCTCTGACGCAGTATATGTTAGCCGCCATGCAGGGCCGGCTTTAGGGCGATCGGTGCCACTGCACCGGGTGCTGACTTGGGGTGGGGGCGTCATGTAATATAATATCAATCAATCAATCACATAATTTGTAAAGCGCACTACATATCCGGGAGGGTTTCAAGGTGCTGGGGGGGTTGGGGGGGGGGGAGGGTGATGCTGCTATTGATCTAAGAACAGGTCTTGAGTTGTCTCCTGAAGGTCAGCAGGTCTTCGGTTTGTTGTAGGTAGAGGGGGAGGGTGTTCCAGGTCCTGGCGGCGCGATGGGAGAAGGATCTGCCTCCGGAAGTAGTTCTCCGGATGCGTGGGACCGTGGCCAGGGCGTGGTCAGTGGAGCGGAGTTTCCTGTTGGGTACGTAGAAGGAGAGTCGACTGTTGAGATAGGCTGGGTCAGTTTTGTGGAGTGCCTTGTGTGCGTGGATCAGGAGTTTGAAGGAGATTCTTTTGTCGACGGGGAGCCAGTGCAGGTTCCTCAGGTAGGGGGTGATGTGGTCGCGGCGTGGGACGTCGAGGATCAGGCGTGCAGAGGCGTTCTAGATTCTCTGTAGTCTGTTGATGAGCTTGGACGAGGCTCCGGCGTAGAGGGCGTTTCCGTAGTCGAGTCTGCTGCTGACAAGGGCCTGGGTGACTGTTTTTCTCGTGTTTGTCGGGATCCATCTGTAGATCTTGCGGAGCATGCGAAGGGTGTTGAAGCAGGTGGAGGAGACTGCGTTGACTTGTTTGGTCATGGAGAGTTCGAGTCGAGGATGACTCCCAGGTTGCGTGCGTGGTTGGTGGGGGCCGGGGGGGGACCCCTGGTGACGTGGGCCACCAGGAGTCATCCCATGAGGAGGGGTTGGATCCGAGGATGAGGATTTCCGTCTTGTCTGTGTTCAGTTTGAGGCGACTGTCCTCCATCCAGTCTGCGACGGCCTTCATTCCCTGGTGGAGGTTAAATTTGGCGGTGAGGGGGTCCTTGGTGAGGGAGAGGATCAGCTGAGTGTCGTCGGCGTAGGAGATTATGTTGAGGTCGTGCTGTCGGGCGATGCGTGCTAGTGGTGCCATGTAGACGTTGAACAGCGTTGGGCTGAGGGAAGATCCTTGAGGGACGCCGCAGATGATCTTGGAGGCATCGGAACGGAGGGAGGCGGACTCTCTGAGTTCTGCCGGAAAGGAAGGAGGTGGTCCAGTCCAGGGCCTTGTCTCGGATGCCTGCGTCATGGCGTGTGCGTAGTGTGCGGTGGCAGACGGTGTCGAAGGCGGCGGAGAGGTCCAGGAGGATGAGGGCCGCCGTCTCACCGTTGTCTAGGAGGATCATGATGTCGTCTGTGGCGGCGATGAGGGCGGTCTCGGTGCTGTGGTTGCTGCGGAATCCTGATTGGGAGGGGTCCAGGATGTTGTTGTCTTCGAGGTGACGGGCGAGCTGGGTGTTAACTATATTCTCGATGACCTTTGCTGGGAACGGAAGCAGGGAGATGGGTCGGAAGTTCTTGAGGTCGCTCGGATCCGCCTTGGGTTTCTTCAGTAGGGCGTTGATATCTGCGTGCTTTCAGTTCTCAGGGAAGGTGGCGGTCTCGAAGGAGAGGTTGATGATTTTATGCAGGTGGGGTGCGATGGAGTTGCTGGCTTTGTTGAAGGTGTGGTGCGGGAGAGGGTTGGACGGGGATCCGGTGTGGATTGTTCCCACGGTCTTGATTGTGTCCTCAATGCTCACGTTGGCCCAGGTTGTCAGGGCGTCGTGGGCGGCGGGGTGCGGAGGGTTCGGTGCGGCGCGGTCGGTATGGGTCGTCCAGGGTCTGTAGCTGTTGTGGATGTCGGTGATTTTTCAGTGAAAGAAGGTGGCGGGGGAGTGGCACAGGGCTTGCGATGGTGGGATGCCGTTGGTGTTGGAGCTGGGGTTGGAGAGTTCCTTCACGATGGTGAAGAGCTCCTTGCTGTTGTGTGCGTTGTTGTCAAGGCGGTCTGTGAAGGAGGTTCTTTTGGCCATCCTGATGAGGTGGTGGTGGTTGCGGATGGCGTCTTTGTGTGCAGTGCGGCTTTCTGGCATCTTGTTGTTGTGCCATGTGTTTTCCAGTTTCCGGCAGGTGCGTTTTGAGTCGAGGAGTTCCGGGGTAAACCAGCTGACTCTTCTGCTGGTGTGTCTGCTGGTGAGATTTTTCAGTGGGGCGATGGCGTTGGCGCAGTCGTTCATCCAGCGTTCGAGGGTGAGTGCACCCTCATCGAGGTTGGTGAGGCTCGTCGGAGGGTTGAGTGCGAGGCTTGTCTGTAGTTGTTCTTGGGTGACTTTGCCCCAGCAGCGGCGGGGGGTCTGTAGTGTGTGGTGGTGTGTGAGTGGTTTTCGGAAGGAGAAGTGGATGCAGTGGTGGTCTGTCCAGGTGAGTTCGGAGGCGTGGCTGAAGGTTACGTGGCGGCTTGATGAGAAGATGGCATCTAGCGTGTGGCCGGCGGTGTGGGTCGGCGTCGTGACGAGCGGTTTCAGTCCGAGGTTGGCGAGATTGTTGATCAGGGTGGAGGAGTTGCTGTCGCTGTTGCTCTCCAGGTGATAGTTCAGGTCTCCGAGGAAGATGTAGTCGGTGGAGGTCAGCGCGTGCGTGCTGATGAGGTCGGCGATGGAGTCGCAGAATTGTGGCCGGGGTCCTTGCGGTCTGTAGATGAGGGCGCCTCTTAGGGTGGTCTTGGGGTCCGTGTGGATCTGGAAGTACATGTGTTCGGCGGTGCTGAGGGTGTCGTTGGTGTTTGTTGAGACCCTGATGGTGTTTTTATAGACAATGGTGATTCCTCCTCCGGCCCTGTTGGTGCGGTCTCTGCGGGTGATCTTGTACCCGTCTAGGATGGCTATGGCGATGTCTGGTGAGGAGGTTCCATTCATCCAGGTCTCTGTCAGGAAGGCGACGTCCGGTGATGTGGTGTCGAGTAGGTCCCAGAGTTCGACGGCGTGTTTGTGTGCCGAGCGGGTGTTGATCAGGATGCATCTCAGCTGGTTGGGTTCCGTCGTGGCAGGCGTCTTGGCGCTTTCGAGGCAGGAGAAGCTGCAGTTCCGGCAGGTGAAGGGCTCGTGGGTGCGCCTCGGGGCGGCCTTGCAGCAGGTGTGGATCTTTCCTGAGTTGAGCGCGACGAGGGTTTTGGCTTTGTAGCGGAGGCGGTCTCCGTGGCTGCTGGGGGGGCAGGGGTTCTGGCGCTGGGCGCGGTCCAGGCGCAGACGTCGGTGCGCCAGTGGCGCGGCCGCACAGCGGCCGCCATATATGGGGAGGTGGGGAGGGAGGAGCAGCTGGGAGGTGGGAGGCGAGGGACAGGAGGAGCGAATGGGTGCGGAGGGGGCGGGGCCGCAGGGGAGGCAGCGGTGGGGACAGGGCAAAGGAGACCGGCGCGGGGCACGGACAGAAAAAGAGCACAAGGGGTACAAAATCAAAGGGGCATGGAAGGCACAAAAGTCAGCACAGGGGTACAATATGAACGGAGGCACAGAAGTTTGCGGGGGTAGAGAATAAAAGGGGGCACAGAAGCAATGCGGCGAGCGGGGGGGCAGGGGGCACAGACAGTTACAGGCACAAAGCAGGTACAAACCTAAGGCCACCACTGGCCACCAGGGATGAGGCGCAGGTGGAAGCCTGCGGGTGGTGGAGGGCCTTGATCTCACCGGCGTCAGCAGGGACAGCGGGGGTGCAGGCGGAGCTGCAGCGGAGGGGAGCGACCTACCAGGAAGGTCAAGGGTCGCTCTCCTCACCACGCAGCGGCTGCCATATATGGGGAGGTGGGGAGGGAGGAGCAGCTGGGAGGCGGGAGGCGAGGGACGGGAGGAGCGAATGGACACAGAGGGGGCGGGCCGCAGAGGAGGCAGCGGCGGGGAGAGGGGAAAGGAGACCAGCGCAGGACACGGACAGAAAAAGAGCACAAGGGGTACAAAATCAAAGGGGTACGGAAGGCACAAAAGTCAGCACAGGGGTACAATATGAACGGAGGCACAGAAGTTGGCGGGGGTACAGAATAAAAGGGGGCACAGAAGCAAAGCGGCGAGCAGGGGGCATAGACAGTTAATGGCACAAAGCGGGTACAAACCTAAGGCCACCACTGGCCACCAGGGATGAGGCGCAGGTGGAAGCCTGCGGGTGGTGGAGGGTCTCGATCTCACCGGCGTCAGCAGGGAAAGCGGAGGTGCAGGCGGAGCTGCAGCGGGGGGGAGCGACCTACCAGGAAGGGCAAGGGTCGCTCTCCTCACCGCGCAGCGGCCGCCATATATTGGGAGGTGGGGAGGGAGGAGCAGCTGGGACGCGGGAGGCGAGGGGCGGGTTGAGCGAATGGGCGCGGAAGGGGGTGGGGCCGCAGGGGAGGCAGTGGCGGGGACGGGGGAAAGGAGACCGGCGCGGGGCACGGACAGAAAAAGAGCACAAGGGGTACAAAATCAAAGGGGCACGGAAGGCACAAAAGTCAGCACAGGGGTACAATATGAACGGAGGCACAGAAGTTGGCGGGGGTACAGAATAAAAGGGGGCACAGAAGCAAAGCGGTGAGTGGGGGGCAGGGGGCACAGACAGTTACAGGCGCAAAGCGGGTACAAACCTAAGGCCACCACTGGCCACCGGGGATGAGGCGCAGGTGGAAGCCTGCGGGTGGTGGAGGGCCTCGATCTCACCGGCGTCAGCAGGGACAGCGGGGGTGCAGGCGGAGCTGCAGCGGGGGGGGGGGAGCGACCTACCAGGAAGGTCAAGGGTCACTCCCTCCATAATATAATATATGTAATATAAAAAGGTCAGTGGGTTACTGCTTCTGTAAGAGAGCCCCTTTTGTTACTAGTCGTTTGTAAGTCAAAATCGTAATATAGAACATTGAGCAATTAACTGTCATCTCAGAGCTGTGTGTAAACTGCAAGGTATATGTCAAAGCTATATGTTTTTTGCCCAGTCTTTCATTATCCTAATCTTGCCAAAAGGGTTTATTTGGGTGGAAAACAATTCTTGTTATTAAAGAGAACCCCTGACAATGGTGTTACATTTTAAATTCTGAATTTGTGCTTTTCCAGAATAAGGACTCAAACTATATTGCCTACCAGTATCGATGACGTTACTCCTACGCTACACCTTGTAGACCTGTCTGATGTAACATTTCCTATGCACTGATTTACATACCTATGATTGTCTCTGTGCAATGGGTGTGTAGTGTAAAGTTCTCTGACACCTTACACTGGTAGGAGTGGTGCTATAAAACTAAATTAATCCGAGAGACAGTGGTTCTGGAGACTTGAGGGGCACTGTTAAAGGACAGTGGTGAGGGAATCCGTGGCAGAGGTGGTCATGGGCGGGGGCACCAACAGACATTGTCGCACCGGGTGCCACCAGCGCCATGTCTGCCGATCCTCGCTAACTCTTACTGCAAGCATGGAAAAACATTTAAATTGTAAAGTTAGACTAATAACTTAATTTACTGCAAGGTTTTTTACCACTATCATAAATACTTGTGGGATTTAACTGGTGCTCATGTAAAGCACTCCAATGCCTTCAGGGCCAGTTAACGCTATAAACAACTGCAAAAAAAGTCAATTTAGGATTTTGCCTCTTTTGTAGTATTGTACAAACTCTTAGAGAAATGAGCAGTGGAGGGGGGGGGAGTTAACTATAATCTTATCTCTCTTAATGCTATCACTTAAGTGGCTAAACATTCCATACTGCCAGAGTATTGTAACCGAAGTTTGAATGCCCAGCTGGGCCTTTTGCCACAAGGCATCATTACTCAATACCGCTTGCCTTCACATATTCTGCCAATTAAAGTGAAATTTGCACTGAAGATTTGTCTCTACAGTAACAGCACTTCAGTGCGTGTATGAGCGTCCGCTTTCTATGTACACCCGGAGGTAGCTGTAGCTTACCAAAGCAGTAGCCCGTGTCTGTTCTTTGTAAACATTATCTTTTTTTCAATAGACGTGCATTAGTCGGGTCCCATTCCATTATGGCCATCCCAGCAGGCTTAATTAGGCTGCTGCAAGATGTCCTGCATCCGGCTGTCAATCTGTGGGCTTGGGTGTACATCTTTTTAATGCATCTGCATGTTTGTCTGTTTCTGTTCACATGTCTGTGTGTGTTTGCCTGGATGTATGTGCATGTAATTTATGGCTTCTGACAACAAGGCAATCCGCTATTTTGCCAACGTTTATGGATAAGAACATCACTGTGAAAGTGTTGCATATGGAATTGGTGGTTTGGGGCTGGGGTACTTTAGTGCGAGGCTTTCTGGCAACGTAGGCCATGGTGCTGCAAAGCCAGCAGTGTTGTGCCCTCCTTTATTAGCACCCCGCCTCCATCAGTCCCTTGATCCTGCATACATGGTCCCGTGTGTAACATATTGCAATAGTGCCTAGGAACAGCACAGGCCCGATCCTGTCAATATGCCCTCTCGCAGTCACATTACAATTACTAGATACACGCCCAAATGATACTGAAGTTATTTATTTTGCAAAAACTCTCAGCTTCTTTGGTTTCCTTTTGGCCAGTCACTCTCTAAGAGAGCATTTCAGCAGTGTACTCCCTCTGCTCCCCTCTCCTCCCTTGGTAGGTAAAATATATTGCCATTTACAATGCCAATAGCTCTAACTTGAAAAAATGTGAGACCTATTGCATTTCCAATGCTTGTTGTGCTTTGAAGTTGAGTTTGTCCCACATCCGGACTTCCAGTAGTGGCTGGTGAACTATGCAACCGGTGGAGGGTGAATACCTAGTTGAACTGCAAGGAGAACCCGCAGTGATCAGTGGGTCCACCTCCCAGAACGTTGTGCAAACAAATACAAAAAACAGGGCATTTCACTGCAAAAAACACAATGAATTCTCTACAGGTGTTCGGTTTTACAGGCACCTCTGTAAGGGCACTCAAGAAATGATCCAGTGCTTCATGGTCTCCCAAGAGAGTCAGACCCACCCACTGGGGGCTTGGACCTCTAAGAAAATGAAGTTAAGGTCAAGTCTCAGTTTCCATTGTAAAGGCTATGTTGGCTAACCTGTAACTTTGGTGCTGTTTGATGAATCTGCGTGAAATTCGGCAGTCTCAGCACATCCGGCAGAGTGACAGCACCTCAAGTGTTTTGCAGAACTGTCTACAGCTGGAAAACGTACAGCAGGGGCATCAAAAGTGGATTCTCCTTCAGCCTCCCACAGGAACGTTTGCCGAACTCCACAGGATATATACATTACGTGCTTTACCATTATGCTGTGTGTTCTTTTCCTATTACCCCCGCCGGCCTTCTTCAAACTGCCTGATTAGGGCCCTCGTGACCATCTTAAACTGATTCATCGACTCCAAACACCAAGGAGACATCGCCTTCCCCCACAGTCGGCCCTCGTGCTCTCCTTGTCACCTCCAGGTCCTTCTACCTGCAGACTTTCATGGCTCCCAGTCGATATTATACTCAGTGCGACCTTTTTCGTGAAAACTGGGCTTAATTTCGCACTACAACGAAACGCTGCCCGTTGCTTAGGAGCTGAAACAAGAGAAAATGAGGTGAACAAACCCTAAACTGCCTTTACTCCCCTCATCAATGCGAAGCATTTCATCATGATGCAGGTAAAGTGCTAACAGGGGCTAGTCCATTTGAGCATCTCCCTGCATCTTGTGCACACACAGTGCATGTCTGCTCGTTGCATACCATAGTCACTGCACTTCCATTAATTACAGTCTGCGCGCTCGCCTCCTCGCCCCCTTATTTATTGGGTAATCACAACATTATTCTCAGGTGGGCTTCTCCTGAGAATTACCACATTTCTGCCTCGGATCCTTCTCTGCTGCTGTGTTTCATTATGCAGACGTGAGGGGCCTGTTACTGACAATGTACTCATACTGCGTGGAGCAGCATGGGCACGTGTGTTGCCCCCTCTCACCGACCCCAGCTGTGAGCGCAGTCTCCCACCGGCAGGCACTGGTGCGGTTCAAACCCACACATGCCAGCCTAACTACTGGGCCTTGTGAGGGGCGCAGAGCAAGATTGAGGGGTACGGGACTGCGCGGCTGTCCCACACAAAAGGTGTGGACGATTATCACAGCGAGTGACAAGAAGGAATCTCTGGGCGGTGACAAGGGCCTAACGTGTGACTGACACTGCCCCAGCCCAACTATCCTTTCAGAGGCACAGACCAGCTAGGAGCCTCAGGAGGTGTGCCTATTCCTCACCACTTCTGAACACAGTGCAAAGCACACGGCTTATTGTGCAGTCTCACAGTTTCAGCACAGACCTGCCCACTCCGCTTCGGCATACTGGGGCCAGCCCCCCACTGCTCTCGAAGATCCATTGTTGCATGGCTGGCTCAGCAAACCCTTGCTCTGAAGTCTCCCAATACCATCTTCTGCCTGTCCACTTTCTGCATGTGGTGTGTGCACTCTTCCTCTGCACTCAGTCTTTTTCTCATAGGCCTGTCCACTTCTGCACAACGTGGTTTCCAGACCCCTTGCTATGCAGTCTCCCAATGTCCTAGTAGGCATGTCCGCTTCGGCATACTGTGGTCAGCGTGCCCCTTGCTCTGGTCACCCATTACTGAGGTCAGAGTGCCCTTTACTCTTCAGGGCGCTATGGGGCTCTGCCCCACAGAGGTGCCTGACCCGACACCCCATATTGTGTAATGCCGTCTGCACCTCACCCTTTCCTTCTCCTCCCCTCATCTTTTGCCAGGGGCTCCATGTCCTGCGTCTGCAGATGACCCATGTATTAGGCAGAACAAAGGAAGGTGCCTGGAATAGTCTATAACTATCTCATGGGCAGGGGTGACCTCGGCAAGGGCCTAATATGGCGGTAAGAGGAGCCTGCATCCCGAACCTATTAATATCCACCTGGCCTTTCTCTTCCAGCAGGGGAGGCTGGGAGGGGGGCATGGGGCAGCGACCCTCGAGCCCAGCCCCTGCCAGACAATGCCTCTTCATTCCAGAACCGGCCCCGGCACGCGCTGAAAATAGAGCTTTCAGCGCGAGCCCAGAAATGACACCCACGTCAAGGGCAAACCACGCAGGCGGGAGGGCCCCTCCCCCTCCCATTGCAGGTACCGAGGCTGAAAAAGGACACACAGCCCTTTAACTCCAGCTCCGTGGACAGGGTCTTCTGGACACGGATAGCGAAAATAACTGGGTAGATCCTTAGATGGCACGAAGGAAAACATGACATATCTGTTAAGAGTTTGCTACACATTTTCTCGATTCTGTGGTTAAGCGAGTCTACTGTCAAATCCAGTGATGGCCCATTTATGTGTTGAGTATGTTTGATATTTTTTTTGACGGAACACTTCGCTATTGTCTGTCACTCTTTCCTCGACATATTGCCTTTTTGCTCTATTTTCCATTTCCCGTTCCCTCAATCTAGGTAGGCCAGGGGTGCCACTTCTCGTATTCACCCACATCTTTCTCTCTCTCCCATTCATTATTCTCTCTGCCTCCATTCTAGACGAAAAGCCTCCATCGTGGCAGAGAAAAACACATGTTCTAAACTGAGGAAAATATTTATTTCTAAAATTTGTACAGAAGAGATTGGTGCAAAGCAATGCCCAACAAATTAACCAGGCGCTGTTGGCGAGAGCGTCTGCAGGGGCCGGTTGGTGTCCATGGTTCGAGGCGTGCCGCAGCAGGCTGTTCTCACAGCGAGGCCTTGTCGCAAATCTGCCACCTGAATAAAAAAATATTACGTTAGTCAATGTCAAATGTGTAGTATTACTTTGATGACGTATTTATTTTTCTGAGCGCTTGTAGACATTTTTATTAAATAATTTCCATAACCTGCTTTGTTTTATTTTAGGGTTTTAGTTGTTTTTAATTAAAAAGGTACCTTTAAGAATGTCATTATGGTGCATTTCATTAAAATTCTGTCTCAATAGAGTGACTTGAGGAGAAATGCTCATTTCACATGAACTTCCACTTAGAAAGTTTTTTTTCCCAGACATATGGAGAGGTGCACAGGAAATGGTAACAGGCTATATACATGTAAAACTACATTCGTCTTTTGAGGCGCAAGCCTATGAGTTAATTATGGGAAAATTATGATTATTTACCAAGACCCTACATACAGGGTACTTTATCGCTGTAGGGTGCCAACATTATTTACCAAGACCCTACATACAGGGTACCTTATTGCCGTAGGGTGCCTACATTATTCACCAAGACCCTACACACAGGGTACTTTATCGTTGTAGGGTGCCAACATTATTTACCAAGACCCTACATACAGGGTACTTTATCGTTGTAGGGTGCCAACATTATTTACCAAGACCCTACATACAGGGTACTTTATCGCTGTCGGGTGCCAACATTATTTACCAAGACCCTACATACAGGGTACCTTATTGCTGTAGGGTGCCTACATTATTTACCAAAACCCTACATCCAGGGTACTTTATTGCTGTAGGGTGCCAACAATATTTACCAAGACCCTACATACAGGGTACTTTATCGCTGTAGGGTGCCAACATTATTTACCAAGACCCTACATACATGGTACTTTATCGATGTATTGTGCCAACATTATTTACCAAGACCCTACATACATGGTACTTAAATGCTGTAGGGTGACAACAATATTTACCAAGACCCTGCATACATGGTACTTTTTTCGCTGTAGGGTGCCAACATTATATACCAAGACCTTCCACACACGGTACTTAAATGCTGTAGGGTGCCTACATTATTTACCAAAACCCTACATACATGGTACTTTATCGATGTATTGTGCCAACATTATTTACCAAGACCCTACATACAGGGTACTTTATCGCCGTAGGGTGCCTACATTATTTACCAAAACCCTACATCCAGGGTACTTTATTGCTGAAGGGTGCCAACAATATTTACCAAGACCCTACATACAGGGTACTTTATCGCTGTAGTTCACTTTATCGCTGTAGGGTGCCATCATTATTTACCAAGACCCTACATACACGGTACTTTATCGTTGTAGGGTGCCAACATTATTTACCAAGACCCTACATACAGGGTACTTTATCGCTGTAGTTCACTTAACCGCTGTAGGGTGCCAACATTATTTACCAAGACCCTACATACAGGGTACTTTATTGTTGTAGGGTGCCAATATTATTTACCAAGACCCTACATACAGGGTACTTTATCGCTTTAGGGTGCCAACATTATTTACCAAGACCCTACATACATGGTACTTTATCGCTGTAGTTCACTTTATCGCTGTAGGGTGCCAACATTATTTACCAAGACCCTACATACATGGTACTTTATTGCTGTGGGCTGCCAACATTATTTACCAAGACCCTACATACACAGCACTGTATCGCTGTAGAGTTGCAACATTATTTACCAAGACCCTACATACACGGTACATTTTCGCTGTAGGGTGCCAACATTATTCACCAAGACCCTACAAACACAGTACTTTATCGCTGTAGGGTGCCAACATTATTTACCAAGACCCTACATACACAGTACTTTATCGCTGTAGGGTGCCAACATTATTTGCCAGGACCCTACTTACCTGGTACTTTATCGCTGTAGGATGCCAAAATTATTTACCAGGACCTTACATACATGGTACTTTATCGCTGTAGTTCACTTTATTGCTGTAGGGTGCCAACATTATTTACCAAGACCCTACATACAGGGTACTTTATCGCTGTAGGGTGGCAACTTTATTTACCAAGACCCTACATACACGGTACTTTATCTCTGTAGGGTGCCAACATTATTCACCAAGACCCTACATACATGGTAATTTATCGCTGTGGGCTGCCATCATTATTTACCAAGACCCTGCATACACTGTACTTTATCGCTGTAGGGTGCCAACATTATTTACCAAGACCCTACATACAGGGTACTTTATCGCTGTAGTTCACTTTAACGCTGTAGGGTGCCAACCTTATTTACCAAGACCCTACATACACGGCACTTTATCGTTGTAGGGTGCCAACATTATTTACCAAGACCCTACATACAGGGTACTTTATCGCTGTAGGGTGCCAACATTATTTACCAAGACCCTACATACAGGGTACCTTATTGCTGTAGGGTGCCTACATTATTTACCAAAACCCTACATCCAGGGTACTTTATTGCTGTAGGGTGCCAACAATATTTACCAAGACCCTACATACAGGGTACTCTATCGAAGTAGGGTGCCAACATTATTTACCAAGACCCTACATGCAGGGTACTTTATCGCTGTAGGGTGCCAAAATTATTTACCAAGACCCTACATACATGGTACTTAAATGCTGTAGGGTGCCAACATTATTTACCAAGACCCTACATACATGGTACTTTATCGAAGTATTGTGCCAACATTATTTACCAAGACCCTACATACATGGTACTTAAATGCTGTAGGGTGCGAACATTATTTACCAACACCCTGCATACATGGTACTTTATCGCTGTAGGGTTCCAACATTATTTACCAAGACCCTACATACATGGTACTTTTTTCGCTGTAGGGTGCCAACATTATGTGCCAAGACCTTACACACAGGGTACTTTATCGTTGTAGGGTGCCAACATTATTTACCAAGACCCTACATACAGGGTATTTTATCGCTGTAGGGTGCCAACATTATTTACCAAGACCCTACATACAGGGTACCTTATTGCTGTAGGGTGCCTACATTATTTACCAAAACCCTACATCCATGGTACTTTATTACTGTAGGGTGCAAACAATGTTTACCAAGACCCTACATACAGGGTACTTTATCGCTGTAGTTCACTTTATCGCTGTAGGGTGCCATCATTATTTACCAAGACCCTACATACACGGTACTTTATCGCTGTAGGGTGCCAACATTATTTACCAAGACTCTACATACAGGGTACTTTATCGCTGTAGTTCACTTTAACGCTGTAGGGTGCCAACCTTATTTACCAAGACCCTACACACAGGGTACTTTATCGTTGTAGGGTGCCAACATTATTTACCAAGACCCTACATACAGGGTACTTTATCGCTGTAGGGTGCCAACATTATTTACCAAGACCCTACATACAGGGTACCTTATTGCTGTAGGGTGCCTACATTATTTACCAAAACCCTACATCCAGGGTACTTTATTGCTGTAGGGTGCCAACAATATTTACCAAGACCCTACATACAGGGTACTTTATCGCTGTAGGGTGCCAACATTATTTACCAAGACCTTACATGCAGGGTACTTTATCGCTGTAGGGTGCCAACAATATTTACCAAGACCCTACATACATGGTACTTAAATGCTGTAGGGTGCCAGCGTTATTTACCAAGACCCTACATACATGGTACTTTATCGATGTATTGTGCCAATATTATTTACCAAGACCCTGCATACATGGTACTTAAATGCTGTAGGGTGCGAACATTATTTACCAAGACCCTGCATACATGGTACTTTATCGCTGTAGGGTGCCAACATTATTGACCAAGACCCTACATACATGGTACTTTATCGCTGTAGGGTACCAACATTATTTACCAAGATCCTACATACATGATACTTTATCGCTGTAGGGTGCCAACATTATTTACCAAGATCCTACATACATGATACTTTATCGCTGTAGGGTGCCAACACATTTGGCAAAAGTAGCAAACTACAAATACACAAATACTTCACGAAATGTACAGCTCGGTAGCAGGGGCAGTGCCTTTCTCTTGCTTTAAGACAGCAGCCCGTATTAGTAATGTGAGGTTCATAATAGTGTTCACGTGCTCCATGAGCAGTTTAGAGGGGTTCAGATCAATTTCCATGCGTTGTGAAATCACCCAGTCTTTTTGGGGGAATGAGGCCCTATTTCTAAGCTCACTATTTAGGTGTGAGGGAGATGTGTAGGAGGCATAGGTAGGTATAAGAGCCTAGCAATCCGCTGTTATGTGGGCCACCTTCAGTTAGCCCTGGCTTGTTGGCAAAGAGCTCTGTGAATGCTGGGGCTGGTAGTTTTCTTTTCCTATTCTAAAGTATGGCTTTAATGCCCTTCTTGCAAAGTACTATTGACTAAAAACCAGATAGGCTGAAGGTCCGCTTATGATATAGGGTGAACAGGCAGACCTGGCCTTATATATTTTCTGAAGCTAAAACTATAGGATGAAAACAGAAATGTAAATGGTGGACACATATCTGCCCCAGCAATGGCTTCCACTGGCAGTTCTCGCAGCTTTCCTAGTCTCTTAGGTTTGTTGTAGCTATCTGTTAGAGACTGCAAGGAGAGGGAAGGTCAAGGGTCATAAAGCAACTAGCAACAACTGTGGTGAAAAAGAGAACATGTGGTATTTCACCACAGTGCACGCTGGGAGATATTAATTCTATTTTTCAGTGCCTCACCTATGCATTGCAATATTCAAGGATGGGATCATGCTCTGCAAAATATCAGCTTGCACAGTGGGGTAAGAGAATGGGGCTAGAATGGGATTTAAAGTCAGAAGGTCATTAACTAGGCAAAGGAGTCCTTAAGAGAGAGCACAGCCTTCAGGTCGTACCTCGAGAGACTCTGCTTTGGGCACACAGTGCCCTATCCTGTTGCGAGGCGTAAAGCTCTCCTGACCACTGAAGGCTCGTGGATGTGGCCTCGAGTGGAATAAGAGAGTGCGTTAAGCGATGATGTCTCGCCCCCAAGGCACCCCTGGCTTGTGGTCCATAGAGTGGTACTCACCGTGAGTAGGACAGCTTTAGCCTTGCGCGGCTCCGGTTGCTTCAAACTTCTTCTTCCGCCCCTCCATCCCACTCAGGGCATCAATATTTTTCCTCCAATCCCCTACCTCTCGGATCTCCTGTAGGGCAGAATTGAAAATGGTGAATTAGACTATATATTTGAAAGTGAGCTGAGCATCCTCCACCAGGGCCAGACTGGGAGCCCCGAGCAGCCCTGGCCAATTTTGTCAGACCATTCCCCATACGGTCCATAGTGACAGCGAGCGAGCCTGACCACTACCAGTGAAGTGTGGGGTGATCTCTCCTAGCAAGAAATGGAAACAATGGTGCGCTCTACAACATATTTTTTTTTATATATTCAATTGTATTTGCTTTGTAAAGAATAGCAAATTATGACCTTGCATTACACCAGGATAGGGCAATCTATGTTGCGGCCATTCCATCATTCCATCACTATCACCCTCCAACAGTGTCTCTCATCTCTCCATAGCCCTTCTCTCACATGCATTTAATTTGATTTGTAGCACCTCTCATACCAGTAAGGGTGTCGGAGCACTTTACATCACACACACATACAGAGCCAAGGAATCATATGTATAGAAAATGTTACATAAGCTGAAAGGAAACACATGGTGCAGGATTTACATGTCATCCATACTGGTAGGCATGTTTTAAGAGCTCTTGGTCTGGAGAAGCATACATTTAGGATTTAGCTCTGGTGGCTACCAGTGCAACAATCTTTCTTGGTGCCCACCTCCGAAAACCTCCTTCTCCACAATTCCCTTACTACCACGCTCCCCACATGCCCCTCATATCCCCATTGCCCCTCTTTCACATGAATTTAATTTGTTTTATAGCGCTGTTCATACCAGTGTAGGGTGTCAGAACACTTTACATCACACAATTTTACAGAGCCAATGAATCATACGTGTGAAAATCAGTCTATAGGAAATATTACATCAGACAATGAGGATTACAAGGTGTAGGAGTCTCATGTCACTGATTCTAGTCGGCAGTATATTTTAAGCGTGTTTGGTCTGGAGAAGCAAAAACTCAGGATTTAAAATGTATTACAGTGGTTGGCTTTACTAATAAGAACGTATTTCTACCCAATTGAACCCTTTTTAGCAACATTAGGATAATGAATGACTAGGGGAAAACATAACGTTCTAACCTATATCATGCAGTTTGCATTCACTTCTTTGAATCCAGTTCATAGCTCACTGTGCTATATTAGGGTTGTAACATATATACTACGAGTAACAGAAGGATCTCTGTGACAACAGCAGTAGCCTACTGAGCGAGCCACATAAAATACAGTTCGGTGATTTGTGTGGAACGTTATTTGCAGAAAGCATATTAATCCTCTGCGCTACTTTATTAGGAGTGAAAACTGCCACTAGATAAAACTCTGACCTCTTTCTAGATAGAACATTAATCGCCAGAACTATCTTGACATTTTTATTGTTGCCGCAAAACTGCTGGACACACAAGAAACTCTGCAGCAGGTGTTTTTTAAACTCATGTTATTTCTAAACATGCCCTCCCACTCAGCTCCCTCTCTTGAGGGCAGCACCAGGTGCGGCAGCACCAGGGGCACCGCCCTAGACCTGCCTTGGAATCAAAACATTGCACAGTGGTTGGGGTTGGATTTACTAATAAGAATGCATTTCTACCCAAACAAATCCATTTTAGTAACATTAGGATAATGAAAGACCAGGGGAAAAAAATAACTTTCAAACGAGTATTATGCAGTTTGTGTGCAGCTCTTTGATGGTAGTTCATAGCTCACTTTGCTAGATTACGATTGTAAATTGTAAACTGCAAGTAATGAAAAGTTCTGTGACAAAAGCTGTAACACACTGAGCTATGCTTATTAACCCTGGGCGCTACTTTAGACGAGCCAAATCTGCCAATAGACAAAACTCCATTCACTCTCCAGCAGGAACATTAATCACCAGAGTTATCAATCCTGACACTTTTATTTTTACATGAGAACTGATGGATATACAAGAAACTCAGCAGCAAGAGTGAGAAGTGAGTGATTATGCTGGCCAAGCCTGCTGATTTTGTTACTAGGGGACGATATTGCAGCACTGCTGAAAAACAGGCCCCCAGTAACACAAAAAAACTCCCACCTCTCCAGCCTAGTGCTAGTCCCACCTTGGCCTCCATATTCCACTGTTAGTTCTAATGCAGCTCTGTGTTCTGAAGGGCCTAACTTAAAACAGCTTGTTTCATGTTTCTAAGAAACCAATTTCCCTGCGGAGCTCTAAGAGTTGGAATTCTTACCCAAAATGTTTCCTTATCTGTTTAGAGAAGATTCGTCACTTTTTAGGCGATTCGATTATGTGAATCATGTGTGAATGAATGTGCAATCATACTTTTTTTTCCGCAACGTAGTTTTATTGTTGATAGCTAAGACAAAGTTGATGCCTCAGAGGGCACCAGCAATATGTATACAGGGTTACATATCAGCATTTCCAATGATACTATAATATCGTTCATACAAGTAATTAGTTACGAAATAACATTTTAGAAAAACGAATAACAGTGCCACACTATATCTGCATGGGAAGTAGAAAAGTCTCATAAATAGGGCGAGTTCAAGCCACCCAGAACCATAACTGGTATTTATGCTGTTTTAATTCAATGCCAGTACAATCATATCAATTGTTCTTAAACAGTAGAAGGGGGTGGCGGAGGTTCCAGATACAACCCTCTATAGTCTGCCCATCTTTTCCAAATTTTAAAATGCTTCTGAGGGCATCCTCTCGCTGCAGAGACCGGGTTTTCCAGGCCCATACTAAAGTCCAAGCCCTTCTTCAAGATCCCAACCAGCGGCGGGGATTCATCCTTCCAGGCCCTGGCAATGTCTCTTTTTGCCAAGGTGAGGCCAAGGAACAATGAGTGACTCTTGTACCTGTTGCCACCCAAACACTCAGTAATATGTAGCATGGCTAGTCGCAGAGAAAATGGAACATCTCACCCCAGAACCTCAGATAGACACGTAATCACTCCCCTCCAAAACCTCAACAGTGTTGGACAGGCCCACACCATATGCAGAAAGGCACCCTCCATAGACCTACACCGCAAGCAATGCAGGGATGCAATCAAGCCAGCGCGCCACAGTCTGTGTCTAGTGTAGTAGGCTCTATGCAGATATTTAAACTGGATAAGACGCATGCAGGCCGCTTTCGCTGTGCCGCGCAGGGATTCCAGATCCAATCGTCTTCCTCTAGGGAGCCCAGGTCGTGCTGCCACGCATCCCTAGTTTTATGTAGTGTAGTAGGCGTATTGTTAATAAGTGGACAATAGATTTTGATTATTTAATGGTCTCCCAATTCACCCATAAAGACCTTTACCTCAACGGGATAAAATTCAGGTATATCTGTTTGTTATGATAGATATGAGGTGAAGGCACGCCTAAACTGAAGATATCGATAGAACTGTAAGCGAGGCATAGCGTATTTCATTTGGATTTCTTGGAAGGACTTTAAATTGCAACCACGCATAACCACGCCCACCATATCTATCCCGATAGCTTCCCAGCCCCGAAAGCCAGGCAATAGCGCCAGTTGTGGCAGCTGTCAATTTCTCCACAAAGGAGTTTCCCTCCTGAGCTTCCCCCACCAGCCCATCGTGCGAAGGGCAGATTTCCAGATCTTGAAGACTGTAGTGGTCGCGGGCAGCAGCCCCCGGAGCAGTACCGCAGAGTAGAGGACCGTATACACGGCATTGTCCCCCAGCAGCCAATGCTCCACAGATTATGCTGGGTCTCTCCAGTCGGCATACCACCAATCGTTGAGGACGAGAAGGTGCTCAGCCATGTAGTACGCCTGGGCATCTGGGGTGGCTACTCCACCCGAATATGTGGATTGAAAACAAGTCTTCAGAGCCACTCGTGTCGTACCACCCCCCCCCAAAGGAAACGGGCCAAAAATCTGCATGATCCTGAGGAGCAGCGGACCAGTCTGATCAGGATTCGTGAGAAAAAAAAACACATCGTCCGCATACAATGCTATGCAGTCAGAGACTCCCGGTGCCCACTCAAAGCCACACACCTGCGCGTCTATTCTTATCCATGCCGTCTGTGGCTTCATGGCCAACGCAAAGAGGTATGGGGAGAGTGGACATTCCTGGCACGTTCCTCGCCCGATGGTGAAGAGTCTGGAAGCCGAATCAGCCACACGGACCGATGCCATGATGTCCGTATATAGCAGGCGGATAAGATTCAATAGGCGGGGACCGATATTTAAGCGGCCGAGTAAAGCGAAAAGATAAGTCCAACTAAGAGAATCAAAAGCCTTATCTATGTCTGCAAGGAGAAGCGCAGCCAGGCCCCCAAGCCTGTCAACTGCAGCTATAGCGTTGTGCGTGTGTCTGATATTATGACGTGTAGCGCAGCCAGGCATAAAGCCTGCCTGATCTGGATGAACCAAATCTGTGATTTGGGAAACCAGGCGGTTGGCGATCACCTTGGCCAAGAGTTTAGCCTCTACGTTGAGCAGAGATATTGGGCGATATGAAGAGTATTGCTCTGGGGTTGAACCCGGCTTCAAGAATACAAAAATCTCTGCATGCCTCCAGTTCGGCGGAAGGCCCCCACCCTTTGCGGCCGCCTCGAGAGTCGCCAGATAGTGATTCAACAATTGTGGATGATATTTCTGAAAAAACTCTGGGGGAAGCCGTTTGGACCGGGTGCCTTTCCCGCTCGCATATCAAGCAATGTGGTTAGTAATTCCTCCACTGACAAGGGAACATCCAACGTCTCCTGCACCTCATCAGATAAAGCTCGAGGGGGGAAGATCATCAATGAATTTCTGGACGAGTTCTGTAGGAATGGTTTCATGAGGAGCATACAAGTCTGCAAAGTATGAGGCAGAACAATCAGCAAAGAAAGACGGGTCTGTATGAATTGTCCCGTCTAGACTCTGTATACTCGAGAGTGTCTGAGGGTGCAGCGCCTGTTGACACAAGCGATGCAGCAAAGCACTGGATTTGTCTCCCCACTGGTATATCTGGCTTCGGGTAGTGAGCCAACGAAGCCGAGCCTCATCCAGAAGCTCTCTGGCATACGTCTGCTGCATGCTCAGCAGCTGCCTGTGCGCAATATATCCCTCTTCATCTCTTCTTGCGCACTCCAGAGTGAGCAACTGGGCTTAAATCTGTAGCAATTTATCACAGTGCTGTCAGCGTCTCGCGGCGCAAAAAGGAATGTCTGCCCCTCTAAGCGTGGGCTTCATCGCCTCCCATAGAGTAACAGGAGACGCTACTATACTTGTGTTATGTAAAAAATATTCCGCTAGGGATGCATGAATGTGTGATCTGTATTTCTCGTACGGTAACAGCCATGGCGATAAACGCCACCAGAACTGGGAGCGTCTGGGATCTAGAGACAGATGTAAGGAGACTGGTGAATGGTCTGATAGGCCCCAAGGTAGGATCGCTGCCAAAAGTAATCTGTGGGCCGCAGAGAGGAAAATTTTATTTATGCGAGAGAAGGACTCGTGGACTCCAGGAAAGTAAGTGTATTCATGAGCGGTGGGGTGTAGTGTCTTCCAAGAGTCAACCCACCCCAATTCCTGAACCAGGGGCAGTAGTTTAGAGTACCGGGTCATTGTCGCTCGCACTGTGGTGCGCCACCATCCTTTGACAGGCATAGAACATCATTCCAATCTCCCCCGACCAACGTCAAGCCGGATGGGAGCTCGGTCCAGAGCACTGTCAACCGCTCTACAAGAGTCCATGTGAGAGGTAGGGGACATAGACACTACCCTGAATGATGGGCTCTCCATATAATGTTCCATATATCACAATGAACATGCCCTGGGGGTCTGACCATTTCTTACTATGTATAAAGGGGACACTACGATGTATGAGGATTGCAACCCCACGAGATCCTTTAGTGAATCCAGCATGATAAGTTTGTGCATAGCCAAACCTACCCAAATAAAGGTCTCTTGGTGCCCATTAGGTGGGTTTCCTGAATGAGTACGATGTCAGCTTTATAGCGTTTGGCCTGCCACAACACGGCACCCCGTTTGATCTTATCAATTAGGCCGTTAGCATTCCAGCTAATAACTCCGAGCTCTCTGCCCCTAACCCCAGCCCGGTCTTACATCATGACTGACATTGAGATATGTGGACAAATGAAACATGTTGAGTGGCTGAGGCAGTCCCAAGATTACACATATAAGGGGATTCAGTGGCATTGATAAAAAACGAAATTTCCCAAACAAGTTCCCCAAAAAACACATCACCCCAATACCTCACAAACATGGAAGTATCTGTTGATGCATGATGCAGCCCCAGGCCCCAACGGAGGGCAGTGGCGACAGTCAGCCGATGGATCCCCAGTACGAGTCTCTTGCACATAGTAAAGACTAGGGATCAGGGACTCACTATACAATGAAAGCCTGCATACATATGCTGATTAAGTTACATATAGTTCAGATAGTTACAGTTCTCGGAGATGCATCGTTCATGAAGCTGTAGGTTCCTCCTGATCGTCTGACAGTCGCTTACGGGATTTACTGCGAGTCTTGGATCGTTTCTAAGAGCGCAAGCAGCGCCCCTGCCTGCCATTGGCTGCGAGAGGACCACGTCCAGGTCCACTACACGTGGAGTCTGAGTCCGAGTCGATCCAGGGTAGAGTTTGAGGTTTAATCTTCACAGTTTCTTCAAGCCATTGGAATACCTCCTCTGGGGACTTCAAAAAGTTGGAGCGCGAATGGTACACCACTCGCAGGCGAGCCAGGTATAGCAAGGAGTACAGGAGCTTGAGACCCCGAAGGCGAGCCTTAGCCTCGAGAAATGACTGTAGGCGCTGCTGTACAAGTTTAGTGTAGTCCGGAAATATCAAAATGCGCTGAGAATCATAAGTAAGTGAATCTTTTGCTCTCGCCTGTTGTAAGATTATGTCTCTGTCCCTATAATTGAAGAGACGTGCAATTATTGGGCGAGGACGGGAACCCGGCGCCAGCTTCTGCAGCAACGGCCGAAGAGCGCGCTCCAACACGAAGCATGGGGAAAGCGTATCTGGCGTGAGCCACGTGGCGAGAAAAACTTCTGCGTTATTTCCTTCACATCCCTCCGCATCTTCCACTCGTGCCGCCAAGCCCCTCGTCAGTGTTTCTAGAGTAGTCACTTTTTTCGTTAATGTGTCCACCGTGTCCTCCACAGTCGAGATTCTGGACTCTGTTTCTGCAATGCATAGCAAGGCGTTTCGGAGATCTTGCTGAAGCAACATGGCATCTGCGCCCACAGCACCTATCTTGGTCTCCAGCGTTTCCCTTGACGGCATGATCGCTGCCAATTATGCCTCATTATCCGGCATAGGCGCTTCTGGGGCACTCAGCCAAGGTTCTGGGGCCACTGCCCCGGTATATTTGTCTATTGTCTTTTGCTTAGAGGACGCCCCAGGCGGCTTGACCTTTGCCATTATGAAAAGCAGCGGGGCAAGAGAAGGTGATCCAGAAGCTAGGACACAGCTACTACTTGTTGCGCGTAGAGGAAGGATTGAGGCGGCAGGCTCCAAGCATAGCGCTTACAATGGGGGGGCTTGGCAGGGTGGGGCCACCACACTCACAAGCTGCGCCAAACCTCGTTCAGCTTTCTCCGTGAGCTAGGGACCCCACCTCACTTAACGGGTGCCAGAACACAACCCCCAACCGCCAGTGCATCAATGAAGCAAGCTGGAAACCAGGGCTCCTCCACAGCCAACACCAGACACAGCACCCAGGGCTTGGTCACATCTGTAGCACACCGCACATGTAGGAGCAGAGGGTGAAAGGCACATCTATGGCACTCCACACTGCAAACCAATCAGATCACAGAGAATTCAAATAGGATGGGCTGCGGTGTAGTACTGCACAGCAGATATCAGTGTATGGGTCTCACAGCAAGCACGGACTCAGTATAGATCTCCCAGTATCATACTGCCAGGGTATATCCACTGCCACTCCAAATCGGACCCAGTACAAGGCCTCTGAATCCAGTAGTCGCTGTAGGAGAGGCCCTGCACACCAGTCTAGGCCAGCCGGGCCCAGGAACCCACAGCGCCCATCTTCTGACTGGGGTCCGATGTAACCGCCAAAGTACCTGCCACAGCCGGGTCAAATACGAGTCTCGGTCGCTAGGTCCACGCGGCCACTATCCTTGCAGCGAGACAGGCCACCGAGTGCAAGCGGATGTAACTAGGCGCAGGCCCTCGCCTCCAGGCCCGGGTCACACAGCAGCCGCAGCATGGCCTAGAGCAGCGCCTCCCAGCCACCACTCACCGGAGCGATCTGAGGAGTCCAGACAGGATTCACCTGGCGTGGCCGGGTCTAGAATAAGGGGCATCCACTACGTCTTCACACGGCGTGGTCCGACCCGACCGCCGACTCTCTAGCCCCACGCATGCGGCCGTGGCGGGGAGGCTCCCAGTCGGACGATCAGCCCACATCGAGGTCCGGAGGTATGTGGGAGATGGACTGTGTTACAGTTAGCGCTCTAGCGTTTCCGCTAGAGCGCTGTAGAATGCGCGTAGGTTGCGCTCACGTCCCTGACGTGAGCGCGCATATAAATAATAAACGGGCGGGCGAGCCGGCAGTACGCACCCAACAGAGTAACTGCGTGTGGTCTCTTTATTCCGCTGCCCTAGCGCTAGGCCTCCCCTTTGGTTCCCCATACTGCGAGGGTGCTGAACCAGGGCCTTACCCCTCCCAGACATAGGGTAGGGGCTAGAACAGAACACTGGCGACGAGGGGTGATCACTGAACCACAGGAACTCCTGCTACCAGGCTGCACAGCCGAGGAGGTCTCGCCTGACGGTGCAGCGCGCTACACCTGCCCACGTGCCGCGACCGACTCACCAAGTGAGTGCACGACGTCCCCTGTTCACACGTCGGTGACCGTGACACGACGATGGGTGATGATGAGACGCCCGGCCCTGCAGGGACACTGCCCCATCACCCCGCGTCTGGAGTGCTGCCTCCCTTCAGCGAAGCCGCGGACCCCACGACCGCCGCTCCGAGGTGGCAGACATGGCTGGGGAGGCTGGAAAACTACTTTATTGGGTCCAGAAAGACGGATGGAGCAGTGAAACGTTCTCTACTACTCCACTACGCTGGGGAGGAGATCTACCTCCTGTTCAAGCACCTGCCTGACACGGGTCACCCGACGGACTATGCAGCAGCGGTTGCGGCCTTGAACGCACACTTTGACCCCCAGGTCAACCCTGATTACGAACACTTCAAACTTCGCCAAGCAAAACAGCGTGAAGGAGAGTCGGTTGACGCGTTCCACGCGAGGCTGAGGGTCCTTGCGGACACGCACCTGGTCGGCGACCGGGCTAAAGAGGAAATCAGGGCGCAGCTGATCTTGGGGATCAGGAGTAAAACGCTACGAGGCATGATACTTCGCAAACCCAACATCACGATGAATGACATCCTCGTCCTGGCCAGGACTCACGACCTGTCAGCGGCACGTGCAGAGGAAATGGACTTGGCCCTAGTGAAAGGCGCTGCCAGCACGGTGGAGGTCAAAGTGGAGAAAGCGGACGCTGTCCGGAGGAAAGAAAGGCCGCCTAAGCCCCGCGACCGGCGGGCCCTCGATCAAGCCATGCAATGTGGGTACTGCGGATACGACGAACACCCCCTCAAGGCGTGCCCCGCCCGAGGGAAAACATGCACCAACTGTGGTATCGACAACCACTTCGCGTCAGTCTGCCGCAGGAAGATGCAACGGAGCAGCCACAAGCGAGACAAGCCGATGAGGAAGCAGGTACGGCAACTATCACACACGTCATTAACGTCGCAGCCACAGCCCAAGAGAGAACCAGCCAGGGAGTACCCGGAATCAGACACTGAGTCCAACGACGAAGGAGAGACGTACCTTGTGTCGTTCACCAAAGCTCTCAAAAGCACCCGGCGACCTCAACCGCGCTGCGACATATTGATTGCGGGATCAGAAGTGAACGCGATGATAGACACCGGTGCGTCGGTGACAGTGATGGGGTGCAACAATACAATCGCCTCAGACCAAGGCCGGAGCTCCGACCGTCGAAGGCCCAACAGAGTAACTGCGTGTGGTCTCTTTATTCCGCTGCCCTAGCGCTAGGCCTCCCCTTTGGTTCCCCATACTGCGAGGGTGCTGAACCAGGGCCTTACCCCTCCCAGACAGAGGGTAGGGGCTAGAACAGAACAGACTGGGCCTCACACCATGACCCGATCTGGTCTACTGGGCTTCGGCCACTCCATACCTACTTCATCATTACTGGAATGATGTGGATTGTGGATGTGGATCGCCAGACGTGGATTCCGGTGAGCAGGCAGGCGCCGGAGAGGCAGGCAGCGCATCCCACAGCAATCAGTAAGTTAGCGCTCACAATCCGATCTCAACAAAACGACCCCAGGAAGTCCCAAATCACTGCATCGTAGTGTCATCGGGCATCAGCGTACACCGCGAGGGAAGGATGTGCACACAAGCGGTAGGATAAATGGCAGATTAATGTCAGGCTTCAGAGCCTCTCTAGACTACGTTCTCCACGTCGGATGGCCAAGCCACGCCCCTGCAATCATACATTTTATTCTTTAATTTTTTATCACAACAAACTATTTTCCCATTGAAGGAATCCTTTCCTAGATGTCCACAAACGATGTTGGTGTCCTCTTCATTTTACCATATTAAAAAACACACCTTCCTTCAACAGGAATACATTTACATAATGTTCGAAGGTGGGCAGCTACTCACAAATTACACGGAAACCTAGATATTTTAGCTGTTGTTCACACTTTGCAGGGCCACTGCATTATAAGACCCCTTTCCAAACGCTAATCTTAAATTTTCAACCGTGGGAAAAGTCACAGTATTGGTGGACATTCAACTAATCTTGACACTGTAAATCAGAATGTGAAAATCTAAAATGTTCATATTTTATATATCAGGTAATAGAGTGTTCTCTTAATTACTGTAGGAAACTGGGTTACTAGGTGAGGGGATGAAACACTACTCAAATAGCAACCACAATTCCTTTTAGGGTGAAGTGTCAAGCAAACCTGTGCTTAACCCTCTGGTAGCATGGCAAAAAGCAGTCAGGCTTAACATATAGGCAATGTGTAAAGTATTGATGCAGCACTTAAAATAGTAGAAAAGTGAGACACAATTCAATTAGAATCATACACCAATTTAGAAAACTAGAGTAAAATGCAATACATTATTTGAGACCAATACATCATAAATCCAATCAGCAGAACCGAAGAGGTGCAATTTTAAAGATTCAAGTAAAAATAGTACTTAGAAATGCAAAGCACCAATTGTGGTTATCTGGCCATGCTGAACCGGGACAAGGTCACAAGTTTCAGGCTGACATCGATGGAACACAGGCCAGATACAGCGATCAATATAGGCCTGCCGAACAAAGTGCCTTCAATCCTAGTTGTGGAATGTTACAAGATCCCACATTGAGGATGTGTCGCGTAGCAGCAGTTCAGATGAAATGCGGGCTGTAGTGCAAGATCCTGCTTTGAAGATGCAACGCACTGCAGCTATTCTGGGGATCTGTGGGGCTGCGATGCAAGGTCCTTTGTTGAGGCTGCGTTGTGCAGCAGCAGTCTGAGGAGTTGCTGGGCTGTGATGCATGGTCCTGCGTAAAGGAGGTGTCGCGCAGTGATGGTTCTGAAGAGCTGCGTGGTCCTGCATTGGGCATGCATCATGCATTGGCGGTTCCAATGTGGAGTTGTAAGGAGATGCATCTCACTGTGTCGGTTCTTCCCAAAAGACCATAGCTGGGCTTGCAGAGCACCTTTAGGCCCACACCCAAGGGTCCAAGGCTAGGGTGACACCACTTGGGGGGGCAAGACCCAGGCAGAGGTGGTCAGAGCCTTTTCTGTCCAGAGTCTCTGATCAGAAGTCCAGCTAACCGCTGGAGTCCTTCTGGTATACTGAGTTCAATATGCAGGTCCAGTATTTCTCACTCAGGCAGTAGAGTTGCAGTCCTTCTTGCAGAAAAAAAGCACAGCAGACCTTCTGAGTATTACACAGATCTAGAGGTGTATTGAAGAATTGGGCTGGGGTCCAATACTTGGTGCCAGCTTTGAAGTAGGAGAAGGTTCTGGAAGTTTCCACCCCCAAAGGTGATGGGAATTTCCTGCCTACCTGCCTTGGCTCCAGCTTGTCTGGGGGCACAAAGACTAGTGTGAAACCCTTTGTGAGTGTGATGGGGCAGAGCCTTTGTGGTGTGTAAGTATGGTAGGTGTGAGAAAGTGCCATCTTTCTTGCATGGTATACCCCCACTTTTTGCTGAATTGCTGAATGTACTTTGACTGAGTGTGCCCTGGACTCCTGCCAATCAGGTGCCCCGGGCCTATGTTCCTTCCCTAAAAGCCTCAAACCCAAATTGGCAAACCCTGGTCACATGTCAGCCCCTGGTAAATGGTACTCTAGGTACCCAGGGCCTTGTGATCAGGGAAGGCCTCTAAGGGCTGCAGCACTTATTTTGCCACCCTTAGAGGCCATGTACCCTAACACAAACACACTGCCCTTGCAGGCTGATTGTCTGGGTACAAGACAAAACAAAGAGTCGGCATGGCACACACCCCTGTGTGCCATGCCCACAACTTACACTGCCCTGGCATACATCAGCCACCCCTCTAGCTGGGTGCCCTATACCAGTGGTGTGGGCACAGGAGCATGAGCCCTGTGCCCCTACAGTACCCAGGTCCATTCCTGGGCACTGTAAGTGCAGTGCTGCCATTTAAGAGTATATGGTGCTGAAAGCTCATCAAACACGAACTCCACAGCACCATAATGGCTACACTGAAGACTGAGAAGTTTGGTATCAAACTTCTCAGCACATTAAACCCGCACTGATGCCAGTGTGGGATTTAATGTACAAAGCACTACAGAGATGCCCCCTGAAACCTAACCTACAATCCACGTCTGGTCTGAGAGGCTGCCTAGGCTGCCACACAGCAGACATGTTGCTGGACCCCTGGGTAGAGAGCCCCCGCTCTCCTGGGTCTACAACAATGCACATCTGGGGCGAGGTGCTAGGTCTCCTCCCCCAGGATGGGCAGGGGGAAGCTTCAAAGGCATGCCGCCTTTGTGAGCTTCTCCAGGCCACTTGCTGCACTCAGCAACTGGCCCCCACTGGTTCTGACCCCCACTCTGGCGGGAAGACTGGCCGGAAACCCCAAGTAAGGGCAGAGGATGTGCCAGCCTCTGCCAACCCCACCCCTCAGGTGGGGGAGGCGAGGTGAAGCACATCTCCGGGCTCTTGCCATCTTGAAGATGGGAAGCCCTGCTCAATCAGGACTAGGCTACTGCCCCCCTCCCACAGGAGAGTAGCAGGATAGGGGGTGTACCCACCCCAGGGCAGGTAACCCATTGGTCCCTGCCCTTTACCTACCTGTAACGCCCCTAAATCTAGTATTTAGGGGCACCCTGAACCTTCCTTACTCAGATTCCAGATTCTGAAAAAGCAAAGAAGAGCAAGAAGAAAGAAGACCCTCAAACCTGCTCCTGCTAAATCCCGGCACCTCTTGAGGCCAGCAACCTCACCAACCCCGGAGGACCTGGCTACCTTGTGACTCTGAGCATCTGGGACTCCCATGAGCAGTGGCTCTGCTCAAAGCAAGCTCTAACCCCTAACATCAGCCCGGAACCGCGAACCCTGCACACTCTGCACCTGCCAAGCCTGGCCTGTGCCGGAGTGAACAAAGACCCAGAGGACGTCCCCCTGGCGACTGTGACCCCGAATCCGGCACCCAAGGACTCACCTCGACGCTCCTAACGATGCCTGCCGCCTCAGAACCAGGTACCCCCCAACCGCGATCAACAGAGGGTAAGATTTCCCAACATCAAAAGGCACCCCTGCATCCGGCGCCCTGCGGCCCCCTGTGCTCAACTCCTGGGTACCTACCTATCCTCCAACTACCCAACTTACCTCTCGAAGTGGTGGTGGCACTGAAGAATCTTCGTCCCCGAGCTTGCAGCCTTTGTTTATCCTAGAGATTTCCCATTGAAATCCATTGAGCGCCCGAAGGCTCAAAAGCACCCTGCACCCAGCCGCCCGAGTGGCCCTGGCAGTGTAACTTCTACTCCTACCTACTTCCCCATTTGCCCTGAGCAAGTGGCCAGGAGCCCAGCTCCCACAGCCGCGTGGCCTGCTAGTCAGCAGCCACCAACCAAGGCCCCCTGCCTCCCATAGGATAACACTCACTCTGCACCCGGCTAACCCTGTGCTGCTGAGGGTGTAACAACTGTACTCACCTGACCCTGAGAGACCCCTGAGTCTGTGCCCAGAACCTTAACTCTGCCAGTCGAGTACTTACCCAAAAGCCGATAACCCAATTTCCTTCCTTAGGGTAACATTGACTGGTTTCTTCTGAAATTTCTTCTAAGTGTGGAGTTTCTAAAACTTAAAATATTCACCTAAAATCAACCGAGTAACGAAAACGGAAATACTCACCTGCTATTAGGAGAGATCCCAGTGCTGGATCTTGGTGCCCAGCACTGACCCTGAAAAGTACTCACAACCGTACTTACCATTAACCCAATTTTCTTCCATAGGAAATCATTGACTGTTTTTCTGTGAAATTTCTTTCAAGTGTCGATTTTTGCAAACTACATATATTCTTTAAAAATCGTACCAACTGTGAAAACATAATTACTAACCTGTTTTAGATAGAGATCCCAGTACTGAGCCTAGGAGCCCAGTACTGGATTACAAAAGTAACAAGAACATACTATACCTGTAACTTGAATTTTCTCCCATAGGTAATCATTGACTGTTTTTCTATGAAATTTCTTGTGTCAACTTTTAAAATAGCAAAATATTGCCTAAAAATCACAACAGTAACTAAGTCGACTTTACTCACTTGTTTCCAAGAACTGTCCCAGGACTGAATCTAGGATCCAGTCCTGGAGTTAGAAAAGTAATCCTGAAAGTAATCTATTGCAAATAACTTAAAACTCCCATTGAGCTCAATGTATTATTGTGTTTGAAATTGTGTTGCCTATTGCAACAACCTGTAACTATTACCTACAAAAGTCCATTGCATATTGCAAAAATATTTAACTAAAGCATCTCATTCTGAGAAAGTATATTTTAATACCTATTGTTGGTTCTAAAATAAAACAACCATATATTTTTTATATACACCATTGGCCTAGAGTTCAGTTCTTGAGTGTGTGAGACCATTTGCTGTCTGAGTGTGTACAACAAATGCTTTACACTGTCCTCTGATACTGCCTTACTGCTCGACCAAGCTACAACTTTAGAGAGAGAGGTTATATCTAACTTTAACCTCTTCCAAACCTCTGGGGACTGTGGACACTGTAAACACTGTACCTATTTGGGAACAGTATATACAGAGCCACTTTCTCACAGTAGGTGACAGCTCCTTCCCCCATCAAGTCAGAGATAGCCCACCCTACCAACACATATTCCAGTGCTTAATTTGTAAAAAAATAAGTGCCGGGGCTCTCATCAGGAGGCGGCTTGCACCAGCCCATTTCTCTTGTCAGTGCCGCCCAAAACAAAACCCTCTACTAACCATGAAAGTGGGGCGAGGACGTGGCGTAATGGCCAGAGCTAACGACTTCAGAGCACGGGACCCAGGTTTGAGTCTTGGCTGCGGCTCAACTGAGCAAATCACTCAATCTCCCCCTGTATATGAATGTGTCCTTAACTAGTGCTCCTGAAAAGTGCCAGTGCTGAGCACCGGAAAACACCGGCTCAAATTAGTCACTGTTTATAAGGCGCAGATTAGAGTGAGATGCAGTTTTCACTTATTTGTATGCCATTGTAACAGAAAATAAATATAGCCAATAACACATTATTTAGTGCCACTGTACTAACAGACATACATTACTACAGGGCAAAGGTCAAATTCAAGTTTTTACCACAGAAAGTTGAAAGATGAAAACATTTTTTCACTTCGTCACACCCTGGCTGTAACAATTACTTTACACAGGTAAACAACTATCCTAATACTCATGTTTCTCTTCAGTGTTATCTTCCACATCTTGGTTTTAGTTAAATACCACCTTCCATATTCGCCTCTTGTGAGTCATGGCCCTCCCCCAATCTCAACTTTGGTAATAAATAGCGTATCACACGCTGCATAGCTACTCTGCATATTTGCACAAAACAAAAGCACAGCAAAGAATTAGAGAGGCAACCGGGCACATTTTCATCCACATTTCAAGAATGGTGTGCACTACTTTTTCTCCAGTATCATCTATGTGCCAAACAGAGGGTGTGTGATTCTATCCCACAAGTAAAAAGGTAATAAAATGCATTCTAATGAGACCCCTGGAAAATAAGTAAGTTTCTGTCTGTGAAACACGCAGGTGGCCTGCTTAAGGGGATGCTGTCAGAGGCATGGGGCTCGAGGCAATGTTTTTGCAGCCTCTGGGCCACTCAGTAAAGCTGTCTCTTCTAGGTTCAATAAATCCGTCAAGCCGGCTTCACTTTTTTCAGATATTACAAACTAGGGCCCCACTGAATCTGTAGAATTATCAAGGAAGAACTTCCTAAATATGAGGGCCTGGGGCACCACTACATTCTGTCACCTTTTGCCCTCTCTGTAACCCACCCGAGCTGGGAGAGACCCTGGGCTAATCACTAAATGGGACTTCGTGTGAGCAGCCCCAACGAGGAACTGGTGGTGCTGAGTGCCTGCTAGCCAAGGTGCTTGTGCACGTGCGACAGAGGGGTCGGAGGCTGCTGAACAGATTACAAGAATTCAGTTGCTGGCACAATGATAAGCTTTCTCATATGTATGCAAGATGGTGCTAACAGAGACACCAATTAAATGCAATTGCGGTGTCAGGAAAACTATAAAACCTTAACGTAGTCTGCCCGGCCCGGGACAGGAGAAGGCTGGATGAAGGGTAGCAGGAGCGGGTGCAGGGCCTTTAAAGTTTAAACCTGTTACCCCGGACTTAATCACCGAGCCGGAGCTAGCCTACCATGCAGGTGACCTTCGCAGACAGTGTTACGCCACCCAACACGCTCCCCACCAAAAAAAGCAGCGTTGCTACTTACAGTTACTGCTGGTGGTGGTAGGCAGACGGGCACTGGCCGGCCTGCCTGCCTTTATTCAATTGGCGGCCTAGGCCTGCTGCTGCCTGCACTCAACGTCGGGGTAGTTGATAACTCTTGGCGGGACGGTGCGTGGGGGTGTGCCGGGGCGTGGAACTTTGGAAAATAAATCTACGCACACGCTGCCTGCCGCATAGCACAGCCCTTCCCTCGCAGAACAAAATCCAGCCCCCTGCCCAATCAGTGTCTCCCGGCCAGGCCTGCCCATCGCAGCAACACTGAAGGGCTGCAGCCCGCCATCCACCGCCTAACGCAAATTTTAAATGCGCATCATCATTAGAATAAATAAATAAAATGAGTTGGACGGTCTGCGCGCGTCGAGTCTGAGCCTGCATGAGGTAATTTAATTTTATATACTGACTACTGTAGTGGTCTCTAGTCTACCCACATTCACATTGCCTGACATATGACGTGCAGTGTCAGAGTTGCAGTGGCGTGGTGTTATCTAGACCAGGCCCTGATAAATAAGTGCCGGTGCTAAGCACCGGAAAGCACCGGCACTAATTAAGCACTCTGTCCTATTCCCCCTTTGTCTCATTGTCTGGGAGCAAGGACCAAATGCCAACTACATCTAGTCATGTGACCCAGGATACAGGCTGCAGAGAACAAAAGGTTAGGACAAGAAAACGCCAACTTTCTAAAAGTGGCACTTTCTGGATTGTAATTTAAAATCCACCTTTATAATACAGAGGGTTTTAAATTATAATTCTTTAGACACCAAACTCGATATTCCTTCTTGCTCCTAATTGAAGGTAATATAATAAGGTAACTCAATGTTATTCTATGGGAGAAGTAGGTGTTGCAGTAGTGAAAAACGAATGTAAGTGTTTTTCAAGAACAGGACATGTAAACGTTAAAAGTACATATTCAACTTCTTTAATACACTGCAACCTGCCCTATGGGTAACTTATATGTATTAAAAAGGAAGGTTTAGGCCTGGCAAAAAGGTATTTTGCCAGGTTACAATGGCAGTTTAAAACGACACACACAAGCTGTAATGGCAGCCCTGAGACATGTTCAAAAGGCTACTTAAGTGGGTGGTACAATAAGTGCTGCAGGCCCACCAGAATGAAATTTATACTCGGAGGCAAGATGGTGGCCGCCAGCTCGGACGAGTGAGCTGGCTGCTCCCGGGCTCCCACACTTTTATGGAAACTTGACTCGCTGAAGGAAGAAGGCACTTACCGAATGTCGCTGCTTGATGCGTGAGGGGTGTATGATAGCAGTGTTCCTGGTATGCTGGGCTTCGCGGCTGCAGCATTCATGGCGAGGGCTTGGCAGCTTCGTGGCGGCTACTGTATCACTGCGAGGAGCCGGCAGTGGAGTGGGAGGCGTTCCGCGGCAGCTGCATCTTACGGAAGGCTGATAGGGGAAAGCACTGAACAGCGGACGATGCCTCCAAAAGCCAGAAGAGGGAGACTACGACCTCTGGGTGATCCCGCTACCACAGGAGCAGGCTCGGCTGGTGGCAAGATTGTAGCAAGCACGAATGGAAGATGAAATGAAAAAGATACCACCGCCGCAAACGCAGGCATTGCAGCCTGCGATAAAATCACAAAAGACAGCTCCGGTAAGCGTAACATTCCCCTGTTGTTTTTGGTGGGGAAAGATAAAAAGAAATCTATACAGTCTCCCCAGGTGGATTCTCCTTTGCTGGAAATAGGAGATGGAAAGGTCTCTGACTTGTTGGGGTGGCAGGATTTTGTAGATTAAGACTTTAACACTCCCTGTATTGGTTTGGGTGATATTGACATAGATTCTACCCCAGTATCTGGCTGTGGTGATGCTCAAACAACTGAAGGAACGCTATGTTCGAGCTCCCCACAGATTCTATCAATAGACTCACCCACCTCTGGAACTGTATTAAACAATGGCGAGTTGGAGACAAGACTTCCCCCTAACACCAATACCAATACCGATAATGGGGAAAAACCTGGTTCTGGCTCTGGTAAAGAGATGGAGCATAAAAACAGAAAATCTCTTATAAAGGAGGTAGATTCCGGGGAAAACTTTTTCTCACTTTCAGATCGCTTGGATTCTTCTAGCGACAATTTAGAAGCGAGCGTGAAGATGCAGGCTGCCCTGATTGATGGTTGGGTGAGTGATCACAGCAGCATGTTGCCAGAGGATACGGGAGGGGATTCATCGGATGGCAGCCCTCAGACAATGCGCAAGAACCCTGAGTTAAAAGAGGGAACTAAACAGATAGATAACAGCAATAGCTGCAACGCTTTACAATGGGACTATTCCTTCTCTACAGAGCTAAATATTGGTACCAGGCTGAGCGACAACATGGACATCCTGGAAGCAAAAACGGTAGAACAATCAGAAGAAGTTTCGTTGGCTCTGATATATCAAACCATTATGACCCATAGAGAGGAGACACGGGCCGAGAGTCAGAGGTCTCAAAACTGCAGAACTCAGTGCGTCACATAGCTAAAACCTGTACGGAGTTCACCACAAGGTTCAACGAGGCAGAAGCGCGTATCTCTTGCCTTGAAGATGAACTGGCAGCACAAAAGGCTTCGACTGAGACCTTGCGAACCATGAAAGATGACACCCAGTGGAAACCCACTGACTTAGAGAATCGGTCTCGCCGAAATAATCTGAGAGTCCTCCAAATTCCTGAGTGAACAGAAGGGCAGGACCCATGCAAGTTTATCATTGAACTGTTTACGGACGCCTTCCCTGAATTTGCGCTGTGGGATTGGCAAAGAGAGGTGCAGAGGGCACATTGCTTTCCCTTCTCCCTACGGTCTCGGTCTGGTCAAACAGCAATCAGGCCTAGAGCTATCCTGATCTCTCTTAATAACTTTCTTGCCCGTGAAGCTGTATTTGAGTTAGCATGCCCCCATAGAAAAAGAGCTGGGAAAGGGATGGAGTTTCTTGTTAGGCCAGATTATTGTCATCAAACGGTCGAGAAACGCTGGCAACTCCGCCAACTTATTGCACCATTTCAGGCCAAAGGGGCCCAAGCCTTTTTATTAAACCCAGCCAAGCTAACAACTCTCCACAAAGAGCACACTAGATTTTTTACTACTGAGATATTAGCTAAGGAGTTTCTACAATCTCTTTGAAAAGCAAAAGTTATTAATCTCACATTTGCAGTTATTGATCTGGGCTACGCTTAATTCATATCAGATTTTGCTAGGTTTGTTGAGATGTGATGATGTGTAAGATGTGTCTGCTATTATGTGTATAGGGCCGCTTTCTTATGGTTTTTTTTTCTGACAAAACGTTGGTTGGTTACATTAGAGAGGTATGTCCCCTTCTTTCTTCCTTTTATTTTTTCTGGGCTATACCCTATGACACCCTATGAGCGGTATCTCGTTTTCTGTTACAGGGATAAAAGAATGTTAGTGCGCCTGTATATGTGTTATGGCGATGTTTTTCTATTTTTCTTTCTCTATTTTCAAAAGCTGCAGTTAAGGCTCATTTTTCGCACATGGGGTGCCATATAGGTGTGGGAGGCCGTTCTGGGTGGTGGGAGCTCAACATCGTTAGGACTATCAGTTCTAAAGCCTCATTGAAGGGGTGGGGCGGGTTTGGGTGGGTGGGGGTGGTTGGGCAGAGGGGTTGGGGGGAGTTGGAGGGGAGAGGTGGGGACAAAAAAAGAACAATAATCCACAACATCGATGAAGTTTAGAGAACTTTTAGAATGTGTTTTTTTAGATCTGAGCAAATGTTGGTATATATATGGAATTTATGGCTAAGCTAGGACTTAGAGTCTGTACACTAAATGTTTGTGGGTTAAACAATTATAATAAAAGGCAAAGAGTGGTCGCAGAGCTGCGTGTGATTCAGCCTGATTTAGTGTGTCTGCAGGAGACACATATATCATGGGGGAAACGGAAGATCCTGTCAGAATTGGGCTACGTAGTCTTAGCATCCTCGAAGCAATCAACTATGACTACGGGTGTAGCAATTTTAGCTAGGCCAGCAATTCAAACAACGGGCCATATAGCGGTTGATGTTCAGGGTCGCTGGGCTATTTTGGAATGCGTCTTGGGGGAGCAAAGTTTACCCTATGCACTGTATATGGCTCTAATCTTGATGAGGCCCCTGTTCTTGAATACTTAAATGGGGAGCTTGCTTTATGACCTGCTCCGTTATTGCTCTGTGGCGATTTTAATATCAATCTGAGCCATACAGATTTTCAATCCTGTGGCCGGAACTATAAAGGTAGGAAGCCAAGGGTCTTTAAGGCCCTATACCATTTGTTAGCTGATCATGGCCTAATGGACGTCTGGAGCAGTTTACATTTGCAAGGCCCGGGGTAAACGTTTTACTCTTACCCACATAACAAACTAGTACGGCTTGATTCTTTTTTTGTATCCCCGCTATTATTTGCAGGATTAAAAATATGAGTTTATCCAAGGATCACATCGGACCATGCACCAGTAGTATTGGATATCCCGGTACTTGGTACATGTGTAGCCTCAAGAGGCTTCACTTTTGATAGCAAACATCTTCTGGATAATGTTTTTATTGAGCACATGAAGGTTTGGATAAAAGACTTTTTTCAAATCAATCGACACTCTATGGAATGGGGGGTTGTCTGGGACACATTTAGAGGAGAAGTCCTGAGCTATCGATTATATAAACAAAAACAGGCCAAACTGGAGGTGCAGGAGCTATATAACGAACTTAAAACAGCTGAAGAGAATTTGGCAGGTGGGATAGCAGCTGGTAATAATATTGTAGCTCTGCAAACCAATTTGGCTAGATGTAAAGCTAAAATAAATCAGTTATAGAGTAATGAAAATGCTTTAAAATATCAAACCTATAAAAAAGACTGTTACGAATATGGGGAGGCCACTGGGCGATGTTTAGCCCAGAAGCTACATATGAAGGAAGCTGGACAAAGAATCACTGGCGTGAAAAATGCCTCAGGGGACACAGTTTATGACCCCCATGAAATCCTTAAGGTCTTCTTCGACTTTTATACAGAACTGTATACAGGGCAAAATATTGGGCGACAGCCTTTGGATTTAGGGCTTCCATCCTCGCTGTGGGAAAAATTGGATCAGGAGGAAGCTGAGATGTTGGATAGCTCTATTACTTTAGATGAATTAGAGCAGGCCATTAACAGCTTGGCGACTGGAAAAGCCGCAAGCCCGGACAAACTCCCCCTGGAAATTTATAAGACTTTTTATCAAGATCTCAAAACTGACATGCTCGTGGTTTTCCAAGCAGCATGAACTGGCAAGGTACCGCGATCCTGGGACGAGGCTAAAATCATTATATTTAAAAAGAAAGGTAAACCATCTGATTTACCAGGGTCCTACCGTCCGATTTCTCTTGTCATCTGTGACGGTAAAATGTATGCAAAAATTCTTGCAACTCGGTTGGCGAGAGTCATATCCCCCCTGGTCTCTTTAAGGCAGCACGGTTTTATGCCGGGAAGGGGAACTGTAAACCATATCAGCAGAGTAGGGACCCTACTTCACGTAGCACAGGTAGAGTCTAGGGATCTAGGATTGAACCTGCTTGATGCTGAAAAAGCATTTGCCCACGTTTCGTGGGACTTCCTCTGGGGGGGCCTACAGCAAATGGGGTTTGGTCAGGGAAACATTCAGGCTCTTCAGGCCCTACATCGATCTCCCACAGCCAAAATATGTTCAATGGGGTGTTTTTCTGAGGCAATTCAGATTTCCAGAGGTACACGACAAGGATGTCTCTGCTCCCCGCTTTGTTTTGCGCTTTATATCAACCCTTTTATAATCATGTTAGAGTGGAGCAACCATATTGTACCCTTTAATGTTCAACAGGATCATTGCTGTGTTTTGGCATACGTCGATGATATCGCGATTGTAACATCTAGTCCATGTACGGCTGTACCTGAAATCGAACAGCTGGCACAGGAGTTTGGCGCCGTTTCAGGTTACAAACTTAATACATCCAAAACCCAAATTCTGTGCACGAGCCAAATTTTGGGGAATTACCCTAGAGTTGTCAATGAAGCCTACATATTTGCGCTTTAAGATTCTGGCCACTGTAAAAGAGATAGTCGATGTTAACTTGGGCAATATTGTTGGCAAAGTGAAGCTATCACTTGAGAGGTGGGACAGCCTGCATCTCTCCTTGGTCGGCAGAGCTAACGTACTCAAAATTAATATTTTGCCTTGGATACGTATTTTTTTAGGGCAGTCCCCCTGGAAGTATCTTGTGGACAACTTCAACATTTGCAATCACTGTGTGCCAGATATATGTGGCCCCCAGGGAAACCACGTAGAGCCGTTCTGTTTATGACTCTTCCTCGAGCGACAGGAGGGTGGTCGGTCCCCGACTTTGCTCTCTATTATTATGCGTGCATTTTGTCAAATATACACATATTATTGACTGGAGAGGAAGTGAATAATTTAGCCGAGGCCCCCTCAATTTATCAGATGCTTTTGGGTTCTGAGGTAAACAACTGTCTGTTTAAGAGAATTGACGGAAGTTTTTATAAAAGAACCCGCTTCTGGGAGCAGTTTTCAAAGTTTGGAATACAGTCAGAAAGAACTTACAGATTCCTGGGGTTTCTGACGGGGTCTGCTTGTCATTTTCATGCTTGGCGGATAAGTATCAATTATACAAAATCCAATTTTTCAAATTGTTACAAATAAGGGACTTCTTAAATAAACACCTAATCAGTTATACATTGTATGAGATTGTAGAAGCTATTAGGCGTCAGGAAAACATTGGTTCTCTGTACAAAATATTGTTAGCAGCCAGATCGGACGACTTAGAGAAGTATAACTCTAAATGGGGAAGCTGGCTGGGAAATCAATCGGTTTCTTTAGAGTAGTCGATTGATATCGCAGGGAGAATTTTTTTGGCAGCTAATTAAAAAACCCATTATTATAAAACACTATTCAACCTGTACCATACTCCCACTAAGATGATAAAATGGGGGGGGGGGGGTCAAAATGACGGGAAATGTTTTTTTTCGGTGTGGTGCAGACGATGGCGATGTTCTTCATATATTTTATTTATGCTCCACTCTGACTCCTCTGTTAGGATCTATAGAAAGGTTTTTATCAGAGATCACTGGAGTACCAATTAAAATTTAAACTTCCATGATGCTGTTAGGGATTTGGGATTACGTCAAGGAATTCCAAGTATACATTTCACTATCGAATTTTCATTGCCAGGGCTGTGGCACGGATATCTATAGCTTCCTTTTGGCTATAGCAGGAGGTCCCATCTTTTGAAATGTGGCGGGACAAGTTTTTAACATCTTTAATATGGAATTTAGTCTTTATTCTGTTAAAGGGTCCAGAAAAAGAAAGGTTGGTCTCTATGTGTGGGGGGCAACGATTGATTATATGGCAGATTGACATTAGTGTGTATAGGGAAGGAGATTTAAATCCTTAGGTTGTTTTCTTCTCAATGCTCGGTATTTCTGGCTGTATTAACCAACTCTATGATGGACTGAGATTAATGTCTGTATAGGAGGATGAACTGAAATACTATTGTGCTATGATTTAAGACATATGTCTATTTGTATTTTGATGCTATGGATTTCTTAATAAAAAAAAATATTTAAAAAAAAGAATTACAATTATCGGCCCTGGGGACATGTAGTACCACTTTACTAGGGTGTAACAAGTAAGTTAAATCTGCCAATTGGGCGTAAGTCAAGGTTACCATCTTTTAAGGAGTCAGCATATGCACTTTAGCACTGGTCAGCAGTAGTAAAGTACACAGAGTCCAAAACCCCACAAAAACGAGATCCGCAAAAATTGAGGTGTAAATCAAAATGTTTAGAGGAAGACAAACCTAAGACTGACTGGTCTATCAATCACAGAGATTTAAAAAGTCTAAAATGTTGTCCCTGCTTTATTCTCAAAATTGTAGTCAAAAACTTAAAAACTGATTATGGTTGGCAAAATTGCCTCGGTGGGGTAACCTAACGACAGAGCCTCCCACACACCATTTGATTCAGTACTTACATATGTCGGGGGAAGGGGGCTATTTGATACATTGGTTTGCATTGTCCCTCCGTCAGCATACGGCGATTTCATTGGACCCCCCTAAAACAACATTGGGAGGATGCCCTGGGGCGTGCCCTTTCGGAGAAGGAATGGATGGCGGTGGTGGAAGGCCCGACATGCGTCCCTCGCAACCAGCGCTTTCAGCAGATACAATACTTTATTCTGCACCGAGCATACCTCACCCCTGCCCAGATAAATAAGTATTTCCACTGCACTGACTCAGACTGCCCCAGATGCCGTTTGCCCAATGCAGACCTACTGCACATGCTTTGGCATTGCCCTGCCCTGGGGGAGTACTGGGCCGACATAGCGACCACTTTAGCCCACTGCACCAAGCACATCATCCCTTTTCAAACGGAAGTGTATATTTTGCTCCTCTTCAAGAGGAGCATGAGTGACAGGGTCACCTCACAATTCTTAGACCTGGGCCTAGTCACAGCAAAGCGCCTGATCACTAAGAGATGGAGGGCTTCAGTAGCACCGCATGCACTGGCCTGGCGCCGCTCATTGCTCAACTGGGCCAGAGCGGAGGGAGTGGCCCTGCACAGGGAAGACCTGCTGGGACTTCGCAAGTTTCCCCTAGCTAGTGGTTGGGGGACTATTGTGAATGATCTACAGAAGCTAGCCGCACCCACTGAGGATGTACAAGACGAGTCGGAAGTCCAAGCAGCTCTAAGGCCAAAAATAAGCTGTCACTATGGCGATGGCATAGTTGGGGCAGTGTCCCTCAATCTCTACTCAGCTATGCATAACATAGTTGATTAACACATACTACAAGCAGATAAACACCTGATATAGTACCTTGCGGCTATAGGTCACGGGTGGTTTCCCTTTCCCTTTGTTGAGTCATTTTGTCCTCATTTTGTTGAACCCTAAGCTCACTGCTCAGAGAAGTGTTACACCATGCACAGATCATCAATGATCCACATACCACGCAGGCTGATTACACGGTTACTCCTCCATTCAGGTGACCTACCGATACAGACTTCTTTAATCCCTCATGCATATCACATCAAACACATACTATTACCGCTGTTTCATCAACAGTCGGCATGCTAAAGTGATTACTCTTTATGTACGGTGGCATTGATCTGTTGTTGTAATGCAATGTTGTAAGAATTAAAATGACAGTAAAAAGATTTTCCAGGATATCACAAATGACAGCTCAAAACTCCATGGTCAACAGAAGAGAGTGAAAATGCCACCAGTTTGCAAGTGCACATGGTCTCCCTGAACTTGTTTCCACCAACACCACCACCAGTAACCGCACAGCTTGGACTGAGGGGACAATAGTCACCTTCTGAGAAAAAGGGCACATTTTGGACGCATTTCTGATGAAGAACAGAAATGTGAAAAGCTGGGACACCTTCAGTGGACTTCGACTGTTGAACTCTCTGGAGGAAAAACAGGTTATATGAGAAAACGTACCGGGTATCACTGCACACCCTTTCCAGAGCATACAGAGGACTTTTATCCAAACAGCAGATGTTAACTGAAATTTAACACAGACAAGAGCAAGAATATCTTCCCATGAGCACCATTTTTATGTTGTACGACATAGGCAATGCAAAGTCTCAAGTGAAGAAGGAAAAAACCTGGGCTTCAAAACTGATGCAGATCTCTCGAACTCTGCCCTGGTCAGCAGAGTCTCATCAACATTTCTTTTACCTGAGAGTACTAAAGAAAATCCACCACAATCTCACCACTAGCTACCAAACTGCAGCTATTTTTAATTATTGGCTTGATATTGTTCTTGAAAATTCCCTTTAGTCCAGTGTCTTCTTTTGATAAGGAGTCTGAACCCGATTCTGGAAGTCACTGCCAGCCTACCTAGTGGTGCAGCGAAATCTGATTGGGTATCAGCTTTGCTTACAGTCTAAACTGGTTGTCTGCAACCAGACAGTTCTCTTTAAAAGCTTGTGGATTACAGATTAAGCAACATAGTCACTTCCTAATAGTTTCCATCAGTTGTATTCCATTCCTCCATCTACACTCATTCTGGTTCCTAGGTTTGAAAACAAATACCTTCATTCCATAAGCAAAGGACGGGGGGCTGGTTGTGTCTTTTTTGTGATGCAACACACTTTGTGGAATGGCCTCCCTATGTCTCTCTGTTTCATCAACTACTTTTTCCAGTTTCAGAAAGTAAAAACATTTCTTTCTAAGATGAAACCCTTTAAATTCCTGCAATTTGTGTTTTTTTAGGTATATGCTTTGAGACTGTCAAATTCTTTATCTCAATAATGAAACTGCAAGCTACAAGAAGCCATAAAATAAACATGTGTAGGAGTAATGTTACCTAATACAATTAATATTTCTATTTGGAAGTAATATATATACTTGAAAAAAAAAATGATTGGCAAAATTGCCTCATCATATTTACAGACAAACTTGCAAAAATATGTTTTTTTTGGTTAGACAATACCCTGCAAAATTACTGCATGGGAATTGTGAAAAACTGGATTATTTTTTGGGGTGGACAGTAGTCCACCACAAGTAATAAAGCCAGTATTCTTGTTAGGTCTAGTAAAGGTTTCAGTACTTTAAACATGAGCTCAACCCCTGGTAGCCATGGAACAAAGCAGACAGGCTTAACTTAAGAAAATGTGTAAAGCATTTAGAAGCACCAAACCATTTAAAAAAATTGAAAACACAACACAATAAAATCCCCACTCCAATTTATAAAAAATAGAGAATATTTTAATTAACAACATTATACCAGAGAGGCAAAAGTCCAATAAGGGAACTGTAGGCATGCATTTTCATAATCTTTAATGTAACTAGCATCAAAAAGCATTAAGCTCCAATAGTGGTCATCTCATCGTGTTTGACTGGGACCTAGGTGCCATTTAAGGCCAACTGCGTTGGAGCGCAGCTCAGTTACAGAAGCCAGCTTCGGCCCGGTCAAAAGTTTTACCTTCTGACTTAGTCCGTGAAATGGAAGTCAAAAATCATCAGCAGGGCAAGGCAGCAGGCTGTGGACAAGAAGAGCTCCACGAGGCAGGATAACCAACTGACAAGGTCCCGGTGAAGCTGCTGACTTTTGGCAGGACAACTAAGTACAGGAGAAATTCAAAGCCGAATAAGGTCTCACATTGACAGAATACTTTTGGTGCCTACGCCAGTGAAGAGTTCTACATTAAAACTTAGTTCGTTTTTTGGAGCTCAGACTCTTCCAGCAGGGCAAGGCTGCAAGTTGCAGCCAAACAGGGCTCCAGAAGGCTGAATATCCTCTCAACAACATCCCACTGAAATGCCTTTGTGCTGAATTGGCAGGAGATGGCGCTAGTGTGAGCACTCTTCCTCCCAGCCGCCACGCCACATGCTACGTGTAGGAGTTCTGACCAACAGCATTTGGCGATCGGCGATCGGCAAGCTGACCTGACCTGTAAGGATTGACACCTGGCAGATGTCCGCGGCGGTCTCGTCGGCGTTCAAACCCGAGCTCCGGACATCCAGAGCTTTTCTCCACGCTTGGAGCGGCAGTAGAACGGCAAAAACCCGAGCCTGGATTTCTGCGACATTACGTTTTTTCTGCAGCGCGAGGCCCGCTGCTGACAAGGGCTGGACGGCTGCCATTATCGCTGGCTGGACCCGAGAGTGTTTCAAGCTGCCGGGCAGTGGTAGCAGAAATGGCGAGGAGGAGCCCGAAGTATTGTCCCGGAAGAACTGCGGCAGAGAGCGTGGAATGACTACCCGCTAACAGAAGACTTATAAATTAAAGTCAGCGGTAACCCATGAGGAGCCAGAGAAGGACAAAATGGAGAAAATGGCGATTAAAATAGACCCTCCTCCCAAAGGTAAAAGGGATGCAGGGACCAGTAAAAAAAATATGGGAAGGCAAGGAGGAGCAAACATTATAAAAGAGACTGCAGCGGGAGGTGCTGGGGGTTCTCCATGTATCACCAAGCATTTTACTGTTCTTAAAGTGCCATCAGCACCTACCTCCACCTCCACCTCTACTGACTTAAGCTCACCTGCTGGGGGTAACTTAGATAACCCAAAACTACATGGTCGCAAGCTACCTGACTGGCTGAATCTAGAACAAGGGGCCACACAACCAATCTTGCAGCCGGTCACGGATGATTCTGGTGGAGGGCCTCTCGTGAGTGAGATAGAGCGGGTTTTGCCCATTACCTGTGCCCAAGATACTCCTCCTGCTACTGCTACCGCTGCCCCGACTACGAAGCTGTAGGAAAGACTCCCCGGGTGGAAAGAGAAGCTGAGGAAAGAGGCCCTGAGCACCTGAGCACCCGACCAATAGATCCACAGACCCCAGATCTAATGGTCGAGAATTTCTTTTCTGTCTCGGATGGATCTATGTCTGGAACAGGAAATGAGTCCCATCAGTTGAACAGAAAGTAGCAAGTCTGAAGGAAAAAGTTCCGACCCCACATCTAGAACCATCTAAAAGAAAAAGACTAGGAGTAAAAGACGTAGCCAATTGAAGTGGGACTATTCCGATTCATATGGGCAACTGCCCGTGGGGGCCTCCAATCTTCAACATGAAGCGAGCCCACAGCTAACCGCTGAAACCTCGACTGAGCCCTCCTTGTCCTCTATTCTTGACTCCATTAAACAATTCCAGGAAGAAGTAAGATCAGACAATCTTGCCGCCAAGGGGGCGTCCCAAAAACATCACGGTGGCATCAGGAAATTAAACAAAATATGCACCGATATTGGCGATTGGGTCTCAATGGTCGAAGGGCGAACGGAGATCCTTGAAACTGAAATATCCCAAGTAAAGGAACAAGGAGCTTCCCACGAAGCTTGCCTCACTGACTTAATGTCTAAATTAGAGGAACAAGAAAATAGGTTATGGAAAAACAACCTGAGGCTGTTGGGGATACCGGAAGGCGTGGAGGGTGAGGACCCCAGAGGATACATCGTCAAATTACTCTGGGCCGCTTTCCCATTACAAACTAGTTGGAACTGGGATCAGGAAATCCAAAGGGCACACCGTTTCCCTTTTAATTTGAAACAAAGGCTTGATGGCAGTAACATTGGAAATGAGAAACCTAGGGTATTTTTGGTTTTCTTTGGAAATTTTCTTTTGAGACAACTGGTATATGACCAGGCCAGGCCTAACTCCCAGAAAGAAGTAGGCGGAATAAAAAAAAATTCCAAACCAGACTTCTGCCATGCAACAGTCGAGCAAAGATGGCGACTGCGCCAAATGATAACTCCCCTACAACAACAAGGAGCTCAAGTATTTCTAATGACCCCAGCAAGACTGAAAATAATACACGAAGGATCGACCCGGGTTTTTGTATCTGAATTTAAAGCTGGAGAGTACCTGAAAGATATCGTGGGGAGGAAGAAAAAATGAGGCTCGAAGCTAAAGACCCTGATATGGACTACTCAAAATTTAATGCGATGGGGGTCCTAACTGTTTTTTCTTACTATAAACCTTTTTTGCATGCTTCTTCTTCTAATTTTTTAAGGTTATTTTTATTTTTTTCACATCACTGGGAGGTCAGACTAGCCTAACCTTGCCGACCAGAGGATCAAAAACTGAGTGGGTTGGCGACTGGGGTCTCACACTTGTTCACCATCCTTTAGGGTTCCCCTGGCTGTTTTTTCTTGGGGGGGGCTGAGGGAGGGAAGAGGGGTCCGTAATGAATGCAGTGGGTTTAAAACTTAAAATGTTGACTCTATTTAAAAATTTTGGTTTGACATCTTAGGAAAAACTGCACTCGCAGTGATCTGCAGGAGAGCGGGATGGGGGGTGGGATGTGGGGCTGGGAGGGGCCGGGAGGTGGGCGGTGGGGGGAGGGGGACGGGGGGAAGTCAATTATGTGTGGTTTAATTAGAGGGGGAAACAACTTTAAAAGAAAATTTTTTTTTTGCTCTTTTGAGGAAATAAAAACAAACAGTAAAAGTGGGCTACGGTCCCTGAGAGCCATATGTAGACTATGCTTAAAATAAGATAATGAATACACCAAATAAACTTAGAATTGTATCGATAAATATCTGCGGCTTGAACGACTTTCTGAATAGACAAAAAACTGCTCAGGTACTGCGATTAATGGGGGCGGATATAGAGTGTCTTCAAGAGACTCACATCGAAGGGGGTCAGAAATCTCTGCAGAATTCTTTAGGATTTAAAATTCCCGGGGCAACCTCGCAGGGCGCTTGGGCGAAGGGAGTTGGGATCTTGGTACGGAAAACACTACCTCTAGCAGTGAATCAGGTAAAATCTGACACATTAGGGAGATGGGTGATTGTAAGGTGCTCTCTTCCTTCTAATTTTGCTTTCACGATCTGTTCTATTTCCGCAAGTAATTTAAATGACCATAGGGCAATTAACTGCATAAATGAAGAACTAGTGCATTGGCCGCTCCAGGTAATCTTATGTGGCGACCTAAATTTAAATCTGCCTAGTGCCTGGAAGTCGGATGAATCCTGGAGTTACAGAGGAAGGAAGCCTAAGGTTTTCTGGGCAGTGCTTAACTTGATAAACACCCACAGCTTAAAAGATGTCTGGGCCCACCTGAAACCTGATCAAAATGGTTTCACTTTTTTTTCAGCCCCTCATCTGTCGCTGGCAAGGCTTGACTATTTTTTTGTCTCATCTTCACTAACTCATGATTGTTGTATCGATACAGCTTCCCGACTACTGTTGGATCATAACCCGCTCGTTTTAAATCTAGAGGGATGGGTCGATCAGGGGCCAAGCTCGAACTGGACATTTGAAAAGGCACCGCTATATGATAAAAACTATCGAGAATATATGGCGGGCTGGATATGGGAGTTCCTGAATATAAATGTCGGGACTGCATCAACAATGGTGGTTTGGGATACCCTAAAGGCAGGCATAAGGGGCGAGACACTTAGGTGCCGATTCCGATCCGTTAAAAAAATTCCCCGTACGACTCGTATCCGGATTTTTTTCCGTACGAATCGTACAAGTACCGTACAAACTGGCAAGTATGATTCGTATGGGAAAAAGTCCATACGAATCGCAGTGGGAAAATTCCCCCACACGTTCTCGGGTCGGAAAACGTGTCCGACACGTCCCCGGACGATTTTACGTACAAATGTGATAACCCAAGTCCGAGCGCGCAAGTACGATCCGTACGGTGCGTCCGAAGTTACAACCGTAAGGAAAAAACACCGTACGAACCGAACTGCAATAGCAACCATGGAGACATGTGCCCGCATACGCGACGAACACCCCCCCCCAGCCCCCCCTATGTACGGTGCGTACCCCCACCCGTGTATGTACGAGTCGAACCCCCACCCGTGTATGTACACCCGTGTATGTACAAGTCGTACCCCCACCTGTGTATGTACACCCGTGTATGTACGAGTCGAACCCCCACCCGTGTATGTACACCCGTGTATGTACGAGTCGTACCCCCACCTGTGTATGTACACTCGTGTATGTACGAGTCGAACCCCCACCCGTGTATGTACACCCGTGTATGTACGAGTCGAACCCCCACCCGTGTATGTACTCCGGTGTATGTACGAGTCGTACCCCCACCCATGTATGTACGGTGCGTACCCCCAGCGGGTACGCACGGGTGGGGGTTCGACTCGTACATACACGGGTGTACATACACGGGTGGGGGTTCGACTCGTACATACACGGGTGTACATACACGGGTGGGGGTACGCACCATACATGGGGGGGCTGGAGGGGGTGTTCGGCGCGTACCGGGCCCCCTTTTCCTCACGCTGCGTGGCGTACTTAGCTTTTCCGGCACTTTTTGGGTGCCGTAAAAATATTGCCGTCCGGATTGCTGTCAGTACGAATCGTACTTGCTGGTACGTAAACTGCTGTCTCACTCCGTACGAATGTCGCGTATGCACTGTCCCGGATCACATTCGTATGTATTTATGTATTTTTCAGTCGGTCGGTGTTTTTTCCGATTCGTACGGAAATGGTGTTTCCGTACGAATCGTACTTGCATGTTTGTAGGGTCTTTTTCCCGGGTACGAGTCGGACGGAGAAAACACTCCGTCCGACGATTCGTACCGGGTTTCTCCAGGATTGGAATCTACACCTTTGTTTTTCAATCAGGCGGAATAAAAAAGAGAAAATACATGCTAATTTATTACAAAAGCAAATGATAGACGCGGAAAAAAAATAATGCAGGCAGTTCAGGCAGGAACAGGAATAGAAGAGGCACAGATAATGGTTTCAGTTATTAAATCAGAGATGGGGACTGTCTCAGCAGAGAAAATAGCTGCTAGATGGGCAGCGTCAAGAGAAAAACTCTACGAATGGAGCGAACTTATTGGTCACCAGCTAGCCATCTCTACTAGACAACAGATAACTGCGAACATCATCACCTCAATTAAAACAGACACGGAGGGGATAACCACTGACCCTAAGAAAATAGAGGAAGCCTTTAGGAAATTCTACGAGAAGCTATATATAGAAGAGACTGTAAGGTCTATTGAATGTAGAGAAAACAAGATTAGTGATTATTTAGAGACAACACCAATAGCTAAGCTTAATATTGATAAACATGATATAATGGAAATTCCTCCAATATGGGAGGAGATCACAGTCGCATTAGCTAGTCTCCCAGATAATAAAGCTTCCAGTATGGATAGCATTCCGGTTGAATTTTATAAAGTTTTCTCACAACAAATAAAAGACCTCTTCACTGATGTAGTAAGATCCATCTTTGACGGGGCCTCACCGCCGAACTCCTGGTCATCTGCTAAAATTGTAATATTTCCCCAAAATGATAAATCACCCCTGGAGATGTCATCATATAGACCCATAACGCTAATAAATACCGATTCAAAAAATGTTTCCAAAGTTATTGCCTTTAGATTATCTTAAAACATCGAGCCACTTCTTTGTAGCTGCCAACATGGGTTTATCCCCAAAAAAGGCACTGCCGAACATGTCCCATGACCCTATTTGATGCCGCAGAAGTGACAGGAGACCCAATCTCACTAATCCTTCTAGACGCTGAAAAGGCGTTTGATCGGGTCTCCTGGCAATTCTTGTGGGCTATCATGCGGCGGATTGGTTTCGGTCCGAGGATAGTTCAGGCTCTACAGGCATTATATAAAAACCCTACAGCTAGAATATTAATTAATGGACACCTGTCCAAGAAAAAAAAGTTATCACGAGGAACGAGGCAGGGGTGCCCCTGCTCCCCTCTACTTTTTGCCCTTTACCCTCTGATTAAAAGAAATGAATTAAACCCCGCAATTTCACCAGTGAGTAGGTTTGGTATTGACACAAAGATCATGGCTTATGCCGACGATTTAGCTATAATAACACCTGAACCTAAGTCGGCTATTAAGGCCCTGGAGCAAGAAGCTCAAGAATTTGGAACGATCTCAGGATATGCCCTTAATAAAACAAAAACGCAGATTGTTATAAATGAGAAAATAATCTGGGAGGATGACAGAATCACCAAGAAAGCCAAATATTTGGGAGTCAACATAGTCTCTGATCTAGACTTATTAGTTAAAGAAAATCTGACCCCGCTGGCAGCTGACATGAAGAAATCACTCCGAAAAATTAATAACGTACACCTTACAATAATAGGGAGATGTAATGTTTTAAAAATGACTTAATTTCCTAAATTACTTTATTTTTTTCAGACAATCCCGCTAGATTTTAACAATCACATGCTCTGAATTTTTTGACAAATTTTTTCTCAGTTCGTTTGGGCCTACTCACAGCCGAGAAGGGCTTTCAATCTTCTTTCTCTACCCAGAGGCAGGGGAGGGTGGGCTCTCCCCAACTTAAAACTATGGGGCATATCAACAAGGGCTTAGGGGCATATCAACAAGGGCTTTTTCTCTGCTTTTTTGGCTTTAAAAGCCAAAAAAGCAGAGATAAAACTAGCGCCCTATCAACAACAGGGTGCTAACACGCAAATTTGCATGTTAGCACCCTTTTACTCTACGCTTCCCCTTGCATCTCTAATGAGATGCAAAGGGGGCGTTCCAGAGTAAAATAATAGGAGAAATGTCGCTAAGCGACATTTCTCCTATTATCAAGAATGTCGCTAACCCTGTTAGAGACAAAAAAAGCAGCGCTAACCGCGGTTAACGCTGCTTTTTTACGTCTGCTAATTTTCAGACTTAGCCATGATATCCTATGGAAGGAGGATATCATGGCTAAGTTTGCCTGTCCCTATCAACAAGGTAACGTGTGATTATCGCTGGGTTTCCAGCGATAATCTCACGTTAGCTTGTTAGCGTGTAGATTTTTATCGCTATTGAGATAAGCGCTGCTAATAGCACGCTATCTCAGCGATAAAAATTCACGCTAGCCGGCGATAATTATCCTCACGCTAAGAGCGCTGAGCGATAATTACCGCCGGTTGTTGTTGATATGCCCCTTTATTATTGGGCTGCTGCTCTGCAATACAGCTCTGAACTATTGCATGAGGATTGTATTCTAAGTTCATCAGGATTGCCTTCTCCTTATTTTTTACTCCTTGGGGAAAACGTTAGGGGCTGTCTTTGGCATCACTTGGAATTCAGCTATTACAAGCGAGTTAGATTTAAAACAATGACTAGTGCTTATCGGGTCTCTTTTAACATTCGCAAATTGGTTGGATTGGCTAAATTAAACTATTATACCCCTATCAGAAATAATGATAATCTACCACGAATCTTTAAAAATGTATACCTTCAACAGTGGTATTTGGCAGGTATCTCCAGACTAGGAGATTTGATTGGCTCAGATGGCATTCGGCCATTTGAAGATCTGAAAATCTGCTATAAATTGAAAAACAATCAGATATTTCAGTATCAAGCCGTCGCAAGATATCTAACAAACAAAACCAGGGGCTCAGCAGGGTTTGCAAGGATAGACCTTTTAGATAAACTGCTTGGTTCTAATTTACCAAGGATAGGAAACATATATTAGATGCTGAATAAACGACGACCTGATGACTTAAACAAAATAGATGCGAAATGGCAGCTGAAACTAAATGTTCCATCTAACACCTTCTGTGCTGCTCTGGGCCTTGCGCAAACATATCTGCTATCACCAGTCTGTTCGGGCTGGACTGTTCCCATGGGGCACAGGGTCAAGACTGATTTGCATATGGCTGGGTTCAAACTGGAATGGCATGGTGAGCAAAAAAACGATGGATTTAGGCCCAGATCTCTGTACTGGGGTGAATGTATGACATTGTTCTGCATTCTGTCCATCAATTGTTGTTTTTGCATCTGTCACCCCGAGTGGGAAGGGTATGCTCAGACGTGAGTCCCGTGCTCTCCATGCCACTGGAATCAAGCTATCCTGGCTGAAGAGGGCTGAAAGCCCGAACCCGGTCCTAGGATGCTTGTTTCCAGTCCAGGGAGGACCTGGCTTGGCAGTTCGGGCTGGACTGTTCCCATGAGGCACAGGGTCAAGACTGATTTGCATATGGCTGGGTTCAAACTGGAATGGCATGGTGAGCAAAAAAACGATGGATTTAGTCCCAGATCTCTGTACTGGGGTGAATGTATGACATTGTTCTGCATTCTCTCCATCAATTGTTGTTTTTGCAATTGTCACCCGAGTGGGAAGGGTATGCTCAGACGTGAGTCCCTTGCTCTCCATGCCACTGGAATCAAGCTATCCTGGCTGACGAGGGCTGAAAGCCCGAAACCAGTCCTAGGATGCTTGTTTCCAGTCCAGGGAGGACCTGGCTTGGCAGTTCGGGCAGGACTGTTCCCATGAGGCACAGGGTCAAGACTGATTTGCATATGGCTGGGTTCAAACTGGAATGGCATGGTGAGCAAAAGAGTGATGGATTTAGGCCCAGATCTCTGTACTGGGGTGAATGTATGACATTGTTCTGCATTCTGTCCATCAATTGTTGTTTTTGCATTTGTCACCCCGAGTGGGACGGGTATGCTCAGACGTGAGTCCCGTGCTCTCCATGCCACTGGAATCAAGCTATCCTGGCTGACGAGGGCTGAAAGCCCGAAACCGGTCCTAGGATGCTTGTTTCCAGTCCAGGGAGGACCTGGCTTGGCAGTTCGGGCTGGACTGTTCCCATGGGGCACAGGGTCAAGACTGATTTGCATATGGCTGGGTTCAAACTGGAATGGCATGGTGAGCAAAAAAACGATGGATTTAGGCCCAGATCTCTGTACTGGGGTGAATGTATGACATTGTTCTGCATTCTGTCCATCAATTGTTGTTTTTGCATTTGTCACCCCGAGTGGGAAGGGTATGCTCAGACGTGAGTCCCGTGCTCTCCATGCCACTGGAATCAAGCTATCCTGGCTGACGAGGGCTGAAAGCCCGAAACCGGTCCTAGGATGCTTGTTTCCAGTCCAGGGAGGACCTGCCTTGGCAGTTCGGGCTGGACTGTTCCCATGGGGCACAGGGTCAAGACTGATTTGCATATGGCTGGGTTCAAACTGGAATGGCATGGTGAGCAAAAAAACGATGGATTTAGGCCCAGATCTCTGTACTGGGGTGAATGTATGACATTGTTCTGCATTCTGTCCATCAATTGTTGTTTTTGTATTTGTCACCCCGAGTGGGAAGGTATGCTCAGACGTGAGTCCCGTGCTCTCCATGCCACTGGAATCAAGCTATCCTGGCTGACGAGGGCTGAAAGCCCGAAACCGGTCCTAGGATGCTTGTTTCCAGTCCAGGGAGGACCTGGCTTGGCAGTTCGGGCTGGACTGTTCCCATGGGGCACAGGGTCAAGACTGATTTGCATATGGCTGGGTTCAAACTGGAATGGCATGGTGAGCAAAAAAACGATGGCTTTAGGCCCAGATATCTGTACTGGGGTGAATGTATGACATTGTTCTGCATTCTGTCCATCAATTGTTGTGTTTGCATTTATCACCTAAATTGCAAGCACAATTTTACAAGACGGGCTATTTTTTATATATAACTCCTAACAGGATTGCTAAATGGGCTACTGGCTGTGGAACTACTTTCCCGCGGACTCCGTGCCTATGTTTGCTACATGCCCAAAGCTAGAGCCATTACTGACAGAAGTACAACGATTTCTAAGCAGAGTTCTTCTATTAGACATCCAACTTACACCAACTACTATTATGTTAGGACTATATGATATGATCAGTCTTAAGGAAGGGGGTGCACTATTGTTTGTTGCAATGACCATTCTCTGGATTTGTATTGCTATGTATTGGAAAGACATGAACCCTCCTTCTTTCGGCCAATGGCAAGCTATATTGCTTGTCACCTATAGACTAGAGAAGGCAATATAAAGTAAATATAATAAATATTGTTAATATTTTCGGACCTGGGGTGGGGGGACGTTGTTTGGTGAAGAATTAATTGTCTTTGTAATCTGTTGGTAAAGCATATAAATAAAAATTTTTAAAAAAACTTAAAAAAGAAATGCCTTTGTGCTGCAGAAAAGCTCAGAGAAGGAGCAACAAAAATCTTTGGGCCCATTTGCAACACACCGTCTTTGGATTAACTTGGAAGGTTGGTCCCGGTCCTCCGGAGGATTTTGAAGACAAAAAGGTTTAAAGTCCCAGGTTTTTCAGACTGTTAGGAGAAGCATACTTTGACACAGCACAGGGTTCTAGAACCTCAGAAACAGCACTTGGGAATCAAGACTGACTCCCGCAGAAGTGACCACCAGGGTTCAGGGCAGGTCCTGTTGGAACTGGTCAGCTTGGCTCTTTAGGAAAACCGGTTTCTTACAGCTTTTGTATTCCTGTCACTTAACAGGAGGTCAGCCAATTGACCTTTGGACTCCGGTTATTTGTCCTTGATACAAGTGGGAGCAGGTCCTGCCCATCAGATCTCTTCACAGGTGTCAACAGCAGGTGCAGTCTTGTTTCTGTCTTCTACAGATCCAGTATTGTCCTGAAGACGGTACCTAGGGGTGTCACATTTACGGCTGACACTAACTTGTGCGTGGGGAATACTCCTGGCCCCTCCATTACCAATAGAGAAAAGGGGTAACTCTATTAACCTTTGCAGCAGTTTCTGTTTGCCTTACAGTAAACAATCACACTCTACTTAAATCCAACATGACCGAACCCTTTCTCCTCTGTTCAGAGTCTATGTCCCCACCCAGAGGTGTGGTCATGATAATGAACAGTCCCCTCTTCCTTTGTCACTATAAACCAGTTCTGCGGGAAGCTCCCATCCTGCTGGCAGTGAGGCTCGCCTGACTAGGAGACCAAAAGAAGGGGCTGGCCCAGGTGTTAGATATGTCTGCCTATGACAGGAGAGGTCCCTTTGAAGTTAGTCAAGTTCCTGGGCCCAACCCATAGGCCATCCTGTCAAGGGAACAACAACACCTCCCTACCTCCAAGCTCTGGGAACAAATTCACAACTCATCAAGGAAGCTATTCCGCTCCTGGGAAACAGTTTGAGCTCATGCAAATGGGCCTCTAGAGGCTTTAGGCAGGGAAAAGTAACTTGCTAAAAGTCTCTTTTATTTGAAGATAGCACACATTCAATTTTACAATTACATTGGATTTAAAATAACTATTCAAAAAGTCTTTGAATTATATTTTAGCTGTTTCATAACTGACATTAGCATTATTACGTGCAATAAGGTAATCCAATGGTTTTCTTTGGAACAGCAAGCCTTGCTACAGTGCAAATATTTTTTGGGGCTTGTACGTTGTAATGAAATGTGTAACATTGCATTTCTACATGTTTGACTTTTAAATAACATGCATCATGACTTAGGGCTTATAATGCCTATATAGAGGTGACTTTTTAACATTTAAAAGGAATGTTATGACCCCTCAAAAGGGTTTATTTTGACAGGTCAAATCGCAATTTTAAAACTCCCACAGCCAGGCTACAGTGGTACGCTTAGTTCCATACTTCACATTGTCACTGTAGTGGTGGCACGATAGGTGCCTCAGTCCACCAGTGACATTTAACTTATAGTCACTGGGTACAATGTGTTACAAATACTATGTACTTAGAGTTAAACTAAATATGCAAATTAGCAGTATAACCAATTTTGACATGTTTTAGGGGTCAGAGCACATGCACTGGGGCCAGGTTAGTAGATTCCCAAATGCAAAGAGTCTGATAAACTAGGGGTGTGGGAAACATGCATAATATGCTGTAGCGGTATTATGCAACATTATGACAAATTACGCGAAATTGCACAAAATGCATCTCACACTTGAAAAAAATACCTGAATGGTCCATTTGGGTAAAAAATCAACTCAAAAATTGATTTTCCAGTTGATTTCTGGTTGTTTGTGTTCAAAACACGTTAACTCATGTGCAGATTTGTAGTTTTGCTCAAAACAATTACCCAAATGTTTTGCTTGGGTAAAAATCTACGTGAAACGTTTGTCGAATGCCTACATTAAAGGTACTGTCAGTCATGTTCAAAACACTGCCGATCACATTCGCATTCAAAAGATATGTGGCATAATGGTGTAATCGCAGTCATTTTGCATACATTTTGTTATGCATGATTACCAAAATGATGTCAATTGCGCCAGCGAATTAAAATTTCACCCAGGACTGAAAAAACTTAAACAGCAGCATCAGTCCACAAAAATGGGGGTGGTCATGCAAAAAGATTCATTTAAGTAGGTAAATGAATAAAAGTGGTTTATTTTAATTGAGCAGTACTACAGTACTACCCCACTTTAATTTTCAGAGAAGAATTTTGCAGCATTTTTCCCCTGAATGAATGTACTTCCTCAATTTCTTTGCAGTTCACCCACACTATGGAAGTGTGGAATGACTCTGTAAAATCCGAATGAACAGAGATTTTAGCTGTAAATGTTCTTTTTGCGCAACATATATTGTATATCTGCATGAACAAAAGAAACCTATTTACCTGCATTTTTTAAAAAATAAAACGGCTTGAAAATTTTGCTCTTCCATTTCAATCTGAATCCTAAATGTAGCACATTAGGAATGGGTATCAAACTTCTACACATCCCCACAGTAAAGGCAAAGTAGAAAATGTAAAAAAAACAAGAGGGTTGATTATAAACAGACAGACCATTTTTGTCAACATAATGGAATTGCATTAACACATTTTACATCATTCACTGCCAAACAGGAAAGGGAATGAAATGGAAACGTCATTATATTTATAGGGTTAAAATAAGAAATATTCTATCACAGTAAGGGAGAGTTAGCAGGAAACAAAGCATATATGCTGAAAGCCTCCTATCTTCTGGCTCTTCTGGCACCCTATTGAGACTTAATTTTAACTATCATGGTAGGTTCTCTCATACCTTATCCACGTCGTCCTTCTTCACCTGCTTGACCTGCTTCAGGTTGGCCCGGAGGTCCATGGCAGCCTTATGCTTGGTTCCGAGGAGCGCCCGCATCATGGCGTCGGCTGAGAGGCGCACCCTCCTCAGCGCTGGGCGCTTGAACTTGCCACGAAGGTCGAAAATCTTTTGGTTCAGGTCTTTGATCTGTGAGGGAGAGGAAGATAGGCCTCATAGTGAGTTGGTTGAAATAGAACCCATAGCGGGTCATCTGTGAAGTGAGCAGAAGAAGAGGCAGGCTCTGAATGAGATACAGGTAAAGACACCTTGAAGCAGGGTGGCTGGGCATTGTTTCTGTGGCCGTACCTCTGTAATGTTTTTGTTGACTTTCGCCTCCATGTCATATCTCTCTTCATCCATGACATCAACCTGGGTGTGCAGCTGCCTGCAGAGGTCCTGAATGAAGGAAGAACAAGGGTCAATGCGGATACAGAGAAAGGAACAGAGTGGGCCCAGCTTACAGGCAGGGGAGAAGCTTAGTCAGTGAGATACAGGGGGGTGTGGACCTCAACTTTCCCAATGAAAAAAGCAGTGGGCCGCAGGTAGAAATGGGTGAGGTGACCAAGGTCCGGGATGGACTGTTGTAATGAGGAGCTTGGTCAATACAGATTTGCATTAGGTGGACTCATGAGTCTGTTTTAGAGTTTTGCAAACAGGTGTTCTCCTACAACAGCGACAAAGTACCCTGTCCGCCAAATCAAGGTTCGCCGGCCTGGTTTTGAATCGGGCCATCTGCCAGATGCTGACAAAGTAAAATGTACTCAGTCGGTGTAAAACGTCCTCTGACATCCCGATTCAGTAGACACCATTGATGGTAAGCCATCTGACTGTCCGCCCTATTTATGTTGGCCGATCTGGTGACATTTTTTTTACTGCCCGTTGACTGGGAGGGACAGTGAAAAAAGAAAAAAATATTCCCCCACCATGGGAGGGGAGTCATTACTTTTTTTATTTTCCAGAATAAACTCCTGCTTTGCAATTTTGTTTTTGAAAAATAAAAAACGTTGGGAAAGTTTAACGGCTGGCCGTTATGTTTGACGGAGCCATCTTTCAAACCTTTCCTACATTGAGAGGTATTGCCATGACAGTTGTTCCTGCCGGGGCTGGCAGACTTTTCTACATTAGGCGGGCAGAGTAAAGAGAGGTTGGCAAATATAAAGTCCTCCGCCACACTGTTTGCCTTTACTCTGTCTGCCAAATCCTAAATCAGGCCCTCTTCTAGAGTGGCACAGTGGGCAAAAAACATTTGTTTGCAATGCTACCCCCAGCGATTGCCAGTGGTTTGATTATTGGCAAACATTTGTCCCATCTCATTTGACATGTTTGACTGCCAGTGGTATGCCTGGAAGAATGAGACTGGCGCAGCATTCCAAGCCTACGACTGCCAACGTTTGTGAATTTTAAAAAGTAGTGCATTTGCATCCATTTAAGAAATACTTCTTTTTATATTTACGTTTCTATATTTACGTTTCTGATCCTCAAACTGTTAGTCACCAACACAGACATAGCAAACCCGACTCAGAGCCCCTAGACCCAATTACCAATCCCAATATGCATTTAGCTGGGGGGTGTCACACCCCAAACACCATTCCCTAAAGTATCCCCTGCCTACAGCTAAAACAGGAAATATCCCTGCCAGCCGGTGCTGGTGGAAGACTACTATGGCTTGCTAATCATTCACACATCAGGCGCACACCTGAAATAGTGCCTGGAGTCTGAAAAAAAGCCGGATTAGCATATTGTCTGTCCATAATTTGAATTTCAGATTTTAGCATAATTCATTATTATTTAGGATTTCTAGTAGCAATCTAGCGAAGTTTTCCTGAGGAAGTTCCCTGATGAGAACATGGTCGGTCTGCGCCCCCCAGCGGCGAGAAGCTGCCACAGCTCTTACCTGCAGCTCCGAGAGGGAGAGCCCAGATAGCTGCAAGGGCTCGCAGTGTTCGGCCAGGTAGCGCTCCTTCTCCCGAGCCCGCTCATCTTCCTCTTGATCCATCTCGTTCTTTGCGATTTGCAACATTAAAGACTATCGTGACAAGGAGAGGGACGCGGAGATGGGCGGGGAAGGCAGGGCAGTAATAAATGAGAGAGAGAAGAGACCAAGACCGGAGAGATGGAAGGAGGAAAGACAGAAGGAACCAATAAGGTGAGGAAGAAACAAGGAAATAAGGGAAAATAGGACAAATGAAGAAAGACAAAGACAAAGTGAAGAAGGACGGAAGAAAGGAAGCAGAAAGGAAAAGAAAAAACGAAAATGAAAGAAAAGAAATTACAAAAGGAAGAAATTAGGATCACAGAACAACGAAAAGCAATGTACAGTAACAGGAAAGGGAAGAAAAGGATGGGAAAGGGAGAAAACAAAAGATCTGGTAAATGGAAAACACCAAGACACATGACCAAAATTGACATTGAAACCTAGCGTGTGGTTTTTCGGCATGAACCTGTGGGCTGTACAAAGCTCGAATCGTGAATGTGTGCCGAGTACAATTCCTTTCATTGGCTCCATAGTCCACTAAGTAAGGTTAACCTTTTGGGGCAGATCTACAAGCCCCTTATGCCGCCGGTGTGTCACGTTGCGTGACACACCAGTGGCGAAACCTACTGCATGATATTTACAAGCACACGTAAAGCCACCCTGCGTGGCTTTACGTGTGCTTTTAAACATTGCCCCTTTTCATGCAACACTTTGCGTGTAAGGGGCGTGACATGGGAGTTGCTGTGGGTGTTCCCATGCAACACCCATGTCCACTGATACATTTCCAGATTTACGAGGAATCGTAAATCTGGAAATGCGTCAGAATGCTAAGCCACCCTAAGGGTGGCGTAGGGAGGTGCAACGAGGAGAAATGTTTTTATTTTTCCTTGTTTTTTTCCTCTTTCAACGTGTGCTGCATTCTACAGAACACATTGGAAGAGGAAATCACCTCAAATTATTGTTTTTGTGTAGGAAGGTACCACTTCCTGCACAAAAACACTATCCCCACGACGCAGGCATCCTTGCACCATGGTGCAATGGTGCCTGCGCCGGCTCATGGGGCAGTTTGTGCGCCAGCGCAGGGGGAAGCACAGAGAAGCGACATTGTGTTGTAAATATGTCGCATCCCTGTGCTTCAAAACTAACGCAGCGCAGGGAAATGATTTGCTGCACCGCGCTGCGTTTGTTTATTTTAAATCTGCCCTGTAGTTCTTGTCCTTATGCTTGTACATTTAACGCACATATGTGTTCTGCAGTTTCTTGCTGCAAGCACAAGAGAGAAGCAAGCACAGTCAAGCCAGCTCAGATACATGCAACCAACAACTCCAACCAGAAGGAGACACAAATGCAGACGTACGCTATACAAACATCAATAATACAACATATATAACATAATCATTACCACTGGAATTATGCGGCAGGAGTGGGTCTAATTATGAGGCACGGTTGAGTAAATCATGCAGCAAGAAAAGCTAAATTATGCGGCATAATGTAGCACACTTTGTAACAGTATTACTTCATTAGTTTGCTGTTTTTAAATTTGGAAACACTGGGCATATGTTACACCTCATTACTACCCGTTTAACACTCAAATATAGCGATAAGCAACAGAAGGATGACCAGTCCAGCTGTGTAAAAGGCATTCCACCGCCCGGCAACATGTGTCACTGCATTTTTAGTAACTTTTGAACCATTTGAGCTAGAAACAAAAATGTTTTGTTAAAATTTGAAGATTATACGGAAGATGATGGATTATGTGGCTAATGCGGCTAATCTATAATTAAGCAAAAATCGACATGGCCACACAATTGCATAATTCCAGTGGCCTTGAACATAATGAGAAAGTCACAGGTACAGGCAAAGCCACTGGTTTCTTCCCACTTCACTAACCACAAGAACTGCAGTAAGGTAGTTCTCCTCACTTGACTCCGCAGGATAGCTGAGAGAGCTGACAGACAATAGGACTTGGTTTTGCTTTGCCCAGCACAGCCTCAGACCCACTCCTGTTAGAGTGGGGTCTGATATGGCACCAAGCACACTTTTGCTGGCAGATCATCGGCTGTATGGCTTTTCGCCATTTTTCTTTACGTCCTTTTTTTTATAGCTCTGTTAAGTAACTTCTGTCAGAGACACCTAGAAAATGAATGCAGAGCGGTCACCAGCTAGTTGCTTAAGAATACTGCAACTCTGTCACAAGGTTCTATATCTCCTGCCTTCATCTTCTCTATCTGTAGCAGAGGTGCAGCGGTGATTAGTAAATCAATGGTAGGAGGCCGTTAGTAACTATGGGGCATATCAGCAAGGGCCGGCGATAATTATCGCTCAGCGTTCTTAGCGTGAGGATAATTATCGCCGGCCAACTCTTGAATTTTATCGCGGAGATAGCGTTCTATTAGCAATGCTTATCTCCAAAGCGATAAAATTCAGAGCGCTAACAGCCAAAAGTGAGATTATCGCTGGAAATCCAGCGATAATCACACAACTTTCGGCGATAGCTTGCTGATAGGGCCTCACATACTTAGCCATGATATCCACCTTCCATAGGATATCATGGCTAAGTCAGTTTCAAAGCAGGCGTAAGGAAAGTAGCAATAACAGAGGCTATCGCTACTTTTCTTGTCGCTATGCTGCTTTGAGTGAGGCTTGATAATAGGAGAAATGTCGCTTAGTTATCCTGGGGAGGAATGCCCACTTTGCATCTCATTAGAGATGCAAAGATGGGTGTTAAGGGAAATGGTGATCAGGCAAGGTTTCACGCGATAGCGTGACCTTCCTGATAAGGCGATAAAATTATCGCCGCTTTTCGTCCAAAAAGACGCAAAAGCGGCGATAATTTTTTATCGCCTGCTTGTTGATATGCCCCTATATGCTCTTTATCTTTGTCTTTCCAGGGTGGGTTTATGCTTATCATTTTATGTTTCCATCTGGTAATTGTAAAAAAACACCTTCTTTTAAAATCCACATCTCAAAGTCACTTAGAGAATGAATTTTAGAGTTTTTACCCAAGGCTATTGTAGCTTACATAATGGGCCTCTCTTAGCTGTTCAAATTGCAAGGGAAATATGTCAGTTTGTGCATTTGTTTTTCCAATCAGTTTGGCCATAAATCTGGGGAAAGTCGACTCAAGAACCGGAGGCCATCAGTTCTCTCTCACCGGACTAGGCCTGCAGTGCATTCTGCCAGGCTCCTTGTGGAACGTTTACAGGCTCTGAGGGGACCTTCTATCAGTTTTCTTACAGACTTTTTATAGAGTCACTAAAGATACGTTATTAGTTTTACCAGATAGGCAGTATGAATTATTGGTCTCTATATTGAATTTCTGCTCGACTTTCAGTGCTTTCAGTGCCCATCTGTGAGTTTCAACATGGAATTCCTAGAGAGCGGCCAATGCCCCATTTATCAGTTTCCACAGGAGCCCCAATAATCACACCGATCTTGCTAATGCACCTCTGCAGAATCCCCAGCATCTTCTTATTGGCTGGATACTGTTATTCTCTTAACTTTCTCTGTGTCTTTTCATTGCCTCTGATATGAATTCTTATCGATCACTCTTTGTAGGAAACTCCCAATGGGTCGCGGTGCTTCTCTATTGGTCTGCCTAAGAAATCCCTCCACAATTCTAGGTATACCATTTTGCTCTTGGTCACCTTAAAGCATTCAGCCACAATTTCTCGAATCTTTCTTTTGGATTCTCTTTTTTTACCTGGAGGTCCGTAGCACCTTTTCTTGGTCTCTATAGTGAATTTCTACAGTATTTCTAAAGCATTGTTACTTGTCTCACTTTTGACCCTGGCCATACTGCTTCATCCTAGTACATTCGCTCAACAGCGCTTGTGCTGCTCCCTGCCCATAACTTGGCAGACTTATCCTCGGCTGACCAGGCGTCCCGGATTTGCCCGGACAGTCCCGGGTTTTCACCAGCTGTCCCGGCAGATTTCAGGAAATTAAGCTCTTGTCCCGGTTTTTAGAGGGTCGGCTGAAAACAGTGGGGGGTACCTTTTTATGTTTTGCAAAGCAGGGATAGTTTGCAGCTGTTATAAGAAAGCAATGTAATTAATAGGCAAGCTGCTGGCTCTCAAAATCTCATTTTATGTCTGCTCTTACCACCGCTTCAGTAGTTCTCTGCTAAGGGGCACTTTCATTCTGTGCGCTGGGTTGAAGTAAAATTGTAGTCCTTCTTCTATTTTTGGGAAACGTCCCGGTTTTTGGCTTTAAAATTCTGGTCACCCTAACTTATGTATAGGCTGTGACGGCAATGATCAGTGTGGGCATGATTTCCTTGTGTAACACCCCTCTATTGCACCCGCAAATGAATCTACGTGGCGAGTGTGGGTGTTCTCTTCAGTTACAAGGTCGCCAGAGCAGCTGGAATATTGGAAGATGTCCTGACTGGTGACAACATAAAGTCCTAGGCTTGAAACAAGACCCAGAGACCACTGGCTGGTTGAGGGCTTGGGTTCTTCTCCATACCCAGATGGAGAACTATTTTTTGTGCTGTTTTATATAGCGCAATCTTGACCCGAAGGCACTTGAGTGCTTAACATGAGCACCACTTACAGTACACAAGATAAAATGCATTTTTGTTTTCTAGGCATGTGGAGATTAAGGGGCATATTTACTAGAAAATGGCATAGAGCGGCACTGCAAGCCATCTTCCTGCGCCGAGCTGCTTTAACAGCAAAGTGCAGGGATACGTTGTATACAGTACAATGCATCTCCGTGTTTTCCTCTGCGCTAGTGCACAATTGGCTGCCTAGGGCCAATGCGGACACCCTTGCATCATGCTGATAGGTTTATTTTGTGCGTTGTGATTTTGCTTCTCTGGAGTGGCTGGTCACTTACTCCGTCCTTCCTGGGGACTTGCCATTGTGATTGACTGCCTGCCTTGAACAAGGGTAGGTGGCACCTCATACTGTGATCTGTCGTAACACCTCAAGGACAGCAGGTGGTATCATATCAATGGGCTTATCACCTTTCAAGCAATAGAAGGGGCATGGGAAGCTCCTATCACCTAGTGTCAGTTATTACAGGTTTCCAGTGTCTTTTGATTATTAATAAAACTTTCCATTTCCTTTTTAACAGATTCCTGCAGCATTCCCAAACTGTTACAAGTACTTTCTTCCTGATACTAACGTGTACATAAATTGTGCATACATATTTTGAGGGTTAAGTGCTGATGGCCTTTAAAGTCCCCATATGATCCTAATGGGCATATTTACAAGACTCTGGTGGAGGTGTTGCGCCAAAATTGGTAACGCAATGCTCCAACAGTTTCAAAGTGCAGGGATGCTCCATTTTCACAAATATGCGGTGCATTGATGCAGTACCCCTAGCGTTGGCTAAAAAAGCTGCCTAGCGCCAGTGCAGGCAGCCTAGCACCATTTTGCTAGGGTGCCTGCCTGCAGGGGTAATTGTCTATGTGCAGGAAGGGTTACCTTTCTGCACTTAAACAATCTTTACAGGCGATTTGCTCTATCTATGTGTGCGGAAATCAAACATTTATCCTCGTATTGCTTACTTAAGACCAGGTATTCCCTGGCGGTATTTTTGACATGGCCCCATACCTTGTCAATATGGGGCAACATCAAAAAGCAATGGGTGTTGCAGCGGAATGCCCACTGCAACACCCATTGCACGCCCCTTTCATGCTAAGTGCTCTGTAAATAGGGGCATTATTTACACGGTAGCGTTAAGCCACGTTAAGTAACTTAACACCCAGAACTTTGGAAAAAGTGACGTTATGGTGGCGTTAAGTCCTTGTAAATATGCCCTTAAGTTTGACCAGAGTGTGGAAGCATAGTACCTGGGCTGAGTAGAAAACATGGTAGTTCATTCTCTTAGTTATCGAGCTACAGGCAAAGGCAGGCTATAGTTTATGTTATCAGAATTTGTACAGCACAGAACTACCAGGTCTATGGCCTCTTTGCGCTATTAAGTAAGGCAAAAAAAGCCACCAGATTCTGGCTTCAGTAGCTCCCGGGTCCAGCCTCTTCAGGTCGCACACCCTCTCACTCCCTGTTGTCTGCAGCAGCATCATTCACTCACCCAGACACAACAAAGGGACCACCGAGGAAATAACACCCACCCTCGTCTGCGGGTGCACAAGACACAGCACCTGAGCAACCGTTTCAATGTCACCTGAAAAAGGAGCTCACCTTGAGCTGTAGCTTGCGCGAGGCTGTGATCTTGGGTTTTCTCTGCCAGAAAAGATAAAAAAACATGTTTTTTTAGTAAAAGACAATGCGTTATAACCAAGTTCGTGCATGTCTGACAGTGATGAATACACACGAGAGCAATGAAGCTGCACTCCCACAATATCACCAGATAACAGAGGGCACCGCTGGGTCCTCTGATCATGTGAAACTATTTCTTGGTGAACTCCCTTGCACTCTCACAAGCATAGCTGAGAGGTAAGATTCTCTATGTAATAGTGATGTACAGCCATTGTTAACTACAGAGTCACTCAAGAATCCTCAGGGCATATCAGCAAGGGGCCGCGATAGAATTATCGCCGCTTTACCGTCCGTTTTCGGGTTCTCTAATGAGATGCAAAGTGGGCATTCCTCACCAGAATAACGTGGGAAATGTCGCTAACCGACATTTCTCCTATTATTAATCTGCACGCTAACCTGCACAGCGATAAGAAAAGAAGCGCTAACCGCGCTTATCGCTACTTTCCTTACGCCTGGTTTCAATCTGACTTAGCCATTATATTCAATGGAAGGTGGATAATATGGCTAAGTCTGCCCTGCCCTATCATCAAGCTATCGCCTTTCGCTGTGCGATTATTGCTGGATTTCCAGCGATAATCGCATGTTTAGCAGCTATCGCTTGGATTTTTATCGCTTTGGAGAATAGCGTCGCGGATAGCACGCTATCTCAGTGATAAAATCCAGCGAAAGCCGGCGTTAATTATCCTCGAGCTAAGCGCACTCAGCGATAATTATCGCCGGCTGTTGCTGATATGCCCCCTTGTTGGCTTCCAATGGCTGTTGTAAATGCAGATATATATAGGGTGTTCCATGTACGCATGCTTAAGTAATTGTAGTAATGCAATTACCCTAGATATGGGTATATATACACCAGCAATACCCACAAAATCTGTTCTGGTAATCCATAATATAACTCTTTTTCTTTTGGCTCTATGCTAACCATTTAAACATGTTATGTACCATCTTCCTGACTATTGTAATACGGCCCTGATTAAAATAATAGACAGACAGACAGACAGACAGACAGACAGACAGATATCCAAATGTTCAGGATGCCTTGTAGCTTTGGCTGGGGCAGCGAGGCACCCATCCACACCTGCTAGTGATTGCACAAAGGATCATTCTGTGTCGCCTGCAGCAGCCTTGATATTCTCAGAGGCTGAGATGATGGAGGATCCTGAGGGAGGTTTTGCTGTTATCTTGTTTTATCTTGTTTACATCAAGGGGAAGAGATTTAATCTCCATGTCAGGCCCGGTTCCAGGAAATACATTTCCCCAGATAGTGGAAACATATGTAGCGTAGTTGGATTTGGGACTGCCCAGTTTTGTCTGTGCAGTCGCCCCTCAGGTGGACCTTACAGGGATTTATCCCAGTTGACCTTTAGCCCGGAGGCTACCGAAAAAACTGTAAGTTGTGGAGGAGTCTAGGTCCCATCTCAGTGGATGGGACATAAATAACAAGACATTGTTCGCGTAGAGCACTATACAGTCCTCCGTCGCCAGGCTCCAGTCAAACCCCCACACCTGGGCGTCGCACCAGATATAAACTGTCAAGGGCGCTATGGCCAATGTAAATAGGAGAGGAGAGAGGAGTCAGCCCTGCCTGGTGCCCCTCCCGATGGCAATCCTGCGAGAAAGCACCCCATTAATAGGTACACGGGGCTGCAGGCCAGCGAAGAGGGCCTTAACATATGCGCAAAACTTAGGCCTGAGCTCCAGCTTAAAATAGGGCTTCATCCAGGAAGGACCAGTTGATGGTATCAAACGCCTTTACAAAATCAATTAAAAGCAAGGGTTCCGGCCTTTCTAGGGCCCGTGTGCGATCCAGAGCCAGGTGCACTCTGCAGATGCAGTGCCGGGTACTACGACGAGGAATAAAGCCACACTGGTCTGGATGGACCAAGTGGAGGATGGCGTTCAGTAGGTGGTTGGCCAGAAGCGTCACGTTACAGCTTAACCTTTGTATTAATGAGGGAAATGGGCCAGAATGATGCACATACACATTGAGTGCTGCCTGGCTTGGGCAGGACCAGGATCGTAGCTTGGTCAATTTCAGGGCAGGAGAAGTGACCCCTGGCAGTAGCCTCAATGTAGACATCCAGCAGGGGTGGGAGAATATCCGGACATAGCTTTCAGTAGAACTTCACGGGGTAGCTGTCCGGTCCTGGCGTCTTTCCAGAGTTCAGATCTGCTAGGGTGTCTCCCACCCGCTCCACGGTGATGTCCCATTCCAGTGCAACCGTGCCAGAGTCTGAAAGACGAGGCAGTGGGAACTCTGCCACCAAAGGGGTGGATGATACGCAGTCCGGGGGCCCTCGCCACATACAAACCCTCATTATATTGGTCAAACACTGCCAAAATTCCCCATGAGTCCACAACCCACTGTCTGTCCTCGTCTAGTATACGAGGTATACCCTAGATTCTGAGTCCTTTGTGGCTACCCAATGCAAAAGGTTGCTTCACTTATCTCCCCACTCATAGACCCGTCGTGTGGACGTCATCCAACACTTAACGGCTTCCTCAATACAAAGTTGTTGCAACGCCACTCTGTCAAGCTCTAAGTTACGAGTCATGGAGTCATTCAACTTCTCACTCTCTGGGTATTATCGAAACTTTCAGGTCAGTAATGCTGCAGCGTTTTTCATGGTCAGGCCCTCGAATGTAGGCTTTGCACACCTCCCACGGGGCCCCTGCCGAATCCACCGTACCCCTCTTCAGGTCTGGAAAGGCTTTCAGCTCTTTGAGCAAGTGGTTCACAAACTGGTTGTCCATGAGGAACTAGGTGTTAAGGCACGATATAGGGTGCTCCCCTGCGTGCACTGAGTCGCAGTGGAGCAGGACTGGAGCATGGTCCAATAACCTGCAGGGAAGAATTTGTGATCCCGTGCTGTGTAGGAGATCAGTAGCTGTGAGAAGCAAATAATCTATATGGGACAGCGCATCATTTGCGGCTGATGCGTGAGTGTATTCTCTGTTCTCAGGGTTCCAAACCCACCATGGGTCGCTAAGGCCAAACCCCTTCGGCCATTCGACCTGTCCTCACACCCGTTGCGGGGGGCCACATCTGTCCCATACCAGTCCATCCGCCCCATGACGTTGTTAAAGTCACCCTCCACGATGGTCATACTGGGAGGCAAAGCGGCCACTAATGCTCCGAGAACCCTGAACGTGGAGTGCTGCCGGGCCGTTGAGACATACACGCTAAGGATATTGTACGTGGCACCTTCTAGTGTAGCATAGGACATATTAAACATACAAAAATGAAACAACTAGGAGACACACAGAACAATAATGTAGGAAGTATATTTAAATTCATGACCGAGTAAATTACTGGACTATTGCCCTAGATATATTTTGCTTATATCAAGTTTTTATTGGTTATTGAGACGTGCCTCTTAGCAGCAATATTTTTATAAGTTCTTCAGGTATTAAGTGGCTTGTGGTGAAACATCAAGGGAAAGCTTGTTTAACAGATCTACTGCAGTTAGGTGTTTGTTTTCTCAAGAATGTGGGTCTTTTAACTGCCCAAAATGTGAACACAAAACAAACAAACCTGACCCTTCGAGCAGACAAGTTTGTAACACAGCTGTCCTGGACTGTGGATGTTGGTGACTCACAGGTTGTATAGATATTTTTCTTAAAGCAAAACCTCTGCATTTTCTAAAGTTTTTGCGTGTGATTTGTTTCACTACCTAAGCATGGCGTTTTCTTCTTTGAACTCCTGCAGCAGCTCTAACACGAACATGTTTTTACCCAGGTCTCATGGACACACTTTGGGACATTTCTAAGATCTTAGCAAGATGTGTGAACTGTATCTATAAATAAAGAGCAAGAAAGTTTAAAAGATGCTTTGGCAAGTGGCGGTAAAGTCCTGCAATGGAAGATGAATCGAACCTTTACACTCTCCATCGGACGTCTGCTGTTCAAACCCTCGAATTACCAAAGTTGGACCGTGGTAGGGCCACGCTGGCTGACAGTCCGGCACCCCGCCCTCCCTTAAAGTGTGTGCTCCAGTCTGCAGCTCGTCTTCTCTCGGTGCGAGGACATTTAATACCATGTATTCATTTCACATAAGCCTCAGACCCTGCCTCATCGCTTACACCTTGATAATCCAGTCATGTTAGGCCTTCTTTCAGCATCGCCCACCCCTGGATCTCCCAGCTCATTAGATTCAGGCCTGCCCACTCCCTTGAAGCCCTTGGGGCCGGTTCAGAACAGCATTTATGGGAATGGGAAGTAGTACTGCAGCCATACATGCCAACAATTTAGAAGAGGAAAGTGGGAGATTTTATTTTTTAAAGTCGGGAGAATGTATTGCTCCCATTGACCTCTATTGAGGCCTCAATCGGGTCATTTGTCATGTACCTGCACTCAGTGACAATATAGCGTTTTTCCCCCCTACCTGTCAGGAGCACAGACAAAGCGCTGTGGCAGGCAGAGAGAGGGTGTGACAAAAATGTTGTTTACTGGCCTGCAGGAGTAGGTTACTGGCAGTGCATAGTCCGGCCACACAGGGCCGGTCTCTGTCTGCAGAAGCCTGCCGAGGTATCGGGTTTTTGCTTGCAGGAATTGGGATGCGGGCGATTAGCCTGAAAAGGAGGGTTGGCATGTATGACTACAGGTGTTCTCTCTTAGATGCTCGTGCATGCCTCCGTCAATCTGCCCGAAACATCGAACTCCAGGGGGGCCACAATCCTTTCTATTTGTTCTAATTGTAAATGAATAATATTTGAATATTCCAGTGTTGTTGCCATTTTTGTTGCTCTGGGGCCAATTCACAAAGCAATCAATGAGTACAGAAAGAGTACCGCAGGGGGACTACCTTATGCCTTTGTAGATAGCCCCTCTTGTCTTTCCTTAAGCCTTCTCTGGCATCACGCTGCTCCTGTTGCTTCTCAGGCTCTCCTTGAGTGTCTTTGCCCGCATGTGTATTTTTACTTTATCGTTGTTTCTTTCCCATGCCCTCCACCCCCAATTTGGGGGTTTGCTGGAATTACTTAACATTCGTCTTATTGATTGGTATATTTGTTCTATTGTGTAGCACTATGTTATCCCTTGTTATCACCGGGTTAGGTGGTGTGCTTTATACATTTTAAAATTGATAAAATACATGTTTTGATGAATGAACTTCCTAGAGACGTATTACACAGCAATGCAATCTTTTCTTGGCAAATTTCCAAGTAGATCATCAACAGAGTAAATCCTGTTAGAAAAGTGATGATGATGAAGAGGTAATTGGGACAAGGCTCACAGGGAGACTGCACATCTGAGATAAGTCCATTTTTCAACATTTCACTTTGAGCAGCTCAGTAGGAAGCCTCAGATTTGGGACTGATCATGGACAGCCAGAAGATGGCTAGTTTCAACTCAAAGTTGCACACTCTTATATCAAGAAGAGCAATGCAGCCACAGAGCCTGCGACGAGAGACCACCTTTCTTGGAATCTGAAAATGTTACCCAAAAAAACTTGGTCTCGCAAGGAACATGAGAGATATTTTTTTAAATGTTGGTCAATGCTATGATCAACAGAAGATAAGAAAGAACTAATAAAAACATTACAATCATCAGAAGTCTTTATCAGTTCCACATTAAATCAAGAACTATTCTAGAGGAAAATCTCTTGATCAGAACCCCCCCCTGCTCTAGGACATGCACAAGAAGAATAAAAACAAAGAATCTCCTTCCAGGCCCAAAGAAACTAAAATCTGAACTCCTCCCAAATATATTTTACAAAATTCTAATTCATGATTCGGCCTCTGTTGAATGGAGGGAACTTATGCATGATCAATGGCTTGCACTATTTAGTGTGACACCAAGTTTGCTGAAGCTGTGTTGGTGACATTGGACCCTATCTTAAATATATTTGCAATGAAATTATATCAGTGATCATCCCGACTGTCAATCCTCCAATGACGCAACCAGAATGTGACATGTTCTAGTAGCTGGACTTCCAAACTTGAGAACTTGGGTCTCATTGTGTAATTCTGGGCAAAACACTGTATGTCCCTGTGCATAAACTTGTGAAATCTAATGTAAATGGAGTGGAACTGTAAAGGCATGAGATGTAAATGTATAAAGCAAATATCTAATGTCCCGCCTGATGTATAGATCATGTATCATCTCCTAAATTCCCAAATGAATGTACAGTGCTCTGTTGTCTCCCATCTAGGTTTGTGATACAAAAATACCAATACAAATCTACATAGATGTATCCATGACTTTAAGCCTATCTGCATCCTTTTGTGTCACTCAGCCATATTTCCTTTCCCTGTCACCCTGTCAGGTCCTAGTGCATGCACAGTTGCATCATACCAGCAAAGGAGCCACCTATGCCCCAGGCAGAAGGAGCTCTTTCCAGCAATCTCCCCTACCTTAACCGTAGGCTCTGTTGCATAGGAGCGGTAATTGGCAGAAGAACGCCTCCGGATGGGCGGGGCTGTAACAGGTGGAGGTGGTGGGGGAGCAGGTTTGAGCGGTTCGGGTTCCATCTCAGCTTCTTCCTCCTCCACTTCCTCCTCTACTTCTTCTTCTACATACTCCTCTTCTTCTTCCTCTTCATACTGTGAAGTAACAAGAGAACGGATTCACATCATATGCAGTTTTAAGGCCCATCACACCCAGTTGGTGCCTGAAACGGATACGGTGCGTTTTGCTTTCTACAGCGGCCCACATGCCAGGATTAGCCAGGTAGCACCATACTGACCCAATTTCCCCCATCATATCCTTCCCTTGATAACAGGGTTTCTCTTTTTTCCTCAACTCAATATTTTCACAATTCAGCCCTTATTGTGCATGCTGAACTCTCTCAGTGACCCTGTTCTTCCAACAGCCTTCATGCAGTAGGTGACATTTTATGCCCAACAGCAAGAATATTGACTTTATTCATTTCCACACAAAAAAATAAACTGTCCATGAACAATTTGCGTTCCTGCATCCAACTGTTCTTTTATGCAGGGTTTCCATGGTTATTGGTGAGGTTTTCTCTCACCAGGAGCTAGCGCTGAAATAAAAATAAACATTTGTCGTTTTTTGGGTGTCAGTGATAATCAAACCACTTTTTGAAATTTAAAACCTGAGGTTAGGGAAAGTCTGGTTTTCGCCGTCTCCCACTTTTTATTCGCAATATGGAGGATTGCATAAGGTGTACCTCAGAATGTTTGCTTATTTTAACTAATGTATTTATTATCTATAACCAGTTTTGCATTCTGCAGCAAACATAGAAAGAGGAAAATGACTCAATTGTTTTTGTGCAGGAATGTGTCCCTTCCTTCACACAAAAACAATCATGCAAATGATGCAGACACCTTTCCACCATGGTTCAAGGGGTCCTGCGTTGGCACTAGGCACCAATTTGTGCACCAGCGCAGGCAGAAAAGACAGGAATGCCCTGTATTTCATTAATAAAGTGCATTACTGTCCTTTCCTCTTGACAAGGGGCAGTGCAGCAAGAAGCCTTGCGGTGCTGCCCGTCTCCAAAATGTAAATGTGGTCCAAAATTCATAATATTGGGACTAACTCATAACAGTAAATATGCACATGTATATTTACTACCGCACTTAGGTGTAACTCCATACTTTTTACTATTCACCGTTTCTGAGTGCAGATTTACACCTAGGTGTAGACTTACATGCCTCCAACCCTCAAATCAGTGGGTGGAGCTTACTACAACAAGATTTATGAGGGTAAAGTTACTAGATGTACTTTGCATATGTAGTTCCAGCTCTCCCTATGGGAAAATATAGGGAAAATTAATAAAGTTTATTATTAAAAGATAATATTTTAATCTATACCCTAAATGATAATTAATTTTGAATATGTGTATTTTTAACCGACTACCAAAAAATAAAAATGCTATAGAAACATTAGGCTATCAGATTTAATGTGTTTAGATTATTAATTTAAATATATTCATTGATTTATAAATAATGTTTAAACAACAATTAAAAACGCCCTCACTAACATTTTTATTTAATATGTGAGTTTAATTTAAATTGCATTTAAATTAAAATATGTTTACACTGGAATTGATTTATTAAATTATGTTAATTTGAATGCCTAAAATGTTGCAATTTCGTAATAATGATGTATTTTTCACATAAACACACATATATGTATATTTCCGCGCCCTCACATTTGTCCCATATCTTCGGTGGCTCCCTTTTATGGTGGTACATGGACGAGAAGGGCCAACCTGTTATCTCAGAAACAGCTTTCTTCCAGTCCACCTTCTTGAAAGAAATACCACATACACTTACGTGTGCTGTTCAAGTACCTTTATTTGTTCAAATTGCTGCAAGCCCCAACGCATTTCAGTGTTAAGCCTTGTTCACGGGTCATAATGTATTTATTTCAAGAAGGAAGCCACGATGAAAGCTGTTTTGTCATATATTTGTGTAGTAGCTTCAAGAGTGTAGTTTGTGAGCAACTGCCTTATTCTTTTGTGGGTGTCTGTTTAAATTAGCACGTCCCGCTCTACATTCCTCCTTAAATTTACCAAACCACCTCCCATTTATTAGTAAGCCTTCCCCATTTTCCAGCCACTCCTCTTTGCCCCTTCTACCGTGGGGGAGATCTCCGCACTGAAAAGACAGGAGAGGTAGAGGTGGAAGTCTCCGCCCGTAGGTTTGTGAATAACATTTTGTAGTATGTGAGCAGTGCAATTGTAGTTCTACTTAACGTCCTACGGAATGCAGTTTGTGAATAGGGCCCTTCAGATGTATTCAGCAACAATTTTAACTTTTTGAAACTCAAATGACTTTTCTAACTTTTAAAAAAGGTTGCACAATTTAAAAAAGTTATAAATAAGTTTTGTAACGTTTAAAAGAGATTTCTGCGTTTGCTCAAGTATTATAGTTGGTCTTCAGGATTTTTGTAATTTATCATTTTTATTTGCTGTCAAGAATCCCAACTTTAAAAAAAATCAAACGTTTTTGGTTGACGAACTGTGACATTATATTGTGCTTTGATAGTGCCACGCCCCAAATGCATTCCTGCACGATTGCACATTTATCTGTTAATGTTAAAGGAAGTCATTTACAAGCACATTAATTTTTTAACTGAACACACAATAATGATGACTAAACACTGACATGATGAGAAAAATATAAATATGGATAAATATCAATAGAGAAGTAACAGAAAAAATATCAAAAAGCCGGGATCCTTCATCATAACTCTTTTCCTGTTTTCCAGTGTGAAAGATAATAAGTATCCGGTGCGTACTTACCATGACTTCATCTCTGTAATGAAAGACAAAAAAAACAAGAATTAGGACTCTGTATTTTTGCATTCACAAAACTACCTCCTGAGCTAGGTCACAGTGGGGAAGTGTGATTCCTTCTGACCGAGAGTCTCACCTGTGTTTCTGAAAAAGCAAAAGCAAATATTTTGGCTTGCAGCTGCAGTAATAAGCATCAGTTTACTCTGTCATGAAATCTGGGTATGGATTAAAAAACAGGTCTGGCTGAGGTGTCGTATATGACATGGGGACCTATATTTTTAGTGGTTTCAATGCCCATCTGTTGTGTATCAGATTTCTTTAACTACATTTAAGGCCCGCTCCAGTGTTCGGCTCGGGCCTTTAACAAGGGAGCGGGACTTTAATGGCCGGTATAGCCCAGCTACGAAGGGCTATAAGGCTATAAGAACATTCTGCCACTAGAGGGCAGAATGTTCTAACAAATAAAACAAAGGCCTGAGGGGAGCCTGAGGGGATTGAAATCCTCTAGGGCTCCGAGAGGCCTTTGTTCAAACAACATTGGAATGTTGCTCTGCAGGCTTTTACCAGTCAGTAGAAGCATGGAGCACTCCATTGTATTCAATTGAGTGCTCAACATTCCAATATTCTAATAGCCAGTATAGCTCTGCTACGAAGCGCTGTAAGGCTATTAGAACATTCTGCCACTAGAGGGCAGAATGTTCTAACAAATAAAACAAAGCCTTCAGGGAGCCCGAGGGGATGGAAATCCCCACAGGCTCCCTGAAGCATTTGTTCACAGCCAGAGCTGTGAACAAAGAAACATTGGAATGTTGGAGCTCCGGGCTTATACCAGCCATTATAAGCCTGGAGCTACTCCATTGCTTTCAATGGAGCTTCCAACATTCCAATGTTCTAATATAAGTTAGATTTACAAAATGCTGTGGCTCAGAATGAGTAGAATATGCAGAAGTTCTGTCCTTCCTGTAATGACTTATAGCGTGGAAAAAATGAACATGCTGCCATTAATATCTCTTTTGTGCTATTCAGTTTTAGAAAAAACAGATAAGAAGAGTTTAAAACAATTCTCATTTTGTCTTAACTGCAGCTGTATTTGCCTTCTCTTTATCCTGCCTTTCACCTTCACTGCTCGCTCTAGGAGGACATATTGTGACGTCACAACTTATTCGCAATAACTTACTAAAGTAGAGCAGCTGCAACATTTTGTTATTACCATTGACTAGAGACGTCACAAACTAAATTTAATAAGGAAATCAGAGACAGATTAAAATGGCGATTGCAGGATCCCTTGTATCATACTCGTTTACAGTCTCTGCGGCCATGGACGCCAGCAGGATGTGAGCCTCCAATGAGGTTTAGTGGGCCATTCAAAGTAACTAGGAGATTAAAATCTGTTCTAATTTCTAAGGCCACTGAGTCTCTCTAAGATTAAGTTTATGGAGCCATTGAGACTACCAAGGAGTGACATATAATGGTAGTCTGCACGCTCATTAGTGCCAGCAGGGCAGAAAAGCAACCGGAAAACAAGAGATATAGTAAAAAGCAAGGTAACAATTGGAGTTCCATTGTGATTCAAAATACAGAGGCCGATATGAAGGAGTGCCTTGGGTTATTGTCTGACAACACGAGCTACATCAGACTAAGGTCAGATCCTGGAACTTCATTGCGAGAAGGAAGAGAGTGCCTGGCTTTGAAGAAGTGGCAGCATGTCGGATCACTATTGTCTCAATCCTAAAACCTCTATCATAGTAAATTGACTTTGTTTGCATCAAGAAGTCCTGAATACGTCCTGTTATCGAAGACATGCATTGAATGTATTACACCTACTATTATTATGTTTAGACAGGGAGGCTCAATATATCATCATTCCATATAGTGAGCCCTTGACTCTAATAGAAGGACTGTTATGGACCACAGATTGCACACATAACTCTCTGGTTTCTTTTATTATGGAGTGTACAGATCTTCTACTAAATACTAGTAGTCTTGCTTGAAAGAAAGTCATTTTGAAATAAGACATTTCTTTGGCAAATAGTGCATTGATAACATCTTGGTCACGTGTGAAGGAGACAAGGATAGTACATTATGCTTCCTTATGTAGAGAGATGATCAGAATAAAGACTTAAACTTTATGGCTCATCCAGTGAAAGTGAACTGGTGTTTCTGTAGTTAGTCCTAGGGCCATCTGATTGATGTCTGTTGGCCAGAATACAGACAAAAGCAACCTATAAGAGTTCACTTGTGCTGTATGATAGTTTAAATCACAAAAATCCTGGCAACAATTTTTCCTTTAGCCAACATTCAAGAATGTTCATAAATTGCTTCTAGATTAAGGACTTTCACAACCCACTCAACAATTTATCCACCATTAAAAGTGAGAGCCTATACAAATAAATGTTACAGCAAGCTAAGAAATGGGTACCCAATAATCACAGGTGTACATTACAAAAAAATAGATCTAAAGAGAAAACAGAAAGTATAACTGGCATGGCAACATATAACCCACTTTCAAACAAGCTGAAGTAGCCTAGAAAGAAACAGGGGTGGCCTGGTGGTTCACCATGTATTGAAGATGCTGCTATATTTTTTATTACACTGCAGGGAGGAGCCTGTGTTGAACCGGTGTTGAACCTGAATGCCGGGAACTAGGGTTGGAATGCCCTGTCATATTCGGGGGGAATGCTGTGTACCTCCACTTAATGTACCATTGTTTTATGTTGTTTTTCAGTATTCTTTATTTACTGTAATAAATGTATCCTCTAATTCGCTATTGTTACAGCTGTATTAAGCATCTATTGGTGCATGTTGTTGCACTGACTTCGACCTAGACGTGCCCCTGCAGGTCCTGCTCTTGTCACCCTTGATTTGTGGCCGATCAATGAGAGAACTCTAGTCAAAGCTTTGGGCGTCTGCCACTGAATTGTTAACAGCATGGACCCTCACTATCTGACCTCTCTGGTGATTAGACACCACTCAGGCCGTAGCCGTAGGTCATCAGGTACCGATCTGACTGTGGTTCCGCGTGAGAAAAAAGCCAGGCTGGGCGCCGCTCTTCTGGCTTTTTAGCAGCAAAGTTCTGAAACTTCTTGCCTCTTCAGTTGAGGATGGAACTGTCGGAATTAGTGTTTTGCAAGAAGCTTAAAACTTGACTTTACCAATCGGTCGTGGACCATGGTCATGGTGGGTAGGGAGGGTGGTAGAACGTTTGTGGTTTTGTGATTATGGGTAGGATCTACTGTTTTAGCTGCTTGTTGGTTGGTAGACTGTTGGGTTGCTGGTTTTCCTGGCTTTCTTTCTAAGTACAGGGACACACCTTGGGGTGTAACTATGCGCTTTACAATTCAGATTTCTATTATTATTGTTATTGTTATTACTTAATCTGACGTGTTCCGAAAATGAAGCAATGGGTAATGATGGGGCTGGGACTAATATATTTTGGTTGGCAGTTCCAAACATTCGGCAGGAGACAGAATAACAGAATGCTGAGAAGTAGTACGATTCTCCGGGCAAAGATGAGGCATTCTCATAGAGACGCGGAGCTGACATATGACATTTATTTTTTACGGAGTTTTATATATCCCGAGCTTGACCTGGTATCCGAGCGCTGTACATAGCACCAGTTACGTTACATGAGGACACATTCATTGTTGTTAGGCACCGGGAGATTAAGTGATTTGCCCAGAATCACAGGGAGTTGAGCGTCATTGCCGAGACTCAAACCCGGTTCCCCAGATTCGAGGTCCACCGTCCTAGCCAGTAGGCCAACTCCTCTCCTTATTTCCAACATCAAGGATCGGCATTGGGCGACATCCTTTATATACTATCTAGTGGGATATATCTCATCTTCAGGCAAAACTGAAATATGCTAAACTCCGCTGCACGTCCTGATGAATGGTCCGACCTGACCGAGCAGTCTAAATGCTTGAAAGCGATGTCCACGTGGTTTTAATAATCTGGAAGAGGGGCTTTAATAGAGTTTCACTTGTTCACACAATGTTAATATGGGGAGTTTTGTAGCTTAGTATTATAGAGTGAGGCCACATCTACAGGGACACATCTACAGGGACACATCTACGGAGACAGTAGGGGCTTTTTACACAACACATCTACGTGGATGAGAGGGGCATTTTACACAACACATCTACAGGAAAGATAGGAACATTTCATACAACACACCGACCGGGATGATAGGGGCACTTTACACAACATATTTACAGGAATGACATCTCATTTTGGAACCTACTAGCTCTGTTAGGTCTACTGACTAATCTGAGACACACCATCATTTCGAATGGAGGTGGTTTCCCACTCATGAGTGGACCCACTGATGACGCATGCCACTAACTAGTGGGTGAGGGTTTGACGTCCTTTTAAAGATATATCCCCACGCCTCTTCAGCCATGCCACTGTACAAATGGAGGGCTAATAGGTTGACCCCAACCTTTCAATATATGATACGAGCAGTATCAGTTGATGGGTACATTAGCATGATAGGGAGGGTGCACTCCTTCTTTTAAGTCATCCAATCACTTACTCTTTCTGTAATATGAGTAACTCCTCAGCCAAACTTGGGGCAGGATGAGAGAATTCTCAAAACATGCTGGTAAATTAGTTGGCAACAATTCAGGGCATAGTCTGGGGACTTAATTCATACATGAAGCCAGGCAGGTCATGTCAGACTGATACTAGCAGACATGTAATTGATGTCAGCAGTTAACAAACTCATTGCAGAGCAAAGCTTTGGCTTACAGTTACTCACCACCAATTTCACCGGGTGCTGGGGCATGGATGACGTCATGCACATATGCAATCACATACTGTAAGAGCGAATGAACAGCTGGTACTTACTCATCGGCCATCCTGGGAGGAACGTTCTTGATGTATGCAGCTAGAGATAAAGAGAAATACATCACCGTCTGCTTCTTCTCAGAAACAAAAATGACAAGTGTTTCTGTGTGATGGCTTAAAAGTCTGCATGTTTATTTTGTCCACAGAACAAGCAGACTTGACCTCCAACAGCAAACACCCTATGGATGGAAGTTTATAGCACAGTTGTATGTGAGAGGACTGTCTGATGCTGAGGCCAGATGTGCATTCATGTGTATATGGTTCAGAATGTTTTATAAGGTTCATTAACACAAAATGTTTACTATTAGGATGAGCAGTCTAAGACAATACAATGAGTTATAAATAGAAATTACATTAAGTTTGCAAAATGTAACAATTTACGTTATGGCTATTTTAATGATTACAGAATGCTTCATTGTTCTATGCAAATACATGCAGAAGAAAGAGGATAGATTGATTCTATATTGAAAGCAAACAATGTAACCACTGTAACCAAATAATATTTGAAACGTGAAAAGCAAATGGCTGAAGGTTGCAGACAGTGTGGCTAAACTGTAAAGCAATTTGTTTGTTTTCAAAATAAAATGTACCCCAAAAACTTCTGCAATTTCAACAAAATGGACAAAGATAACAGACAGTTTTACTAAACTATGGTGCACTTTTAAGAACGTTATATTAAACACAATAATGGAGAATCAGTGTAAAACCAAAACGGATAGTCTAAAATTAATATGGTTCCCAATCTTTAAGAAAGTGATGAAAGTGCATCCGCATGGCTATGACCTTACAAATATGGGTGTAGACTCACGTTTTTCAATAATTCACATGTTTTTACAGAAATAAGCATGAAAAACCTGGAACAGTTGCAGATTTCCAGGTATACTCCTGGCAAACTTTTGTGAATTCCATTTTCGCATGAGCAAATATACATATGTAACTTTGCTCGTTTGAAAATATGCAAAGTAGGTCGAAATGCACTTCCTAAAACATTCATTTGTTTTCTCCAGGAGAAAAGTATTTTAGTCCATGGAGAAACTCCCTTCCAACCATAGAAAAAGTTTTAATCCTGCCCTTGTCAGGATTACGTTTCTGACCTTGTCTAAGGAGGGAAGGGGTTGGAGAGGAGTTGTTGAATTACCATAATCAGGGAAGCTTGTGTGTGTGTAAACAAAAAGCACTCCAGCCCTGAAAAGGCCATAACCGCCTCCTTCCAACAAATATAGCACGTTACAACACGTGCTTTTACTCCGCGGTATGTAACAATGCGGCTGTTACAATGACCGCGTTGTTACAATGCGATGTCATTACTTCGCAAGTCATTACATCGACTTGCAGTAGATGGCGCCGTAACATTAGAAATGTATAATTTACTATTTCAACTCCAGCCTACGCAAGAGTAGAGAAGGTGTTGGAATAGTAAATTATACTTTTCCTCATGTTAGAGCGCAATCTACTGCAAGTCGATGTAATGACTTGCCTAGTAATGGCATCTTGTTGTAACAACGCGGTCGTTGTAACAACCGTGTTGTAAAGGCATACCCTGCAATGTAAAGGTTGTTTCTCACTTCCAAACGTTGTGAGTACATTTTTCTCAAATGAAAATGTTCATGTGAGTCAATACTTTTTGAGTGACAAAAGAACTTTTGCATGTGCTAGCCACATTTATTGCAAGCTTCTAAGATAGCCCATTTAATTTTGACTCTGACGAGACTTCAAACAGTTTACAAGTTGTAAAATGTTTATATCTTGTAACTGATATAGCACTTAGTGTGTTCTGACAAATATTGCAAACAAGGGAACTGTGACACAATGAGATTAAGTGATTTGCCCAGGAATTACATAATGAGGCCAATTGGAGAATGTCAAACGGTGGGTAATCTCTCAATTCTCAGTTGGCATCCTAGGCTCTATGCCGCAAGTAGACTCTGAGATTATTTTCAGTGACATTTATGTGAAATAAACTGAATATCTAAAATTAAATTGGCAAGAGCAATACATGGCACTTCCTCAGTAACTAAAGTAAGAAAGAGAGCAATGATATATTGTGAACTCTGCAACAATCAAAATCCCTGGCATTTTAAGAGCCTTACCATGATCAAAAAGTTATCCTAAACGGAGCCCATTCATAAACCACTGATCCAACATGATGCATAGCATAATCAGTGGGGCTATTATCATAGACATTTAATAATGAGACTACAGCTGTAATTTGTCACCTCATTGCTTGGTGCCAACTGGAAAAAGTGGATTGGATTCACAGAACAACCAGATTTCTGAAGCATCCTGTCCTTTGGGCAATTGGATCACCCCCACCACAGTTAAGGGCCAGACCCACACAAAAGGGTGCAAAACCAGGCGGGAGCTCGGCAAATTTGGAGGAAAAATTGTAAAGGTTGCATAAGCCAAAATGTGGGGTGCCCTACCTAATGAACCGATAATGGAAAATATTTGGGGACATTTTAAAAACATGCTTAATCAGCATCTACTTTATATTCTTAGATGCGACCATGTCCTCAGACTCCTGGACTCAGCTGTATTTACCTGTTATGAGACTTGGAGTTTTATGTTTTGTGTGGTATCTTGTTTCATGCTTTGCATTGTTGGTTTTAAGCTTATGTTGAAAGTTATCTCTGTGCGCAGCTGTTTGTCCGGCACCCTGAAGTTGGGATTCTTCTGCCAATTGTTGCGCATTGTAAATATAAATACATGTATTAAACAGTATGTAAGACCTGTCAACCTTAGAGTTGTCTTAAAGTCTTAGCCTTTGTGTGACCAAATGTTTTGCCTTACTCCTCCATATTTTTCTGATCTCGTTTTTGTTGGCCTTAGGATTCTGTGCACTTTACCACTCCTAACCAGTGCTACAGTACATATGCTCTCTTCTTAAAACATGGTAGCTTCGGCTTATTCCCAATTGGCATATTTAATTTACTTCCAAGCCCCTAGTAAAGTGGTACTATGTGTACCCAGGACATGTCAATTAAATGTCACTAATGGGCCTGCATGACTGATTGTGCCATCCACTTAAATAGCCCTTTAAATATGCCTCAGATATGCCATTGCAGCCTGTGTGTGCAGTTTTAAACTGCTATTTGGACCTGGCAAAATACATTTTTTGCCAAGCCCAAAACCTTCCCTTTTAATATATATGTGACACTGAGGGCAGGCCATAAACAGCCTACTGGGCAGGGTGCAATGTATTTAAAAGGTAAGACATATACTTTTAAATTTTCATGCCCTGGTTGTGAAAAACTCGTCATTTGTTTTCCACTAATGGGAGGTATGCTTCTCTAATAGGATAACATTGGAGTTACCTTATTACCTTTAATAAGCTGTAACCTCCAAATGGAAACAGGTAAACAGTTCATGTTTGGTGTCTTTAAAATTGTAACAGAATATCCTCTTATATGGGTAAGTCGGATTTTTCATTACAATTTTGAAAATGTCTCTTTTAGAAAGTTGTCATTTTCCCGCCCTAGTCAATTAGTGCTTGCAGCCTGTCTCTGGGTCACATGAGTGGGTGTAGTTGGCATTTGGTCTTTATGTATTCCGCCTAGAAAGCAAAACACAATAGAGAGCTAGGGTGTGCCTGGATGGGCCATCACTGGGAGGATGGAAGAGCACAGTTGGGTACAGCCCCACTTACAACTGAATAGGCTGTGTCCTGCCTTAACACAAAGCCTTGAATGCCTCTTGTAGTTAGTCTGGAGCCAGGGTTGAGAGACAGGCTACCTGAGCACTTCAAAGGGAATCCTCTAGATGTTTCTCCCACTTTAAAGAAGGCACCAGGTATAAATATTGGACTTCAGACACCAACTCTTCAGTACATTTCTGGACCTGTGAAAGACTCTGCCAAAGAAGAAGGACTTCTCTGATGCTGAAAGTACTGCTACTCTGCTGGATTGCTACCCTGAAGGATTGCTGTCTGCTGTGCTGACCCCCTTCCTGCTGCCCTCTTGCCTGGCTGAGAAGGACTGGACCTGCAACCTGTACCCAGGACCACCAGAGTGACTCCAAGAGCTAATCTCTTGTAATGGCAGCCTCAACGACAACACAGGATTTCAAATTGCAAGCCCCGCAGTCTTATTGAAAACAGCTAGTGCAAGAAGCATCTTTGATGCAGGACTTCATGTCACAAGCTTCCTTCATCGACGGCGTCCACAACGATGATTTAGGACAGCTCCCTGAAACCGAGGCTGCGCGACGCATCTCCAAACCAGACCTCGCATCACCTCAGCTGCGTGACACATCCTCAATGCAGGACCTTGCAATGCTCCACAACCAGGATTTAAGATTGTCTTGTTCAGCTGGCCTAACTGGGTCCCAGTAACAGGCCCGCACTCCGTCACGGTTGGCCTGAACTTGCAACTCTGTCCCAGTCCAGCGCAACCAGATATCCACAGTTGCCACTTTGGTGCTATTTTCACTGAAATCTCTAAAATTGCATATCACTGGTTCTGCTGATTGGATTTTTGTCATTAGGTCTTATTAAAATAAATGTACTCTCTTTATATAATTTGGTGTGGGATGTTTCATTTGTGGAGTTTGTACTTTAATACTGTTTGAAGTATTGCACAAATACCTTACACATTGGCTTTGCCTGATTGCTATGTGACAAGGTACCCGAGGGTTGAGCACAGGTTAATTTAGGGTTTGCTTGTGACTTCACCCTGACAAAGCTTGTGGTTGCTGATGGAGTAGGGTTTGACCCCACTCTACCTGTGTCCCATTTCGCAAACAGTGCAATCAGTTCTGCAGCCTACCTCCTGAGACCTTCCTGTCCTCCTGAATCTGAATGGGACCCAAGCGGGTCTGCTGAGAGGTGCAGAGCTGATGGCAGTTGTCATTCGGTGGCTATCATCACAGCACAGCCACCCCTGGCAGGGCTTCCACAATAATTTTCTGTTGTCTTTTAAAAATATCAAGAGTACCCTCAAATAAAAGGAAACGTTTGTGTCTACCCTTAGATATTTTTATGGTTTAAATGTTTTTACCGATTTTAAAGATGCATAGATTAACAATAGCTGCCACCTACATCCCAAAGCCGGTGGGGAGCAATAAGGGAGTTAGCATTTCAAAGAAAATAAGTAAAGGGAAAAGTGGAAATATAGAAAAGGAATGATTAAAGATTATGACACCTAAAGAGGGTTCCCCATTTTCAGTGGCCACAGGTTTCTTTTTCCGTTACTGGGGGTGGTCTTCTGGGAGGGGTTGTATGGTAGGTAGTCGGAGTCCTCGGAGGTATCTTGGGCAGGTGAGTTCCCTAAACTCAGAGGAGAGAAACTTGATGGTGGTGGCCCATGTTTTATCAAATCTGGGTAAAGTGCGAGACAAGCCTGCAGTGATCTTCTCCATCCCCATTTTCTCCAAAACCTTGTACAGCCAATCTAATTTGGTTGGCACCTCGTCCCTTCCCTAATGGGACAGTAGCGCCTAATGTTAGAGTAATTGCCCATCCCCTACATGATTTAAGGGGGTATGTAAAGGGGTTTGGAAGTCCCAACAGAATGTAACTGGGAAGTCTGGGTATTTCCGTGTGGTGAATGGAGTCGATGTCCTGCATAATTGTGTCCCAGTATGACTGTATTTTTGGACACTCCCAAAGAATATGAGTGAGCATGCCAGGTTGCCCACAGTGGCGCCAACACAAATTGGTTCCACTGGGTTTCCATCTCGCTGTTCTATAGTACCATACCTTATGATATTTTTAAACCTCAACTGGAACCCTGCTTTTGTCCTGTATAACATAATATCTAAGAACTCCCTTTGTGGTTGAGTCCGCTGAAGTTGCATTGACCTGTTGGACCTGACGTCCGTGGGGTAGCTTGGCTCAGGCAGAAAGGCTTTTTCTCCAAAATCGCATGTTGTGCTTGCATCACACCCAATTCCCACTTCAGCGCTGCACCACTCAAAAAGGACGCTACACCGAGTAAGCAGGACTGATAAGAGGAAGTTTAATATTTCCTTTTTAATTGCGCTCAATCAATTCTAACCATCACATTTCAGGTTCAAACATTTCATAGAATTCCAGTCAACAATTCCCACTTGTAGTGCTTCCCACAATGGTCTCATGGCACGGAATGTCAAAAGGTCAACAAGCCCACTCGTTGCCCCTTAGTCCGATGTCTACACTAACCGTTTTACTACCTGGATCTTAGGTTGTTGCATAAGATCACGCTTCTACCATTAGGAGCTATACTGCAAATCTAGTCTGTTGCTGGGAATCAAGCTGTTACATCTGAGCATGGCCCCTGAAACTTCCTTTGCTACTGGTAATCAGTCTATTACATTTGAGCATTTCCTGAAACTCTCTTTGTACTGGCAATCAGGCTATTACCTTTAAACATTACACATGAACCTTTCTTGGGGCTGGCAATCAAGCTATTACAGTGGAACATTACACATGAAACTTTCTTTGTGCTGGCAAACAAGCTATTACAGTTGAACATTACACATGAAACTTTCTTTGTGCTGGCAAACAAGCCATTACAGTTGGACAATACACATGAAACTTTCTTTGTGCTGGCGATCTTAACCCCAGATCCTGGCTTCCCATGGGACCATTAGCCGGGACTGCCAGGTCTTCACCTGCTCGTTTCCACCCCCCCTTCCCCTTTCTCCTGAAGCCCAGCTTACTGTTCAACCTCGGTGTCCTCCTCTGTCCGGGAAGATCGGCGGTGCTGGGAGTTCAGTTCCCACTTCACGCGGGACAGACGGGGCTCACTGGATTGGCAAAGGAAGGTCCCTCAAGGGGGGGCGAACGCGGGGCACAACCACCGGCCACCTCCCCCAAGGATTTCTCTGAGGCGGGATCTTCTCACGGGAGGAATCCTCGCACCTGCGTTCTCCACAACACGGGTGCAGAGTCATCCCCGGACCCACACCGCTCCGTAGGCCTGGCGCTGTCTCGGCCCCACTCCGCCGCTGCTGGGATCCGTGCCCGCGGCCGCCTGAGGCAACGCGGCTTGCGGGGGCGCGGCCTACTCCTTTTTCCAGCAACAGTGGGGCGGCGCTACTGAATCTGCCCTCGTCACGTGACACTGGGAAGGCCGCTTCAAGGCCTTACGCGACCCTTACTTCCTGGATGTAATTCTCCTCGGCTCCTCAGGCGCGTCGCCTGCTCGCCGGCCCTCACCAGTGAGTCCCGATTCTCCCCACAGACCTCCCAGAGACCACGGCAACCTCTTGGTGAAAGCAGGCAACCTCCCAATCTCGGGGTTGCGGCGGTGAGTGCTCCAGGCGGGGACTCGTGCCAGGGGGGGCTAAAATTAAGGGTGCCGCGTTCACTCCAGGGCGGACAAATAAGCCAACCAAATGCTTATCTCTTGGGCTCAGTCACCTTCCAAACAGGCAGGACTGGTGGTCAGACGTTAAGCCTTGTTTGATTCAAAATCCCGGGCACAATAAGGGTGAGGGAGGTATGGCTCAGGACGGAGGCTCCTCCCCTGGTCTTCCTTCAGGAATTCCGACTAAACAGGAGTCTCTTGAGGTGAAGATATCCCCCAAAGTCAGTGGCTGGGGTCAGGGACAGGTCAAGAGGTCGAGGGTGGTATCAGCTGATGAGGGAAGTCATGCAGACCCTAAGACCTGTCAATTCCCTCTCTAGCGCAGCCACCTCCCCACTCAGGTGCCTTACTCCTGACTACCTCACAGCCCAGCTACCTTCTAAAATGGCCGACCCCCCTTCACCTCTATTTATAACCTGGGCCCTGACTGACCAGAGTGGTCCAGAAGGTTCCGGAACCCCCCTTGGCAGTCTATGGCCCAGGTTCTGAGGCGACAGTTGGGACCACCATTTTGTGGAGGAGCTCTCTCCCTCCCTCCATTTTAGGGAAGCGCCTTGCGCCACACCATCAATTAGTGATGATGGGGCACCCAGAGTCTCTAAGTCAACACCAAAAAAACTAGTGGACAGAAAAATTAGAGGGTAAAGGAAGAAAAAAAAAATGAGGAGGGGACAGCCAAGGGCTGGCAGGTCTAACAGACCTATTTCGATGTGGGGGGATGCCGATGATGAAGCATACCACGAGAAGTTGTGGGTGAGGCGACCCCTCAAATGTCTTTTTTGATTCTTAAGTAGGACCTTCGGGGATCCGGCAAGTGAGCTTCGGCCTTGGTCATCGATTTCTACCCAAGCACCTGTGCATGAGCTATATTTGTAACTAGGAGGACGCGCTCGGGTATTGTACTCAAGCTATCTTGTTGTATTGGGAGTAATGCTTGCACTGCCATATGCATATAACTAGTGTTTTGGGGCATTTTAATAACATGAACACTTGTGCTGAGGCTTTCAGGTTTGGTATAACTTGTCTGCAACCTGTGAGCTTTTTCATTCATCAAAATGCACACAGTCAGTCATTGATCAACGCGTGCACACATTCAACCACCCATCTATGCACTCACCCATCAATTGTCTATGCATTCAATTATTCATCCACCAAGCAGTCACCCATCCAGGCAATCTTTTATATGTTCTGCACGCAGAAGTACTTTCGAATCGAACAAAAAACCTTTGCTCTTCGAAAGCAGCCGAATCTTTTGGTTTTGCTAATACTTCCCTTACCTGCTCTCATCTCTCCCTGACACACTCACGTCCATCTCAAAACCTCCTCCGAAACAGCCTATGCCTCCTTCTCCCCTCTTCCAGCTCAGTGCCTTACACACTCCAACTCATTCCTCTCACTCCTTCCATCCCTCTCACTCGGGTGTGTTGTCCCCTCACTGTCGTACCTCCTCTTATCTCTCCTTGTCTCTTTCGCACACACTTCTTTAGTCACTCTCTCGCTTCCTCACAAATGTCCCTTACCTCCTCTTTACCTCAGAACTTCTATGCTCCCTCTTTGCCCACACAATGCGCATCTCCTCTCCCCTCACATCAACTCAGTGTTATTTTCCCTCCCGCCCTCGTCTTCCCTCCTGTGCCTATAATTTTCCCATCACCCTCTACATCTCTCGTCTCTCCTTCTCTTACTATCTCTCCTCCTTCCCTCTCTCCCGTGCCCTCCTCCCTCCCACTTGGTGATTATTTCCCATTTTTAGCACTGTGCTATGGCCCGGGTTTGAAGATAAAGTGCTGACTGGCTGACGCATGCCTCTAAATTTACATAACTTTATCTCACGAGCTGACATCCGGGGCCTGCAGAGTCCTGCCCGTGCCCTGGAGGAAGCAGATAAGGCTGGATGGTTCCTGGTGAGAACCCGCACCTAATCCACGCTGAAAATACTGTGCGCCCATTGGACAAGAGCACTGAGAGCCCGGTGACGTCAGGGACAACGCTGAAAGCAGGGAGTTCTGCGCCCTTGAACAGATGGCCACCTGCTGGTGATGGGCAGGAAGGGTCTAACACGGTGACAGACAGACAAGTGTACAGACCCTAGGAGAACGTTTAACACATACAAGGGGGCGGTGGGGAGAATCTTGCCAATTAGACAGGTAGGTATGCACATGGGGGCACAGAACGCCCTGACGTTAGGCCCTGGGCAGGGATAGTGTCAATACGTCCTCAGCCCGGGGGCAAAACGAAACTTGAGGGGGGCCCCCTTGCAAAATCCCCCCTCCTGAGCCAGTCAGGTACTGTGCCGAGGGCCCCCTGGAGCTCGGACCACCACTCCACAACCGCAGGGGCTTATGTTACGCCACTGCCTCTGCCCACATATGCATGTGGGACACTGGAACTGGGGCAGGCAATGCCTTGATAAAGGCATAACCTGACACTGGGTTACAGAATACACGGACACTGGAGCACGGGGACCATTTCTTGAGACATTGCATACCCCTGGTGGGCTGCGCCATCACTCACTCCAGGAGGGATACACTGACCCAGAGACTGACACCGATACAGGCTCAGGGAGCCAAGCAGTGTGGGGGTAGCAGGGAAATCAAATGTATGGACAATGACGGCAAAAAGATGCTCTACAGCGGGGCAGTGAATCCACTGATGATGCTCCACCACAGGACAGTAAATCCCCTGACGATGAGGCAGAGAGATTATCCACATTGAGACAGTGAATCTGTGCGCGTCGAACCTTCATTTCTTTTTGTGTGTGCCCTCCCATTACAGGTTTCCCCACCCTCGCCAACGAACGAGTTGTGTGGACGTCAACGTTGGGGGTCATATCTACATCCCCTTCGAGGTCAGTCCTTCTTCAGCATGGTGAGAGGCACATACCGGTGGCCATTCCTGTGGTGGGATACCACGACGCACCACCACAGAATGACCCAATAGCTCTTTGCATATTATTGTTCTGTGACTTTACCACATGCAGACGCACGATTTAGCACATAATGTGTTTTGCATGTCCTTTCAAATTCTCTGCAGTTTTGACGATGCACCCATGTTTTTAGGTCTCGGCCTGGCAAAAGCAGCGCATGCGCTGCCGCCATGCGTGGGCTTCTTGGATGCAATACGGATCCCGAAGCTGTGTCTCCGCTCCGCCTGCAGTTTTCATTTGTGCGCGTCGTTTGGCGTCACAAATTATGCAAAAGGCAGTGCAATGATTGCACCGGAGGCATTTCAATCCCTCCTGGTTGCCACCCTGTCCCATTTTGGCCCCGCCCAGCAGCATTGGATCTCTCACTTGCGGCGTTACACACTGTCCTTCATTAGCTGGGACGCACTATGTTTTTTACGCAACAGCGACAGCTTGTTTAAAATGCACCTCGCGTGCTCCTGTTGCCACCTCCTTCGGGTCAAGGCTCGTTATTTTTAAAGCAGATTTCTATAGCGCAAACTCTACCTGAAGGTATTGGAGCGCTTTACATGAGCTCCGGTTACGTTACACAAGGGCACATTCAGGCACGGGGAGATTATGTGATCAGCAGGCAGGGCTGCTCGGGAGGAGCGCTTGAGGCAGGCTGGCACAGTGTTTTTTTTTAATGCAGATTTCTATAGCGCGAACTCTACCTGAAGGTATTGGAGCGTTTTATATGAGCTCCGGTTACATTACACAAGGGCACATTCAGGCACGGGGAGATTATTTGATCGGCAGGCAGGGCTGCTCGGGAGGAGCGCTTGAGGCAGGTTGGCACAGTGTTTTTTTTTAATGCAGATTTCTATAGTGCGAACTCTACCTGAAGGTATTGGAGCGCTTTACATGAGCTCCGGTTACGTTACACAAGGGCACATTCAGGCACATGGAGATTATGTGATTTGTGGTAAATATTTCGTTACCGGTACTATTTTTTATGCGGTAAAGTCTATTAAGAATAACTCAGTAAATATAAGAGGCAGAATCCGTGGTATTAGAGGTTTTAAAAGGCTTTATTCCTATACAAAGGAATACAATTCAAATTGTAGGCATTCTATTCCATCACCACGAAAGTTCAGGAAGGAAGGGCATATATTATTGACAGATAAGCAGTTTTATAGAAAATACATTACAGTGAAACAGATGCAAGAGGCGTAACAGCTGATAATACTGATAAACTGTGCATACGTAACTAATAGAGGCGTATACATGGGTGTAACTAAAATACGTCATTAAACATGATGTCACAAGTGGGTGGATCCATAGAAGAATCCTGCAATGTCAGCAGAAATATTCGGCAGAGATGCGCGCGCAGCCGCATGACGTGTGATTGACGTGCAACTAGAGGGTGAAGGGGACTTGACATTTAGCTCTACATGTGGAGACAGAAGTCTGGGGTTATGTCAACCTAATCCCAAATCATATCTAATATCCTATGTTTAAAGAACTGTGTTATCCAAAAGGAAAGGTCTCTAGGATAGAATCTATTCTATACTGACTGTTAGTGCGTGTACAAGCGTCTAAGTGTCTACATGAGATGCGAGGGGGTAGGAATATTCCATGGTAACGGAGCTATGAATTACTTGCATGAGGGCAGCGAGGCCTGGCCCCTTTGCACGGTAGCTGAAGGAATGTTTACCTAAACTGCTAGACAGGAATGCATCGGATGAGGAGCGGAGTAGATAATCTTGAAGGTGAAATACATTTTTTGGCAGGCAATATGCTGGATCAGGCACCGTTAGCCGCGCAGGGAGTAGGACAAAGTTCATGGATACAGATGCAGGCTCAGACTGGAGCTTTCAGAGGCAGAAGACAGGAAAAGGCTTGATGACAGAATTCAGGGCCTACTCGCCTGAATCTGTAAAATATGGAAAGTGAACCACATAAAGTCGGTGGCCTTTCATACTTAGGAATGGAATATCTGACCCATTCATGGCGGATCTGAAAGAGGACATGTTGACGGTGGACGCACATATATTTGCGTCTTCAAAACTGGAGTAGGAGGGAACATACATGTACTTATAGCATGCACATGGAGCCGTTGGGGTCTACGATAGGGGACATAACTGATCACAAAATTCATATTTCCTCATTCCCTCCTTGTCCCCTACGGACCCTCAGGAGATATCGATCTTCATCAATCCATCGATCTGTTCATATAGCATCATTTGTTCTTCTTTCTTCTTCCGGGATCTTGAACGAAAACTTGGATGTGGGATACACGATGTGGCACACAGACCACAAATCACTGGCCCACATTGTAGACATAAACAGCAACTGAATAGTATGAGAAAGCCAATACCTAGGAAGGATAGGATTCTCCATCCCCAGGCTGACAACACGCCCCAGAACCAACCGGACCAAGTCCAGGTGCCTGGACTCTGGTGTATCTGGCTTATAATCTTATGAAGGCGGGTTATGGCTTTATATACTGACGGCGAAGTTTCTGGTATGAAAATGCAGCAACTTGATCCGATGACCCTACAAGCTCCGCCCCTATCGGCCAGGATGACGTCAAGGACAAGACGATTTTGAAGCACAACAATCCGCATAGCAGACTGCTCTTCTGTTAAATTGCCTAAGGCGGAAATAGTTTCGTTCACTACTGCTTCAAGGGTTCTGGTTAATCTACGTATCAGCTTACTATTAGTGACTGTACCTATATAGGGGAAGAAACCTTTATTGAAATCTGTGTATTTTTCCCATGCTGTTTCAGTGTAATCGACAATTGGGAGATCTCTCTGTTGTCTATTGTGTACTAAATGGGTATTTCTATGATAATCAGGAGGAGCTAGGAAAACAGGTGGCAGAAGGAATGCTATGTAACAGGTACCATCCCAATCTAGAGGTAGACATATATATGCGGTCTGGCCACATATGAAGTAGGAATGATGGGAAGCTCTAAATGTAGACTTGCCTTGATCACTGAATTTTATTACAGTGGTGCATTTACTATGGCCCATATGTATGGAACCATTCTTTCTTATACATAATTCCCCTTTTACTGGGAATACTGACATGGCGGGCAAGATTGGTGTAGCTTCAGATTCAACGTTCAGGATCATGAGGTTAAGTGTAAAATTACCTAATCCATATACTTCATTTTCTAGATCAGTTCCTGTTCTTTTAGGAAGTCCCTCCTTGTTAGGGTAGCAGACTTTAAGCAAAACTAGGTTCAGGTTTCCCCATACCCAGTTGTCTTGATAAACTGCGGAATTTGAATCTAGGGAATTAATCAGACTAAACCATGCTCCACAGGAGCCATTGTGTGTGAACGGATAGGGAAAGAGGGGCAAAACTCCCTTATAGTTCTGATAGGGAGGGAGTCGGCCACATTTCCAACAATTTGTGGCATTGCTGGTCTGATGAGAATGATGTAACATACTAATAAATGTGTTGTTGCGCAGCGCAAATCTATAGGACAACTCATGCGGAGGTAATTCGCTAAAAGAATGTTCTGCAGTTATGTTGTAAGCATGCTTAAGAATAGGGTAATACATATGCAGTAGTATGCTGAAAATAATAATCAGAAGAAACAAAATTAATAATGTTACTATGCAGTGACTACGAAGTGATTTACAATATACATGTTTTTTCAGCTGCATCTGTTGATTTCTTTCTCTATTCCGGTCTAGAGGATACATGTCAGAGACAAATTCAACCGATTCACCTTGGAGAGGACTTAAACAATCAAATTGTCTGACTTACTAGACCTCAATTTTAGTTTGTATAGTTCTGGTTTTGATTTCTCAACCAAGGGGAGCTTTGAGTCTGTCTGTGAGGGAATACAGGGTTGAGTATTCACACTGGATGGTCGTCCATAAAATTTCTTGATATGACTCGAGTGCAACCACCCTTTGCGACCCTCAATCTTCACGGCAGTCCTTGTAGTCAGTAGAACCAACTTGGGCGACTTCCACCTAGGATCCAGTTGGGTCTTCCGGTCGAAATTCCTGACCAAAACCAGGTCACCAGGAACCACGTCATGGGGCTTCACCTCAGTATTATCGGGAAAAGCTGCGGCTACCTGTGAACGACAAGATTGTAGTGCAGACATCAAGGAAGCCAGGTAATCTGTCAGCATATTACAGTCAACATCAGTGATTTTCTGAGGTATAGGCGTCCCCCACATATTTGGTGGTCTACCGAAGATCACCTCGTACGGGGATAGCCCTGTTCGAGAATGTGCTACCATTCTCATGTAAAAGAGTGCAACTGGTAAGGCTACTATCCAATCGACACCTTTTTCCCTACATATTTTGGACAATCTAATTTTCAGAGTTTGATTATGGCGTTCCACGAGACCTGCGGCATCGGGATGCCGGACACAATGGAATTTCCATTTTAGCCTAACAAAAGGGAAACGTGTTTCATTAGTTCGGATGAGAACGGCTGGCCGTTATCTGAGTAGACAACACGTGGTAAACCGTACCGTGGGAAGAATTCTCGAACTAACTGTTTGGCAGTAGTCGGAGCGGTGTAATCTGAAACCGGGTATGCTTCTGTCCAACGGGAAAGAGCACAGACAACTACGAGAACATATTTGAATCCTCGACATCGTTCCATCTGGATATAATCCATCTGGAGGACTTCAAAAGCATGATCGGGGGGTTGAAATCCACCCTGCTCTACGGGGATGCTTTTACCTGGATTAAACTGACAACATATCATACAGGTACGAACTTTTTGTTTAGCTGCTGCTCGCAAGTGTTTGTTGAACCAAATGTGTTGAATGCTGTCTAGCATAGCTTTTTCTCCTAGGTGTGCTGGACTATGTATTGTGTTAATGATGACTTGAACCATAGAGTCGGGAAGAAACCATATAGATTTTTCCTTCGTCATCCATCCTTGATCCGTTTGGATCCCTCCTAATTCAGTCCATTTCTTTATTTCTTCTGGTGTAGCATGTGTCTGTATGTCTATTACATCAAGGGATCCTTAACCGTCATGCAATGTGTTAGTGTCTGAACTATTGTCTTTGTCATGTCAGTTGTGAGAGTCTGATTCTGAGCAGTCTGTTTAGCTGTTCTGTCAGCTAGGTCATTACCCTGAGAAATGATATCGGTAACTTTTGTATGGGCTTTGCATTTCATAATCGATATTGCAGTGGGTAGATGAATCGCGTCTAATAGGGCTTGAATGAGGGGTCCGTGTTGGATGTGGGCACCGTGAGAAGTTAAATAACCTCTCTCTCGCCACAGTACGCCGAAGTCATGGACGACTCCGAATGCATAACGTGAATCTGTGTATATGTTGACTTTCTTATTTGTGGCTTGAATACAGGCTTGTGTCAGAGCGATGAGCTCTGCTGCTTGAGCTGACAAAGTGTTAATACAAGTTGTTTCAATGACTTCAGTGTCTGTTGTGACTGCGTAAGCGGCCACTAACTCTCCTGTACTTGTTCTCATACATGACCCATCTACATACAATGTCAAGTCTGGATCTGACAAAGGGATATCTGTCAAGTCTTGTCTGGGTTTCGTCGTGATAGTAATGACTTCGACACAATCATGTGCCAATGGATCTGTTCCGCCCACTGGTAACAGTGTGGCAGGATTTAACGTATTGCAACGTCTGATTTCTATGTGTGGCTGAAATAATGTCAGTTCGTAACCGGTGAGTCTCGCTATAGTCAAGTGTTGTGTTTGTGTGCGGTTCAAGAGAACCTCTACTGCATGTGGTACTTGTACTGTCAATTGATGTCCTAACACTATGGCATCGCTTTGTCTGATTGCTAAAGCTGTTGCTGCCACCGATTTCAGGCACGCAGGAAGAGCCTGAGCTACTGGATCTAATGTACTAGAGAAATAAGCACATGGTTTGTGTGATCCTGCTTGTTCCTGAGTGAGTACTGACAAGGCAGTACCTTCGCGTTCTATAACAAAGAGTGTAAACTGTTTGCTGTAACATGGTGTTGCTAAAACAGGTGCTTGGCATAAAGCTTTCTTTAAGCTTTCAAAGGCGTGTGTATGTTCTTGAGTCCAAGGGAGGACAGTCGATGTGGCTGCCTCCTGTGTTGTCAACTGGATGAGTGGTTTTGCTAGAAATGCAGATTGAGGGATCCACTGCCTACAGTACGAAGTGAGGCCTATGAATGCCCGTACCTCCTTTTGTGTCTTGGGTGGTGGCATGTTAGCGATTAACTGGATACGGTCGGGTGTAAGCTGCCTTCCCTCCTTGGACAGCGAGTGCCCAAGGTAAACAACTCGCTGGACACAGAATTGCAGCTTAGAAGGGGACACCTTGTGTCCCTTGTCAGCCAAAAATTTCAGAACCGTCAGTGACGCTGTTTCACATTCAGGTTCGCTTCGGGCGGTGATCAGTAGATCATCGACATATTGAAGCAAGGCAGTGTTAACTGGCATGTGGATACTGTCAAGTTCTCGTTTCAGTGCTTGGCTATAGATGCTGGGGCTTTCTGTAAATCCTTGAGGTGCGCGTGTGAATTTAAAACTTCGTCCATTTAAACTGAACCCGAACAAGTATTGACTTTCCGGATCGATTGGGACGCTAAAGAAAGCATTCTTGAGATCAATTACAGTGAAGAACGTTGCTTCTGGGTCAATAGCTGTTAATAATGAAGAGATATCTGGGACCACAGGGTATTGTGGTACAATACATTTATTTAATTCGCGCAGATCAATAACTAATCGATATACTGGTGGTGCTTTTGGATCCGTTCTTTTAAGAATCGGAATTATCGGGGAATTACATACATTGGAGTCGGTTTCGACAACCACTCCTTGTGCAATGAGCTCGTCAATGATTTGCAGCAAAGCCACAACAGCATCGGGTGGTAACTTGTATTGTCGTATTCGTGGTAGTATTACTCCTGTTTTTAGTGTGACACGATATGGTGTAATATTCATGCAACCAACATCAGTGGGGCCTTGTGCCCATAAATGTGTAGGTAAATTCTGCAGTCGGTGATCCATGTCTCTGGACACGTAGTGACCTTTGAAGTCACGTAGAAATAGTCGTACTCCTTCCGGAGAACAACATATTATAGCTCCTAGAGCTTTCAATGTTTTTATTCCTAACAAGTTTTCTGGACATGATTTAGTAAGCAATAAATCTGTAGTACGTGTCAATGGACCGATTGTAAGTGGAAGAGGTTGTGTTACGTCATTTATTATAGGTTTTCCTGAGAATCCAAGGGAAATATTTTGTGAGCCTGAGAGGGGTGCCCCTGGAACTTCACTGCGTCTTATAGTTGTTCTGCTTGCCCCTGTATCAAGTAAAAACTTTCTGTCTTCCCCTAATAGTTTACTATGTACATAAGGTCCCTCTTGGTCTACAGGAACCTCAATAAGGGGTAAGCCAACTTCCCTCTCTAGGCTATCTCATGAGTATCGCTGATAATCGGGATAATCTGCTTGTGCATACTGATACATCTGTTGTGTTGTTGCTTGTGTTGCAGCAATAGGCTGCGCTAGTGGTGGTGCTACGGTCTGTTGTGGAGCTCCTTGTTGCGGAGCTAGTTGTTGCATAGCTAACCTAGGTTGTGCATGCTGAGGGATTTGTTGTTGATTCTGATCCTGTCTAGGTGGACGTGGTCTCTCCTGAGTTCTACCTGTAGCAATATTATGTTTCAGGACTGGACAATCGTGTATATAATGACCTTGTTGTTTACAATAGTTGCATGTCCCTTTCGTAGGACCTGCGGAATTACCCTTTTGATGACTATCGGCTGGAACTGACTGTGCAACAAGCATTTTCATTTTTGTATCTTTCATACGTCTTTGTTCGTGTTCTTGTTCTTCTCTAATTCTATTGTGATGATATTGTAACATCTGTAACATCTGTGATGGGGTATTACCTTGCCAGGTACTTTCGAATTTCAATACTCTATTCTTGACTTGTAGCAGAGAATTTTCAACTAATTTTGTCACAAACAGATGTGGATATGACTCACTACTGGCTTTTATGCCACTATTTATACCAAAACATTTTTCAAATCGGGAATAGAAATCACTAGTGTCTTCATCTGGTTTTTGTTTACAGGCTGATATTGCACCCCAATCTTCCTTTTTCGTAGTTAATAAACGTGGCAGTACCTGCACTAGTAGTCCTGCTAGTGCTGTAGTCTTTTCCCCAAGTCCTGCTCCTGCAGCTCGGGCCCTTTCTTCGTTTTCTAATGCTGTCCAATCTATCTTTTGGTCTCCCACCTCCCATTCCTTTTCTCTGAGTTTCTCATAAACACCGGCGGGTAATAGGACTTTTAATATTTTCATAATGTCGGGGTAGGTATACTCTCCCATGAGTAACATGTCTTTTATCTCGCGGTGGAAACCTGCTGGGTCCTTGTCATGGCTCGGTACTACTTTCTTCATTTCTAATAATTCTAGTTTAGTTATAGGCGTGTACACAAACACGCGTGTAAAGTTATTACCGTCACCTCTGATTGGGTGTACTTCGCGTAACGGGTTCTGTCTATCTATGTGATACATTTTTCTTCCTATGATGGGAACTGGAACGTGTTCTGGGCATACGAAATTTAAATATTGGTTTCGGAATTCTAGAATTTCCTTGATCAAATCAGTACCTGACCCTCTCCATATATTCGTGAGCAGTTCTGTCAATATGTCAGGTAAGGGTCCTGGATCGGAGTGTTGGCTTTTATATAATATAAGGAGGTGTTGAATCATGTATATACTAGCTAAGCGCTGTTCGTATGGGTCAAGATTCAGAAACGTGTGTGCAAGTACATCATCATTGTAGTCGCTGGGACTGTCAGCCCATTGTACTGCTGACCTGGCTAATTCTTGTTCGTCCATGGAATCGAGCATATGGTACCCCCTTCGATCTCGGAGTAATTTATCAGCGGCTTGGAATATATGTTCGGGGGATTTTGTATTTAACATAGGATTTGAAAAATGTCTATTATATTCTGGACGTAGTGGACGTATCGGGTCGTTAAAGCCTCTAGTATTATTATGGGGTCTTCCTCTACCTACATAAGCTATCGTTTCTAATTGTTCTGATTCTTGCTCCTCCTCTTCTTCTGATTCTACTCTGTCTGTTTCTCGTCTTTCTTTATGTATTCGTTCTACTTCCTTGCGGATCTTTCGACTCATGGCGATTATACACGCCTGTCTATCGTGTTTCTCTTCTGATATGTTCTGACCCCATTTGACAAGTCTTTGCATGGTATCGTGATCTGCCCCGGGCCTGTCTTGATTCCTAATTACACAATTTATGAAAAAACGTAGTAGTTGTCTTTGGACATCCACTTTCTGGTATTCCATAGCTTCATTAATACTTTCTGGACCTCGCCCTGTTTGGACAAAGCGATATATTTCGTCTAGGTGTTCACCCATTCCTGGTATTGTCATTAAATATAATGTAGCTCGTCTTATACGTAGTGATGATATGAGCAACTTATCCTGTCTACCTGGTACTGGGTCGTATCTACAATCCACAAGCTGTTCTTTAAACATGTCGGATGTCGCTAGTTGGGGTGTACGTTGGAGTGCTAAATCTCTAAGGGTCTGTTTATTTCGCGGCGGGGTGGCAAACATGTCTGTCGTACCTCCTGTAGCACCGTCTGAGGTGCTAGGCACGAAAGGATTCGTTGGACGTAGGATAGAGATTGTAGATGCGGGAAAAACTGTAGAAACGGACGGACCTGTGGGAACTTGTGTAGGAGTTTGTAGTTGCGGGGGTACAGACGAATGCTCTTGGTGTTGAACACCATCGGCAAGCGGTATGTGTGGTATGGCATTAGCATACTCGGGAGCTACGTCATCTAAATAGGAGGAAAGGAAAACGTCCTTTGCTGTTTTGGGATGTGTTTTGGGATGTGCTTTTATCGGTAGTAATGGAGGAGTTAAATCTTTTGGTATTTCCGGGGTAGCCTTAGGTAACCCTTCGGCCAAAAGAGGATACATACCATTCATAAGAGTGTTTGTCTATCTATTTGTTCTGAGTTTACTCGGGTACCTTCCTCAAGTAATAGATTTTCTCGAGTTTTGTTTGAATTCTGTCTACCTTTCTCTTCTTGTCTGAGTGCTTTTTCTGTACGTCTGTATGATTCTTTACGCCATAATTCAATGGCATCTTTCTGTGACTGTCTGGCTTTCTTTTTCCATAATTCTTCTTCTACTCTCATGATGCAATCTGCATCCCAGGTCCCTGCTGCGGGCCATCTCTGACTCTCTGGTAATTCTTTGGTGTAGTCCACCCATAAATCAAGAAATAATACGGCATCTAAGCCATGCTTATGATACATAAAGTATCCTGGAGTGTCCCTAGGTGGGATGGGAACAGCTTCTTCGAGTACACCTTTTCTAGTTTTGATCTGTCTTAGTTTCGAAAAGAGCGGCATTTTTAGACCTTATTACTAGAACACACTTTATACAATGAACACAATAATGAACAGTCATTCACACCACAATGTATAGAACGTATTAAAACAGTTAACATTTAACAGTTTTAACGAACAATGATAACTAATAGAAAACTAGTTACTGACATAATACTGACACTAGATAATACTTATTTATATGCAAGACATACTATATATACTGCTAAACAGTACAGATACACTGCTGAAACAGTGCAGACCGGATTTGTGTACCCAAACCCGTCTTGACCGGCACAGACTATGTGCACGTAAAATGCCTCCCCGGTAATGGTACTCACCGGGTAGCTCGGAACGGAAGGCCTCGGAACGGAACTGAAACTGGACCGGACTGGACTCGACTCGACTGGACTCGGAACTTCGGAAACTGGTGGGCCTCTGTATACCTCGGATCTTGCTCTCTCAGCTAGGCTCTGGTCGGGATACTTCGCACTTCTCACCGCCTCGTCTGGGTGTTGATCGCAGCCTCAGTCGCTCCCGCTTGGCCGGAGGGAGATACAGGAAATCCTGCAGGTACGCGTTTTTTGTCCGTTCAGCTGTGGCAGGAGACCGGGCCTGCAACGCACCGCCGGCGCGTGAGATGAGAAAGTGTCCCTGTTCGGGCGCCAATTTATGTGGTAAATATTTCGTTACCGGGTACTATTTTTTATGCGGTAAAGTCTATTAAGAATAACTCAGTAAATATAAGAGGCAGAATCCGTGGTATTAGAGGTTTTAAAAGGCTTTATTCCTATACAAAGGAATACAATTCGAATTGTAGGCATTCTATTCCATCACCACGAAAGTTCAGGAAGGAAGGGCATATATTATTGACAGATAAGCAGTTTTATAGAAAATACATTACAGTGAAACAGATGCAAGAGGCGTAACAGCTGATAATACAGATAAACTGTGCATACGTAACTAATAGAGGCGTATACATGGGTGTAACTAAAATACGTCATTAAACATGATGTCACAAGTGGGTGGATCCATAGAAGAATCCTGCAATGTCAGCAGAAATATTCGGCAGAGATGCGCGCGCAGCCGCATGACGTGTGATTGACGTGCAACTAGAGGGTGAAGGGGACTTGACATTTAGCTCTACATGTGGAGACAGAAGTCTGGGGTTATGTCAACCTAATCCCAAATCATATCTAATATCCTATGTTTAAAGAACTGTGTTATCCAAAAGGAAAGGTCTCTAGGATAGAATCTATTCTATACTGACTGTTAGTGCGTGTACAAGCGTCTAAGTGTCTACATGAGATGCGAGGGGGTAGGAATATTCCATGGTAATGGAGCTATGAATTACTTGCATGAGGGCAGCGAGGCCTGGCCCCTTTGCACGGTAGCTGAAGGAATGTTTACCTAAACTGCTAGACAGGAATGCATCGGATGAGGAGCGGAGTAGATAATCTTGAAGGTGAAATACATTTTTTGGCAGGCAATATGCTGGATCAGGCACCGTTAGCCGCGCAGGGAGTAGGACAAAGTTCATGGATACAGATGCAGGCTCAGACTGGAGCTTTCAGAGGCAGAAGACAGGAAAAGGCTTGATGACAGAATTCACTCGCCTGAATCTGTAAAATATGGAAAGTGAACCACATAAAGTCGGTGGCCTTTCATACTTAGGAATGGAATATCTGACCCATTCATGGCGGATCTGAAAGAGGACATGTTGACGGTGGACGCACATATATTTGCGTCTTCAAAACTGGAGTAGGAGGGAACATACATGTACTTATAGCATGCACATGGAGCCGTTGGGGTCTACGATAGGGGACATAACTGATCACAAAATTCATATTTCCTCAGATTGGCAGGCAGGGCTCCTCGGGAGGAGCGCTTGAGGCAGGCTGGCACAGTGTTTTTTTTTAATGTAGATTTTGATAGCGCGAACTCTACCTGAAGGTATTGGAGCGCTTTACATGAGCTCCGGTTACGTTACACAAGGGCACATTCAGGCACGGGGAGATTATGTGATCGGCTGGCAGGGCTGCTCTGGAGGAGCGCTTGAGGCAGGCTGGCACAGTGTTTTTTTAATGCAGATTTCTATAGCGCAAACTCTACCTGAAGGTATTGGAGCGCTTTACACGAGCTCCGGTTACGTTACACAAGGGCACATTTAGGCACGGGGAGATTATGTGATCGGCAGGCAGGGCTGCTCGGGAGGAGCACTTGAGGCAAGCTGGCAGGGTGTTTTTTTTTTATGTATGGCGCCGCCCCTAACTCCTTTGGAGACCTCATCTCCAGACCTTCTTTGTGACAGTGGAATCCCCTCTAATTCTCAGACGTGAACAGCATGGGACTTGCCTCAATTTGGGACCTTCATGCCACAGCTTTAGATCATCAGCGCGCAACTTAGCCACCCCAAGTTGATGCGCTTAAACTTTTTTTATTCATTTCTTCTCTTTTCGACCTCATTGTTCGCGTCTCACGTTCCTGACTTATATTTGAAAACTAAGTTGTGTGTCCCGTATATCATGTAGAATCTGAGTTCAGGACCTGCACACTGTAACCGTGACCAATAGGAACAAGCATTAAAAATGCAATAGGTCTCGCCTTTCATTATGTTAAAGCCATTTGCTTTGCTACACAATACCATTAGCAAAGCAAATGGCTTTAACTTAATTAAAGGTGAGACCTACTGCATTTTCAATGCTTGTTTAACTGATGTCTCGTAATTGTGCCCTCCCTTAGGCCAAGCACCTCCTTGAACCATCAGCAACTGTGATCTTCTGCTCATGCCAATTGATTTGTCTTTCTCCCTCGAGCTGTTCTACAGAAGGTAGACCACTATTTTTATATTTTCACTTTCACACAGAACTACAATACGAGTCCACATTATAGGGGACACTAAATATCTTTCTACACCTGTTTGACCGTCCGTTTGAGAGTAGATGAGGATCCTTCTGTCCTGAAGAAATGCTGTTGATCCTATTGGACGATTGAGGACATGAAACATTTTGACCATCTCCACCCTACACACATCACTTTGAGCTGCAACAGGTATAATTTTCCTCACCAGCATGACTTTGTTTTTATTGGTAGCAGAGTAATCTAGTGAAAAAAATTGGTTTTGGATTCCCCTAGCTATTTTTAAATCACACTTTTTGTTTCCCATGTCTACTCACTACACAGACGCCCCCACACCACTCTTTAGCTTCACATCGGCAACCAGAGAAGACCCCCAGCAAAGAGCCCCCTGTGGGGCCCGTTGGGCATTGCAGCGCTGGCCCAATGAGGAGCAGCCCTATGATGAAGCATGACACCCGTTGGGGTGTGTGAGGGCCCTTGCTCCTTATTGGAGCTATTCCACTCTTAGTTTCCATTCTGTACCAGGAACACCTTCATTCTACCCCCCACCCCTCTTTCCTCCACCCCTTGCCACTTCCAAGCCCTCCCTTTTAGGAACTGGATACTCTACATCTGGACAGTGAATCCACTGATGCCCCACACCAGGACGGTGAATCCACTGATACTGGGACAGAAAGATGCTCCACACCCGGACAGTGAATCCACTGACACTAGTACACATTCAGTGACACTAGTACACAGATCTGTTTCACACCTGGGCAATGAATTCCTTGAAACTGCAGCAAAGAGATGCTCCAGAGCAGGGCAGTGAATCCACTGACACTGGACAGGAAGGCGGTTACACCAAGGCGGTGAAATCACTGCCACTGGGTAAAACAAATGCTGCACACCAGGGCAGTAAATCTATTGATACTGCCACAAACAGATGGACAGTGAATCGACTAACACAAGGGCAAAGATATGCTCCACACCGGGACAGTGAATCTACTGTTGCCCCACACTGGGATGGTGAATCCACTGACATTGAGATAGAAAGATGCTGCACCCTGGGTTCGTCAATCCACTGACACTGGGACAGGCGTATAGCTTTGGCAATCGTACAGATAGAAACTAGACCATAGGGGGAAAGACAGAAGCACTAGAGAGAAGGGTGTGCAGTGCTTCACTGTTAGTTACAATTAACCCTATATTACTCTCCCGTCATGTTTGTAATATTTAGGTTTGCCAGTGATTAAACTACTTTCTTTTTCAATAAAAGATAAGAACAGGGCTATATATAATGGTATTGTGTCTGTTGGTTGACTGTTGTGTGCTGAGCTCATTGCCTCCACATTACATCCCTGAGAAGCTAGAGGCTTCCCTGGCTCGAGTGTGGCAAGGGGAGTATTTGACCCAGTTTACAAGAGCCATGGTATGACAGATCCCAGGACACCGGTTGCAGAAGACCTCAGCCACCACAAATGAAGCCCAGTAGCCTCCGTGTGACACAGAGAAACATGTGTCTATTGTGGCATGGAGCTTTATATGAAAGCAAGTTATACCTACACAGGCTTTGCTGGAAGGTCTCATGACCCGTACATCATACAGGTTACCATTTGAAAACCCCATTTTGGAGTCTGGGTTCTACTGGAGGCATGGCGCTTACTACTGCAATTTAAGACCTACAAATCACCACACACAGGTCATTGTGGAAGGTCCAAAGATGTGAATCCATTACCAAGCCCAGCTAGAAACTAGCCAACCATAGGCGCTGGAAGTAGGGTTTCTGGGAGCGCTATAGCACCCCGAAAATATTCATGCTGTAGTCTAGAAGGTGAATGAGCAAAAAAAATGCCTTTAATTTTTGTTGTTATCTTGTCACATTAGCTGCACCTTCAAAGACAGATGTCAAATACCAAGCGATTTCTTCTGACAAATTGCTGCTTATAATTTTAACATGGAGATTGGTGTTTACCTTTATTTCTCTGGCTGCAAAGTTAGAGGATTTTTTAAAGTGAACTATCTGACAATCTTGCTAGAACACAGGGAGTTTGAAAGGAACGGCTGTAAGATGTCAGTTTTTCTAACATGCAACAATCAAATACCTGAAAATTAACTGTACAAGTATTTTAAACAATATCAGCAGTAAGGGAAGCACAAAGCAAGAACACTTTTTTGCAGTTCTAAAGTGTGAAGCAAACCAAATCAAGACACTTTACCTGGTGATGTGCAAAGGATAAATATTTGCTGAAACTCGATTTGCACACATTAAGCACACTATAAAGCTTTATCAGTAAAACTGAATGTCAGTGCGAATTTTGTGTCATTTCAATGGGACATGTGCTCTCTGTGAATGACACAGCGCTACCACACCATTCTTTAGTGATAGATTTGCAGCCATGCACTCCAAAATACTCCAGCAGCTATATACCACTCTTATCACTCTCCTGCTAAATGGACGTGGCTCTTTTTCCATGCTAGTTCTTTGTGCGACTCTTGGATTTTTCAGTCCCTATAGCTTCAGTGATGTAACATTGAGGGCAGTACCCCCATTCTGAAAATTGTTCCAGCACCACTGTAACCAACATTCAGAGGCAGGCTGTCTGCCAATCTGCTGTGGCAGCAGAGGCCCACACTCCTCGCCCAGTGGATCACCGCCTGCCACATTTGGAATTTTCTGGCACTGTGTTGGAAAACCTTTGCTAAAAGCACTATCTCTGTGGTGGTTGGAGCCTTTTTGGCAAAAATGAGATCTTAGAGGTGCTGCCACTTCAAGGTGGTCTGTTCTAAACTGTGGCTGTTTGAATTCAATGCAGCACAAACAAACAAAAACAAAAAAATTTACTTCACAGACAGGAGAGGTATTTTGGCACTGGTCATGTTTGGGACTGTCATGGTTCGTGTCCACAAGGTTTACATGGTCGTCGTGAACATGAATAATATGAGTCGAAGGGCCTCCTTTAAAAGGGAAAGCCTTTTGATGCAGAGTAGCCTGTGGGAGGGGCCAGTGGCAAAAGTTTTTCAAAGGCAGTGCCAGCTCAGGCTCTGCTGTTGGAAACTCAGGGGCAGGTTTACAGGCCCCTTGCGCCACCGGTGCATCACTTTTTGTGAAATACCGGTGACGCATTTAACTGCTCCATATTTACAAGGACAGGAAAAGCCACTCTGCATGACTTTTCCTGTCCTTGTAAATATGGCCCCTTTGCACACAGCACTTGGCGTTAAAGGGGTGTTCCATGGGTGTTGCTGTGGGTGTTCCCACGCAACATCCATGGAGCCAGACACATTTCCAGATTTACGAGGAATCGTAAATCTGGAAATGCGTGTATAAGCTACGCCTCCTCAGGGGAGGTGTAGGGAGGCCCAACGAGCAGAAATGTATTCATTTCTCCTTGTTTTCTTTTCCTGTTTCTCTGCAGCACACATAGAAAGAGGAAATTACCCCTAATGATTGTTTTTGTTCAGGAAGGGTTCCCTTCCTCCACATAAACAATTATTGAAACAATTACGTTTTTCAACTTCTATGTGTGCTAATGCAGCACACATAAAAGTGGAAAAACTGCATTTTCCAGATTGTTTTTGTGCAGGAAGAGAACCCTACCTGAACAAAAACAATCTCCACACAATGCAGGCATCCACGGTGCAAGGGTGCCAGCGCCGGTGATTGGCAGCAGCTTGTGCGCCAGCATAGGGGGAAGCACAGAGATGCAACACATTGTGGAAATATGTCACATCCCTTTGCTTTGAACGCACTGAGTCACTTTCTTGTAAATCTGCCCCTCAGTGGTTCCCTCGCCTCTAAATGAGGCTTAGAAACTTCAAGCGTGGTGGCAGCCATGCCAAGTACCACGCATCAAGCGTTAGACTAACGCATTTCAGTGTGGTGGTCCGCCTCACCGTACTGAAATGCATTGTCACGCATAAAGGGCCTTCTCAGCTTTCATGCCGGAGCACTGCTAAGTACCTGGCAGACAGTGACAATTTGGTATTATCACTCAGGCAGCGAGCATTGCTGTAGCAGACTTGGCGCCTGCCTCAGGCAGCTTGCTTTGGTCAGGGCTGGCTACAATGTTTCAATCACTGCCATTGCGTAGTCAAATTACAGACTTCACGGTCACGTTGAGATAGAGTATGATCGGCGTTTCATTTGCCCAATCAACATTCTGACTAGGGCCTGGGCAGGGCCACGTTTGCAGCTTGCACAGCCGGTTTGCCTGCAGCTGTAGCTAAGCTCGCACCGCGTGGCTGTCGTCATGATGGCAGTCTTAGCACTGGAGTCTGGCAGATAAACGTGAATTAAAAATATAATATGTGACTTGGGCACAGCTGACCAAATAGATGTGACACTAGCACTGTTGATTGTCAAAAGAAATGTAGTACGTTTATTTGGGGCGGACTCAATTCCCTCCCTTAGGGACTGGAAAAGGGATATGGACTGGTGCATGGTGACTGAGAAGACGGTCTATACCAATAGGGAATGCCCCCAAAAATGGAGGAAGGTATGGAATAAATGGAACGAGTTCAGAGGTAATCTGTGCACGGCCCCAAGGTCGCAGAGGAGTGACTGAAGGGGGGAAGCGAGGTGACATCCCGGGGGGTACATGATAAAATGTTAATGATTATCATCAATGTAACCAGGAGAGGTGGGATATATTGTGCTGTAATCATGGTGACGAAGTATGTGCTATGTGCCAATAAATAAAAAGATTTATAATTTTATATATATATATATATATATATATCCACTCCACTTTTCCCTAGTGCCTCCTATCACAAACAGGATCACGGACACAGAAATAGCTGATGCCAGATTCAATTTATTGCTGCTGTGAATGGAACGGTGCTTGCCTCAGACGCGTTTCTGACACTGGACTGTGTCCTTGCTCACTTAACAAACGGGAAGCTAAAACATGCAATATTATATATATAACCGAATTCAGTGCGCCGCACTGACATCGCCATGACCTCGCCACTTGTGACGGCAGTCCGTGGTGAGGGGGCGAGCCTCAAAACACCGCAGCAATCGCTGTAATCTTTCCTTCCAGAACAACAGCAACCACGGACTCAAATAGCTTCTTTAGCAGTGGAGTTTATTTTAGCAAGAGTCTTGGCAACTCGATGCGTTGCGAGACCCTGTCCCTTGATCACGAGTGCTGTTAGGGGTTTCACATTTCCTTAAATAACACGTGACTCAACAAAAAAAATAATAGTAAATAGTGAAGACAGACTTCAAACAGAACAGCAAAATCTCGCTACATATTGAAGCCGCTTTTGTCAGTTTTAAATAAAGTTAAAGTTATTCATCTTAGCTCATAGTTGTAAATACATTGACAGAAAATCTATTTGATTGCTGAGGTCAATTTGTTACCTTGCAATATTACATTTTATGTAGCGAACGAGAAATCTCGCATTCGCGACTCAAACATTCTTCGTCCCAAAATTACGGTAATTCCGTCTGTAACAACATTATTGTAAGGACTCTCTCCACATTAATTCTTGGGAGAAAAATATGAATATTCATCCATCTAACATTGCCCCAGTGGGCTTTTTGATTAAATCCTCCAAAAGTTCTTACATTCTTATATATACAGTCTCTATGTGAGTCTAACCAGTATTGTCGTATCTCCGATGTCACGCCCAAGAGTCTGGTGAGAGTCTTACTTCTTTGATGTTTTTACTATTTTTACAGGCCTTGCAGTTCCTGCATGTAAAAAATCCTTTTATTCCTGATGGTTTAGCGATTGCTGGTTCTACTGCTCTACATAGAGTGTCTTTCAAGGATCTAGCTCTCTTAAAAGTAATCTGGGGCAATGCTTTGACACTATTAGCTAAATCTGGATCCGTCTGTAAGACAGGTCAGAATTTACTTAAACTCTTCCTAACTTTATAGGACTGTCTGTTATAGGTTGTAATAATTCTGATCTTGTTTCCAGTCCAGGGAGGACCTGGCTTGGCAGTTCAGGCTGGACTGTTCCCACAAGGAACAGGGTCAAGACTGATTTGCATATGGCTGGGTCCAAACTGGGGTGGTTTGGTGAGCAAAAGAATGATGGATTAAACCCAGATCCTCGTGACTGGAGGTGAATGTTTGCATTGTCCAGCATTCCGTCCATCAAGTGTTTCTTCTGCATACGTCGCCCTAGGTGGGAAGGGTATACCCAGACATGGGTCCTTGCTCATTGTGCCACTGGATTCAAGCTAGCCTGACTGATGAAGGGTGACATACCCCGAAACCGTTCCCAGGATGCTTGTTTCCGGTCCCGGGAGGACCTGGCTTGGCAGTTCAGTCTGGACTGTGCCCATGAGGCACAGGGTCAAGGCTGATTTGCATATGACTGGGTCCAAACTGCAGTGGTGTAGTGGGCAAAAGAACAATGGATTTAACCCAGATCTCTTGACTGAGGGAGAATTTTTTAATTGGAATAATTCATAGAACAGAATTCAAGATGAAATTTGAGGCAATATCCCTCGCCGGAGCTGAAGCCATGACATTTAATATTAAAATTAATTTTAAGGTCAATTTTCCAGGTTTGCTCCTCTATAGATTGCCAGGATCTAAACGTCCTTTCCTACAAGGTCTTCTTGATCTTATGGAGTCCTGTACAGATACCTCCTCCTTTACTGTACTAGGTGATTTTAACTTTCACCTTGAACTCCTCACTGACTCCATGACTATGGCATTATTAGATAGTTTGGAAGCTCTTGTTCTGTCCCAGCTAGTGGTGGGCCCTACTCACAATGCACTACATACACTGGATGGAATTTTTACAAATTATTCCGCAATCCAGATTGACAAGATTTTGCCACTGACCTGGACAGATCATAGGGCAATCATTTTTAATCTACTTGTTGAGTTCGTTCCAGTTCCCCCTGCACGGTGTCCACCCACAATTTTTGCACGGTCATGGCGTAACTTCAATCCTGATGCCTTTGCTGAGCGGCTGACCAATACTGTTCCCAAGCTGACATCTGATCCCAACTCGGATGCAGATAACTATGACAACTGGATCAGAGCAGCAATAGACAAATTAGCTCCCTCAAGATCAGTATCCCAACACAGACACAAACCTACTGCCCCTTGGTATACTGCAGAGCTAAAAAGTTTGAAATCACAGTGCAGGCGTACCGAACATGAATGGAGGGTGCATTATACTACCGTAGGCAAGCTTCGCTATAACAAATCTCTTACAGAGTATAAGGAAGCTATTTTTAGAGCCAAAACATACTTTTATACTGGCAAGACAGAGGAGGCAAAGAACTCTACTAGAGAGCTCTTTAAGACCGTTTCCTCCCTATCAAAGCTTCAGCAAGGAAATTTGTTTTACCCTGATCAAAATCTATGTGACCAAATGGCCGGGTTCTCCCAGTCAAAAGTGCAAACAATTTACAGCGAATTGAAGAGATTAGACCCTGGCCTCCATAATCCATCTTCTCAGGACAGTGAGGAGGGTTTAGAAATTATTAATCAGCTATCCAGCTTCTCCCCTATGACACTGGACTCTGTAAATGATCTTGTATTGACCATTAAGTCTGGCTCACCAGAGGATACTTGCCCACCAAACATAATTCATGAGGCCGCAAGACTAACCAGCTCGCTATTGACCCCCCTTTTAAATACTATCGTGGGGTCTGGAGATTTTCCCGCAGCATGGAAGAAAGCATGCATTAGACCTATTTTAAAGTAGCCCTCCTTGGAACCTAGGGAGGTTGAGAGCTATCGCCCTATCTCCTGCCTTCTTTTGGTGGCCAAGGTCTTGGAGAAAGCTATTAACCAGGAACTAAACTCTTTTCTTATCTCCAATAATACTTTAGACATCTCACAACATGGTTTTTGTTCAGACAATTTGACAGAGCCAGCACTAGTCATGGCCACGGAACAACTATGCATGCAAATTGATAGTGGTGAGAGGGCGGTCCTGATCCTACTTGACCTATCAGTCACGTTTGATATGGTGAACCATCTAATTCTTACACAACGGCTGAAGGCAAGTGGGATCCAGGATAAGGCGCTGGCTCTTCTTTCATAATTTCTGACAAACCGAGAACATAAGTTTTGTTGGGATAGCCTCAAGTCGGACATATTTTGTTTCCCCTGTGGAGTTCCACAAGGGTCGGCACTCTCACCCATACTTTTTAATATCTATGTGTCCCCATTGGCCAAACTAGTTAGAGACTTTGGCTTCTCACTTGTGTCATATGCTGACATCGCTCAAATCATAGTCTCTATATCTTCAGGGAATGAGGTGCCGTCGGTAAGGTTTCATAGATGTCTTGATTGCATCATACAATGGATGCACACCAACTATTTGAAACTAAACACACAGAAGACTGAAATCATGGAGTTTGGTAATGGCCCTCCAATTTGGAATGCAGCCTGTTGGCCAACGGGGGCAGGAGACTGTTCGTCACCAGTGGATAAAATGAGAAATCTGGGTGTGGTCTGGGACACACAACTTAATTTCTCTGCTCAGATCAATCAGGTTACCTCAGCCTGTTATTTTACAATAAAGATCCGACGGAAGATCTTACCATTTCTTCCAATGGAACGAAGGAAAACAGTGGTGATAGCGCTTGTGTTATTCCAGATCGATTAGTGCAATGTCCTTTATCTAGGGGTTGACAAACGGCAGCTAAAGAAGCTGCAATCTCTTCAGAACACTGCTGCCCGGACGTTACTCAATATTCCTAAATTCAATCACATCTCTGGGGCCATTAGGAGTCTCCACTGGCTCCCTGTTAAGCAGTGTATTGTATTCAAGGCTTTATGTCTGGTCCACAAAACCTTGTATGGAGGCGGTCCTATGGCGTACCGCAATTTATTTCAATGGTACTGTCCAGCGCGTTCGTTAAGGTCTGCCAATCAGGCTTTGGTCAAAATCCTAAATGGAGTCAGGCCAGATGGGGTGGTAGATGGCTCTCCTATCTGGCTCCCAAACTCTGGAACAGGCTGCCCTTGGATATTAGATCTCAATCAGTTCGGTCTAAGTTCCTAGGTTTATTTAAAAACGTGGCTTTTTCCAGCTTAGCCGCGGATCTTATCTTATGGACTCTTCTTCTCTTCTGTGTTTTCTCCAGCGCCAAGACGCCTCGGCATTTGAGCGCTATATAACACTCTTACTTACTTACTAATGTTTGAATCATTCCACATTTCGTCCATCATTTGTTGCAGTTACACCAATAGAATTAGGCCAGTCCACTTGATGTATAGTTAGTGTGACAGTGCAGTCTAGAAGAAATTATGAATCGTATATTACATATTGGATTGTTATTCTCAGCATTGTTAGTATGGTTGCACATGATGTTTAATAGGTGTCATTAACATACATGCTCGCTCTCAACCCACTAAAATCTGAGATTGCCTGTCAATCAATTAGGAATTTTGAAGCACGCTATTCACCCGTGAGGGTCTCAAGGCACTGGAGCAGCTCCGGTCTGTTGAAGAGCCAGGTCTTGAGGGTCTTCCTGGAGATGTGTAGAGTGGGAGCGCATCTGATGTCGATCAGGAGCTTGTTCCAGGTCTTAGCAGTGATGTAAGAGAAGGTTCTGCCCCCCGTTCTTGCACTGCAGATGCACAGGGGTTCAGCGAGGTCAGCGGAACGGAGGCTTCCCTTGGGTACGTGGAAGGAGATTCTTTCATTGAGATATTGGGGTCCGGTGTTGTGGAGGCATTTGTAGGCATGGGTGAGTATCTGGAAAGATACTCTCGACAGGGAGACAGTGGAGATTTCGCAGGTGTTGGGTGATATGTTTGTGTCTAGGGAGGCCGAGGACGAGTCTGGCTGCGGTGTTCTGTATGGTCTGGAGTATGCGAAGCAGAGACTTATTGAACCCTGTGTAGCGGGAGTTTCCTTAGTCCAGTCTGCTGGTTATGAGTGTGTGGGAGACGGTCTTTCTTGCATTTTGGGGGATCCATTTGAAGGTCTTGCGGAGGATGTTGAAGGAGGTGGAGGTGACGCCGTTGATCTGTCAGGTCATGGAGAGGGAGGAGTCGAGTACAATGCCGAGGTTCTGGGCATGGTCCGTGGGGTTGGGGGGACTGCCGTGCGTGGTGGACCACCAGGTGTTGTCCTAAGCAGAGGGGGAGGGTCAGAGGACAGGGACCTCTGTCTTCTCCGAGTTGAGCTTCAGGCAGCTGCTGCTCATCCAGGATGCGGCGTCCTACATTCCTTCCTGGAAGCTGAGTCTGGTGGTGATGCGTTCCTTGTTGAGGGAAAGGATGAGCTGGGTGTCATTGGCGTAGGATACTATGCGGAGTCCTTGCTGTCTGATGATGGTGGCGAGGGGGGCTATGTAGATGCTGAAGAGTGCAGGACTGAGTTAAGATCCTTGGGGTACTCCACAGTTGATCTCTGTGGGTTTGGAGAGGAAGGGTGGGAGTCTGATTCTTTGGATTCTGCTGGTGAGGGAGGAGCGGAGCCAGTCGAGGGCAGTTTCCTGTGTGCCGGCATCATGGAGTCTGGTAGTGAGTGTGCGGTGGGAGACGGTGTTGAAGGCTGCAGAGGGGTCGAGTAGGATCAGGACTGCGGTGCAGCCTTGGTTGAAGAGGGTGCAGATGTCATCTGTAGCAGAGAGTAGAGCGGTCTCAGTGCTGTGGTTCCTGCAGAATCTGGATTGGGTGGGGTCGAGGATGGAGTTCTCTTCGATGAATTTCAGTCTTCTCTGTGACTATGGCTGCAAAGGAGAGGAGGGAGATAGGTCGGTAGCTCTTGAGGTCTATAGGATCTGCTGAGGGCTTCTTGAGTAGGGGCTTGACTTCTGCGCGTTTCCAGTCATCGGGGAATTGTGGGTTTCAAAGGTGGCGTTGATGGTGCATCATAGTTCTGGTGCAATGGCGTGGAGGATCTTTGGAAGATGTGTGGAGGGCAGGGGTCTGTGGGGGCTTCAGACTGAATGCCTTTCATGGTCAATGCGGTGTCTTTGGTGGTGACTGGGGTCCAAGAGGAGATGGTGGGCTGGCTGGCTGGCGATGGTGGAGGAGGGTGTGGATTCGGAGTTCGGTGTCTGTTCGTTTAAGTTGTCGTAGAGGGCCTTGATTTTCAGGTGGAAGTAGGAGCCGAGCTTGTTGCAGAGGTCCTGGCAGGGGGTGATGTCGGTGGATTTGCTGGGGGACTTGGTGAATTCCTGGATGATGTTGAAAAGTTCTTTTGAGTTACTGGAGTTGGCAAGGATCTTGTTCTGGATGAAGGTCCTTTTGGTGGATCTGATGAGTTGGTAGTATTCTGTCATGGAGTTCTTGTATGTGGTGCGGTCTTCCGAAGATTTGCTGTTTATCCAATTCTCGAGATGTCTGCAGGTGTGTTCTAGGAGGTCAGCGGTGAACCTGGTGGCCTTTCTGGGGCGCTGAATGTCAGGGTTGCTGAGTGGTGCAAGCTCGTCTTCGCAGTTGATGATCCATCTGTGGAGTTGTTTGGCTGAAAGGTTGGTGTCAGTCGTGGTGGAGGGGCATCGCAATGGAGGGTGTGGTTGAGCTGCTCCTCTGTGATCTTGCTCCAGTTCCTTCGTGGAGGGCAGGGTGCAGGTTTGGGGGTAATGGGTTTATCGACGTGGAAGTGTACGCAGTGGTGGTCCGTCCAGGGGGGTTGCGTGGTGTGGCTGAAATGGATGTTGTTACCTCCTGCGAAGATGGGGTCGAGGGTGTGTCCTGCCTTGTGGGTTGGTGAGGAGTTGTTTCAGTCTGAGGTTGGCGAGGTTGTCCTGGAGGGTGGTGGAGTTGGAATCGCTGCAGTTGTTGAAGTGGAAGTTGAGGTCTCTGATGAGTATGTAGCCCAGGGAGGTGATGGCGTGGGGCGCAATGAGGTCGGCGATGGTGGTGGTGAACGCGGCTCAAGGTCCGGGAGGGGTGTAGGCGAGGGTGCCTTGTAGGGTCGTTCTGGGGCTGGTCTGGATCTGGAAAAGGAGGTGTTCGGTGGTGGGCGGGCTTTCGCTCGTGCTGGAGGTGGTGAGTTGGAGGGAGCTCTTTTGTGGGATGGCAAGTCCTCCTCCCGGGAGGTTAGGGCGGTCCTTCCTCTGGATCTTGTATCCATGGGGGATGGTGGTGGCGATGTTGGGGTGGAGGTGGAGTTGTTCCATGTTTCTGTGAAAAAGGTGACGTCTGACGAGAGGGTGTCGAAGAGGTCCCAGATCTCGACAGCGTGTCTGTGCAGGGAGCGCACTTTGAGGAGGATGCACCTCAGGGCTTCAGGGGTGCTGGCGTCCGGCTTGGGGGCGGTGGCCATGGTGGTCCAGAGGGTGGTGAAGGTTAGGTGGCAGTGTCAGCAGGAAACCTGGCCATGGGTGGTGTTTGGCGTAGACAGCTGGCAGTTGTTGTTCCTTTTGGGGTTGAGTGAGAGGAGGGCAGCTGAGTCATAGCGGTGGGTGGTCGGAGATCCAGGGTCTGTTGTGCAGGTTGCGGTCAGGTTGCTGACAGGCGTGGGCGGGCTTGCCTTTGGTGCTCCTTTGGTGCACCAGCGGCACGCCCCCCCTGCGTGCGTCTGCTTCGTGGCTGCGCAGCGGCCGCCATTAAATAGAGAAGGGGGAGCTGGGAGGTGAGAGTGGAAACAGCAGGGAGAGGGGCCGTGGGGTCAGCAGCGGCGGGAAAAGGGCAGCAAAAACAGGCCCGTGTGGATCAAAACAACAGGCACAGGCACAACAACGAGCAAAATGGGCAAAAATAAAACAGAATCACAGAAAATAAACAAACACCAGGCATAACAATAAAAAGACAGAAAGAAAGACGGTAAATGTGCACAACACACGGGCCTCGAACACCTACCAGGAGAGGTGTAGGCGGCCGTGGCACAACAGCGGAGCTGCAGGGGCAGAGAGCAGGGATCCTGGCCAGGAGGTCAGAGCTCCTGCTTAGACACCCAAGCAGTGGCCGCCATTAAATTGGGATGGGGGAAGGAAGCAGAGCTGGGAGGCGGGAGCAGGAACAGGAACGGCATGGGGGAGGGGCTGTGGGGGCTGCAGCGGTGGGAAAAGGGCGGCGAAAACAGGCACGGAGGACGAAAAACAAAGGGCACAGGCACAACAACAAGCAAAATGGGCAAAAGTAAGACAGAATCCCAGAAAATAAACAAACACCAGGCGCAACTATAAAAAGACAGACAGACGGTAAATGGGCACAACACGCAGACAGACAACAGAGGGCCTCAAACACTTACCAGGAGGGGTGTAGGCGGCAGCAGCACAACAGCGGAGCTGCAGGGGCAGAGAGCAGGGACTCTGGCCAGGAGGTCAGAGGTCCTGCTCCTGTGGACTCTTACAGGCTGATTAGTATGAACAAGTATGCTCATGATGTGGAAGGGAACTATCTGGGGTTAGAGGGCATAGGATTTTGTTAAACATACTTTGATGTGGAAACTGTTCTTTTCCAGGCTAGCAGAATGGCTAACATGTTCATGTCTTCAGCGGCAGTGGAAAAATCGTAATGAGTTAATTCATCACAACACTGAACAACATTGGATCAGTTACACTTCTGTGCAGTGGCCCATTTTCCGTTACATATTCTTTAGATAAATCACTGATTACTAGTTACCCATGGAATTATAATCCCTGTCGCAGGGATCACAGTTACAAGTGGTGCAACGTTCATCAAACAACCTGCTGGAATTTAACATGGGACAAAAAGCCCGGTTCTTAATTGGGACATGCGGATTTCAGTGCATTAAGCACCAAAATCTAAATGTTATTCCCCGAAAATTTGGAATATGCAATGATTCTTACATCCGATAAATTCTGGATATCCTATATCAGATTTTTATCAAATACAATAATTATTGCATCCGACGGTCTCCTCTTTATCAGATTGTTTAGTATCGATTTTGATGTCATTAGTATTTGGGTCCTATTTATCGCACCCAGTAAACATTGATACCCAGGGGGTCGTTCTTAAATGGGTGTCGTAAATAACAGTAATTAATGAGGTTGCCTATTGAAATTGGGAATGATATGAAGATTTTGGTGCTTACCACAAAAAATACACATGCCCTGCCTGGTGTTTGTCGGCCACTTATCTACCAGAAACTTTCAGCAGATTTAACCTGCCAGACTTTACTGGGAGGAAAAAGTCAGACTGTTGGATCTTACCAATAACCTCAAAGTCAGATAATCGCAGTGATGGCCGATACAAATAAAAAGTGGTGAGTCGGATGAGCGGGGCGGGGGAGTGCAGATGGAGCGCCAGAGGGTCGCACGGGGTGGCTAACAATAAATAAAGACTTGCCTGATTCTGCTGGCTGCCTCACGCCTTTGTGTTCCCCTGCTCCCAGCAGTCCCTGGGACACATCACAGATTCCCCATCCAATCTAGATGCTGCTCGCATACTATACCTAGCATGTGAGCAGTGTGGGGATTGGCCTGGCCAGGCTGGTTTGTCGCTCGCTCAGGCAAAGGGAGTCTGTGCTGTTTCTCCATCCATCTGTGGATTACAGCTGGGTTGGAAAAAACCTAAGTGAGCATATCTGTTAGGGTGGTCTAAGACGGCTGGCCAAACAGACATGCACACTTGTAGCAGTGCGTACCACTCCTCCTCCCAGCCTCCCACTTTCAATCACGATGGCCATGCCCTTAAATTGACATACCGGGCACAGCAAGAAATAATAAAATGATAATACATGTTTTATTATCATTTTATTTTTCCTTTATTCACTGCTCAGAAAGCAGTGGGACGGCGCTCCTCTGCCTTAATGGAGGAGCCATCACTGGACATTCGTGCAAAATGTGGCAACTGTAATCTAACAGATTTCTTTCACATCCTTACCTGATATTTACCATTATTTCACCTCCAAAATTGTGTACCATCGTCTGACTGCTTTACTTTCTCTGTACATCACCTTGCCTAGGCCCGGAACGCCTAGATCCGGAGGAACAGCTTATCCTCACTCACTCAATCAATCAATCAATCAATCAGGGTTCTTATAGAGCGTGACTACTCATTCGTAAGGACCTCAGTGGACCGCACTGGTCAGAGCAGCAGTTTAGAAACTCTGGGGCATATATACAAGCCCCTATCACCACGGGAACGTCACTTTTTGTGATGTTCCCGTGGCGATAGGGACCTTGCCTTATGTACAAGGCAGCGATAAGCCACTTAACGTGGCTTAATGCTGCCTTTTACATAAGGCACCCTTTCACGCTATGTTTAGCGTGAAAGGGGCATGTAGTGGGTGTTGCGGAGGAGGTTCTACCGCAACACCCATTGTATTTAACGCTGCCCCTATGTACAAGGATGGCGTCCATAGGAGGCAGCACCAAAATTAAGACTAGGAAAATCCTGGTCTTAAGTTGGCGAAACGAGGAGAAATGCATTATTTCTCCACGTTTTTGCTTTTTACATGTGTGCTGCCTTGTGCAGCACACATGGAAATAGCAAACTGCCATTGTTTGTTTATGTACAAGAAGGTGTGCCTTCTTGTACATAAGCAAACATTTTAAAAAAATCCATTTTGTAACTTTCATGTGTGCTGCATGAAGCAGCACACATGAAAGTTACAAAATGGCATTTTAGGATTGTTTATGTGTAGGAAAGGACACCTTCCTAACGTAACCAATCCTCCCATGCACGCAGACACCATTGCACTCTGGTGCGAGGGTGTCTGCGTTGGCGCTAAGTTGTTAAACTTAGCGCCATCGCTGCGGGAAACGCAAGGCTGCACCACATTCTTGTAAATATGGTGCAGCCTTGCGTTTCCGAAGTGGCGGAGTGTTTCCTTAAGCCCAGGAGGCTAACGACACGCTCCGCCACTTCATTGTACATACCCCCCTAGTTTCCCATTCACTGACAGTCACACTTTTTTCATGTACTGGCTAAGAATCAGAAACAAGGACTATTAAACTACCATAAAAATCTGTAGATTAGAGATTTTAATTTGGAGATATTTTCTATTGCCTCTGTCCATAAACAAGGTGCCAGATATAAGGAGAGAGGTAAATATTGGTGGTGTGCAGACGGCCGCACGGGCAGGATAGTCCTTAATGTGTCCCTTGAAAGCAGCTTCACCTCTTACCTTTCTACAACTTCCATGGACGGAAAGGACCCACCTATGCAAGAGCCATCAGGAAACTAAGAACCGGAAGTGTTTGCCCTGTTGATGCGTGAGCTCTCAACAAAAACAAATGTGCGACTAATGTGAAAATCAATGCACAGCAATAACATACCATAGTATCATATCTAACATTGTCGGATCATATGTGTTAACATACAACACATAACCTAATATAGCGTATGATCAACATGTATGAGTGTTATATCACTACAAAAAACAGAGCTAAAGCATGTTCTTGTTCACATCACATTAAGTGCAATATGAATATCTCTATTTTTTTTAGATAGAAGAATACAAATGTTATGCCATGGATTGGATCATCACCTTTTTAGATGGCCTTAAATGTCAGATCTTTTCGGCCACGGATAGTTCCAACACCCACCCATCACCCTATGGGGTACCCCAGGGCTCCATACTCAGTCCGTTGCTTTTTAACTTGTATGTCAGGCCTTTAGCTAACATAGCCGAACAGGCTGGCCTGACTCTTTTTACCTATACTGACGATTCTCAGATCATTTTCTCTCTTTCACACACTGACCCCTGCTCAACATCCTGCCTTCAGTTGGGTCTTAGGAGAATTGCAACATGGATGACCCTAAACCACCTGAAACTTAACGGTGATAAAACCGAGGTCTTAATCCTTGGTAAGAAGAAAGATCTCTGGGGCCCGCTACACTGGCCTGCCGAGATGGGTGCACTCCCGCGGCCTTCCAGCCATGTCCGTGACTTGGGCGTGTATATTGATGACTCTTTGACCATGCATCATCAAGCAGTCAAGGTCACAGCCGTGTGTTTTACCGTCATAAAATGGCTTAGGAAGATCATCTGGATGTTGCCAAATGCCACCCAGAAAACAGTGGTCCATGCCCTTATCACCTCACGGTTGGACTATGAAAATGTCCTTTTTCTGGGTGCAAATAAGGCTGTGACCCGTAGACTACAGCTGGTACAGAACTCTGCAGTAAGACTACTTTGCAGGGTTCCCAGAGCCACTCCCATCTCTGGCTATCTCCGGGACTACATTGGCTCAGGGTAGAACACCGCATAAAGTTCAAAGCCCTGAGCTATATGTTTAAGATCAAAAGGGGTTCAGCACCACAATATCTGAAATCTCTTGTTTGCCCATATGTTCCCACTCGTCATCTTCGATCTGCAACTCTTGAAAAATGTACGGTGCCCAGATTTAAACTCGCCAGGATGGGTGGAAGGTCCTTTTCGCATCTTGGCCAAACCCTCTGGAATACTCTGCCTCTCGCTATCCACAAAAAAAACCTTTACACCAGGTTCCGCAGATCCCTGAAGACCTGGTTATTTAACCAGTAATGTCTTCTCACCACCACCATTTTTGCACCCAGTCCGTCCTGGCGCCGGGAAACCCTTCTTGGGTAGCTGTTGCGCCCTATAAATTCAACTAATAAATAAATAAATAAATGCCACTATGATATATTATTTTATGTACTGAGAAACATATAGTTTATATACAACTACACCTGCTGTTGATAAGCTTTGCTACGCATGGGCTCGATAATATGCCCTGGAGAATTCCAATAGAAGCCCAGGTTCACACCAGAACATGGACTTCTATTGCAATTCTCAAGGGCATATTATCAAGCCCATTATCGCCGCTTTAGCGGCAGTTTTCTGCCACGAAACCGGCGATAATTTTTAACGCCGTCCTTGATAACATGCCCCTTAGAGATTGGGCAGTTTATTTTCAGCTCCAAGACGCCCCTTCTAATAAAGACTATGTTGGGGTGCAGGGACCCGAGGGGGCGGGGACAGCCCAGGAGCTAATTGGAGTATTAGGAAAGCAGGATCCGGGTAGCAGCATATTAGCGTTACAGTAGTCAGGGAGAACCACATTTACGACCTTCTGATTTTTCTAAAATTAATTAATCATATAATTACTAATAGGGGCATTGTGCCAGCCTTCTTCATCCATTGGTCTGTTTTTGTGCCATTCATATTTTTTCTTCTGCCCACTACATCACTGACCAATGCGTCTGCCCACTTCAGCCATTGGCTAAATTCTTAATGAGGGATCGCAATCCGCCCTTTCACAAGGAGCGCATCAACACACAAAATAGTTCCTTTCAATGCATGGACCTCTATGGCTTTTTAGCCAGTTTAGATTAATGAGGGTAAACCGCTTCCCCAACAATAAAGTTTGACATGCATTATGACAAAACAATCATTGACAAAGCCAAAAGCCTGGCAGCCAAATCCAGGTCTGTTGGCATTGCCAGTGCTCGTTTAGTAGGTGTAATGTGTTACAGCGCTGAACAGTCGGCATGAAACAGTGCAGCGTTTTACATACAGCATGCTTAGTTGCACATGATCACATGGAGCACGCGGTGCTCTTTAAAGAACGGGCTGGTGACTGAGGCACTTTTGAGACAAGATCACACAAAGCAGGATTGATTAGAGCGGCGCTGAGGGCAGGTCGCGCTTAGAACAAAGGTATCCAGGTTCACCTAATAGCGCGGTATCCTCAGGCCCATTTTCAGGCACCGACTATTGTTTATGCAGAGAAAGAAAGGGAACAAAAATATGGATGAATAAAGCCCCCCTCGATGCCATCCCTATCGGCCAGTGGCCGAAAGACCCCTTAAAATTCCTTCGTGTGGGTACTCGCTCGATGAAGAGCTGTTTGTAAAACCTGCTGATCACAGGATCGAATCCCATCAGGGGCCCCTCCTACTTTCATCCTTCAAGAGTTGATAAATTAGTGCCAGTGGGTTACAACATTTTAAGATCTATTTTTCCGGCCTGTAAAGACAGATCAGTCTTAGGCACGTACGTTACAAATATGGAATAACATTATGCGCCACTGAAACGCAGTGGCGCCCGAGAAGAGTGCTGTGAATGTCCGGCGTGGTATACAGCGCTACACCCAAAAGCATGAATAAACAGAGTACCTGAGGCTGGAGGCTGGCGGCAGGCGGCTGGCCTCCTCTGGCTGAGCCGCAGGAAGAAGTGAGGGGTGCTGGGGCTGCCCGGGAGGCAGAGGGGTCTGTGGAAACAGCCTGTCCTTGTAAGGAGCGGGCACCTTCCTGGGACAGACCCCCTCCCGGGAGGCACTTCTGATATCACTGCCGCACTGATACCTCATTTGTGCCACGCATTCCTTGCTGTTATCAGTGACGCCTCTGCTCCCTGGCACAGCTCTCGAGCCCTCTGCTATTTTAGGCGAAATAATCCATCCGGAATACGTGTAAATCTCGTTCATTGGTAAAAACTTGACGGATTTCAGGGGCTTGGTTGTTGTGGGGTCTAGAAGGACTCACAAAAAACTTTAAAGTGACCACTTTGTGCAGTTCAGAGCAGGTTTCACCCATTAAAGCCCTGGCAACAACTTGGAAATAAAAAAGCACAGGAAATGTAAAGCTTTGCATCTCTTTGTTGTACCTCGCCAGTATGTCTTAAATTTAAATACTGAGGGCACCTACACCAGAGGCGCAGCTAGAATGAAATTTCGGGAAGGGGGCCTAATAAAAATTGGGGGTGGGGGGGTGTAATTCTTCCAGCAATCGTCAGAGTGAAGATGCAGGGGCTCTAAGAAGGGGTGAAAGAACAACACCGCCTCATTCAGAAAGCCAATGGTCTTTTAAAGACCTGTGAAGTGCTCGGGTGCGGCTGTGTGTGCCCGGGAAGCTGTCTGAGCCCCGGCTGACACACACGACGGGGGGAGGGAGGGGGGGCGTTCTGAAGCCCTTTGAGCCTAATGGGCGTTGCGCGCCTGACCGATACACATATATGATACTAGTAATTTAACTGTATCATTGACAACCTCCTCCCCATCTCCTGACGAAACTGAGCTCTTAATGTATGTATTCGTGCACGCATGTATGTGGTATTTCTATAGCGTGCACCTAGCTTAAAGGCAGCTGAGGTCCAACACACACACAAAGGCAGCGAATGATGGAAGAGGAAGTTGGCCTGTGGCTGTGAGTGCGCCATGAACCGAAGATGCGTCTTCCACCCCCCTCTAAACTCCAGCAGCGCTGGAGCGGTCCTGATGGAGACGGGAGGTCGTTTCAGGTCCTGTGCACATAGATGGAAAAGGCTGTCTGTCTTGTTTTTTGATTTTTTTTACTTCTTAGTTTGCAGTTTTACTGTGTAAGGTGCCCAACATATAACATCAAGACGTGAGTGACAGTGCAGATATCCACGTGAAACTGACCATAGGGGAAGAGGTGGTGTAAAACCCTGCGGAAAGCCTCCACCGGGTGTAAAAAAGCACCTGTGACCAGTGGGGATTGACACCTGATAAACAAAGCACAGCTGCCCCCCCTGCAGATCTATCCTAAACCCGGATTAGTGCAATAAAATCTCGAATGAGGAAAACTCCTAGCTTGGACCTGATTCAACCGAGTCTCTTTCCACACCACCAAGGGAAACCTACGCTCAGCCAACCTCGCCCCAGCCACCGTCCCAAGTTTTTACAGGACCAGAACAGGTGGAAGATCCTTCTCCTACCTCGCAGCCAAGACCTGGAAAAAACTCCCCCTCCACCTCCGACGGAGCTCGACACTGCACCAATTCAAGAAGGACCTCAAGCCCTGGCTCTTCGAATGACCCGAAGGGAGCTGCTCACACCCATCCATAGTGCCTTGAGACCCTCACGGGTGAGTAGTGCGCTCTACAAAACCCTGATTGATTAATTCATTTGGTGTTAGCATTAGTCCAAAAATTGGGCCAACACATGCCCGAATAGCACAGGACTCGACTTCGATTCTGCGTTAAAATTGCATGACTTTTTAACATATGCACTTTGACTTCATACAGACATGTCAACATTTGAAACAGAACCCAGGCCTCACCAGGTGACTGGGTGGTGGAGACATAATTGCCTACGCTGGGTGGGTGCATTAAAAACCGCTGTGAATCCCCGAGGTGCAGGACGCACTCAGGCAGGTAGGCGGGCCAAGAGTGGGCCCATCTGCAACCGTTCATGGTTGAATGAGGCTGGACCACGTCTCTTAGATCTTACAACTGTTTCTTCCCCTGGCGCCACGGTTGTCTGTAAACAGATACTATGGGTAAGAGAAAATCTGTCAGTTTATCCATGCCCATAAGGCTCGTCCAACAGCAGCCTTGATAACTAGCTTTTTAATCAATGCTATGGGTGCAATTAACTCAAATTGAGGGTGTAGAAGAGAGACTGGGGGCAGCAAAAAAAGCACCATCAAAGGTTAAGGACAATGAACCAGCCGTAAACATTACTACTGAGAGCTTAGTTAACAAGCCCACTCCAAGTGTATAGATGGGTGAGGCATCCAATCTCTGTATTTTTACCTGCAATTTAATAATGACATATAATAACAGATCATCTAACAGTGGTGACCACTGGGCCCTTCATCGCCAAAAAGCGAAAAGGCACCTTGCGCCACGTGAACAATCGCCCAAGGAAAACAGCTGTTGGAAATCGCAACCTTAATTGGTGACTAGTTTGCCACCCCACAGCACCACGAGCCAGGATCTGCTCCATGCCGAGCACTAAATCCCGAATACACTCAAAGTAATGTGGTAAATGAACAGATTAAGGCTTCAGCGGGTGTCCTCCGGCCGCTAATTGACCCTATTCGTGCCCTACTTAGAGGAATAGACTCAACAATGAATACATTTTTACAGCAAAGGCCCTATAAGTTACCAGGTGGTGTGTGGGCAAATGAGGGCGCTTGCTGCATAGGTGGTGGCAATGAGTTCTACCACAGGGAACCTTTGGTATACTAGTTCCCATTAAAGATTTAGTTGTGGTTGTTTCCCGGAACTCACCTTCTGTCACCACCTTTCACGTACCGGGGGACCTCTTTGATAACAAAGGCACCTGGGTGCATCTGGTGAATGCCAGGAAGATCCAAATTGACTGGTCTATTGCTGCAGTTTTTAAGTTTTCTGCTAAACTTGGCTCCAAACTCTTGAAGCGATGATTGATGTTCATAAGGCCAGATGTATCTCTGTAGCTACGCATGATGTAGGGATTTGGGGAGTTTCTGACACAATACATATTCGGGTCAGTGAAAATGCCTTTCTAAAAAGGTTGCTATATGTCCTCACTAATGTACCCATCTATGCGTGGATTGAGGCTACCTATATCGAGGACCAGATACAACTTGTACTCTTCACGTTATGGCTTTCTATCTGGTCAAAATCAGAAACACTACTTAATCAAGCCCTGATAACTGATTGTTTGAGGCTTCATAAAGTTTGTAACATTCCATGGTTGACATGTGTAAGAGATTAACTCTGCTTGCAGTAGTGGCCGGCATAGGTAAGAGCGGTGGGGTGGGGGTCGGGGTTGGGCAAGTGTGTAAGACCTGGGGTCTCCAGGCCCTAAGGGGGTAACGTGACACGAGCGGCTGGGCACCCAAAGGCCTGTGTGTTAAGCGACCATACAACACACGCATCCTCTGAAGCAGTAAACGCACACAATAATGGACGCCACACAATAAGGTGAATGCAAATTAATCAGGTTTTATCTAATCAAAGGATCACACGCGGTGATCTTGGAGGGCAATGTATCTTAGCTTATACACATTCACATTTGCATTACAGTTTCTCATTACCTGTACACTTTAACATGTGCATTACAGTTGTTCATGACCTGTACCCTTCAACATGTGCATTACAGTTGTTCATTACCTGTACGCTTTAACATGTGCATTACAGCCTCTCAGTACTGTTACCTCCGCAACCCCTGCAGTATGAACTTCCCTAGTGCTGCGGGCCGGGGCCTGCACACGTGGCGCTACGGGTGTCTACGAAGAAACAAAGGCACATGAGCATAACTTACGGTCGTATAATGCCTGCCTAGCACCCTGAGCATAAGCGTGGTGGGCACAGTAAGCGCCTTGCACTTGGGACCTTCACTGGCGAAAGGAGCGCTCGTGGGTGGGTGAATACACAGGAATGATTAGCGCTACTGAGACATAGAACGCATTGAGAACTGTTGAATACAATGGAACGATCAGCGCTACTCTAACATAGAACGCATTGAGCACTGGTAACTACACTTGAGCGATCAGCGCTACTCTAACATAGAACGCATTGAGCATTGGTAAATACAATTGAGCGATCAGCGCTACTCTGACATAGAACGCATTGAGCATTGGTAAATACAATTGGACGATCAGCGCTACTCCCACATAGAACGCATTGAGCACTGTTGAATACAATTGAACGATCAGCGCTTCGGGGACATAGAACGCTTTGAACACTGTTGAGTACAATGGAACGATCAGCGCTACGGGGACATAGAACACTTTGAACACTGTTGAGTCCGGCGAATGGCAGTCCCCAGGAGAGGGTAATCCCACGGAGGGGAGACTCACAATTACGGCAGGAAATCCCACGGAGGGGGGAAAGTCACAGTTCCTGCATGTGGTGTCGTTCCCACCTGGCAGGGGGCGCACCGGGCCTTCCCACGACTCCCGGGGAGCAGGGGGGGGCGAGTCTCAGGCCGCCACACGGCCGCGCTACCTCCCAGCCCCCGGGGGGTTACCTTGATCTCGTCGCTCGGTTCCGCTCCGGGTCCTCCTTCCGACGCGCGCAACGGCGCGGGACACTCCCGGACACTCGCTCTTCCTTCGGACGCTGCGACGGCAGCGGCGGGGCCCCGGGCTTCTCCGCGGGCTCCGACTTGACACTGACACTTCCCTGAGGCCTACGGGCCGTGGCGGTGATCGCGTTGCGGGTCCTGGCACCCGGGGGGGGGCACAAAATAAGCGGGAATTCGGCCAGCTCCGCGCTCGACAGCAGATCTGCACAGGGGGTCACAGGTCAGGTCTGGCATGAAGTTTCAGGATGGTACTTCTGCAGTTTCAAAAGTCAGTCTTTGTGGCGCAGATGATACTGGCGCCCTCGGGGGTTCTGTTCCCTGGGGGGTAGGGGATGAGTTGGCGACTAGGTCCTTCCTAGTCAGGCTGGGCAGAGGTTCCCTGGGTCCTCCTACTGCTGGGCAAGATCAGTGGGTTTCACAGGATCCCTCACTCACTTCAGAGGCAGCACCTAAGCCCTGTCACTCTCAGAGGCATAAGTCCCTGGCTAGGCCCTACCGCCTACACTCCTGCGTGGATTCTCCAGCTCTGCTTCACCCCAACTGGCCAACTAACTACAAAAAGTTCCCTCCCTCACTTATGTATCCCTAGGTCAGGTGACCTCTAGCCAAGGCGGCAAAAGTAAAAACCACACCTCCCTTCTAGAAGGTTCCAGCACATTCCAGGAGCTTCCCCATACTACCTAAGGGACAAAAAAGGCGGGCTGGTGTTGCAACATTGTTGTGGGGTTCCAGCCAGCTCCTGGCAGCTAGGGTGCTACTATGAAAGACCACTCTGCAGTAGCAGGGGTCTGTGGCAGCCATCTTGGGAGAAGGGAGCACCTGCACCTTAACACTGGTTGGCAATGAAAAGGCGCCCGGAGACCTAAGTCCAACATCAAAAATGAGGGTGGAAAAAATGAGGCACGATCAAAAATAAATGGGGAGACTACCCTAAGGCTGACAGGTCCAACACGCGTCCCCCCCATCCGAAAGAGGGGAGAGCTACCCAACCTCTATGGAGTTCTCATCGCTAAGGCGGAAAAACCTGGAGAGACCGTCAGCATTGGCGTGGTCAACTCCGGGCCGATGTTCCACCCGAAAATCCATCCCCTGTAGGGAAATGGACCACCTCAACAACTTAGGGTTTTCGCCTCTCATCTGCATGAGCCAGCGAAGGGGACGGTGGTCGATCTGGATAAGGAAGTGAGTTCCAAAGAGGTATGGCCTCAACTTCTTCAGAGCCCAGACCACCGCAAAGGCTTCTCTCTCAATGGTGCTCCATCGCCGTTCCCGAGGGAGGAGTCTCCTGGATATGAAGGCCACTGGTTGATCATGGCCCTCGGTGTTGAGTTGCGAGAGCACCGCACCTATGCCGTGCTCTGAGGCGTCGGTCTGCACAATAAATCCCTTGCTGAAATCTGGTGTTGCTAGTACTGGAGCGGTACACATCGCATGTTTCAGCGTGTCAAAGGCTTCTTGGCATGCAGCTGTCCATATGACCTTGCGAGGTTGTTTCTTCGAGGTCAATTCCGTCAAGGGGGTTGCGATGGTACCATATCCCTTGACGAACCGGCGGTAATACCCAGTGAGGCAGAGGAAAGCTCGGACCTCTGTTTGGGTCTTGGGGGGCTCCCAAGCCAAGATGGTCTCTATTTTGGCCTGGAGGGGTTGCACCTTACCTCCGCCCACCAGGTGTCCCAGGTACATGACAGATCCCTGTCCAATCTGGCACTTGCTGGCTTTAATTGTTAGGCCAGCACGTTGCAGCGCCTGCAATACCTCCTGGAGGTGTTGCAGATGGTCCTCCCAGGTACCACTGAAGACAGCTATGTCATCCAGGTAGGCCTCTGAGAAGGACTCCAGGCCAGATAGTACCTGATTCACTAACCGCTGGAATGTGGCCGGAGCATTTTTGAGCCCAAAGGGCATCACTCGGAACTGGTAGTGGCCCTCGGGGGTGGAGAACGCTGTTTTCTCCCGTGCTCCATCGGCCATGGCAATCTGCCAATATCCGGATGTCAGATCGATGGTGCTGAGGTACCGGGCTGCACCCAGCCGGTCCACCAGCTCGTCTGCACGTGGGATGGGGTGAGCATCTGTCTTCGTGACAGAGTTCAACCCCCGGTAGTCCACACAGAACCGAAGCTCCGGTGTCGTACCCGGTGGGGCCGCTTTCGGCACCAACACCACTGGACTAGCCCACGGGCTGCTGGAAGGTTCTATCACCCCCAGCTCCAGCATCTTTGCCACTTCACGCTGGATGCTATCTTTCACTCGGTCAGAGAGCCGGTAAGACTTGTTCTTCACCGGCGGGCTGTCCCCTGTGTCCACATCATGGGTACACAGATGAGTGATTCCAGGCGTGAGGGAGAACGAGGCGAACTGTCCCAGGACATGGCGGCAGTCCCTCTGTTGCTCTGGGGTCAAGGATGGGGAGAGGACTACACCTTCCACCGAACCATCCTTCTCTTGTACCGCTAGAAGGTCAGGAAGAGCCTCACTCTCTTCCTCCTCGCTCCCATCCGTCACCATAAGGAGAGCAAGCTCTGATCGCTCATGGTGCGGCTTCAGGCGGTTGACGTGGAGCACCCTGAGGGGCTGACGGGGGGTTTTCAAATCTACAACGTACGCGGTCTGGCCTCGTCGCTCCACAATGTCGTACGGACCAGTCCACCGGTCCTGGAGGGCACAAAGCTCTCCAGGTTCCATAACCCACACCTTCTGTCCAACGTCCAACTCGGCCGTCCGAGCGTTGCGGTCATACCACTCCTTCATCACGGTCTGGCTAGCCTCCAGGTTCTCTGAGGCCACCTTCCACAGCTTGGCCATCTGGCTGCGGAACGCCAGCATGTAGCTGACAATGTCACGGGGAAGCTTCTGTGAAGTCTTCTCCCACCCCTCTTTCACTAAACTGAGGGGACCCCTAACAGGATGGCCATAGAGCAACTCAAACGGGCTGAACCCGGCTCCTTCTGCGGTACCTCCCGGTAGGAGAACAACAAGCAGGGGAGGAGGACGTCCCATTTACGCCTCAAGCCCTCTGGCAGGCTTCGGATCATACCCTTCAATGTCTTATTGAAGCGCTCTACAAGTCCGTTAGTCTGGGGGTGGTAAGGAGTGGAGAACCGGTAGGTCACCCCACACTCCTTCCACATGGCCTGCATGTAGGCCGACATGAAATTGGTGCCCCTGTCCGACACCACGACCTTGGGGGGGAATCCCACTCGGGTAAAAATCCCCAACAGTGCCCCCGCCACCACCGGTGCAGTGATGGTCCTCAGAGGAATAGCCTCTGGGTACCTTGTGGCGTGGTCCACCAAAACCAGAATGAACCGGTGTCCCGCTGCGGTCGGAGGGTCCAATGGCCCAACAATATCAATACCGACCCTCTCAAAAGGGGTCCCGACCACAGGGAGCGGTTCCAAAGGGACCTTCAATTTAGTCCCAGTCTTGCCACTTGCCTGACAATACGTACAGGTCTTACAGAAGGTGTCTGAGGCAATCCTCATCCTGGGCCAATAGAAATGAGGGACCAACCGTGCAAAGGTTTTGTCCTGGCCCAGGTGTCCGGCTAAGGGAATCTCGTGCGCTAACTCCAGCAGGAAGGCCCGGTAACATTGGGGGACCACTATGGCCCTCGAAGATCCATGTACCGGCACCCTGGGCTCACTGTATAGGAGACCACCCTCCCAATACACATGATATCCTCCCAACTCCTGACTGGCCACTTGGGCTTCGGCCTGTCGCCGCATGCCTTCAAGCGTGGGGCACGCCCTTTGTGCCTGACAAAATTCCTCCCGGGTAGGGCCTCCTCCCACATGCCAGTCAGCAAGGGTCGGCAAGTCCTCCACGGGAACGACATCCACCTCCACGGACTCCGGGGGCACCTCTGCGGCCTCCCCATCCATCTCACGGGGCGTGTCCTTTACCACCTTCTTTTTTCCTCTTCTGGTGGTGGGTTGGGCCATTATTCCAGGCTCCAACCCAGGGTGAGTTTCATGCTGGGCAGCCATGGACTGCGTGACTACGCAAGTCCACCCTGGTAATCCCAGCATCTCGGTGTGAGCTCGAAACTCGACATCTTTCCACTTGGTGTGCTCCAGGTCGTTCCCTAGCAAGCACCCCACAGGCAAGGCAGGGCTCACAGCAACTCTCAGTAGGCCTTTGACTCCTCCCCACTCAAATGGAACACGAGCCACTGGATAGTGACTCAGACTGCCGTCAGCCAATACGGCGGGATGGAACTCCTCGGGGACTACTTGGTCTGGGGACACCAGCCGCCGCACAACAGTGGTAATACTGGCCCCTGTGTCCCTCAGAGCATCCACCTCCTCCCCGTTAACTCTCACCCTCTGCTGATACTTAGCAGTGTTCGGGGGCAGGGACACTACGGGAACCACCTCTCTATCCCCGAGTGAAACCAGCGCCAGGCCTGTACACTCCCCTTCCGCTCCGCCCCAAGCGCTATACTACTCACCCCGGGACTTTTCCCGCCCGTTGGGGCTGGGGGTCGCTTGCGACACTTGGGATCTCCCTTGTAGTGTCCAATCTCCCCACATTCGTAGCACCGCACAATCCTTGGCTGCTGACTCCTGTCAGGGTAAGTGGGTCTTGTGGAATTGGACGGGGGTGGGGTTCCTACTCCCTTCCCAAACTTATTTTGGGGACCTTTCGAGAACTCCACCTTTTTATCTCCCCCCTCTTTCTTCTGGGGGAAACCCTGTCCGCCTTTCGAGCCATCTCCCCCGGGGCCCTTGTGAGACACCCGGGTGCTCACCCAAATATCTGCCTCCTCCGCAAGCTCACGGGGATCCATCAACTTGCGGTCCACCAGATGTTGGCGCAGCTCCGGAAAGCACTTATCCAAGAGGTGCTCCCGTAAAAAAAGATTGTACACCCCTCGATAGTCCTGCACCTCGCTGCAACGCACCCAACCATCTAGTACCTGTCTCGCATAATCAAAAAAATCCACCCACGTCTGTGTGGACAGCTTATGGCTGTCACGGAACTTCTGCCTGTACCTCTCGGGGTTAAGACCAAACTTTTTCAGTAAAGCCTCTTTCATGGGGGCAAACCTGACCTGATCCGCCTTGGCTAAATATTACAGGGTGTCCCTGACACGGGGAGGTATATACCGATATAAACCACCTCCCCAATTACTCTCGGGTACCCCATGGGCAGTCAAGGCTACCTCGTATGCCTCCAACCATTTAGCAATGTCATCCCCCACTGTGTAATTGGCAATGACTTCCTTAGGTAGGTAGAATTTTGACTCGTGAGACTCTTTAGGTATGCTGCCACCATTGTCCTTATTGGACGCATTCAACTGGGGGGGGCGCAGCTCCAACTCTTTCAGCTGAAGCTCGTGCGCCAGCTTCTTTTCCTCCATTGCCCATTTCTTGTTCTCTCTCTCTCTTTCTCTTTCATGCTCCAATTTGGCCAGCTCCCATTTTAACTGCCTCTCTTCCCTTCTGTCCTCGTACTCCTCTGGAGACGCGCTCCTCCTAGACCCTGTCCTACTACTGGCCCCAGAACGTCTCCCTGGGGGCACATTTTCAGACACATCTACATTTAATATGTCTAGTACTTCCTGGGCGCTCTCCTCCTGAGGTGCATCTGGCGCCTCCTGTCCCTCATCCTCTCTCCCTTCTGGGTGAGCCTCTACCCATGCCCTGATGGCGGTACGGAGTTCCGGTCCTCTGGCCTTCCGCACCCCAGGCACCCCCATCCCCTGCCCGAACTCTCTCAGTTGCTTTACAGTGTACCCCTCGAGGTCAGCTAACCGGAAATCCATTGTGACAGGTGGGGACCTAGATACTAAGGAAGAAATTCCTAGGATATGGGTGACAGTAACCAGCTAACCAGGATTCTTTCACACACTCAGCCTGGACAGTGGAATCAATATATACACAGCAATCAATGGTTTCAGAGCTTTTTGGAGAAAAACAATAGGCGTTTAATTGTGGCGTCCTCCGCTTCACGGAAGGGTGCTGTATGGTCACAGGTCCTAAAATCCCACCGCTCGCCAACAATGTAAGACCTGGGGTCTCCAGACCCTAAGGGGGTAACGTGACACGAGCAGCTGGGCACCCAAAGGCCTGTGTGTTAAGTGACCATACAACACACGCATCCTCTGAAGCAGTAAACGCACACAATAATGGACGCCACACAATAAGGTGAATGCAAATTAATCAGGTTTTATCTAATCAAAGGATCACACGCGGTGATCTTGGAGGGCAATGTATCTTAGCTTATACACATTCACATTTGCATTACAGTTTATCATTACCTGTACACTTTAACATGTGCATTACAGTTGTTCATGACCTGTACCCTTCAACATGTGCATTACAGTTGTTCATTACCTGTACGCTTTAACATGTGGATTACAGCCTCTCAGTACTGTTACCTCCACAACCCCTGCAGTATGAACTTCCCTAGTGCTGCGGGCCGGGGCCTGCACACGTGGCGCTACGGGTGTCTACGAAGAAACAAAGGCACATGAGCATAACTTACGGTCGTATAATGCCTGCCTAGCACCCTGAGCATAAGCGTGGTGGGCACAGTAAGCGCCTTGCACTTGGGACCTTCACTGGCGAAAGGAGCGCTCGTGGGTGGGTGAATACACAGGAATGATTAGCGCTACTGAGACATAGAACGCATTGAGAACTGTTGAATACAATGGAACGATCAGCGCTACTCTAACATAGAACGCATTGAGCACTGGTAACTACACTTGAGCGATCAGCGCTACTCTAACATAGAACGCATTGAGCATTGGTAAATACAATTGAGCGATCAGCGCTACTCTGACATAGAACGCATTGAGCATTGGTAAATACAATTGGACGATCAGCGCTACTCTAACATAGAACGCATTGAGCACTGGTAACTACACTTGAGCGATCAGCGCTACTCTAACATAGAACGCATTGAGCACTGGTAACTACACTTGAGCGATCAGCGCTACTCTAACATAGAACGCATTGAGCATTGGTAAATACAATTGAGCGATCAGCGCTACGGGGACATAGAACGCTTTGAACACTGTTGAGTACAATGGAACGATCAGCGCTACGGGGACATAGAACGCTTTGAACACTGTTGAGTACGGCGAACGGCAGTCCCCAGGAGAGGGTAATCCCACGGAGGGGAGGCTCACAATTACGGCGGGAAATCCCACGGAGGGGGGAAAGTCACAGTTCCTGCATGCGGTGTCGTTCCCACCTGGCAGGGGGCGTACCGGGCCTTCCCACGACTCCCGGGGAGCAGGGGGGGGCGAGTCTCAGGCCGCCACACGGCCACGCTACCTCCCAGCCCCCGGGGGGTTACCTTGATCTCGTCGCTCGGTTCCGCTCCGGGTCCTCCTTCCGACGCGCACAACGGCGCGGGACACTCCCGGACACTCGCTTTTCCTTCGGACGCTGCGACGGCAGCGGCGGGGCCCCGGGCTTCTCCGCGGGCTCCGACTTGACACTGACACTTCCCTGAGGCCTACAGGCCGCGGCGGTGATCGCGTTGCAGGTCCTGGCACCCGGGGGGGCACAAATTAAGCGGGAGCTCGGCCAGCTCCGCGCTCGACAGCAGATCTGCACAGGGGGTCACAGGTCAGGTCTGGCATGAAGTTTCAGGATGGTACTTCTGCAGTTTCAAAAGTCAGTCTTTGTGGCGCAGATGATAATGGCGCCCTTGGGGTTCTGTTCCTTGGGGGGTAGGGGATGAGTTGGCGACTAGGTCCTTCCTAGTCAGGCTGGGCAGAGGTTCCCTGGGTCCTCCTACTACTGGGCAAGATCAGTGGGTTTCACAGGATCCCTCACTCACTTAAGAGGCAGCACCTAAGCCCTGTCACTCTCAGAGGCATAAGTCCCTGGCTAGGCCCTACCGCCTACACTCCTGCGTGGATTCTCCAGCTCTGCTTCACCCCAACTGGCTTACTAACTACAAAAAGTTCCCTCCCTCACTTATGTATCCCTAGGTCAGGTGACCTCTAGCCAAGGCGGCAAAAGTAAAAACCACACCTCCCTTCTAGAAGGTTCCAGCACATTCCAGGAGCTTCCCCATACTACCTAAGGGACAAAAAAGGCGGGCTGGTGTTGCAACATTGTTGTGGGGTTCCAGCCAGCTCCTGGCAGCTAGGGTGCTACTATGAAAGACCACTCTGCAGTAGCAGGGGTCTGTGGCAGCCATCTTGGGAGCAGGGAGCACCTGCACCTTAACACTGGTTGGCAATGAAAAGGCGCCCGGAGACCTAAGTCCAACATCAAAAATGTGGGGTGGAAAAAATGAGGCACGATCAAAAATAAATGGGGAGACTACCCTAAGGCTGACAGGTCCAACAAAGTGTAAAATTAAATAAAACCACAACCTTGAGCTTTGTGCATCGCCGAGTTGGCGATGCAGCGAGTGCAAGGTAAGTGGTCTTATTTTTTATTTTATTTATTTTTACTTCTGTTGTTTGCCGACTTACCCGACCCCCACCCCTGCCCTGCCTCACCACTCTAACCTATGCCAGCCGCCACTGTCTTCTTGATAGGGTGCCTGGAACTCTTTAACAACCCTCAGAGTATCAGCTCGCCAACCAAAACTTGCTTTAAAACTGAATTCCTTACAATGGTAATGAGGAGAGCCCCCCTGCCCCCGCCCCGTTGGCAAACTTCATTGCCTCCCAGTGTTTTGGCGATAACCAAGACGCAGGATAGTGAGTCAAATAGTCCAGAAAATGAAAGAGAAGCCGGGATTCAGATTCACATGCTCCGATCCCGATCGCGTTGTTTAGTCTGTAAGCACTACTTTTATTAATGAGTTTCGCATTATTAAAGCACCACGGTGTGCATGTGTGGCGGCACTTCACCCATGAGGTACGTGCCAAGCAATTGTTGACACAATCCACACTGCGTCTTTTTCAATATATTTATTACGAAGTGCAGGACCTTTCCAAGGGATTTTGCACACTCACTCATTCACTCCAAAAATAAAACGTGTAGGTAAAAAAGAAATTGTCATTTACAACATCAATAGCTCTAACTCACAAATGCGAGGCCTATTTGCATTGCAAATGCTTGTTTAAGATTGCTGAGAAGATCTTCCCTAGTTCTATGCATAAATACCTTCATGGCCTGGTTTTAAAAGTTTCACTAAATTATTCACCTGTTGCTGCATGATGCACTGCTGGAGTTTAGATTATTTAAATGTTTAAATTAACTTTTTGCCGGATTTTCAAATTTTGTAATGTGATTGCTACTTGCTGTTGCAATATGTTTAAATGAAAATGTGTTCTCTTTTAAGTTTTTTAAATCGAATAAAGATTTGTTTGATTGACTGCAGTGAAGAATACTTTCACACAACCTACCCAGAGGTGATTGTAACTAACCACTTAGGCCTAAAAAGCATCCCTCACAAATTCCTGAAACGATCATTGTGGTTAGAGCTCTTGTTGGCTACGCCATATCACTGCACCATGTACCACAGAAATTCCAGTTTGTCGTGCTTCTGATGGAAGAGGGAGCAGTATCAGACTACAGGAGGTAGCCCATATACCCTAAAGAGACTAGGGTAATCATCTATAACATACAACAATGTCTCAAAAGGGTTATAATTGAAGGTCAGTTACATGTAGCACAATTAGTTGCTGAGAATAGAATCAAAAGGGGAGAAAACCAGGGAGACAAATTTCTTTTGTAACATAAATTGTATTTGAGTGAATATACATATTTTACATATTTAGCTTCATATAGTCAAACATATGGAAGGGTGACATTGCGTTACATTGAATTACATGCCATCGAATGGCATTCTCCCCTTTCGATTCCATTCTCAGCAACTAATTGTGCTCCGATGGAAGAGGAGCAGGCTGGAAAGCATAGCAAAGACTGAATTGCCTAGGACACACCAAAGTATCTTTTAGAGAATCTCTCTTTTTTCGGTACTGCATGGAACGGAGGACTCAACATTTGAAGGCAACTTGAGTCCCAAAAATGTCTACTTGAGGCAATCCCAAAATAACAAAAACCATGAACACAACTTCTGTCTAAATCTTCTATCTGTGACAAAATGAGATCTTTGCTGAGAAGACCCTTCTTGGTGTGGCAGAAGCTGGAAAGCTAACAGAGTCATTCATCTGTTGATGGCCCACAAGCACAGGTATACTGATGCAAATGGGGCATGAACCCACTTCTCCCACCATGTTGACACAAAACATGGGGTAGATTTGGTCACCCTCTGAACCTGCTCTCCACCAATCCCGAGACAAAAAGATGCAGGAACCAACTCTCTTTGAACTCTCACAGACTGATATGACTATTGTAGCCAGATGTACTACAAATAGCACACTTACTTTTTGCTAATGTACTATCACCAACCTGTCTACTGGCACCAGTCGAGGTGAGGGGGGGTGCGGGTTCAATGGCCTGCGGAAATGAATAATAATTAGGCATGAAACAATTTGAAACCCCACCCCCCTTGTGATTGGTTACAAACCTAGAGATGGTAGCCTGCAAGCAACAGCAGACCTTCATCTCATTATTTGTATTCAGAAATGGCAAACTTTGTTTTTTAAAGGAGCCACTGCTGCTCTAAAAATGTTACGGTTCCTATTTGGTAAAATAATGAGGGAGAGCAGGCACTGGTCCTTGGACCACTGACTGTTCCCTTAGAGGCTACCAACATGATTTTCACCTTTGGGCATCAGGTACCAGCCTCTTTGAGAAGTCATTGTCGATGATGTGTGACCTTAACTGCAGTTGCAAACCATTGACATGCACCATACCGGATCACAATTTGGAAGGAATTATCCTTTCATGTTTATTCAGAAGTAGGATTCAGTGTGGGTCGCAATTTTTTTTATCAGTTGGCTTGTATAATGGGTTTTATACATTGGAAATAGCCATTTGCAGTCAGAATCACTGTGATTTTGTAAATCGCAGGGTTTGCAGTCGTAAAATTGCTTAGTGCATCTTGCTCTGCGCCCCTTTGGGTGGCCTCTTTGCATTCTTCACTGAACATCTCCAGCCCAGTAGGGATGCATCTATCACCACCACCATCTGAGGACAATGACAAACTGGAAGGATGAGTCAGCAATAAATTAAGAGGGCCATCCCACTGACTAAGGTCGGTCAGAAGAGGTAACAGGTAGCTTGATGTGCCCTGAAGAGCCCACTGAATAGAACCGATCCTCAGAGAAGTCCGAAGAACCAAGAAAACCCAAGCATCACCAGCCCCAACTGGCAAAGAATTACCTTTGCTGTTTGAGACAAAGAAACAGACCCACCACTGAATCTTTCCCACTCTCTATTTGAAGAAAAACCAATCCTTTGTTGTTTAAAACTGCACCAATATGGAATGGTTTCTTACCAGTAATCCTTATTCTCTCATCGGGGAATCTCCATTGAAATCTTAGGCACTGAATGTGTAGGGATCCCAGAGCACTTCTTTAAAATATATCTTCTTTAGTGTAGACATTCGCCTTACTTCAGGATGGCTAGGACATAAGTTATTAAAAACGTTTTGCAGCCCAATATGGAGGCTATATTGGTCAATTACTTCAATTTATATTTAAAATAGGTCAAAATATCATTAAAAACTAGGGAACATTTCATGGAGCTAAACATTTTTTTTCTTTAAAATATCCTTCATAAGCCTTTTTTTTTTTTAAAGGAAATGGATAAGAAATGGAGAAGAACGAACGGAGCATAAGCTGCAGTGCTGTAGTTATAAAAACTCACACTGCACCTTTAAGGACTCATAGTCTTCCAGTGTCCCATCATGTCCAGCAGGTTGCAGTTACCTCAGTTCTTTTTACAGAGCCAAAGAGAGTATGAAAATAGAATGTGCATCAATCATTTTAGTTTTTTCCACTGGGTAGGAGGGCAGGTTGCTTATGATTTCAATAGAGATTCCATAAGAGAGAACTAGGATTACAGGTAAGAACCCATTCCTTCTCTCTCAGGGGATCACCATTGATAATCATAGGCACTGATAGAATAGCAAGCTCATTCCTACCAACGGAGGTGGAAAAGGAAAAGGCGATCTATCTAATTAGCTAAGCAAAGAGATTCCTTAGGGAAGTGATTTTAAGCAATAGTGCCTGGTAAAAAGTGTAAACAGACCACTATGCGACTGCATTACAGATTTCTACAATAGGAATGTTCCTTATTAAAGCAGCTGTCCCTCTGGTAGAAAGAGCCTTCTGTCTACCAGCCAGGGTCTGTTTGCTTTCTAATAGCACAATAGAATGCAAAAGACTTTCCACTGTTAAGATGTGGCTAGGCCTTTACGTAAAGGGCCATAATTTATGAACAATTGCTTGGATTTTCGAATATCTTTTGTTTTGTCTTTGGAAAATGTTAAAACTCCTCTGATAACTAAAGTGGTGAGAGATCTTCCTGCACAGAAACAATCAAAAGAGAATGCAGCACACACTGAAAGAGGAAAAACGAGGAGAGATAAAGATATTTCTCCTCGTTGTGCCTCCCTCACACCTCCCCTGGGGAGGGATCAGTTTTTGGAGCGGTCTCAGATTAACGATTTCTTGTAAATCTTGGACAGTGTCAATATGCCATGGATGTTGCTGGGAACACCCCCAGCAACACCCATCGCACGCCCCTTTAATGCAGAAAACTGCATTAAAGGGGACAATATTTAAGAGGCAGCCTCAAGCCAAAAAAGTGGCTTAATGCTGCCTCATAAATATGGGGCAGGCTCCTGCGCCACAGAACATCACAAAAAGTGACTTTCCAACAGCGCAAGGGGCCCTAAGATTTTAGGCAGTTTTTGAGTCACAAAAGTGACACAAAACAATGCAAAATCACCTATTTACCTTCCAGCGTAAAACCGGTTTTAAGCTGCAAAATCACTTGAAAGGAACACAAAGCTCTGCATAGCGCTGCTTTGCTTTACTTAGCGCCAAGGGGGGTATACCATGGGGGGGAGGTGGGGGCATGGGCATTTCAATGCAACCACCCAAGGTGTCTGACGCTGTGCCCTATTTACTTAAAAAGTAGACAAGGTTTAGCATCAGATAATAGCGCCCATTTCAAATAGGCGCCGCGAAGGACTTGCATGTGTGCTGCCCTGTTTAGCACACATACAAGATGGTAAAAGTTTTAAAGTTAGTCTAAGCATAGTATTTTGTACTGGAAAGGTATAGTTCCAGTACAAAACCTAGGCTAGACTCACGCAGACCCCCTTGCACTATGGAACAAAGGTGTGTGCATGGCACATGGCAGCAGATATCTGCGCCTGCGCTAGGGAGAGAGGAGGAGAGTGCCATATTTCTGTAAATATGGCGCTCTCCTTATCTCTCCCCAAGCAGCGCAGCATTGGCAGCTTGATGATAATTTTGTAAATCTGGGCACAGGTGTGTTAACTATTTCACTCTTTGTTAAATTTCAGCAGGTCAAACTGCTGGAATTTAACAGTGGAAAAGAGTACGGTATCATCTGTACCATGCAGATTTTTGTACGGTAAGCACCAAAAGCTGCATGTTATTGCTGAGGAACTTGTAATAGGTATAATCACCGAATGTAAACTAGGCCTGGACAGGCCGGTCCTTTCTTTCTATGTGCAGAGTTTTCAGCCAGACTGGTCTTTCCTATCTTTTAATGTGTGGAGTTCTCCGCTGGAAGTGCAGAGTCTCTGCAGTTGTAAAGTTACTATTAAATCGTAGTTTGTGAATGCCAAAAAAGAGTACATTTTCACAAATGTGTAAGTTTACCTTCGTGAATCGGGCCCTTTACTCTAGATTTACACCTGTTCTTGCACTGTCACTTGTGGCACTGGCACTGCCACTAGTGGATGGAAAAAAGTGTCATCAATCTACTTTTGCAGGAGTCTGACTTGGACTAGAGGGCAGAAACTAACTATATGTTCATTTATCATTTTGCAACAGTCAATAACATTGGTGAGAAGCTCTGGCTCATCAGCTTCGTAAACATCTTGAAGGGCACCAGTTACTAGATGCCAGCTAGATGAGTTTAAGGTCTGGTTTAGGCACTGAGACTGTCTCTGTGGCTGTACTGAATGACATCAGATAGGATTACAATGATGGGATTTCCAGCTACCTCATCCTGCTGTTGAGGTTGTGCCATCCTGTTACCTCCAAATGAGGATCTTGAAAAAAAGCCTTCTTTTTATTCTGTGCCACTTGAAAGCTCGTGTTTTTAACACTACTACAAATACCGGAATAACCTACACCAATGCATCCTATGTTGACCTTTCTAAGTAATCATTTCCCAAGTTTCAAGGCATTCAATATACAGCAGCGTAACTTTTCATGTTTTATAGGTAATTTGATAGGTACTCTAAAGCACGCCCTAAACTGCACTGTTTGCCACTTTCTAGAAGGACTCATTATAAGCTTCACTGGTTTGACCACAGAGCCAATAAAGAAAAAGGTCCCAGGCTGCGTAAGTGTTCATTTTGACTCTTCCCACCTTCTATCAATCCTACGACTTAGAAAGGCTTGGTGAGGGGGGCTGGGGTGAGGGGTGTTTGCCTTCTCTTTTGCTGCTTTCTCTATTTGGAATGCACTCCGTCTTGGCCTGCACAAAACAGAGAGCCATTCTATGTTTAGAAAGGCTCATAAAATTTATCCATTTCATTGATTATTTTCACATCCTATCTGATATTAGTTTAGCGCCAAGAAACCCTAATGCGTTCGGTATACTTTACAAGTAAAAACTCAACTCATACCTTGCATGTATAGGTTTTCAATATATTTAGTGTGTGCCCTCAAGCACTAAATGCAGGGTCAGTGGTAATGTTGAAGAAATTGAGCAGAAATACGGGGTTGTAGGTCTTGTCCTTTGGTGATGGAGGTTGATCACGTGTGATAGCTCAGGTGTCTGATCCCTGATCTAAGGGTAGATTGAGGGATAGCCCAGCTATGTGAAGACTGAATATATCATTGATGTTCAAACAGAGGCATACCTCTGCTGCCTAAGCAAACACCTCTGTGATAAGTTTCTCAGAGTGCATTGCATGACGGATGTACAATCTAAAGTCTGTACACCCGCACTATCCTTGAGTCGGCATAGCATCGCTGTGTTCTACCTCTTCAAACTTTCGAAGTTTGCCAGCAAAATACTTGTGACACCTTATTCTGCTGTCAAACCAAGGGGCATACTTACAAGCCCCTATCGCCATACGAGCGTCACTTAACAACACATTCCAGCACAGAAACATTAATTCCCCTTAATGCATGCACCCTTGCATGAAGGTGTAAGGGTGCCTGCATTGGCGCTAGGCAGCTAAATTAGCACCACTGCAGGGGGAAACGCAAGGCTGCACAGTATTGTTGTAAATACAGTGCTTTCCTGCGTTTCAGAAGTGGCAGAACGCAGCATTAAGCCAAGGAGGCTAACGTCGGGCTCCGCAACTTCCTTGTAAATATGCCCCCAAGTCTGGATCTATCAAGAGCCGCATAACTTTTATATTGTTTATAAATGGTTATCAGAGCAAGAACATTGCACACAGAAAACCCTGCTTTCTACAATACTTGTTCAAGTGTTAGAATGACAAATTGGTAGCCATGTTGTCTGCTGGGGTCTCTCTTGTTCCCCATTTAAGGTTGTCCCATTCTCCACCCAGGCCAAGCTAATTGCTATAATTAGTATATCATTTTAGGAACTGCCAATACAGAGAATATGCTCATTCTCAAAGGAATTTTGGAGAGATTTGTAACAAATGTTGCCTTTTATAATGAACACTGCCCTTGCAGGGTTTATCCACAACATTGATATTCTAGTGGTTTAGTCACTTTGTGTGCTGGGGCTCCTCAGAACAGAATTGAAAGCAGCATGGTTCTTATTATAACATATGATGTTGAGAGGCACTATTTCTGTTGGAATCACCTCTTTGCAGGACATTGCACATAAGCCACACACTGTATGTGTGCTGCAGCATGAACACATACTTATATCTTTTGTGTACCATGTGTTGCAAAGTTAGTTAAATGCAGTTACCTTTTTGGGCCAGTTCTGTAGGTAGCTTTCTGTATGGCTGTAGCTCAGGCACCACATATCAGAACTGCTCAGTGTGGGGGATAAAAACAACTATTTTATTTTGATTTGATTTAGAATAGCACAGATTCCTGCCAGTAATCAACTGATTGGCATCCAAGTATTCAATGTAAGGAGGAATGAAAGATGCATTAGGAACAAACCTGGGACTTGCCAATCATGCATCCCGAAGTCAGTCACATTAACCCCTTCAGTGCCCATGACGAGCTGGACTCGTCATGGGCCGCGGTTGCGCTGTGCCCATGACGAGTCCAGCTCGTCATAGACCCCGCCCGCTAATGAAAGGCGCGGCACAGGGCGGGGAAAGGGGCGGGCACTGAAGGGGTTAACCTAGTAAGCTCAATATTCTGATACAAGTACGTGTGCGGCCTCAAAAAAGCATATGTTACAAAGTCCTGATGAGCAGACACAAATTGTACTTTTGGTCAACAGTCAGACAGAAGCTTCTTTCTGAAGATAGTTAAAAACATTTCATGAAGTCATTGGCATTCTACAGAAGACATTTGATGGGAATTGTCAAAAAGTGTCAAGACGCTAAAGTAAGTTTGTGAAAAATGACTCTAAAGTATTTTGTATAGAAATAGTGGAAGCTGTTTTTTAATGATCCCTGTCAGTAGTTTGTAAACATGTTCAAATCCCCTAAAACTCGTTCGTTGTAGCCATATGGGTCTTGACCAGAATGTTTAACATACACAATGTGCCTCTCTATTTTCTTGTATTGTCGAACAGTTCCTGCTAATTCAGTAAGACAGTACATTAAGGCAACATAAGCGTCAAAACTATGGGGATTGAGTCCACTCATCAGAATAAGTTGGCCTGATTCATGGCTAGCTCACTGCGCACCATCTGGAATCCTAAACCTCACAGGGTACCGGATTGTGTCTGCAACCTCAGAACATGACGACCCTAATTCTCCCTAGGAAATTGTAGAAACAGATCTAACATTTCATTGTTATCTCAGGTATTCCCAAAGGAGACACAAGAAGTACACACATTGGCATTTCAAACATTTTTAAGCAATTGGATTCTTGGGTAAAATATATGCGCTGCAATGATGAGTAGAAGGAAACAGAGCATTTTAACCAGCATTTCAAGAATGGTGAAAAAGATGAAGAATTCAACCATTATAATTGTTGCATTGATTATATGAATACATATAATTGTAATCTTACCTAGTACTTCCTATCCTTGAGAGCACAGGGTGAATGGGTTCTGCCAGATACCTAGGAGTGGTCTAACTCCCTATTTACATGTGTTCGTGCTTGATCTGGTAGCCAGTCTGGTATAGAATAGGCTGCCGCCCCTCTGAGGATAGTGGAGCAATTTAGCTGGGCTGGGATTCAGGGACGGGCCAACCATGACAATTCATGGAAATGCTCCTCCTCCGAACTAAGGCTCTTCCAGTTTATATAAAGAAAACTGGACTCATTCACACTATGCCTGAGTTTAGATCCTGCTGTCATTGTTGATTCTACAATTCAGAGCTGTCTCCAAACAGACAACAATATTCAAGGACAGTTTGTGCAGTGTACTTGGTCCTTGGGCAAAATGTACGATGGTATGATAATGTATCTACGAAGAAATGTACATGTTAGCAAAACTCTTTGTAAGTACACTATTACATGCAAGCACACAAGCAAAATGTGCTAAAAGTCATTGTCTAAATATATGTCAACTTCAAACATGAACATGTAGAAAATGGGAGCCTTTGTGCACAGGCCTATTTACCTCACAACAGCATTGGCTCTAAGGACACCTCCACCTCAACATTTGTAGTCTTAGCCCCACGCCTCCGCAGAAGTTCATGTCTAGTTGCACCCGTGAGCTACGGCATCACGTCGCAGAAGTATGAGTATACAGAATAGATGATTGTGATAGTCAGTCATGGTTACATGAGAGCGGGCAGTTTCCGTAAAACACGAAGCAAAGAAAACACATTTCAGATGAACCTGAAGCCTGTGCGTGCGACCTCTGAAATGCCATACCCTGTGAAATGACACAGATCATTCTCACATCACACAAAATAATGTGAAGTCACACAGATTGGGGGCGGAAAAAGTATCCATTTGTGATAAATGCTCACCACCTGAACAGAAGTATAGATGAAGAAGGAATTACAGAGAGAATGAAAACAACATTAAAAAACATAAGTAACACCACACAGGGTGGCCATGCGCTCCGTGATGGCATCATGTTTCCAATCTTGAGATTCCATTTCACTCACAAACGCGTTCTGGAAGTTGTAGACTTACTTTACAACGAAAAACGTGGGTTGACTGTATCTGACTACAAGTGACTGTTGGTTGGAAACACACCGAACAGTTGACATTAGGTTATTTGGTCACCTACCCACATAGCAAAACAGTGGTTATTACATGATCATATGCAACTATGCCTTGCAGCCTGTGTGGTCCTTGTCAACAAAAGGGTGGTTACCCCTAGGCACAAACCGACTCCAACAGTCTTGTGCCCACGGCCTCCACAGGCTCTTCAAGATGGCGGCAGGTTCACCGTATGAGGGATGTGCTGGCCTACATGCAGAGGCGTAGCTAGAGCTTGTGGCACCCGGGGCTATCCCTCAGATTGCCGCCCCTGGGGGGGGGGGGGTTGCTGGGGAAAAAAGACGCCAAGCACTTGTAAGAGGACCGAGAGACACGTAGTATTGCCGCTAATAGTTGCATCGATCATGCAAGTTACATGCACATACATGACACGGTCCAAATCTACACAGTTGAACACACCAGTGACTGGTAGTACAAAAGAGAACACACAGACTGCATGGTCTATCTGGGGACTCAGAAAAACCGCATGTGACATCCATCAGAGAGCTGCATGAACAATTACCTGGTAATCCCCTCAGCACAATGCGAACATGCACATACATGACACTGTTCAGGGATCCATCATCTACAGCTCACATTAAATGACCATTCATCATGGTCCCCCCATTAAAGCAGTGCACTTTGTGATCTGCATGGTACATGTTCTTTGCAGCAGGCATATTAACCCTCTTTGCTACCTTTCCAGGAGTCAACCCTTCCACTAGAAAAAACTCGGATCTCTGTCTAGGAAGAACATAAATCACCGAAGTTATCATGACATTTTTATTGTTTCTGAAAATTGCTGGAGGCCAGGAAGGTGGTAGCAAGTTTTTTTTAAACCTTAATATACTTGCAAACACCACGCAACCACCCGAAATAGGTACCCAGTGCGGTCACACCGTTTGCACTGCCCTAACCTGCTCAAGGTTCATGTGACCTCAGTGACAGAGTCACAGTGACTGGATCACTGTTGCTCTAGGTTGTGCTGCTTCGTAGGCCTGCCCGCAAGACTGGAGATGAACTTCAGTATGGATTGTGGTGGACAGGCCTTCAAGGTTAACTCACAATTGACACCACTAGGGTACACCTGCTTGTGCTAAGACATCAAGTCTTCTAAGGTCTAGTGGGGCTTTGTAAGGTCTAGCATGGGAATTTGCTCCCTCAGTAGAGTGGTCTGGTGGACTGGTCATGAAGGCTGAACCCAGTTCCCCAATTCCAAATTCGACAGCTCTGGCCATAGTGCCACATCCTCTCCCCCACTGAACACCATACTACCCCACTGAGAGAAACTCGCACTGCCTTCAGCTAAAACCTAATTGTGCCCGCTATAAACACATGGATGTGGCTCAATTAAAATTATGCACTTGATAAGAGTAATATGCTGCCTACAAAAAAAAAAGTAAAAGCAAACACTCATAGGGAATGCAAGATTAAGTAAAGCATGTGAAATGTAAGCAGAAACAACATGGTTACCTTATGATCTCTCACTCACTATTCAGAAATCAGCGAGTGGTTTTACCTGAAAAGTTAAGGACATGACTACAGGGCCCTGAAGGGAACCGTTTCAATGTCCATTGCTGATATCCTTAATAAAGGTAAGCAGTATGGTTTAAAAAGACCACATCCATAAACAGAGCCATGGTACACATTTTGTTTTCCAATCCATCCATCAACCAGGTATTGCAGTACCTCCAGAATGGTGCACTTCCCCACCTGGGGACAACAACGCTGTTCAAAGAAAGACGAGAAAACAAAAGTAGCGCTTCACTACAAAGTCTGTAAAGTGAGGCTGATGTGTTTGGATGTGAATAAAACCAATCTGGCCACTTTGCAACCACTCTGTCTTGCTTTATTTAGTTATGTATTTATTTTTCATATTTAAAACCTTCTATTTCTCTCCATCCCGCTGCACTTTGGAATAGAAAAATGTCAGAAAAAGGGCATTTCCCGCAAGAGTGTTTTTCTTTTTTGGATCCATTTCACAGGGAAGCAACTAAATAAAAGAAGGAAAGAGGTTGTGAACCGTTTCTTCAAGTTACGGTTTCAGTAAGTGAGGAGCAAGACAGAAAGAGAGGGAATAATATGAAGAGAGGGGGGGGGGACAGCTGCCAGCACAAACCAGCATTGGCATAGGACCTTGTAAGTGTTTAGCCATGCAACAGTTGCATAACTAAATACTTATAAGGTCCCAAAAGCGAGACCTATTGGCTATGCCAAGGGGCCATGGGGCCACGAAAGTGATCGCGATCAAACATCAGAGCGGCCGTGAAAGTGAAAGTAATCCCGGTCAAGCGCGGCGCAGGCCCGCGCACATGCACTGTAGCTCTAGGCTGGCCTGTAGCACTTTTTGGAGCCTTCTCAAAAAGTCTAGCCAGACCAGCACATGCGCTGGGTCAGGCGAGACCTAAAAAGAAGGGGACATTGCCCGAGTCCTAGTGCCGCCTGGGGTGGACCGCCCCCCCCCCCCCCCCCCCTAGCTACGCCGCTACCTACATGGAAAGTTCGAGACTTCCCGGCAGGCTGTTGCAATTAATAAGCGCTGGAATAAACAAATAAATAAATTCCCACCCAGTTTATAGCCCTGCAGAGCTAGAAAATTGTAAATACATAAATACATTCCTAACGAATCCCCGGTGGCAGTCGCAGAATGCAAAATTATGAGATGCATATTAATATCTGGTTGAAATGAAAACCGGATCAGTGCTTCAGTGGCATCCTTAAATTATGTATTTGCATCTCAAATCAGTAAAAAAAAAAGCGGGAGTTTGGGAGAGAAGGGTCAGCAAAGGCAAGAGGAGGGCACAACTGGGTATGAATTTAGGGGTGCAGTGGTGGGGGCGGGCAATCTTTAACTGACTGGCCACTTCTTTTAACCGTCCCCTCCCACTCTTTGCATGCAAAGATCTTTTAAAAAAAATAATCAACAAAATATTCATTACTAAGAGAGACTGTATTGACCAAACACTCTGTTTTTGCAATATTTATACTTTGATTTTATGAACTGATTAACAATTTAACTCAATTTAATAAAAGTTAACATTTTCACATTTTTCCCCTACCTTTCTTGCTCATTCTTTTTTTCCCCCCACAAGTCTTCCATTTCCACTAATTCCATTCCCTCTTCAATCTTCATATATTAATAATAATACACATGGAACATATATTTAGCATTGTAAACAGAATTGCATCCTGACGCTTCAGAATAGGTATTACTACATCCTGACTGACCAGAAGTGGTTAATTGAACTCATGAAGTATAAAATGCTCTGCCGGTAATCTCACTCAGCAGTCTCGAGACACATTACTGTGGTGGACGCTGAACTGACTGTGCTAACTTAGCAAGTTTTGCTTATTTTTCTTCTCCTTGACCCGCTTTTTATAGTTTTTCCTTCCTGTTTCTCTTTCTGCAAACTAATAAAAAGATAACTAAAAATAAGCAGGCAGAGGTTTGTCAGCAGAAGAAAAGAGTCCACGCATCACTGGACATGTCCCAAAAACGGTACATCGCACAACAAGCTCTGGATGAAATACCACAGAACTGTTATCCCCGATAAATAAATAAAACCTGCTCTAAGAGCACTCTATGAACACTATAACCCCGATTCACAATGGTATTTGTGCACCTAAGTTCAACGCAGTGTTGTAGGTCGCGGTTTCGAGTGCCACTGCATCGTGTGGCACTGTATGGCTAAAACGTGGTTCATGACTTCGCCTAGGAGAGAATGGGACAGGCTTTACCAACTTTCCACGTTTTCCTATTTTTTAATGTATTAAATGAATTTACCTTTACCCTATGTTTTTTGATTATCCCTTGGCCCTAACCTATTTATGTTATTTACTTTTAATAATGTAATGTTGCACGACGTAGAGGTGTTGATGTAGTGCCTCAGGATGTAGTAGCCATATTGTAGTGGGGCTATAAAGTGTGCAAGTCACAGCATTTGCGCAGGAAAAATCCTATCCCTGGTTTGGTGGAAATCTATTACAGTGGGAGCTTATAGGGGCGTTTGTGGGTGAGTTGGCTTCCACTCACACGTTAAGGGGCATTCACCAAATATTTGTAGGTAGTTTCCCACTTGAACAAGTCTTGGAAAACAGGCAAGTTCATCTCCAGAGAACCTGAAAATAAGAGAGCAGTCTGCTCAGAAACTGGAAGCATTACAGTTCTCATGATGAATGTCCCATAAGGCACCCCATCTTTCATGTCCTTATACTTTCACATCACTGCTCATCCTGGAGCTCGAAGCGGCCAAAGGCATCTTTCTCACAGTCAACTGTCCCAAAAGGACAGAACCCTGCTTCCTTAGCGAGTTCAGTGACGCGCACCACAAAGTTGCCTATCTGCTCCTTGCGAAGGTCCACCATGTACCTGGAGAATTGAGAAAAAGAATGAGACTGCTTAAGACCATTCAGACACCTTCCCTAAAAAAACAGAAAAGTGATTTCAGGATCTTTTCCATAACTGCAGAAAGAAAAGTTACCAACTCCTAACAGTAGCTTTGCAGTTTAAAATGGCGATACCCTAGGATGCTTTACACATTTCACCCATCCCACAGTTGAACTGAAACGTGCATTGTGCTTCATTCTCAAATGTTTTCTTTGAATGCATCATCAACAATGGTTGTGCTTGTGATGAGACCCCAGAAGGATGTCGGCCAGTATTCCAGTGCCTCGTCTTTAGACTTGTCGCTGCACGACAAACCCTCATTCATGAGGCCTCTTATCCCGGGGAGACAGGGTGCTTCCCATGTGAAAGGAGCCTGCCTTCAAACTGCTCAACTACTTTTACAGGGAGCAACTGTTTTCTTTTTTGCAGAACGAATTGTTATAGATGTCCATGCTTTGCATAGAGTAGATGAAGGTGCATGCTTAATGTACGAGCAGGGCAAATGTAATGTATGAGTACAGTAAAATACATGCTGCTTCCGCCTTGAATCGGTGTCAGCACAGTAGTGCCTCGCAAAGGTGTATATGGCACGCCAATGTGCCGCTGTGCATATCTTGGAGAATGGTGTTAATCATGGACGATTCTTGCCCTTCAGCCTAAGTGGAGAGTGCTCTAGATTATTTCTGACATGGCTGTGCTGTATTCTTGTACCATGTTGGATACAAGGCCCACTCTCTCTATGCACACCAGCTTTACTGATTGGAATTCTCTTGTTTTTATTTAGATACAATACAAACAAATGTTTAGATTCCCTACACTGCTTGAACTTACCTAGTTTGTATACAACTGCTTTACGGATATATAGTATAGAAATTACTATGTGCACCTATAAGTCATCACGCTGGGGTTACAATGGGAAAGCCAAAGGGCGCTAGCTATTGTCTTTACCAATGCTTGTTGCCACTGGGGCGTGGATTTGTGATGACTTTTCATGAGAGAATTTGAATTTGAGAGAATTTACCACCTGTTATGAAATGAGCACTAGATCTTCCCAGAGCACCACCTGCGTGTCATCATTCCTGGAGTGACGTCATAGAATGTGACGTTGGAAGCTAGAAGAGTGCGAGGTAGCCTAAGGCACTCCCATCACTGTTGGAGATTGTGATGTCTGGCAGCCACTGTCTTCAAGAAGGATCCCATTCTTGCCTATGGGGGAAATGCCCAAGGACCTACAAGGATTCACAGAAAGGATTTATCTGTGCTGGTATTAGATGTGTTCATTTAAAATCCCATATTTGGCAATCATTATACCATCAGGACTGTGTAGTTCTGCCTTTTCTGAGAGGCATTTATTTCTGACCAGCTGGCAGTGTAAGTAAAGATGCACACGTGAAAACAGAGAATGCAAAAACATCTTTTGTACAAATATATTCGTTTGATTTTGAAGCTTGTGAAGGTATTTAACTGTGCATACAGGTCCACGGTGCTGAGTGTAGTAGGGTCTTTGGGAGGAAATCATGTGTGGTTTATACTTTGGGTGATGGTTATAAGCATCGCTCGTGTGAACGCCTTTCTGCCATGTCTGAAGAGTTGTTGCTCTTCATGTTGTACTTGTCAACTGTGTTTCACTCCTCTTGGTATCTCCTCCATTCTACAGATGGTGATCTTCCAAGGTACACGGAAGTGGCTGTTTTCGGGGGCCACACCAAAGAGCCCTTCTCATTTTTAGTAGCTCTATGGTGTTTATAAGGTTCATTGTCACAGCCGTCTGTAGACTCCTCTTGATGGTATTTTGGTTAAGCCATCTTGGCCTTGAGTTCAGCACAAGATGCCACATTGAGTAGCAGATGCCAAGGTAGGCTCTGGACACACAATCCTAGATCTATGGAAACCATAAGTTACACAGGAAGGACAACATTTAGGGTCTCCAAATTAAGAGTTGCCTGCCAGCCCAGTAGACATCTCATAACACTGGCAGAAATCACAGTCACGGCAGTTCCTTTTAATGTATTAAAAGTTTGAAAGACAGTACTGGTACTGTCCATCAATTTTTAACATGTTTTTGTATTTTCAAAAACCAAACCCCAAAGCATCATTTTGTTTTTAAAAATACAAAAATGAATGATCCTAAAAATCACCTTGGGAGCGGTCTCCCGTGGTGTGGGGGTCATTTTGCATTTTTCACTGCAAAATTACCTGGTGGTTAAGGGCAGTGAAAACTGGCCATTCGACCACCCACTCTAAATCGGGTGGGCTATCAAATTGCCAATCCCCGGACGGCCCTTACTCCACGGGCCAACAGAGGAGTATGTCAGCGACATGCGGACTGATCTGTAAATCAGGTGGGTGGACCTTCAAATTCGTGAAGAGAGGGTACCCTGTTGCTGTTGCAACAGGGTACCCTCTCAGCCAAACTCTAAACAGAGTTTTTTTTACCCATAACCCAAAAACAAATTTGTTTTTGAACCTGAAAGTGCACAATGTTATAAACCTTCTAAAAGGGCGTTTTTCGATGTCAATTTCTTAAACAACTGCCCCAAATAACAAGGATGAGATCAGTCTCGGCCATTGATAATTTATCTATTTATTTTTTATAGCAAGGGCATTAGCCAATAGAATGTGAGAGCACATTTCATTGAAGGGATGGAGGAGGGCAAATTTGCTTTTCAATAAGTTAAATCATTATATAACATTTACATACATTTGGTTATCACCAAGCTTATAATGGTGCTAGCTAAAATAATAAACAACCAGAACCTCCAACAGAACACAGACACTCTGGTCTGCAACAAAATTGAATGGACTGGGAGCAGGACGACTCAGACGATGTGGGGAAACCCGATACAAACACTTCGACGTGAACTTTCAAACTATTGCTGTGCCTTTACTTACGCTGGCCCGTCTCTACTGAATATCTGAAGGTAACGTGAAATATTGAAATATATTCATCTGAATTACGCTTTTACAGGACTTTGGAATTGGCAATACTTAGAGGAATTGAAGAACCGTGGCAGTAATCTGGTGTGCTGTACCGTGTTCTACAATCATTGGTATAACTTTACAGTGCCCTGAAGAAGCCCTTGTTGTAGGGCAAAGTGTGTTGGCTGGCAGCGCCCATATGATATATACGAATTTGAAATAAGGAATCCCCTGTTCGCATTGGGAACCGTGGACTGAAAACATTGAAATGTGGACTCTTCGTTTGTGATCATATTGCCTCTCATCTTGTTGGGTGTAAGGGTTACCTGATCCCAGCAGCGCTGAGAGGCCATATTAATGGCAATATAGTGCTATAGAAATCTCTGATAAAATAAGATAACATTACATAACGTGTCAAGAGGTAGTCATTGGTTTCAGGAGTATATTTTTCTGAGTATTCATTCAGATTAAGAGTAAACAGTTGAGTTTAAATTCAGTAGAGGATCATGATGTGTCCAGCCGGTTTAGGAGTGAGAGGTCCTCATTACAAGGCTGTTCAAATTTGGTGCAAGGATACTAAGATTCCGACAATCACACGTTTTCTCCCTGGAATGCAGAATAACATATGTAACCCAAGTTACCAGGTCCTTTTTGGTGTGTTTTTCCCCCTATTATGATGAGAAAACTGCAGACATTGTCAGCGGGACATGTGGGTTGGGGTGTTGAGATGGGTGGGCAGGGTGGGTTTGTGCGTGTTTTGGGGGGAGCACGGCCTGCTCCATCAAGTACTGCTACAAGGGTTGGATGAGTGCCTGGCTGGGGTGCTGCCCATAGCCCCCTGCCCCTACAGCTGTAAAAACTGGCCTAGAGTTTCTGGGCATGGAATTATAGAGTTTGGAGATTGCAGACCTGATAAATCCAAACCCACAGAGACTTAGTTGTGGCTGGTAAAACTTAACTTGAGTGATTGCTATGGGCATGGCCACTGGAATTATGCAATTATGCGGCTGTGGCATATTTTCCATAAATATGGATGTGCTACATTTGACACATAATTCATCATCTACTGCATAATCTGCAGATTTAAAAAAAAAACATAGTTGTTTCTAGGTCAAACGGATCAAAAGTTACTAATAGCGTGGTGGCACGCGTTCCAGTGTAATGGAAAACCCTTTGCAATGGTTGACTGGTCATCTTTCAACTGCTTATTGCTGTATTTGTGACTTAAATTGTTAGGAACAAGGTGAGATCTTTGCCCAGACAATATTACCATGTGTAAAAATGGCAAAATAATGAACTAATGCTATCACAAAACGTGCCACATTATGCCACATAATTTGCCGTTTCTTGCAGCATAGCTTAGTCAACACTGCCACATAAATTGGCCTTCTTTGCCGCACAATTCCAGTGACCCTGACTATGGGTGAAATTCCTTAACTCCCAATAAGGGCTCAAACGTTTTGTCAGTCGAGATTTGAAGATTCTCCATAAAAAACGCAATGGGGAAAAAAGAAGCGATATAAAGATGGTGCATTGTTCAAAGTGGTGGAGGTCATTGTGGATTTAGATCTTACACATCACTATTGTCTACGCAGACAAAACAAGCATTTGCAATGCAATAGGTCTCGCATTTACGAGAGTTTGAGCTATTGGCATTGTAAATGACAATGCCTTTTATTTATGCTTTGTTTTTAAAACAGATAACTAAAAGGCATTGTCATTTACAATGCCAATAGCTTAAACTCTCACTAATGCGAGACCCATTGTATTGCAAATGCGCTCGTGCTATAAAAATAAAAAAATCGTTACGAGGGAGCATTTCCAGAAGGCAGGACAAAGCTATTTGAGAAAATAGCGCTTGGAGGCTGTAATTAAAGCCTACCGAGTAACAACACACGTAACAGAAGGTGTCGCCATGGGAGGTTAAAAAATAAGACAGGCAGTACTAAGGAGGAACTACTAAGCCTATTGACCAATGAACAGTCACAGTTTACCGTAGCCAATGACACAAGCCAATGATAAATGAGGGCAGAGAGTGGGCGGAGCTTCAAGTTCCTACCTGAATACAGCATGCCTCGCAGAGCAGTGCATACGCTGCCCAGGCTCGACCTAAAAAACACAATTCTACAGTCCTTCTTTGTTCCTGCGCTAGATGTACGAGGCAGAGCCATGTGCAGAAAACGGTTTCCCAAACCTTGAGGCTTGGTGTTACAAAACCCAGAGTAGAACTCAAAGGAGACAAAGAGACAGCAGAAACAAAAATATGATCAACAATTAAGATGTCAACACAACAATCCATGGCAATTTGACTTGAAACCGAAATCGGTGTTAAGGACTCCTTGGAACCATATGCAGACTGAAGACCTTCGTGAACATCTAGCAAAATGAAGCACTACATGAATAAAACAAATGAACCACCCAGGATCTCTTTTGACCCCACACGGGATAGGACGGTACTACACACACACCACTCCAATAGAATCATAGGGCTGCCAGGTCAGAGGCAAGCCTCTGAGACTTTCTTGCACAATAAATGTGACCAGGATAAGAAGAACAGGCTGTGGGGATCTCTTTTTCACAAGTGAAGCAAACCACAAAGATAATGCTGGAGAATTCTAAGCGCACTAATAATGAATTTCCCTGCAGGTAAGGCTGGAGCTTCCTGCATAGAACAGCTGAATATAACACGATTCAATCAAGCATGCTGTTGAGTCACTGAGTGACTCACAAACTTGCTGCATAATTAAGTATTAGTTCCATATAATTGGTCAAAGTTGTAACTGAATGCTTATTTTCCAAGGCTCAGGTCTTTATTGGCGCATTAGAGTGCTAGCGACAGGCAAATAAATGGGCAACCTTGGAAATGCCCAAAGGACCCTCCTGGAGTAAAATAGGATCTGCTAATGGTCACAGGCAGGAGTCAGCTGGGCCTGTGGTGCCATAACAGTCCAGTAGAATTCAGTGGGGCCTATAAGGGCAAGCAGGGCCTACTGTGTATGTCTGGACCTGCTCCTTAGAAGGTGGAGGTACAGCACAAGCGCAGACATAAAGAGTTCCTGTGATGAGCATGTGCAGCACTAGGAAACAATAACACCAAATTACTGTGCAGGTTTTGTGTCCATGTCTGGTAAAGCAGACTTTCTCTCACCTGTATCGCCACACTTGAATGAAAATATACGCAAGGAGTAGGAAATGGCATGCCTGCTCCAGGCAATCACAATAGAGCCCCAACTGAAGGTTGTCAATAGTCTACGGGGTTCCAATACAGGTTAACACTTTATAATCTGTCCATTTTACGCTCAGGACCTCAGGCTGAAGCGAAGGGCACTAAAGATTCTCTTTTAGGTGGGACTTCCCTTTGAGGGAGTTAACTAGCACGTCACCTCAATGTAAATAGCTTTAATCCCATTTTAACACTAGGATGTATGAGGCCATATATGAAAGCATACGATTGCTCACACTCCAGTGGAGAGAGTTCGTCATTAGAGTAGTGTACATCTAATGACCATTGTGGCCTTTAGTTTGAAAGTGTGAATGGGGGTGCTGAATATGGTCTACTGTGAGGCTAGCTTTAAAATGGAGGGGACTTGCATCAAACAGCCCGACAGAACTGATTATTATTTTCATATAAACTATCAAAAATGTGCAAGACATCAAAAGGATCTTAACTGGCACATTTCAGATCCAGATTGGTAACTGGTAATTTAACTGGCGATCCGGCCACTTACTTACTAATGCACTCGGTTGGAAATGGATGAACACCATTGTTAGAAGGTGGTTCTGACACTATGGGCCGCCCGGATTTTTTGATTTTTGAGCACCTAATTGTTGAGCTTTTACTGTGGGGGAGCCTCATAAGTTGGGACTCACCCACAGTGAACTCAGGATGTAAGAGACAGCATGGGGATTTTACTGGTGTTCCCCTGGCTTGACCAGGCCACTGCGCAGCAGCTGGAGTAAGGGACACCGGGCTGGTTACATGCAGACACATGTGTACATACGTGTGCACACGTGTACGGGCAGCTCAGGGGAGATTCCTAGCGTGTGCAGTCCAGGAGCAGCTACAAAGTGAATGGTTTGGCAGGACTTATGCAGTATTGGGTGGAATAGGCTTTATTCACTGGAAACATGCCAGGGAAGTCAGTGTGTCTTACTGTGTTTTCACTTCATTATTTCCCTAAGGGAATGTGGGGCCCATGGCTAAATTAACTTCCACAAGGCCTACAGTTTCCAGACATGCACTAAAGTCCATTGTATTGGAGGTGAAAAGAAGTATTCTGCAGAGTCCAAAGTCATATTTGTACTGCTTTTGGGTCATCCAGAACTGTCATATTTCTGTGAGCCAGCCAGGACCAGACCCAGGCTGAGGGCTGACCTCAGCTGGATGGATTGATAACCTTTCTTCCACAAGCCTCCACGAAGGGAAGATGGGAGGGTCTGCAGGCCAATCCATCAACTGCTGTCGCTGGGTGCCAGGTACGGGCTGCACCAAGGAGGGAAGGCAGCAGCCCAAGGAGGGAAGGCAGCGTGGAAGGAGTTGGGTTTCAGAGGCCATGTGGCCAGAGACACTGGACGAGGCCATTTTGCACAAACACAGAGGCTGGACAAGAAGGAGGGAGCAGGGGCAGGAAAAGTGATGTGTCGCTGTTTGATAGGACCAGCAGGCACTTCCTGTCAGCCCCCTACTCAACTTTTAAAAAGTGCTTGCACAGGAAGAGAAGCTCTCTCTGGGGTGTGGTCGGCAGAGGCAGAAGGTGCTGGAGCCTGGCGCAATGGGCAGTTGGAAGGAGAGACCCCCTGACTGCCCCCAGGACCCTACCAGCACCAGAAGGAAAGCCCAGGACCGGTGCGCAGGAGCAGTGGCCCCAGCGCAGGGAGAAGAGGGGCCCAGAGCCAGGCGAACGGCTGGCGCAGGGAGCCAGTGAAGACCGTTCCCTGCAGAAGGCATCCCCTTGGAGACCCTGAGGGAAGAGGAGAGTGTTCCCAGTGGCGGGGGCTGGTGAGTCCCAGAAGGAGAGCCTGGCGAGAGGCTGGCGCAGGGAGCCAGCGAAGACAGCACCCTGCTGAATCAGAGACCCTGAGGGAAGAGGAGAGTGTTCCCAGTGGCGGGGGCTGGTGAGTCCCAGAAGGAGAGCCTGGCGAGAGGCTGGCGCAGGGAGCCAGCGAAGACAGCACCCTGCTGAATCAGAGACCCTGAGGGAAGAGGAGAGTGTTCCCAGTGGCGGGGGCTGGTAAAGAGGAGCATGAAGTGCCCCATAATGTCTCGCCAGGAATTTGGAAATCTGCTGTTTTGGTGCTTTGTGGCCCCCAGAGGAGAGGGGCCACCCTCACTTGTGAAAAGGTGCTGGGGGAGCGGCTGGGGGAGCACAGTCTTTCCCCCCCCCAGCACGAAGAAATCTGCCATTTTTGTGCCTGGTGGCCTCCAGAGGAGGGGGTCAACCTCATCTGTGAAAAGGGGTGCAGGGGGGCGGCAGGAGCACCGCAGTCTCCCCCCAGCATAAAGAAGAACAGTCCACCCCTAAGTTTCACGGGGCATCTGGAAGAATAACCCCTCAAGGGCTCAGCAGAAGGGCTGAGTTGGGGATGTCTGGAGAAGAGCATACCCTGGAGGTGAAGTGGTGTAATTGCACCGAAATGCATTTACTATTGGTTATTTCTTTTTAGGTGGACTGAAAGTCACATGTGTAAAGTGAAGTACCTGTGTAAGGTGATGTTAAGCTAAATGGAGTTATGTTGCTGGACCCTCCTGCTAGGGGGTCTGGCTGTATTTACGTAATCCCATGCTTTTGTGATTCCTTTTAAAGGGAAGAGGCACACGGCAGGAGAAGTGTAGTTGACAGGAGTACTTCTTTTGAAGGGACTGTAAGTCACATGTGTAAGGAGATGTCATAGGCCAAGTGGGGCTATGTGGCCAGGCAGTCCTGCTAGGGTGTTTGGCTGTATATGAGCAATCCTGTGATTTCATCTGTGATGCCCTAAGGGGCTGTAATTGCAATGCATTCAAATGATCAACCAAGGTGATGAGTACTGTCATTCTAAAGTGTGCGTAAACATGGATTCTTGCTGCTGCACTTAGGTGAAGACCCCAGACTGCTAGCCCTTAAGATATAGAGGTGCCTACTTTATGGTCAGTAGGAGATGCTTAGTCAGGGTCATGTGTCACCAAGGCAGGTTTACCCCTTTTTAATGCTTGTGGAGGTAATGGGGTGGGTCGCCACTGGGATGGTGCCAGTGCGCAGGGCCCTCGCTCCAGGTTATGTTCAACTAACTGCATTGGGGGCAAGTTGCTGTGCATACATGGGAGTGGTGGTACTAGACCCCACCCCCCCTGCGGGAGGGGTGGAGATGTTATGCAATGTCACAAAGTAATTCCAACAGCTTATGTATATTTGTAAATTGGTGCATGGTATTGAGTAGTGTGTGTGTTTAATAAATGTACTCTTACTTTTATAAAGCAAAGTACAGACTGGACAATCAATTATTGAGTGTTATTTTTGTGCACCTGCAAATGGCGATTACTAGCCCACACCACCTCCCTTGAGTAAGCCTCAGACTGCTCTGCAACGCTACCCTCTGAGAGTCAGGCGCTACAATTGGGTGTTTGGTTCCCAGTGAAGGACAAATGTAGTCATGTTATTTGTGCAGGCCTCACAGATGCTGCCTCGTTTTCCAACAACCATTAACACATTTCAGGCACAAATCGCCTGGGTTGATAAGTGTGTGCTCAGGCATTTAGTACATCTTTCTTGTATTGCTATGATTGCTTTGCTTCTACAGCTCCACCTCTCAAGGCCACAACCAGTTGGATTCATGTTGCCTCCGTTTGCCACATTTAATATGTAAATGTGATCACTTGGAACACTCCCAGGCAGGTATCTATACTTGAGCTGCCAAAAACACTTAGAGGGTTGGTGGTCGTATAGTGTCACAGCTGTGCTTCCCGTGTAAGAACGCTGAGGTCTGGGGCAAACCCACGATTGCTGCTCAGTGGCACTGCTTTACGAGACACTGATAAACACAAACACACAGGACATTGCAAACAAAAATCAATGAGCTGGTTTTACAGTACAGTGCAGTGCCCCCCACACAAACAAACACGCGGCAAATGAGCAAGAAACTGAAAAGCAATAACCCGTTCTCACGAGAGCTTTCGTGATTCTGCACCTTTTCTGTCTCGAAAAAATTAAGCAAAGGGCAGCTTCAACTAGCTAATGCCATCATCTCCCCGGACTATCTCTGCTGCATAGGTTGGAAGACAACTGAGGTGATATAAAAGAGCAAACAACGCCAGTGGCAACAAAGGTTACCGCGTGAAGTCGGTCCTGAAGCAGTCCGCCTTGAAAGTTTGAGGACTTGCCCCTGGAGTTCCGCTTCAATGCCAGAAACCTAATAACAGGGATTTCTGTTTTGAAATGCATGTGCTGGTACTGTTTACTAGATAATGTGTGTTTCCCAATGGAAAACTAGCTGGCACAGCAAATACAAAGAACAATGTGCGTGCCAACGCAAAACTATGTGGCACAGTGCATGCAGCACTTACAAATAAAGATTACTGGTCCTTCCATACCTGGAGCAGTACAGAAAGCACCAACAGATAGCCGGCTGGAGAAACAGAGGCCGACCATGGAGGGAAGGTGTCCTCGAACACCAAGTCTCAGCAGAGCTGCCCCCTCCTCGAGTTCTGGCAAGGGACCGGTACTGCCCCCTCCTCGCTGCTGCTACTGCTGCTAAGGATCCAGCACAGGCAGAGCTGCCAATCACAGCCTGGTGCCACCCTCGAGGGGGGAGGGTAGGCAGGCTGTCTGTCAGCACTACACAGTGATAGTTAGGTTTAACAATGTAACATTTCATGAGTATTTGTACAGCGCAAGTTCATTCCAAATGGCTTGGCGGCAGTGTTCTTGTGACCGATTTTATCGATCTCAGAAGGATGAAAAGCTCAGTAGGCCCCCTGAGATATTAGCACCTCTGACCATCATGTCAGGAAGAGAGTCACGCATCAGTCACTCACGCCTAATTTCGGACAGCTACGTTTTTACAGGCAGATCAAAGAAAACAGCTAACCCATAGATAAGAAATGACAAAAGGCACCCGGCCACCATACTTTGGATTGGGACGAGTGGGGCGTTCATCATGGATGCAGAGGTGGGAGAGGAGTCTGAGCCCGCAGGCTGTCAGCCTCGGAACACATCCGCCTTCCACTGCTTTTCCTGGGAGCCCCCACCACCAACTCTCCCGGTTTGGGTTCCGCTGCATTTTTTTTAATATATAAGTTTAAGGAAAAAAAGAGTTTAGGGGCTGCGCAAAAGTAAACAAAGGGGCGCGGTCGCCATTGTTGAAACTGTTTGGTTCCAGCAGTGTTAAAGAGCCCGCTGCAGTTTCAAACAAAGAAATTTGAAAACAACAGAGTTGGGCGGCCGCACAAAAGTGTATGCAGCCTCCATTGTGAAACTGAAAGGGCGCATGGTGCGCTGACAATAAAAATATTTGCAATGCCATAGCTCTCGCATTTAAATGCGAGACCTATGGCATTGCAAACAAGCAGCCGCCATTGTCCCTGCTCAATAAAGAAAAAGTACACGTACTGTGTAACAACCAAGTAAAGGGGCCAATAGCCATGGGAGGATATAAATGCCGACACAGTGGTATTAAGGATAGACTAACAAGCCTATTAAGGAATCAAACGCCAGCATTTACGAAGGACAAAGACACAAGCCAATGAAAAATGTGGGCGGGGCTTCTCCTCCATACTCTACCTACAACAGATTGCCAGGGCAGCGCTTGCGCGCTGGCTCAGGCTCGACCTAAAAACGTTCTGAAGTAAAGATAAATACATTTCCATCCAACCACTAGATAGCAGAAGTACACAAAGAAGGGAATCTATATTATTCCATGCTTCAAAACTAAATAATCCTTATTTCGTAGCGCTCTGCATGGCAAGGATATCTTTAAGGTTGGATGGAGGCAATAATTTCACCAAAACTTTAGGTCTAACGGTAGCGACATTGTTCATTCTTTAACGCACCACAGCATCACCATATGCACTGCACTAACATCTGAAGACACAGGACTGCATAATGTTAGGAACACTGTCCGAAGGCAGGCATAAACAGTGCTATACGAAGATAAAGGCTTCCGTTCTTAAGACAGATCAGCTGTCACGTAAAGTCACAAATCAGTCCACACTAAATTGTCAACACCAACATTGCTGTTATCAAAGCTACCCAGGCAAACCCCTCAATGATTTCCTCACTGGTGTCTCAGACTTCCAACAGCTTTAAGATTACTGATTAACCACCTGCCAGTCCAAAATGCTCTCCAAGCGAACATGAGGAATGTATTGCAATATGTCGTTTCCGTAAAAAATAAATAAAAGTGAACTTTATTGATACCACTCTTTAAGCCTTTTCTGGGACAATCTCCACACAACCACCATCAAAGTCACTATAAAATGACCTAATCTAAAAAACCGACCACTAAATGATGTATACAACCCTCTCTGGTACTTAAGGGCATAGCTGCTAATACAAGTGAATAACATACTATGGAAGTTAATTAAAACAAGCATCTGGCAAAGTCAACCGGTTGGGTTTGCTTGTGTTACTCAAAGTAGACACAAGGTGGCACCATTATTCAAGGCATTTCAAACTGTGAAGTCGAAAGTAACAATCCCCGCTTCACCAGCGACACATGCCTAAGTAAACTGTAAACTGCCATGGGTCTGGTAGTTTAGAATGTGTTCGGTTTACGCGATAACAGTTACAAATGTCTTTAACCAGGTGATAACAATTAAGTTACCACTGTTTAAGAAGTTTCTTGGTACAAACTAAATTTACATCCCATCCATGGACTATATATCGCTTATAGGATTTAAATACATATTTTCTTTAGTTTTTGCTGCTATGTCTGTTACTTTACATTTTCGATTTTCTAAACAGCACTCCTTCACTTTGTGTCTGAAATTAAAAACACAGACGTAGTTGACTAGACCTTTTAATGCCACTGCAATCCACAATTCAAGACTGCCCTTTGGAAAGGCCGGCCGAAGTCTTTCTTCTTAAAAACGATTGTTGCGCAGTCTACCCAAGTGGCAATGACAGAAACATCAACAAACGAAACCCCCAGAACTAGAGAATTGCGACTCCAAATCTCTCTACCAAAGTTGTTCAGTGACGGACAGGTGTGCACCATGCCAGTCTCTCTACCATAGCAAAATTATAATAGTTTCCCATACTGTAATGTTTAGTACTAGTCACCTCCAGTTTCAAATTCTTAGATCATATTATTTGCATTAGCGGTCGAGCCCTAAGCAGATAAAGCAGGTCCATGGTTGTCTGACAGTTTTGAGAGGCATTTGTGTTTCGTTCATATTGGGCCCGGACGGAATTTCAATTATGCCGGAGTAATTACAGGTTACTCTTTGACGCGGAATTACCTATAACTAAGCGATTACTCCTGCTCGCGTATCTGGGAGTAGTGTGGGTGGAAAAAATCCTACCACAAGAGCAGATTTAGCAAGCGGCCGCTCGCTATTTGTATTCTGTTGCATTTAACTCTATTTCTTATCGCAAAATGCATTCTTGCGTCCATTTCCGATGCAAGGAGGCACTTTTGCATCAAGAAATAGAACTAAACGCAGAATTACTATTCTCGGGTAATTATTCATACTCTTGCGTAATTCTCAGGTAATTCTGTGAGATTACGCTACTCTGAATTACGCGAGTAATGCCCACCCCTAGTTTAGATATACATTGCTCAGGGAGTCACACACTCACTTTACTGCAGAGGCTGGCGGCACCTAAACTTCGTTGCAGGAGCAGCTCGCTGCTAATGTTGGATACGGGGATCAGATATTCACTTCGTTATAGATGCCTGACTTTTATTTTGCTTCAGAGGCCACAGACTGACCTTGCTGAAATTGTTTTAACTTTACTACAGAAGCCATGCACTTATTTTCTTGCAAGGCTTGCACACTTACTTTGCTGCAGGGATCACACCCATACTTTGCTGCAGGATTCACTTGCTTATCCGCAGGGATCACAAAATTACTATGCTATAGGTGTCACTCTACTTTGCTGCATAGGTCACACCACTTTGCTGCTGGGGTCTCACACTTTGCGACGCGTTCGCACAGTAGCTTTGCTGAAGGTAGTGCACAAGTGCTTGACTGCAGGGTGAGCACACCTATTTTGCAGCAGGCATCGCACAATTACTTATGTTTTGCATGAGTGGAGGTCACATCTACTTTGCTGCAAGGTTATTTTGCTAAAGAGGTCACACATTTATTATACTACCAAGGTCACACAAGTATTTTGCTACAGGGTTTCCGCTCTTAAATTTATGCAGGGGTCGCAGATTTAGTTTTCCTGAAGGGAGCTTCCATACACTGCTCAGGTGTCTCACAACTACTTTGTGCAGGGTTCCCCTCTTACCTTGCGGAATGGAACCCACTATTACTTTGGTGCAAGGAGTCACAAACTTACAATTGCTTTGTTGCAGCGGTCACACGCTTACTTTGACAAGGCATTGCAGAACTGCGTAGCACCAGGGCCTGGCCATTTGAGTTGAATTAGCTGTCATTCAGGTAGAAAATCTACTAGAGCGTCAGCAAACCTACTTGAGCTCGAGAAGCAGCACTCTGACTGCGACTGCTCGAGACCACCCGATTTAGAAAACCATGCTAGGGGCGGCAAATCACGCTTGCGAGCTCGTGTTTCTAGAACCTGACAGGAAAAAAAATCCGCCACATGGCAATTGGCGGAACTTGGCCAGAACTCCACGTTACAAGAGTACTGTGGAGTGCCAAAATTCACCAATTCAATGGGCGGACCCCTACTTAAAAGGCCACATAATTAGATGCAGGTGTTGCACAATTACTTTGTTCAACTACTTAGATGCATGGTTGCCAAAGTTACTTTGCTGCCGGATTCACAGTTACTTTCTGCAGGGATCACACAATTACTTTGCTGCAGAGGGGGCAAACTTATGTTACTGCAGGGGCTACATATTAACTTTGCTGCAGGGGCAGCATACTTACTCGGCTGAAGACGTCACACACTTACTTTTCTGCATTAACTGCAGGCCTATTTTCCTTGAGTCGTAGCCTGTATACTTTGCCATAAGTGTCACGCACTTGTCTGTAGGACTACCACACTTATTACTTACCTACAGGGCTCCCACACTTACTTTGCTGGAGGAGCGGCAAGTTTTCTTTTCTGCAGGACCCCAGCACGTACGTTGCTGCAGGGCTCCCACACTTACTTTGCTGGAGGGGCGGCAAGTTTTATTTTCTGCAGGACCCCAACACCTACGTTGCTGGAGGTCTCCCACAATTTGCTGCAGAGGCGGCAAGCTTTCATTTCTGCGGGGCTCTCACCCTTACTTTACAGCAGACGTGGCAAACTAGATTTTCTGCAGGGCTCCCATACTTACTTTACTGCAGGTCTCCCACATCTCCCACACTTACTTTACTGCAGGGCTCCCATACTTACTTTACTGCAGGGCTCCCACACTTACTTTACTGCAGGGCTCCCACACTTACTGCAGGGCTCCCACACTTACTTACTGCAGGGCTCCCACACTTACTTACTGCAGGGCTCCCACACTTACTTACTGCAGGGCTCCCACACTTACTGCAGGGCTCCCACACTTACTTTACTGCAGAGCTCCCACACTTACTTTACTGCAGGGCTCCCACACTTACTTACTGCAGGGCTCCCACACTTACTTTACTGCAGGGCTCCCACACTTACTTTACTGCAGGTCTCCCATACTTACTTTGGTGCAGAGCCTGTATACTTACTTTGTCTGTTCCACTAGCAGGGTGGCCTTTGGAGCACAGATGAGCTTCAGCTCAGGCGTCAGCAGGTGAACCATGCTGGGGGAAAAGCAGAGAAAGATCATAAGACAGCCTTGCTGCCCACTCCCTCATTTCATTACAGTGCAGCCCTCCCTTGCGGCGCCCCTCCACAGGCACCTCTGCACAGCTCAACATTGGCCTGAGAAGGTTAGCATTGCTCCTCACAAACTCTTATGAAGCTCTGATAATGAAATTCAACCCTGACCTCAGTGAGCCAATACAACGCTTAAACGCCACCGTGATGTGTTAATGCACCTCAATCCTCACCTGCTGTACCCTTCCTAGCCAAGCACAAACCCCTCTGTACAGCTCAACACTGGCCTGAGAAGGTTAGCATTGCCCCACACACACACTTATGCAGCTCTGATAATGAAATTCAACCCTGACCTCAGTGAGCCAATACAACTCCCAAACACCATAGGGATATGCTAATGCACCTCAACCCTCACCTGCTGTACCCTTCCTAGCCAAGCACAAACCCCGCTGTACAGCTCAACACTGGCCTGAGAAGGTTAGCATTGCCCCACACACACTCTTATGCAGCTCTGATAATGAAATTCAACCCTGACCTCAGTGAGCCAATACAACTCCCAAACACCATAGGGTTATGCTAATGCACCTCAATCCTCACCTGCTGTACCCTTCCTAGCCAAGCACAAACCCCGCTGTACAGCTCAACACTGGCCTGAGAAGGTTAGCATTGCCCCACACACACTCTTATGCAGCTCTGATAATGAAATTCAACCCTGACCTCAGTGAGCCAATACAACGCTTAAACGCCACAGTGATGTGTTAATGCACCTCAATCCTCACCTGCTGTACCCTTCTTCGCCAAGCACGAGCCCCTCTGTACAGCTCAATTTTGACCTGACTTGGTCAGTAAAGCCACACACAGCACTATGCAGCTCTGCTAAAGAAATTAACTCCTGACCTCAGAGAGTCAATATTACCCCACACACCCATTGGGATGTGCTAAAGCACCTGAGTCCTCAGCTGCTCTGACAATGTATCTCCATCTTGACCCACAGTACCAGTAATGACGCAGAACATGTGCCTCTATAGTGCACTGCCAGTGAAACCCAGTCCTGGACCTAGAAGGCCAATGCTGCCGCATCAAGCCAACTTAACGGCACTCTGCCGGCCAACATACTATGTTGTTCCTCAGTTTTCTTTCAGTAAGTAGTACAATCGGACACACCAACACTGCTTGGCGAAGGCACCTCTGTCACGGGTAGGCAGGTCTGAATTGGAAGAGCCATGTACCATACAGATGATGCATCTCAGTCATAAATCTGTCATTCGAATACTGTGCCATAGCCATATAGAGTCATGCTGGACCTCTGTGTTGTCCCAGACACATTTGTTTCCCCAGAGTACCTCTAGTCTGATCATGGAAGCTCTAGTACTGGGAGCTCCACATCTGCTTCTGCTGAGGCACCTCCATCCTACCCACCAGCATCTCCAATGTTTAGATAGGTGCATTTGGACCTCGATCCGAATACCTACAGACCTTCCTTAATGGATGCCTGAGAGACCTCAGCTGTCGACTCAATCTCCAAAAAAGAAATTCTATGCACAAAGGGAGTGCTTAGGAAGTCCAAAGAAATTCATGTGAAAGTTCAGAATTCAATTGATGCTGGACGTTTCTTCAAATGCTTGTCTCATGAAATACGATCCTATTAGGTATCCAGTAAAGCGGGAGCCATAGCATGTTTCAATCAAAAAATGTCTGTATTCCTTTTTCACATCCAACAGCAGCCCAGCCAACGTGTTTTGTCCACAATGTTATCATGACTCAAAGCGAATAAAATATATATTTTTTTCATTTGCTATATAAAAAAATACATTTATGGACAAATATAAGAAAAAAACAGAGGATAACATCACAGTACATGTGGCTCACCATTGTGCCTATACAGATTTACATAAATTGCTTCAGTAAAACATACTATGACTCCCTACACCAACAAAAAACACACAAAAACATATAACATTATTTAATATACATCGTTTATCACATGATCTAGTATGCATAATAACTCTACATTAATAGGATTTTACTCAGTCCAACATCACTCTTATTGGGCAGAATATACATTGCCTGTATTTCATAACATGTGAAACGGAAGTATCCATACGTTTACCTTTAAACATGTTGTAATCCCGCGCTGCTCCAGGGAGGGATTTCCAAAATGGCGCCCGAGCTAGGGCAGCAGGAAAGTGAGGGCAGTACTCTAGCGGCCCCAGGAGACATGATGCAGATGTGTCAAGAAGGCGGAGGCAGCAACAGGCAGGAGAGAACGCCGGACGTGAGGAGAAGTGACGAAGGAAGACGCCAAGAAGGAGAAACGAACCATGGGGATCCAACAGTGATCATCAAGTGTAGAGGAGACATGCCGATGCTGCAGGGAGGAGAAAGAGGCCCCAGAGAGCCGGCAGGAAGCACCAAGGACCAAAGAACCAAAGGGCCAAGAGAACTGTCGCCGAAAGGCACTGCTGTCCGGTAAAGCCATCCCGGAAGAGAGAAGGGTGGCGTGACTCCCTCTGCCGCGACCCTGGGAGGCCTTGGCTCAAGGCAAGTATCCTTCCTGAATTTTCTTACGTTTGGTAGGTGGAGGCTGGAGCACAAGTAGGTTTTATACACACTGGTGTATAGAGCATGCCGCATGGAAAAGCACGATGACACTTCTGGGTGACGGTGAAGGGCTATTGTGTGTACCGGAATGAGACAAAGACGTCTTAACTTTTTATTTTCTTATGTTTTCTCTGAGGGATGTACACCAACCCTCTTCTTCTGATGGGACAAGAAGAAGCAGGAAAACGACTATCCAGAGCCAGTAACCCTGGAGAAAGGAGCCACATAGGTGTACAGTGAGGGAACTAACACCGCCAAGACTGTTTCTTCCCCACTTGAGATGTAGAGACACCTCTCCCAGGCTGGGCCCCCATCACATTGCCTTTTTGAACGATTAAACATATAGTAAACACCACTCTCTGTTTGAGCGTCCTATATAACCATGTGATATGGCCATTAGGGTCATTGTCAACATTGCTAAGTTAGCATGAGCTTTGCTGCCATGATGCTGCTTTTGGGCACGTTACTACATGACTTTCTGTTTATGCCTTTCACATGAGAACTGTCTGCTTTTCACATTCTCTGCTGAGTTCCTGGAGTTTAGTCTGAACACTATGTGCAAGGTCGATAAACAATGCCCCTTGTAATTCTGTTCTGGTCAGTCCCTAGCACCTAGGCATAACATGCTAAACACAGCTGCACTGCTGAAGACTCATGCTTTAATATTACGGGGATGCATGTTGTTTTAACACGCACTTGGAAAGAGCCCTTTCCATGGAGAAGAGCTATGCTGTTCCTATGATGTAAACCTTACATCCAGGCTTTAAGGTATGGGGTCTGCTGAAAAAGCCCAGAGATCTTCTTTCATATAATAAACGTCTTCCAGTCAAGGGGAGGGTGGTTAGGCCTTTTAGTCCTTTTTCCACTGTCTTTATATAATAACTTCCCACTTCGTACTCTATGGAATTGTAACAATGCTAATTGTTTTGAGTTTATGCATGTTGCTGCTGGCAGTGGCTCGGATACTGTATTATAGAGCACGATAGTTAAAATAAACATTTTAAACTATGACGGTGACTCTGCCAATTCCTAGTGTGGACAAGTACGAGAGAGCGAGCGAAAGGGTATGTCTTACCACCGCGATTCCGGTGAGAGTCGGGAGTGTTGTGTTCTGAGCTGTCTAAATATTTGTAACTTCATGATTTTTGGAGGAGAAAGAATGAGACACTATAGCTAGTTGGTTTTGGGATTTTGGGTACTATGGTGTTAGGTTGGTACACCCCTATACACCGAGGTCCTGTTTTCCTGCGCATAGTTCTGTGTAGGTGCAGAATCCCTGCCACAACCAAGTGATAACACATGTATAGTGTGTAAATATTACATAACGCTTTAGTTGGACAAAATGTACTACATTCTTAGCATAGATTGTTGCAAAAAGATATATTATATTTTATTAAAATTTAGCATACTTTCAATTAAGAAGCGTAAAAATTGTAGAAAGAACTAACATTACTTCTCAAATTCTTAAATCCCTTACATTAATTATGACCAAGTATAAAAATACCTGGAGAAACATCTTCCTGAACTATAACCTATACAACTAGTACCCAGCATATCTCCCCCTTACTCACTTTAGTTAAGTTAGTTTGGTGATTCCTCATCAATAGTGTGCACTAAATAATCAGTACACCCACAACTAGTTATATTAATTGGGACAAGGATCTGAATACATACCTTGATCCAATGCTGTTCTCATAGGCCCAACTGTGGATAAGGAACCTCTACTTTTTTGATTGCCTGCTCATAATTAATCTAAGCGATTTAACAATGGGAGAAGTAATGTTAGTTCTTTTTACATTTTTAAATCGAGAGAAGTCATGCAAAGTTTAAATAAAATATAATATAACGTAACATTTTGCAACAATCTGTTAGGAATTTAGTAAATTTTGGCCAGCTAAAGGCTTATGTAATAATTACATACTATACATGTTTGAAGGTAAATGTATGCATACTTCAGTTTCACAGTTTACAAAATACGGGCAATGTATATATAAAGTTCAATAAGAGTGATGATGGACTGAATACAATCCTATTAATGTAGAGTTACTGTAAGTACTAGATCATATGTGTAAAGTGATGCATATTCAATGATGTTATATGTTTTTGTGTGTTTTTTGTTGTTGTAGGGAGTCATAGTATGTTTTACGGAAGAACTTTATGTAAATCTGTATAGGCATGATGGTGAGCCGTATTTACTGTGATGTTGTCTTTCATTTTTCTTTCTTAGATTTGCACATAAATGTACACTTTATTAGCTTTCATCCCTGATGAAGTCCTATGATGGGGATGAAATGTGTTGGCTGGGCTGCTGTTGGATGTTACAAAAAGAATAAAGGACATTTTTGATTGAAACATTATACCCTTGCTCCCGCTTTGTTAGAGGGTTGAGTGCTACACTCATATACAGTGAGTACTAACACGTGTGCGGCCGATTGTTAGTCAATACTGCTCTCTCAAGCAGTATTTGTTGTGAACTCAATCTCTCAATATGACTTAAACTCTCCATGATCTCTCCTCATCCTACCAATCTTGGGCAAGTACTTGCCTGGAAAAAGTCACTTGCGAATCAAGAAAGCAGAGCTATCTCTCAACTGGATGTCACTAAAGAATGTCAACACAAATACTAGAGAGAGGTAGGGGTGATGCTTACCTGCAGGAGAAGGAGACGAGGTGAAAGAGCTTCTGGTACTTGCTCTTGTGGTGGAGATCCTTCACACAAGCCAGTGGCAGGAAGTGGATGTGCACATTTTTAGGGCAGATGGAATCTATAGGGAATGGAGGGAAGACATTCAAAGTTTGTTGCTGACAGGGAAGCTCTGCGCCTCAAAGGTATGCGAACACAGTGCTTAGACTCACATATGGGGATAAGATAATGACAAAAAAGTATCTGTCTCAAAGGTGTGCAGCCAGTGCTTAGGCTCTGGTAGGAAGATGATACGTTAATGACAGAGGCGCCGGACTCAAAGTTGTGCAGACACAGTGCTTAGGCTTAGACTCTGGTACAGGGATATGTTAATGACAAAGATGTACCTGTCTCAAAGTTGTGCAGACACAGTGCTTAGGCTTAGACTCTGGTACAGGAATATGTTAATGACAAAGATGTACCTGTCTCAAAGGTGTGCAGTCAGTGCTTAGGCTCTGGTAGGAGGATGATACGTTAATGACAGAGAGGCCCCGGACTCAAAGTTGTGCAGACACAGTGCTTAGGCTTAGACTCTGGTACAGGGATATGTTCATGACAAAGAGGTACCTGTCTCAAAGGTGCGCAGACACAGTGCTTAGGCCCTGGAATGGGGATATGTTAATGACAAATGACAACCAACCTCAAAGGTGAACTGACATAGTGCTTAGGTTCTGGTAGGAGGATGATATGTTAATGACAAAGAGGTACCTTTCGCAAAGGAATGCAGATAACTAACAAAGGCTCTGAAATGAGAATGGTATGCTGCTAACAGAGAAGCATCTCTACCCAAAGGGTTGTTGACATACTGAATGAGGTTCTGCATGTTGTGAACAGAGATGCTCCGAGGTCTCAATAATGTGACATAACGAAGCATTAGGCTCTTTTACTCTAACTGCTGGCTTACTGACACAATAGCTCTCAGCATCTTTCGTGTTGTGAAGATAGACTACATTAGGCCTGGTCCTAGAAATGATTTGTTAGTGATGGAAAAATTTACTGGCCACGAAAGGCTACTTTCTTGTAAAGGTTACTTTCTTGTAATTATGGGAATTTTAAGTAATTAGCTAGGAAGAACTCTATGTCTATGTCCGGAATCTAAAACACTCCAGTGTGCTTTATAACCCACAGAGTAACTCTTGCTCTGCAAGAAGGAGCTTGACCAGCAGTTCACACTGAAGCTTGGCTGAGGCACTAGATACCTTTTGAAAAAGTTCACTCGCCTTCGTCCTCAAACTGGAGGGCAGATTGTAAATTCAGTGACAATTCCTATGACGGAGAACAGCATGTACAAGTAACCTTTCCATCTCCATCATGAGACTGTAACTGATATTCTGAGGACTGAATATAATGCTCATCTCTATACTCATAGAAGGAAGTAATGTAGCAAAAGTGTAAAGGGAATAAGGGAATCAAGGAGCAAAGCCTTCAGCCCAAAGAGGTTTATATTATGTTTCTACTCAATATTGCCTGCACATATAGGTACTGATAAGTGTTGGCCAAGGGTCCATGGAAATTCACTGGACAATATTTAACCCCAAAGGGGTTGTAGTTTTCTTGACCCAAGAATATACATTTTAAGGCCTGTCAAGAAATCTTTAATCAGTGGGATGCTCAAGAAACGTTTTGGATGTACATTTTTTTAAGTTCAAAGATAACATCAAAGTTAATTTTTATGACAGACAACTGTTAACCAGAATAGGTAACTATAACAAGTAAGGTAATACTGTCCTTTCTTGTTATCTCACTGGGTTGATGGATTTTTTCTTACAAACTAGATGCATAATCTCTTCCATTTAAATGAGCTGGTTACCCAATGCAAAGACACCATGTTTATTTGAGGATGTTCATGCTGACTGGTGGACATCAGGAGTTAAGCTATCACGTTTTATGCTGTGTTACAGAATTAAGTCTCTGGACAGCAGGCCTGGTCTGCATGACAATATATTGCGTAGTTACTGCAATAAATTAAACTGAACTTTACAAAGAAAAAAAATATATATCTTCATGAGTATACTGAGTAACAGCGAGTTCAAGAGCAAACAGTACAATTGCATTATCAGACAATATCAGTTTACACTGGTAAGTTTTCCGAAAAACAGCAGTGCAGGTCTTAAACATTTCAATCTTTGTCCAATCTATTATATTTTTTCTGCATTTGAGCTATTGCAGTGGTATTCACACTCATAAGTAGGAAAACACAATACGTATAACATCTAATTGCATAAACTCTACAACCAAATGTGTGTGTGACTACCCAACTTATTCCGGAGAGGCGGTAGGGGGTTAATATCATTGTTAGACCACCGTTGGCCATCTATAGTGACAATTTACAGGAGAGAAACACCGGATATGGATGTCTGAAGGGGGCAATATGCCCCCTCCTCAGAGCCTCGCGTAATCGTGTAGTTGAGTAAGTATTTAGGGTGAGGTGTTATTAGAGTTAGTTTCCACTACCTCTAAATATCCCTGAGAATTTGGGAGGTTAGATGGGGTCGTCTTTCCAGGTGTGGAACACAGAGTTTTCTATTCATGGGGTCCACTTTGTGACTCCACTTGTCAGGAGCGGATGAAGCTGATGATAAATTTGGTTAACTTTTCTTGATATTGTAACTGAATTAGGTAGTGGTTCTGTGTTAATGAAGTTTAGATCTTGTGTAGATGCTCCATCAAGCAAATAAGGAGTTGCTGCTTTAGATGTAGCTTGCATTACAATATGTTTACTGTAGGGCTTTAACATGTATGGCTTATGGCTTGATCTTTTGGCTATCAAATGGGATGTAGAGCTTCAAAGCACACCAGGTAAGGACTTGCTCAACAATTAGTACGTGGTTAACTGGTATGTATGCATGTATGCATGCATATGGAGTTTCTATAGCACAAACTTAGTCAAAAGGCAGCACGAGTTGTACATGATCAAAGACAAGCGTGAAGACAAGGAGTAATAAGAGAAGAAGCTGGGCTCTGAATGGTAAACGCATTGTGTTGTACTGTTCTTTACAGAGGTGGGTCTTCAACTCTTACCTAAACTGGAGAAGCATTGAGGCAGTCCTGATAGATACAGGATATTGTTTCAGATCTTGGGTAAATAGAAAAGGCCTGCTGCCTTTTTTTCTTTTTCTTACACTTCTTAGTCTGCAATCTGATGGCGTCCTGGCTGCGGGTGTGTCAAGAACTGCCAGAGATGATGAGCTTTTCTGCAAGATAAACAGGGGTTGCTGCTCGTGATGGATTTGTAAATGATGCCGCTGGTTTTGAAAATGATGTGGACCAGCAAGGGGAGCCAATGGAGTTCCATCAGGGTGTGATCATCTTACTTCAGGCTCTGGATTAGATGTGCGGCAGCATGTAGGATGCCCCTAAGGGGCGCCAGTGTGGAGTCTGGGAGACCATAGAGTAGGGCAATACCAACATCCAGATACACAAGTACAACGGCGTGAACAGCAGTTATGAAGCTGCTTTCTGGAAGAAGTGGTTTGCCTTTCTTTAGAAGAGAGAGCTGATACCTGAAAGGGAGATTTTGACGGCACAGTGCCTTTATGTCATATGTAAGTGGGAGGTTCTTTTCCACGCCCACAAACTCGACATGGAGTGCTTTGATGTCACTGGTGATAGCAATTCTGGTAGGTTTCGGGTCTTCCATGTAACGTATCTTAACGTAAACATCAAAAGGGAAAGTTGGGAGTGACAGAACTAGTGCCCCCTTTGTCTTTTCAGGATTCCTTCATTACAGCAGTTAAGAAAGGCTTCTGGAAGCTTTGAGGTAGAAGCTGATGATAGAGAGTCGCAGTTCAGTGAAGGCTCTAGAATGACCCCTACCAAAGGGCTTAGTCTTTCTAGGTGCTGCAGAGCATCCACTGGCACAATGCATGCTGTGCCGTATGAAAGCAAGGGAGACACAGGCGACAAACACAATGAGGTGACGCTAACTAATTAATGAAGACATGATGGTGTCTATGGTACAAAGGCAATCAAAAACTAAATTCACTCGCTAAAACCACTGCAAGCGCACTATCTAAACTAAATATGACTAATGGTGCCAGAAAGTAAAGTAATGTGATTTGTTGATTAATTTAAATCATTACACTAATATAAGCTGCAATTTGCTGAAAAATTTAAAATCCACAATTCCTAACTTCTATCAATTTTTCCACAATCATGTTGAGTAATTTGATCCCTTTACAACTAAGATTAGAAATATCAAACATAAGAATTACACACAATTAATCATGCTTTAAAAACTATTAACCAAATAAAATCCCAGAAGTTATGAATAGCTAAATACTGTCCTACTCCTACAGCCCCACCATGTTTGGGGGGTGTACCCTTCCCAACCCGTAAAGGGATTTACCTCTTCCCAGGGGCGGCCTGTCATGTTAGCAGGGAGTAGGGCAGTCGGGACACAAGCACACACATAAACAATCACAATTGTGCATTCACACATGCATGCAAACACACATTCATTCATTCCCAACACTCACTCCTATATATTCAGGTTGGGAAGTGTTTGTAGAGGAGACTGGGTATACCCATAAACTCAGTGTTCCAGTGAACTCATGAGGAAAATTGCACCCTGGAATGCCTACTGCCTGAGTAAGATTTACTCAAGTCAATATTACACAATCATGGGGTGATAGTGTGAGTAATTAAAATCATTTTTGAGTGCAAGGTTACATTTTGTGAGCATCTTGCCCTTGTAAATAGAGACATTTGCTCATGCAAGTCAAGCTTCCATGTGGCTATAGCTAAGTGAGTCAGGTCCGTCACTGGGAGCACTCACCATTATGTCCCCATAATAGTTTTAGAAACTTGTATTGAATAAAATAAATCAATACCACCATTATTAAATGTTTCATCTTGTAGGAATTAATGTTCCTCAGCTTCTCAGCTGAGCACCCCTTGGAATGGTACCGCTGACACCTCGTGGAATAGCAACATCTGTTATTTATTCAGCAGAGTGCTCCGTTGAATGTATTTATCTTACAAAGCAGAACGTGTAATGTCCCCACTTCCACTGGCAGCTACAGATGCCGCTTTTACGACCTCAGAGTCCAGGGGTAGCGAGGCAAGTCAGGACTTGCAGCTGCTACATCTGGCGACCCCCAAATACCTCTATGAAGAAGCGTTTGAAGCAACATGCAACAGCCTCAGTCACAACCTCCTGGGGTTATGGAGGGAGATTGCACTGCGAGCTTTTAGAAATGAGCAGGGAAGGGGGGCAAGGAGATATGCCATGAAATGATTGTCAATGACAAAGAGTAATCGTATTGAGATCTATTCTAAGCCACAGAGCAGCATCAAGAAGGAAGCTGCAGAAGTGAGAGTGGACAATGAACCAGTGACGTCATGAGGCACTGGCAGGCAGCAATAACAGATTAGTAAATGGGGGCTCGATAGCACAACGCAGTAGGAAATACAAGAAACAATCAGCTTATCACAAACCTAATGACATCATCTTTGAGAGTTTCTCAAATATCAGATTTTATCTACCATGTAGGAAAACAAAGGATGAAATAGGAAACCTTGCTCATGTCTGGAGAATCTTGTGCTTAAGCCTTCATAACGTTTTTTGGAGAAAAGCTATCCAGGTCAGATTTACGTTGTTTTTCCCACAAGCTGGGGATTCCAAAGATAGCCAGGCTTCTCCTGGAGGAAGAAAATAGGCACAATATAGCAAAGTGTTTTTTTTTTGTTGGGGGGGAGAGGAGTGATGTGCAAGAAAGTGAATATGTTTTGATATGCTATGAACACCATCTTCGCAGCTTTCAGAAGAAAGCAATTGTCACTTTTTTTAACCACAGTTTACAACAAGTTTGAAGTGGTAGAAGTTTTTTCCTGTTTTGTTCATTTCTACCTACGTGCAGTTTGTGGTGGAATCAGGTGTAAATCCCATGGGTGAACCCAGGAAGCTATACATTTGTAAAAAACGAAACAAAGTTCTGAATTCTGCGAAGGGTCATCTGTATACATCGCTAATGGGTTTCCACAAATAAACTAATACTTGCAGTAAAAAAAATTGAAAAAATAAAAATAGGCGCAAAGTTTTCATCTGTAATTTATTGCCCCTATGGCTGATTTACAAAAGTAGTATACTGTTCTATCCGCCACACCTTTCTAGTCGCAGAAATATATAGTGTTTGTCTGTTGTCCATAAACCTGTGCTACCCAGAGTCAACAACTGAGCTGCAGTTTATAAGGTTATTTCATCGTGTATCGGCGGCAGTGCACAGGTTTTCTGCTAAAGGCATGTGACAATGTGTTCTGCAGACCCGCCACATGTTCCACTGCTAGAATGATTTGGTGACGTCAATCTCAGTGTTTTCGGATACAGATTGTTTGATTTAGCTCCATCTTGCTTTTTTTGTGATACCAAGTGGTCATATTTACCTTTCTTACCACCACCTCTTGTTGCGAGATCAGCGACACAAAGGCCTTCATGCCCAACCTGAGTGCCATGAGTCCCAGAATATTTATATCCAGATTTTGCTCTTGAGGGGTCCAGAGACGGTTCCCACACAACTGGGATCTGCTTCCAATATATGTTTAGCTGTTCCTGCATGTTCCTCACCCTCCAGCAACATTGTGAAATTAAGAGGATGCAATAAGCCATCATTCCCAGCAAAATTCTGTATTTTTTTTACTGTGACTTTAGTCATTGCTGTGGTGCCGTGGCCCAAATGTATCATTCTTTCTTTGTTCCAAGGTCGGGCAAGCTTTCCTGGCAGACAAACAGATGTTTGCCACTAAAAATAAAATCTGCTGAGCTGGAGTGCGTACAGATGGAGTGTCAGACCTCTTTTATAACAAATTTAGCGTTAGATCTGGTGTTTCTGGGGGTTGGCACAATAAAGAGCTTTGATGAGCCACTTATTCACATATGACTCCTAATCAACAGGGGAGAGGCCCTCGGGTCTCTCCACTAATCAACCTCCAATTCACACATGAGGAAGTGATTGGGCAATAAACGCCAGCAAAAGTGGAAAGGCCCCGGGTCCGGACGGGGTGCCTATTGATTTATTTAAGTCTAATCCCCCACTTTGGACCCTGTTAATAACACGGGTCCTCCAAGCATGCTGTGCGAAGGGTTTTATCAAGACTTGGGCGCAGTCAATAATAGTACCTATCTTTAAGAAGGGGGACCGGGAAAGTCCTGCCTGTTACCGCCCTATCTATTTAATAGAGTCGCTGATGAAGGCGGCAGGTAGGATAGTTTTAAATCGACTTCAAAGCTGGGCTGAGGAATCTAATGTTTTAGCTGATGTCCAATACGGTTTTAGGCAGGGCTTAGAAGCCACGGAACAGGTTCTCAATCTTAGTATTTTAATAGGAAAATATACCCAGGCAAAAGCAGGGAAATTTTATTTAGCATTCGTGGACTTCACAGTCGCTTTTGATTGTGTTATTCATTGTAAATTATGGGATATTTTGGTGGAATTAAAGGTGAACCCACTACTGGTACAGTTTCTGAGGCAATTGTACAGTGGGGCAACTGCCAGGGTTCGATATGGAACCAAGGGGGAATGTACCGTGACGTTTAAAGTAGAGAGGGGGGTCAGAGAGGGCTGCGTCCTTGCGCCATTCTCTTTTACACGTTACACAAACACCTTGGAACAAGTGATGGTGGCAAGGGTGAGCGATCAACCATATATTAATAAACGCCCAATAGTCTCCCTTCTCTATGCAGATGACGCAGTACTGATGGCCCGTACACAGCTGGGCTTACAAAGAGCCCTTGCCTCCTACACCACCTATATGGATAACCAGAGTTTAAAATTAAACGCTAAAAAAACATGTTATGAGTTGTGGCAAAGGGAGACAAAAATGCATGACCCTACCCCTTGGGGAAAGTAGGGTAAAATCCACTAAAATGTTCACATATCTGGGGATCTTATTTGACGGCACTGGTTCTTGGCGAGAGGCTGTTAAAAGCAGGAGTCTTCTCTTTATGAAATCAACAGCAGCGGTGGCCAACTTAGCAAAAAAACTGAGAAAAAGGCCCCCCGAAACACTCCTTAGGATATATAAGGCAAAATGTGTGAGTATTGCCATTTTAGGGGTGGGCGTGTGGGGTTTTTATGACTCTTATTCTATTCAGTGTGTTGAGAATGCTTTTTTAAAGTTTATTTTAGCTGTACCTAGCTGTACTCCTGTTTATAACTGCAACAGCGAGCTGGGCATTCCATTTATTGCAGATGTCATCAAACCCCAGCCAGTGTTACTCTGGCATAGGATTTGGACTTCTACTAGTACGGGCCTGAATCGAGAAATAATTAAGGACTCAATGAAGCTGGATCACGCGACCAAGATCACCTGGTTAAAATATATTTTAAAAATTATGCGTGATCTTGGGCATCCTGAGTACTATAATTGCCCTGAGTCTATACATTCTATTTCCAGGAAGGAGTTAAAAAAAATTAGTATGAGTCACCTGGAGGCAAATAGACATGCGCTGGAAAATAATAAGCAAACAGTTGTGCAGCATCAATTGATTTTAACAACATATGAAATTCAGCCTTATTTATTATGTTGTCTAAGTGGATATGACAGATGTGTGTTAATGCGTTTTAGATTTGGGATTTTTTATCGATTAATCAGCTACCCTGACAGGAATGACTGGTCAGGAGAGTTATGTTGTTGCCCCTGCGACGATCTATCACCACAATCTACAATACATGTGGTACTTTTTTGCAAATTTTATACAAAAGAAAGAGCGAGATTGATTTTGCCTCTTCTGAGGGCAGGGGGATGGAGGCAATGTCGACCAGCCTTCTTATATTTGCAATTACTGGATCAATCAATCAATCAATCGCATTTATAAAGCGCGCTACTCACCCATCAAGGGTCTCAAGGCGCTGGGAGGGGGGGGGGGTCAGTGCTCGAAGAGCCAGGTCTTGAGCTGCCTTCTGAAGGAGAGGTGGTCAGGTATGGCGCGAAGGTGGCTGGGCAGAGAGTTCCAGGTCTTCGCTGCTAGAAAAGAGAAGGATCTTCCTCCGGCGGTGGCTTTGCGGATGCGGGGTACGGCTGCCAGGGCCTGTCCGGTGGAGCGCAGAGTGCGCGGGGGAGTGTAGAAGGAGACGCGGTTGTTGATGAGTTTGGGTCCGAGGTTGTGAAGGGCTTTGTGTGCGTGGGTGAGTAGTCGGAAGGTGATCCGCTTGTTGACGGGTAGCCAATGGAGTTTTTTCAGGTGTCCAGAGATGTGGTGGTGGCGAAGGATGTCCAGGATGAGTCTTGCGGCATCGTTCTGGATCCGTTGGAGTTTCCTCTGCAGCTTGGTGGTGATGCCGGCGTACAGGGTGTTCCCGTAGTCCAAGCGGCTGGTGACGAGGGCGTGGGTGACGGTCTTCCTGGTGTCGGTGGGGATCCAGCGGAAGATCTTGCGGAGCATGCGGAGGGTGTTGAAACATGCCGAGGTCACAGAGTTCACCTGTCTGGTCATGGTGAGGGAAGAGTCCAGGATGAAGCCGAGGTTGCGCGCGTGGTCGGTGAGTTGGGGAGTTCTGCCTAGGGCGGGGGGCCACCAGGAGTCATCCCATGCGGTGGGAGTGGGGCCGAGGATGAGGACCTCCGTTTTGTCTGTGTTCAGTTTCAGACGGCTGTCTGTCATCCAGTTCGCCACTTCCTTCATTCCTTCATGTAGTCTGGTCCTAGCTGATGTGGGGTTGTTAGTGAGGGATAAGATGAGCTGGGTGTCGTCGGCGTATGATATAAGGTCGAGTCCGTGTTTGCGTGCGATGTTCGCCAGGGGGGTCATGTAGACGTTGGAGAGTGGGGCTGAGGGAGGATCCTTGAGGTACGCCGCAGATGATCTCCGTGGCTGTGGATCTGAAGGGGGAAGGCGGACTCTCTGAGTCCTTCCGGAGAGGAAGGAGACGATCCATTCCAGGGCCTTGCTTCTGATGCCGGCGTTGCTGAGGCGGCGTATCAGGGTGCGGTGGCAGACCGTGTCGAAGGCTGCAGAGAGGTCCAGGAGTATGAGGGCCACGGTCTCTCCCTTGTCGGTCAGGGCTCTGATGTCGTCCGTTGCTGCGATCAGGGCGGTTTCGGTGCTGTGGTTGGCCCTGAAACCAAACTGTGTGGGGTCGAGGGAGTCGTTGGTTTCCAGGGCGTTGGTGAGTTGAGCGTTGACGATTTTCTCAATCACTTTGGCGGGGAACGGCAGGAGAGAGATGGGCCGGAAGTTTTTGAGTTCGGTGGGGTCTGCTGTAGGTTTCTTTAAGAGGGTGTTGAGCTCTGCGTGTTTCCAGCTCTCCGGGAAGGTGGCGGCGGTGAGGGAGGCGTTGATGACGTCTCGGAGGTGCGGTGCGATGATGTCGTCGGCCTTGTTGTAGATGTGGTGCGGGCAGGGGTCCGATGGGGATCCGAAGTGGATCGAGTTCATTATGCGGGTGGTCTCCTCGGTGGTGGTAGGGTTCCAGGTGAGGATGGTGGTGGTGTCGGTGGCGGGTTCCGGAGGGGGGCTCGTGTCGGCGGTCGGGAAGCTGTTGTATATGTCGGTGATCTTGTGGTGGAAGAAGGTTGCGAGGGAGTCGCAGAGGTCCTGTGAGGGAGGGATGGAGTTGTTTTCTGCTTCCGGGTTGGAGAGCTCTTTGACGATGCCAAATAGTTCCTTGCTGTTGTGGGCGTTGTTGTCAAGTCTGTTCCGGTAGGCTGTTTTTCGTGCGGCGCGGAGGTGTTGGTGGTTATGGCGGGTGGCGTCCTTGAGAGCTGACATGTTCTCTTCGGTCTGGTTAAGGCGCCACGTCTTCTCGCGGGCGCAGCATTCTTTCTTGGAGTTCTTGAGGTTGGGGGTGAACCAGGAGTTTTTCTTGTGGTTGTTGGTGCTGGCTTGAGTCTTCAGGGGGGCCAGGAGGTTGGCGCAGTCGGAGATCCAGTTTGTGAGGTTGTTGGCGGCTACGTTGGGGTCGGTGGTGCTGGTGGGTTGGTTCTGGGAGAGGGTTGATGCGAGCTGTTCCGTGGTGATACGATTCCAGTGTCTTCTTGGTGGTTGCTGGGTGTGGTGGGGCACGGTGGTCTTCTTGAAGATGAAGTGGACGCAGCTGTGGTCCGACCAGGTGAGTTCGGTGGTGTGGCTGAAGGTGATGTGTTTGCTGGAGGAGAAGATGGGGTCGAGCGTGTGTCCGGCGTCGTGGGTGGGGGTGTTGACTAGCTGATTCAGTCCCAGGTTGGTGAGGTTGTCCAGTAAGGCGGTGGTGTTGTTGTCGGTGAGGTTCTCCAGGTGAAAGTTGAGGTCTCCTAGGAGGATGTAGTCGGTGGATGAGAGTGCGTGAGGGTTGACGAAGTCTGCGATGTCTTCGCTGAACTTGGTGCGAGGTCCTGGTGGTCTGTACATGAGGGTGCCTCTGAGGGTGGTTTTGGGGTCGCTGTGGATCATGAAGTGGAGGTGTTCGGCGTCGGGGAGTGAGTTGTCGGTGTCGGTCGAGATGCGGATGGAGTTTTTGTGTGCGATGGCGATGCCTCCTCCGATGCGGTTGGTGCGGTCTTTCCGGATGATTTTGTAGCCGTCGGGGATGGCTATGGCGATGTCGGGTGCCGAGGAGGGGTTCATCCAGGTCTCGGTGAGGAAGGCGATGTCCGGGTTCGTAGAGTTGATGAGGTTCCACAGTTCGATGGCGTGCCTGTGGATGGATCGGGTGTTGACCAGGATGCAGTGGAGGTTGTTTCCGGGGGAGTAGTTCTTGGCGGGAGCGGAGTGGGTTCGGAGGCAGGTGAAGCGGCAGTTGCTGCAGGTGAAGGGTCCGTGGGTACGTTTCGGGGTGGCGCAGTAGCAGCCCGGCGTGCGGCCGGGGTTGAGGTTGGCGAGGAAGGCGGAGTCGTAGGTCAGGCGGGGGGCGCAGGGGCCAGAGGTTCGGGTGCGGGGCGCGGTCCAGGCGCGGACGGGCGCAGACGGGCTTGCCTTAGGCGCGCCCGGGGTAGCCGGGGAGGCGGGGACAGCTGGGAGGCGGGAGGAGGTCGGGTAGGGGGGAAAAAGAGCGGGAAAAGCGGCGAAGGGCCTCGGGGAGGCGAGGAGGCCCAAAAAAGCGGAAAAGTACCTAGAAGGGGTACAAAAGCCGGAAAAGCGAGAAAAAAACGACAAAAAGTGGCGGAAGGACGGAGGGGGACGGCGGGGGCACGAGGGGCAGCAGGCACTCAGGGATACAAAAGCAAGGGGAGCACGATCACAACGGGGAAAGCAGGCACTCAGGGATACAGAAGGCAAGGGGAGCGCGATCACACGGGGAAAGCAGGCACTCTGGGATACAAAAAAGCAAAAGGGGACGCGATCATACACAGGGGAAAAAGGCAGACACTCTGGGGGACAGTCGGCACAACAACAGAGCAGAAGGCAGGCACAGAGGATCTGGTGGCGCCGCGAGGGCAGGGGAGCGACCTACCCTGGGGTCAAAGGTCGCTACCACTGCCTCGCAGCGGCCGCCATATAAGGGGTAGCCGGGGAGGCGGGGACAGCTGGGAGGCGGGAGGAGGGCGGGTAGGGGGGAAAAAGAGCGGGAAAAGCGGCGAAGGGCCTCGGGGAGGCGAGGAGGCCCGAAAAAGCGGAAAAGTACCTAGAAGGGGTACAAAAGCCGGAAAAGCGAGAAAAAAACGACAAAAAGCGGCGGAAGGACGGAGGGGGACGGCGGAGGCACGAGGGGCAGCAGGCACTCAGGGATACAAAAGCAAGGGGAGCGCGATCACAACGGGGAAAGCAGGCACTCAGGGATACAGAAGGCAAGGGGAGCGCGATCACACGGGGAAAGCAGGCACTCTGGGATACAAAAAAGCAAAAGGGGACGCAATCATACACAGGGGAAAAAGGCAGACACTCTGGGGGACAGTCGGCACAACAACAGAGCAGAAGGCAGGCACAGAGGATCTGGTGGCGCCGCGAGGGCAGGGGAGCGACCTACCCTGGGGTCAAAGGATTTACTAAGTTAGTGCAATGGTCAGTTTTTTAAAAAGTGTACTTAGATCCAGGAAGAGTATTAGTGGTTAACTGTTATTGGGAATACAAATTAAGTAAACTGTGAGTGATGGTATTGTGAGTTATACACGATGTGTGAAATACCCCCCCCCACCTCTAAACATCTGAGTTAACTGTACTTCTTGGCCCTTTTTTAGAAAAAAATTAATTTTCGGGAAACATTGAATACCTTTACGTATTTTAATAGTGTGTAAAATGTCTTTTATCTGTTACGTCTGCTCTTCTGATTTTATCTGACTAAAATCGAATAAAGCTTATTTGAATTTGAAAATTTGACATATGACTCTCACCCCTTAACTTTGTAAAAGTGCTGCCACTGGAGCTAGGCATTTCATAAACATCCTTGGTGCTGATTTCAGGCCAAAGGGGTGCACTCTTAACTGAAAGAGGTAGTCATCCACAAAAAAGCTGGTATTTGTGATATTGTTGAGGTACTGGTAGGTGCAGTATGTGTCTTCCAGATGTATTGATATTAAAATTAATGCACTTGGTTGATGGATTGGAGAATATTCAACAGTGAGATGATCTGGGCGGTCTGCTTTTTTATGGATCTGTTTAATGCTCTCAAATTTGAAATGGGGCACCAATACCAAGCTGTCTTCTGAATTAAAAAAATACCTTCAATAAACGCCTTATTTGGAATTCTGCCACCAGCTTTATGGCCACTAGGTGAATCGTTTGATAATTTCTTATCATAGAGCCTCGAGATGCAAATGATGTTCCTCTCTTGGAGGTATCGTTGCCGATTTAGAAATTATCTTTCTTGTACGTGCATGCTCCAAAACGTGCAACACCCTATGGACTTATGTAACACCCTATGTCTTATGCTAGGCTGACAGATGTGCCTGTACCTTTTCCCATACAGGCATGGGCAGTGAAGAGGGTGAGTGGTCCAACAAGTGAAGCATGGAGGTTTGTCTTGGCCCCTGCTCGATGAAGGGCAATTATTTGTCTGTTGTCGTCCTCCAGACAGTCGTCTTCGTTACTGAGCAATAGGTTGATGTTTTGGATAGTATCTCTGCCTGCAAGGGTGGAAATGATTTGAAGCTCCTGGCTGGTATGAGCTTCGCTGGCTACAAGATTGTCTACTGCAATAACAGAAACCTTGTTTCTGTTGCAGCATCCCTAAGTACCTTGCTCTGTCTGTGTCAGTTTTAATCACCAGTAATATGTCATCCATGAGCTTGCCAAATAAGTGCTGACCGTTAAAAGGCCTGTCTAAGACTCCGAACTGACCTCTGGACAAAAGCCAGCCACATCTTCTCAAGACAGCTTCTTTTGCCATTTGCCAAAATCCCTGGTAATGCACATATGTACCAAAGCAAACAATGTTGATTCTCCATCTTTTAATATGGGCTTACCTGCTCTCGACCGTCGTCTAGGAGCTCGCCTATAGACAGAGCAATTTCATTCCAGAATTGTCTGCCAAATGAGATATGGTGGCACTTGCATTCGCTATTTTAATTGCAGTTGCTGCAAACATACTAATCATCTTTCCGCTGGTGTCCAACCTCTTTCCTTCATGATCCCTAGACACTAGATGAAGCAGCAGCGTTCTCTGGTCCCCTCTAGGCAGCCGTTGATATTACAGAGTCTGTCTTGATCTGATTCAAGGGACACTCTGGTGTCCCTCTGGTGCTCAACTTGGGAGATCACAGCTGAGCTGTAGCTGGATTGTGCATACATGCTAAATCTTCATCCTGTACATGGTTCAAGATAGTTAATGGCCGTATGGCTCATCTTTACTTGTCTTTAAAGTAAAATAAGAATCTCTACAGTCTAAATCGGGAAGCTGGATTGTTGTGGTGCTCTGTCAATTACATGTGACAATGGTAGAGTAGGTGTTGGTTCGGAGCTCTGGTATTCCATGGGGACATAATTATCTGATTCCGGATCTCGCTGGTGGTCATTCAGCGCACCATTATGGGTATGGTTGGAATCATCATCAACTTCATCGTCAGTTACATCCAAATCAGGGTGGTGTCTGGGAACTTCCGATGGCTGGCTCCTTGTATTTTCTCTTGACTGCAGTGAAAGATTTGGTATCAGCAGCTGAACCTGAGAAGATATTGCTGGACGACCAGAAGGTAATCTACGTTAGATGTTTTACATCAGTTGTTTCATAGAAGTAAGGAACTATACCGGTACATCTACCAATGGTTCTCTAAGGGGTACTAACAAAGGCTGGTGTGTTTGTTCTTGGTAACCAAACTCTTCTCCTTGTTCTGAAACTTTTGGAATTTAGAGAATGTCCAGATTGTGCAGCCCTTTAGCTTGCAAAGCAATTTCAGACTGCATATCCTCACCGGAAAACACTGGAGGCTTTCAAGACTTGTGTTGGTGGTTCTGATGAAATTGATACAGGCAATACCAGTGATGACATTGGTAACGTATATAATATTGGGGTCTATGGAAGATGATAAAGAATACATCCTTATCTACAAAGTAGAGGTCAACGATATTGCTGTCATCGACAGTGTGGATGCAGAAACAGTGATCACCAGAGTTTAAGACCTCGTCAATAGTGTTTTTGTAGCTCGCACTGTTATAGATGGGGTCTTCATAGGCTTAGCATTTCTATCCGGTAGGGTTGCTGACGGGTCTTTTGGAAACGGGGCCTTTAACTATGGTGTCTTCACCTGTGGGATTGGTGTCGTCAGGAAAATCCTTAGATGAAGATGCAGTCTACAACAGTATTGTTGTCAGAAAGACTTTGTAAAGCAGCGCCTCATCAACAGGACCTTCGTCAGTGGTATGCACGTGGGTAAAATAGTTTGTGTCGCAGCATGACTCATCATTGACAGTACCGTTCAGGACCTTATCATCAGTGTAGATGTTGATGACAATGGCATCATTAAATTTGTCATGCCCTTAGTCACAGTGGCGGCTGGTGACATTTGAAAGTGGTGGGCGTTAAATTATGACAGTTCTGCACTGAGGCGAGCGAGCGTAGCGAGCGAGCCTAAACAACCTTCAAGGGGTTCGGGGGTTCTCTCCTGAGAAAATTTTGAAAAAATAGAGGATAAATGGAGCATTTTCAAGCAAATATGAGGAAGCAGGAAGGTTATTAATGCAATACACCCAGCAATGCCCCAGCCTCCTCCTTATGACCCCTATTACCCTCCCATCTCTCTCCTTTGCTTCTCTCCACCTCTCTCAAGGACTGGAAGAGCAGCAGCACTTTAATCAGGTCCTCTGGAATTATGCAACAGGAAGTACCAAATTATGCAGCAGGGTTGACTACATTTTACAGTGTAATGCAGGGTAGTATTTCATTATTATGTCACTTTCTGCACATGTTAACACTATGTAAGTAAGTAATGTGCCGGATACATTGGCATCAAACTACGCACTTTCCCTGCTAACCGGAACGGTAAAAGGAATGAAAAAGATGCCGCGACACGCAAGTCTGACATATATCATCACTTTATTAACAATTACTTCTACTGCCGAGACCTAGTGCTGGAAAAATACACTCAGAAATGTGCCTTTTAAATGTGTTTCTGCGTTTGAATGAATCTTGCCCATAGCTATGATGGCAGTATGGAAAGGTAACACATTCTATACATTTCCTGCCTGCTGTTTACACATAAATCCTTCATGTTCTTGATCTTTACCCTTCTAATTTGATACTGCGGTTTCCCTTATCCTGTAACACCAAAATAAGTTTGGTGACTTATTATTCATGCCCATTTGATAATCATGACTTACAAAATCAAAGACACATTTAAACCAACAATTGGTTGCAATAAAGACTGAATACCAAGAGCGTTACCGAGTTCACATGACCTAGAATGTCTATAAAGCAATGTATAGGGCAAACCCCATGGTCCTCGTGCAGCTATGGTGCAGCAGGTAAAGTGACATTGCAGCTAGATTATCTCGTCCTTTACAACCAATTGGGAGCTGGTGGGACAATTTTCACATAGTGATGACACAAAGCAACCTTATTTTGCCCCTGCTAGCTATAGTAAAAGCTCTCGATTACTAATATGGAAACTTTACAAAAATAATATGTCGTCCTCAAAGATACTGTAGACCAGATCGCTTTGCAGGTTTTCTCTCGTGAAGAGAAACTACAAAATGTGCTCACTCCTTTGTAGCAATCCTGCATATTTTTCAAGACAACTCCCCATCCCGCCACCATCACGAACATGTTTGCATTGATTTGTTCCAGTCTTGAAGATACATGCAATTTATCTATGCGCTCCCATTAGAATACAGGCGGTAGACTACACTAATAGTCAATGACGTATTGTCTTGATTGAATTTTTCAAGAGAACACAAAAGAACCTCGCCATTAAAATAGTCCTTTCTTATCCAGCATGAAGGCTAAAGGTTTTTAAAGTGTTGCGATGTTCAGTAATGAGCCTCTATCTAAATGATCATTGGTGACAAACTCACAAAGCACTTTTTTTTTCGAGGACACATAGTTATGAAATGCCAGAGCTGCCACTTTTTTTCCTGTAATTATAGGCTAGCTTGCATCCCTTCAATAATCATTTATAGAACAGCCTCCAGTGGATTACCGAGAACTTGAAAAACACATATACCAGTCTGCCACAACCCTCTTCTCCTTCCCTCGCCATTGTTTACCGGTGATATGTAAAATAATGGCCCCCTTTCATTCCCTCGCTTAATTATGCCAATCACAGTACAGGAATAGTGCAAGAAATAAATGCATGCCATGCGACTAAATAAATAGGGTGAACATTAAATTATGAATGCGCGCACTTAAAAAGTATTACCCTTTCGGGAATGATTCTGACGCATGTTTTTGAAACTTTTGCAGGTAGCCGATTTGGCTGTTAAAGAAAATTCTGTTCGCAGTCCTTAAACCCAGAACAAGAAAATTCTGGAAATAAAAGTCTGCCAGCATCTCCCAGTGCCCACCAGTGTCAGTTTTTACACTGCCCGCTGGTGCTATTGACCAGTCGCGGCTCGTGTCGTGGGAGGGGGGGTGGGGGGTGTTACGCGGGGGTGTTTTTAAAAAAAAAAAAATCCTACCTGAGCAGAGCAGGTCCGGGTCCGCGCCGCCTCGGGTCCGTTCTGGCGCCTACAGCACTCACTGGAACAGCCCATCACTGCTGGCAAGACCCCTCTCAGCCAATCCTGGTGCTGGAGCAGCACCAGGATTGGCTTAGAGCAGGCTTACGCTCCGCCCGCCTACCCATTAGGAGACCGAGGTTTGAGCCTTGGCTCAACCCCCGCTCTTCTAATGGGCATGCGCCAGCCTTTGGAAACACTAGTGCGCATGACTGGGCACGGTGCAAAATTCGCCCTCCGTCCCCACTCATGCGCACTTGTGTGCTGCTGCCTGATGCCCCAGACAATGCCTGTCATGTCAGTCAACATGACGCCAAACCGCCCACCCCCTTCAGACTCTGAAGGGGGTGGGCGGTCCAACGTCATACTGACTGACAGTTCTCCCTCAGCGTCTCTGAACTTAAGAGTTTACTTAAGTTCAGAGACGCCGAGGAAGCTGCGGGCGCGGGGGCGACGCCCCAACGCCCCCAATGGACGCACCACCACTGCTTAGTCATCAATCCAGAAGTTGTCAATGCAACTCTTGACTCTTTGATTTTGAGGTCTATGTCTTAACTGAGGCAGATTTTTCTCTTGTTCGATTTAGCTTTTCACCACCAGGAAAAGCCAGCAAGAAAGACACAAAAGGTGGGGGTCAAAAAGGTCTCGACTGAGGGATCTGCTACAGAGTTCTTGTAAATGACAACTCCCAACCTGCTCTTCTTGGCATTCAATGATGGTTGCATAGAAAGACTGTTAGCAGAATTACTCCACAGAGGATGTGTATTTAAGGACTACAAGAGGCATCTTTCTTTGCCATTCAGTGTCTTCACACTGAAAGTCCTACAGACGGTTCAGTCTTTAGGCAATAAATACATTTAGAATGTGGGTCTTCAGAAAAGATCATCTTGGTTTCACAAATCACAGGAAATTCCAATGAGATGGTTTAGCAATGACTTAGTAAATAAATATGTCTCAGCACTCAGTCTCCCAGACACAACAATTAGCAGATCCTGCTTACCGTGTGCACTTGGGAGTGTTTATAGGAGTTTCCATGAGAACAAAATCTAGAATCTGATAATCTGAAAGAAACAACAGCAGAGCTCCAAGGATTTCCGTTTGCCTGTTGACTTGAAAAGGAAAATTGAACGGTTGAATGTCACTGAGGAGAGTTGGAGCTCTGAGCCCCTCCACCTGATTGGCTGGACTTTGTTTCATGAAATGAGATGGTAGACTGTGGTTGTTTACAGTTTATTTTCAATGCTATTTGCTGTACCGGTAGACTTCTATGTTAACATGGACTACTGAAGGTTCCCAGCCTGAAGTCGGGAAATAATTCATGTGACTATGTGAAAAAAAACAATGCTTGAGAACAGTGTGGGTACCACAGGCAGTCAATCCATTTTAAGATCCCACAATGGAAAAGGTCCATGGCCTTGAGGTGTGCAGAAGGACTAGATTAGGTTCTTGGAATGTTTGTTTCCTGTCTCTAAGGTGCAGAGGCACACTCAATTAACCCTGATTCTTAGAGAGGTTGGTTAGTGTTCTACCTCTGAGGTTTGCACACAATGCATCAAGCTCTGGTACCAGGAATTGTATGTTATTGATAGTCCTTGTCTCTGAGATGAGCACAACACTGCACTACCATCTGTTATGGATAGAGAAGGTCTATGCCTCCGAGACATGCAGACAAGCTACAGTGGGCTTTGGTGTTGGGAATGGTATATTACTGGCAGAGAATGTGCCTGCCTTTGAGACATGCAGAGAAGCTACAGTGGTCTCTAGTGTTTGGAATGGTATGTTATTGACAGAGAAGGTCTCTGTCCCTGAGATGTGCAGACGTGCTACAGAGGGCTCTGGTGCTGCAAATTGTATGTTACTGACAGAGAAGGTCTCTGTCCCTGAGATCTGCAGACGTGCTACAGTGGGCTCTGGTGCTACGAATGGTATGTTACTGACAGAGAAGGTCCCTGTCCCTGAGATCTGCAGACGTGCTACAGTGGTCTCTAGTGTTTGGAATGGTATGTTACTGACAGAGAAGGTCTCTGTCCCTGAGATATGCAGACGTGCTACAGTGATCTCTAGTGTTTGAAATGGTATGTTACTGACAGAGAAGGTCTCTGTCCCTGAGATCTGCAGACGTGCTACAGAGGGCTCTGGTGCTGCGAATGGTATGTTACTGACAGAGAAGGTCTCTGTCCCTGAGATCTGCAGACGTGCTACAGAGGGCTCTGGTGCTGCGAATGGTATGTTACTGACAGAGAAGGTCTCTGTCCCTGAGATCTGCAGACGTGCTACAGTGGGCTCTGGTGCTACGAATGGTATGTTACTGACAGAGAAGGTCCCTGTCCCTGAGATCTGCAGACGTGCTACAGTGGTCTCTAGTGTTTGGAATGGTATGTTACTGACAGAGAAGGTCTCTGTCCCTGAGATATGCAGACGTGCTACAGTGATCTCTAGTGTTTGAAATGGTATGTTACTGACAGAGAAGGTCTCTGTCCCTGAGATCTGCAGACGTGCTACAGAGGGCTCCGGTGCTGCGAATGGTATGTTACTGACAGAGAAGGTCCCTGTCCCTGAGATCTGCAGACGTGCTACAGTGGGCTCTGGTGCTACGAATGGTATGTTACTGACAGAGAAGGTCCCTGTCCCTGAGATCTGCAGACGTGCTACAGTGGTCTCTAGTGTTTGGAATGGTATGTTACTGACAGAGAAGGTCTCTGTCCCTGAGATCTGCAGACGTGCTACAGTGAGCTCTAGTGTTTGGAATGGTATGTTACTGACCGAGAAGGTCCCTGTCCCTGAGATGTGCAGATGTGCTACAGTGGTCTCTAGTGTTTGGAATGGTATGTTACTGACAGAGAAGGTCTCTGTCCCTGAGATCTGCAGACGTGCTACAGAGGGCTCTGGTGCTCCGAATGGTATGTTACTGACAGAGAAGGTCTCTGTCCCTGAGATCTGCAGACGTGCTACAGAGGGCTCTGGTGCTGCGAATGGTATGTTACTGACAGAGAAGGTCACTGTCCCTGAGATCTGCAGACGTGCTACAGTGGTCTCTAGTGTTTGGAATGGTATGTTACTGACAGAGAAGGTCACTGTCCCTGAGATCTGCAGACGTGCTACAGTGGTCTCTAGTGTTTGGAATGGTATGTTACTGACAGAGAAGGTCTCTGTCCCTTAGATCTGCAGACGTGCTACAGAGGGCTCTGGTGCTGCGAATGGTATGTTACTGACAGAGAAGGTCCCTGTCCCTGAGATGTGCAGACGTGCTACAGTGGGCTCTGGTGCTACGAATGGTATGTTACTGACAGAGAAGGTCCCTGTCCCTGAGATGTGCAGACGTGCTACAGTGGGCTCTGGTGCTACGAATGGTATGTTACTGACAGAGAAGGTCCCTGTCCCTGAGATGTGCAGACGTGCTACAGTGGGATCTGGTGCTGCGAATGGTAAGCTACTGATAGTGACGAGCACTGCTTCATAATGTCCAGATATACTGCATTAGCCTGTAATGTTGAGGAAGGGTAGGTAGTGATAGAAGCCCCCTATTGCTGAGGTGAGAGCACACATTGCTTTAGGTTCTGGTACTGGGAAGTATGTTACTAACAGAGAAGGTCTTTGCCTTAGAGATCTGCAGACGTGCTACAGTGGGCTCTGGTACTGTGAATCATATGTTACTGGTAGAGAAAGTTTCAGCCTCTGAGCTGTGCAGACATATAGTATTAGGCTCTCATGCTGAGAATGGGATGCTCGTGACAGAAGCCCCATGCCGCTGAGGCATGCGCACACAGTGCTTTAGGTTCTAGTATTGGGGATGGTTTGTTATTGACAAAGAACATCCCTGCCTCTGAGATGTGCACACAAGATACAGTGGCTCTGGCGCTGAGAATGGTATGTTACTGATAAAGACAACCACTGGCTCCATGATGTACAAACACATAGTATTAGGCTCTTATGCTAAGGATGAGCTGTTAATGAGAGATGCCCCCTGCCACTGAGGTGTCCACACACATTGCACTAGGTTATGGTGCTGAGAATAATAAGTTATTGATAGAGAAGGTCCCTGTCTCCGAGATGTGGCTGCGCACTGCATTCGTCTCTGGTACTGGCAATTGCATGTTAAGAATAGGGAAGGTCCCAGTCTCAGAGATGTGGCTACGCACGGCATTCATTACTGGTACTGGGAATTACATGTTCAGGATAGGGAAAGTCCCGGTCTTGGAGATGTGGCTACACACCTCATTCATCTCTGGTACTGGGAATTACATGTTCAGGATAGGGAAGGTCCCGGTCTTGGAGATGTGGCTACACACCTCATTCATCTCTGGTACTGGGAATTACATGTTAAGGATAGGGAAGGTCCCAGTCTCTCAGATGTGGCTGCGCACTGCATTCATCTCTGGTACTGGGAATTACATGTTCAGGATAGGGAAAGTCCCTGTCTCCGAGATGTGGCTACGCACTGCATTCATCTCTGGTACTGGGAATTACATGTTAAGGATAGGGAAGGTCCCAGTCTCTCAGATGTGGCTGCGCACTGCATTCATCTCTGGTACTGGGAATTACATGTTCAGGATAGGGAAAGTCCCTGTCTCCGAGATGTGGCTACGCACTGCATTCATCTCTGGTACTGGGAATTACATGTTCAGGATAGGGAAGGTCCCGGTCTTGGAGATGTGGCTACACACCTGTTACATAGGTCAAATGTAATTCTGTGTATATTCCTTTAATTAGTCATACTGTATTGCTGGTCACTGCATGATGACATGTTGTTCTTTCAATGGGGTTGTACATTCTGTGTGGAGCTTCAGTGAAAGAAATAGGCAGTTAAGATTACAGCTGTGGAGATGAAACGAAGAAGATGATTTGAATATGCTGCCAATAAAGGATTATCTTCATTCAGTATTTAATGGAGTGAATCAACTTATTAACATTGGCGACGACGGGAACCACTGGGCAGCATTTGGTAATACAGTGGTGGAACCCATATCAGGAGTTTTTATTTTCGCATTTTTAAATGTCAATACCTGCGGTTGTTTAAAGCCTGGTTTGTGACCCGATTGCACCTGCGGCAGAAAACGAGGCTCCAAAAGAGAAAGAATCGACGCTACATGGTCATTTTAAATGGAGTTATACAAGTCATGGTGGTAATAAGCATGAAAAACGAAGCGTTTTAAAAGAGGTGCACTATGCATGGAGTCCGTTCCAGATTGAAGATCAACAAGAGGGATTATTTGCTTTTACAACGTTTGGATTCAATTCTCTGGTTCGTGTGTTTCACACAGTGAAGCGGGAAAACTTAGTAAAACTACAACTTTTGAATATATACTTTACCGCGAGCTGGGTGACAACGGATCATCACTGCTGGGTGAGCGAGCGTACTTCGTCAGCACGTCAAGTGTTCACGCAATTACACGCATAGACGCCATATTGCGGAAACTAAAGCAACGGAATTAACATCTCGACGTTGTCAGCACGTCACGTGTTCACGCAATTGAGGTGTAATCGTCACACGCACAGACACCATTTTGTAGTAACCAAGGCAACGAAATCAACATCTCGACGCTTTATTTTGACAAAACGTTGCGTTTACGATGGAAAAGGAAAGTAAGGTTTTCAATTACATTAAATCCTGAACGCATCGAGCAGAACTAGAAACGACTATTAGAGGAAAACTTTGACAACTGAGTGTGAGATTATTTTTGTTTATTATACTTAAACTGGGTTGTGAACTTCCTCAATGTCAATTGGAATGCTTTATATGTAAACACCAGTCTGCACAAAAAGGTTTGAATTAATTTGGAACAAGACTGCGTATACATTGCAGTTAGTGTTAAAACTATAATTTTGTTTTATTATTACTTTCTCAAGCTGTCGTGAACAAGTCCATGTGTTGTGGGGTATATACATATTCCCTGGTTATTTTGTTATAATTTTTGGCCAACATGCAGTTCGATCCACCGGCAACATTTCTACAAATTAAAGGCGATCCACCCATGCCTTGGTCAAGGTGGAAGGAGGAATTTTTTAACTACATGAAGGCGATTGATGGTGAAAGAATGGGTGCTGAAAGGAAAAAAAGTATTCTTCTACATTGTTTAGGGTCAGAGGGTCAACTAATTTTCAGATCTCTTCCCCAAGTTGTTACACAAAATGCAGGTAGTGGCGATTCAATGAATGTGTACACAGAAGCATTGGCAAGATTAGAAAAAAGGTTTAAGCCAAATGTAAGCATTGCGTTGAATCGTTTTAAGTTTTATACCAGAAAACAAAAAGATGATGAATCTTTTGATGCTTTTTAACATCGCTAAGGTCTTTAAGCATGCATTGTAACTTTGGAAACATGTCTGACGAAATGATACGTGACCAAATTATAGTCCATGTAAAGTGTAAAAAAATTCAAGACAAGCTATGGGTCATGGGTGATCCAAATTTAAATGAGACTATTGCGACAGCCAAGGCTCAAGAACAATCTGATTTATGGATGGATACAATAAAGAATAATACTGAAAAGAAAACGAAAGAGGATGAAATATGTACTATTAGTCACAAATATTCATCTAAACGAAACCCAACAAATGAAAAGCATTATTTCAATCGCTCAAAACAATATGTCCATCAAAAACCTTTTGAAGGACCTAATAATCAAGGAGTGTGTTATAGGTGTGGCAACAAATCCCATTATGCTTCATATCCTGGGTGTCCAGCGTTGAAGAGAGAATGTAAAATATGCAATAGAGTTGGACATTTTAGTAACATGTGCAGAGACAGAAGCAAACAATTTCACAGACAAGGGTCTATTTCTACAGTGTCTGAAGAAGAAATACCAAATGTGAATACTGAAATCACCCATGGTTTCGTTGTTTCTTTGGTGGAGAACATCACACAAGGTCAAATCTGTTCCCCCAAATGTGCCTTTCAGGTATGTGGTGTTGAGTTACTCCTCATGGTAGATTCTGGTTCCCCGTGGACCATCATATCTCACGAATATTATATCGAAACGTTAGCAGACTACATGTCTATTGATGAATTAGAAACACCAGACATAGTGGCTGAAAGTTTCTGCGGAACAAGAATTGACATTATCGGGTTTTTCTGGGTCAACTTACAATTTAGACACAGAGAAGCCATGGTTAAGCTATACATATCTCAAAAAGGAGTCAATGTATTGGGTTGGCTAGACCAATGGAAATTAGGAATTACACTTAATGCTAGATCTAAAGTACCGATATCATTATGTGAGGATCATCTAATGAACACTATTGCTCTTGTTGAAAATCCACAAAGAAAGGAAACAGAACTTACAGATAAAGCGGGAAATCTTATTGGCCGTTTTGGTAGTGTGTTTGCAGACAAACTAGGCAAACTTAAACATTTCTCACACAAGATTTTGCTGAAGACTAATAACAATCCGGTGGTGCAAAAGCTCAGAAACGTACCCATCAATATCAGAAATGACCTCAAACAAATGTTAGATGAACTACTCAAAGATGGCATCATTGAACCCATCGAGTCATCTGAGTGGGTTTCTCCCATAGTTTTGGTACGGACGCCTGACCAGAAATTGAGGATATGTGTGGATTTAAGAGCATTAAATTCCAACATCATAATTGACTGTCATCCCTTGCCTAACTTCAAGGAGCTGGTTTCTCTTTTGGATGATGCAAACATTTTCTCGACACTTGATCTCAGATCAGCTTATCATCAAATAGAACTCACACAGGAATCTAGAAAATACACAGCGTTCATTACCCCACAAGGATTATTCCAATACACACGCATGCCATTTGGGCTCACATCTGCAGCTTCGGTATTTCAAAGAATCATGTTTCAGATTTTCAGAGATAGTGATTCTTATGTAAAATGTTTCCAAGACGATATATTGTTTTTTTCAAGGAACACATCCGAACATGAAAAGCATTTAGAGAATGTCTGTAGAATGTTGGAAAAAAATGGTTTAACTCTCAAGGCACACAAATGTGTACTATTCAAGGAGTCTGTGGAGTACTTAGGCCATACGCTTTCAGGAGATGGCGTTGTTCCAAAAATATCAAATGTAGAGGCCATTTCTAAAGCCCCGTTTCCAGAGAATAAGGATCAACTGCTTTCGTTCGCTGGAATGTGCGAATACTACAGCAAGTTTGTTATTAATTTTGCCACAAAAATGGAACCGTTGAGAAGACTGCTTAGACAAGGAATTGAGTACTTTTGGGGAGATGTAGAACAACGTTCGTTTGAGGACATCAAACAGGATATTATAAATGCCCCCACACTCAAACCTTTCCGAATTAACTTTGAATGTGTTATCACTGTGGATGCGAGTTTATATGGTTTGGGTGCAGTTCTCTCGCAAAAAGGAAAATGTGATGAATGGAATGTTGCTTTTGCCTCAAGGACACTTAATGAATGTGAGCGAAAGTATGCGGTCATAGAAAGGGAATTGTTGGCTTGTGTGTGGGCAATCGAACATTTCAGGTTATATGTGTGGGGTTCCAGATTTACTTTGAGAACAGATCACAAACCTTTAGTAAACATACTATCAGTGGGAGGTGGTTGGAATTCCACAGCCAGGATTGCCAGATTGATGTCAAGATTGCAAGAATATAATTTTACCACTATACATGTGCCAGGGAAGAAAAATGTTATGGCAGATTGTTTATCACGTTTACCGTGCAAACAAAGTGAAATTAAGTCTGTTATGGATGAAAGTTTGTGCGGAACAAGAATTGACATTATCGGGTTTTTCTGGGTCAACTTACAATTTAGACACAGAGAAGCCATGGTTAAGCTATACATATCTCAAAAAGGAGTCAATGTATTGGGTTGGCTAGACCAATGGAAATTAGGAATTACACTTAATGCTAGATCTAAAGTACCGATATCATTATGTGAGGATCATCTAATGAACACTATTGCTCTTGTTGAAAATCCACAAAGAAAGGAAACAGAACTTACAGATAAAGCGGGAAATCTTATTGGCCGTTTTGGTAGTATGTTTGCAGACAAACTAGGCAAACTTAAACATTTCTCACACAAGATTTTGCTGAAGACTAATAACAATCCGGTGGTGCAAAAGCTCAGAAACGTACCCATCAATATCAGAAATGACCTCAAACAAATGTTAGATGAACTACTCAAAGATGGCATCATTGAACCCATCGAGTCATCTGAGTGGGTTTCTCCCATAGTTTTGGTACGGACGCCTGACCAGAAATTGAGGATATGTGTGGATTTAAGAGCATTAAATTCCAACATCATAATTGACTGTCATCCCTTGCCTAACTTCAAGGAGCTGGTTTCTCTTTTGGATGATGCAAACATTTTCTCGACACTTGATCTCAGATCAGCTTATCATCAAATAGAACTCACACAGGAATCTAGAAAATACACAGCGTTCATTACCCCACAAGGATTATTCCAATACACACGCATGCCATTTGGGCTCACATCTGCAGCTTCGGTATTTCAAAGAATCATGTTTCAGATTTTCAGAGATAGTGATTCTTATGTAAAATGTTTCCAAGACGATATATTGTTTTTTTCAAGGAACACATCCGAACATGAAAAGCATTTAGAGAATGTCTGTAGAATGTTGGAAAAAAATGGTTTAACTCTCAAGGCACACAAATGTGTACTATTCAAGGAGTCTGTGGAGTACTTAGGCCATACGCTTTCAGGAGATGGCGTTGTTCCAAAAATATCAAATGTAGAGGCCATTTCTAAAGCCCCGCTTCCAGAGAATAAGGATCAACTGCTTTCGTTCGCTGGAATGTGCGAATACTACAGCAAGTTTGTTATTAATTTTGCCACAAAAATGGAACCGTTGAGAAGACTGCTTAGACAAGGAATTGAGTACTTTTGGGGAGATGTAGAACAACGTTCGTTTGAGGACATCAAACAGGATATTATAAATGCCCCCACACTCAAACCTTTCCGAATTAACTTTGAATGTGTTATCACTGTGGATGCGAGTTTATATGGTTTGGGTGCAGTTCTCTCGCAAAAAGGAAAATGTGATGAATGGAATGTTGCTTTTGCCTCAAGGACACTTAATGAATGTGAGCGAAAGTATGCGGTCATAGAAAGGGAATTGTTGGCTTGTGTGTGGGCAATCGAACATTTCAGGTTATATGTGTGGGGTTCCAGATTTACTTTGAGAACAGATCACAAACCTTTAGTAAACATACTATCAGTGGGAGGTGGTTGGAATTCCACAGCCAGGATTGCCAGATTGATGTCAAGATTGCAAGAATATAATTTTACCACTATACATGTGCCAGGGAAGAAAAATGTTATGGCAGATTGTTTATCACGTTTACCGTGCAAACAAAGTGAAATTAAGTCTGTTATGGATGCTTATTTTGTGGTTACTATTGAAGACGTGTTACAAGGAAAATTTCACGACATATCAGAATCGTTCTGGCAGGAATGTGAACAGAAGGATGAGAATTGGGCATTGTTGAAGGGTTACATAAAACATGGCTGGCCTAGGAAAGATAGAATTGGTCCAGAATTTTTGCCTTTTTTCAAGGTGGCTGAAGAATTGGAGATAGATGGTGATTTTGTTTTCAATCAGGGAAGTGCATTCCTCCAGAGAACATGTATGAGGTGATTTCGGGCATTGCACACAAAACACATCCTGGCATATCCTCCATGAGGAGGGGTTGATTAGGGAACATTTTTGGTGGCCGGGCATTGACAGATTTATTGATAGGAAGGTCAGGGAGTGCCCTGAGTGTGTTTCAAGTGAGAAGATGCTTAAAGTCCATACTCCACCTCTTAAGTATGTCAAATGGCCTTCTGAACCGTGGAAAAAAATTGCATTTGATATTTCCGGTCCTTTTCAAATCCTTCCTGAATCTTCACGGTATGCATTGGTAATGATTGATTACCACTCCAAATGGCCCGAAGTAAAGTTTGTTCCGAAGGCCACCACTAATGCTGTGATTAGTTTCTTTAAAGATATATTTTCCAGAGAAGGTTGCCCATCATGTTTGGTTACAGAAAATGGTGTTCAACTTACTTCGTTGGAAATGGCTGAATTTCTGAAAGAATGTAGCAGTAATCACAGGCTTACTTCATTATATGAGCCACATGAAAATGGTCAAGTGGAACGTTTCAATCGAGTTTTGAAAGGTTTTGTCAGTGAAGCAGTGAACTATGGTGCAAATTGGATTAGTGCATTAAGGGAACGTTTATGGACCTATAGAATTACACCACACACTACTACTGAGGTTAGCCCATTTAAGCTTTTTAAAGGTAGAGATCCTGTTTCAGAAGTATTGCCGTGGTGGTTGAGAGAAAAGTCTCAATTTTTTGTTTCTAAAAAGGAAGATCTGGGGGAGATTGCGGAACGTGTGGAGTCTAAGCAGGTCAGAACCAAAACGTGGTATGACAACAAATGGAGAACAAGATACCATGATTTCAAGATTGGGGATTGGGTAAAAATACTTAAACCTGGTCTAATTTGTAAAGGTGATAATAAGTTCAGTGATCCGGTTCAGATAAAAAGGGTTTTCGAGAGTAGTGTTATGACACAAGATGGGAAAGTATGGAACGTAAAAAGGTTGGCTAAATGTTCCAAAGATGTCTCCACAAGGAAATTGTTATTTGACATGGAAAGTAAACATGATAAAGGTGATTCTATTGCTCATAGAGTTAAAGATGTTAAGCGTATCAGCAATGCACCTAAACGCTATGCGGATTTCATATAGTTCAATTTTATGTTTTTCCAGTAGTTTTGGTTTGTTTTAGTTCTTTGTTGAAAAAGGGAGATATGTTACATAGGTCAAATGTAATTCTGTGTATATTCCTTTAATTAGTCATACTGTATTGCTGGTCACTGCATGATGACATGTTGTTCTTTCAATGGGGTTCTACATTCTGTGTGGAGCTTCAGTGAAAGAAATAGGCAGTTAAGATTACAGCTGTGGAGATGAAACGAAGAAGATGATTTGAATATGCTGCCAATAAAGGATTTTCTTCATTCAGTATTTAATGGAGTGAATCAACTTATTAACAACACCTCATTCATCTCTGGTACTGGGAATTACATGTTAAGGATAGGGAAGGTCCCTGTCTCCCAGATGTGGCTACGTACTGCATTCATCTCTGGTACTGGGAATTACATATTCAGGATAGGGAAGGTCCCTGCCTCCCAGATGTGGCTACGCACTGTATTCATCTCTGGTACTGGGAATTACATGTTGACAATAGTGAAGGTCCCGGTTTCCGAGATGTGGCTGCGCACTGCATTCATCTCTGGTACTGGGAATTACATGTTCAGGATAGGAAATGTCCCTGTCTCGGAGATGTGGCTACACACCTCATTCATCTCTGGTACTGGGAATTACATGTTAAGGATAGGGAAGGTCCCTGTCTCCCAGATCTGGCTATGCACTGCGTTCATCTCTGGTACCTGGAATTGCAAGTTAAGAATAGGGAAGGTCCCTGTCTTCGAGATGTGGCTGCGCACTGCATTCATCTCTGGTACTGGGAATTACATGTTCAGGATAGGAAATGTCCCTGTCTCGGAGATGTGGCTACACACCTCATTCATCTCTGGTACTGGGAATTACATGTTAAGGATAGGGAAGGTCCCGGTCTCCCAGATGTGGCTATGCACTACGTTCATCTCTGGTACCGGGAATTGCAAGTTAAGAATAGGGAAGGTCCCAGTCTCAGAGATGTGGCTAAGCACTGCATTCGTCTCTGGTACTGGAAATTACATGTTAAGGATAGGGAAGGTCCTGCGCACTGCATTCGTCTCTAGTACTGGGAATTATATGTTAAGGATATGGAAGGTCCCTGTCTTCCAGATGTGGCTACGCACTGTATTTGTCTCTGGTACTGGGAATTATATGTTAAGGATATGGAAGGTTCCAGTCTCTCAGATGTGGCTACGCACTGCATTTGTTTCTGGTACTGGGAATTACATGTTAAGGATAGGGAAGGTCCCTGTCTCCCAGATGTGGCTACGCACTGTATTTGTCTCTGGTACTGGGAATTACATGTTGAGGATAGGGAAGGTCCCAGTCTCCCATATGTGGCTACGCATTGCATTCGTCTCTGGTACTAGGAATTACATGTTCAGGATAGGGAAGGTCCCTGTCTCCCAGATGTGGCTACGCACTGCATTCATCTCTAGTACCGGGAATTGCATGTTAAGGATAGGGAAGGTTCTTGTCTCCCAGGTGTGTCTGCGCACTGCATTCAACTCTGGTACCGGGAATTACGTGTAAAGGATAGGGAAGGTCCCAGTCTCAGAGATGTGTCTGCGCACTGCATTCATCTCTGGTACCGGGAATTACATGTTAAGGATAGGGACGGTCCCTGTCTCCGAGATGTGGCTACGCACTGCATTCATCTCTGGTACCGGGAATTACATGTTAAGGATAGGGACGGTCCCTGTCTCCGAGATGTGGCTACGCACTGCATTCGTCTCTGGTACCGGAAATTACATGTTAAGGATAGGGAAGGTCGCTGTCTCCCAGATGTGGCTACGCACTGCATTTATCTCAGGTACCGAGAATTACATTTTAAGGATAAGGAAGCTCCCTGTCTCCCAGATGTGGCTACGCACTGTATTCATCTCAGGTACCGAGAATTACATTTTAAGGATAAGGAAGGTCCCTGTCTCCCAGATTTGGCTGCGCACTGCATTCGTCTCTGGTACTGGGAATTACATGTTCAGGATAAGGAAGGTCCCGGTCTCCGAGATGTGGCTACACACTGCATTTATCTCAGGTACCGAGAATTACATTTTAAGGATAAGGAAGGTCCCTGTCTCCCATATTTGGCTGCGCACTGCATTCGTCTCTGGTACTGGGAATTACATGTTAAGGATAGGGAAGGCCCCGGTCTCCCAGATATGGCTACACACTGCATTCGTCTCTGGTACTGGGAATTACATGTTAAGGATAGGGAAGGCCCCGGTCTCCCAGATGTGGCTAAGCACTGCATTCGTCTCTGGTATGTTAAGGATAGAGAAGGGCACTTCCCCCTGAGACGAGCGGGTACACATTATTAGGCTCTGTTTGGCAGGATGGACTCTTATCAGGCGAACAACGCCCATAGGGCTCAAAGGGCTTAACCCACCACCCCCCACTTCGTGTGTGTCAGCCCGGGCGCACACACACACACACACAGTTTTTGAGCTGCTGTGGGCTGGCTGGTCTGGCGTCCGTCTCATCACAGCCACACCCGAGTACTTCACAGGTCTTCAAAAGACCATTTACTTGTCAACGAGGCGTTGTTGTTTTTCACCCCTTCTTAGAGCCCCTGCATCGCCACTCCCCCCTCCCCCCCCCCCCCCCCCCCCGGAATCTGTATTAGCAAAGGTGCAGACAGGCTGCTTTAGGCTCTTGCGCTGGCCCTGATTTGTTGATACGTTTCTGCACACCAGGTGTGTACTCACGGCATTCTTTGTCCTTTGGCGTCTCCTGTCTGCTCAGAAGAGTCCCTGCGCCCTCCTCTGTCCCGGATCCTTCTGCAGGCTGCCTGTTCTCCTCCTCTTCCTCTTCAGCCTCATCCACCTCCGTGATCGGGCACTCAGGGCGCTCTGCGGCCGCCGGGGGAGGGTGGTAGCGGGTGTTGGTCGCCAGTTCGTGAAACAGAGCAGTGATGTTGTGAAGAGAGATGTCCTGTGCAGTCTGGAGAATTCACAACACTGATGAACATTCTCTTCTAGAACCCCGGCCAGATTCCTAAACATGCCTCACACGTTCCAAGCGAAAAGTTACACACCCAAAAGGGAAAGATTAGATGACCCTCAAAATGTCATTTCACATACAAGTCACACACGAGGTCTCCGTTAATTTTCTTGCAATTCTGTTCAATTGAACAAGCTGTGATTCTTCTCAACAAAAGCAAATTTTCAAGCTCAATTTTACTTTCAATAGCACTTTTCTTCTTATTAATAAGGCATCAGCCCTCCTCGTTGCCTTTGAATAAATAAAAAACCTAGCAACACCACTGCTATTGCTGCTTTTAAACAAGAAAACCCTCACTCTCTCGCCATTGTAATGCATGGAAAGGAGTCAATGTATGAACAAATATTCCAACCTCATTATTGGTTTTAACTAAATTGAATTAAAGCTAAGCAAATATCCCTGTTGTTTTTCTTATTAAAATTATTTCAGTGTCAATGTTTCTTTTCAGTCTATGAAAACAGAGTAACAAACTTGTCTTTTTGGAGTACTGGAATGAGTCGTTTTGAGATGAGTAGTTTGGAGATGATACAGAGCAGACCACATCAGGGCAGGGGGGAGGTCTAAGGGAAGGGAGGACGGCCGTCCTTGCTCGGCACAGATGCTTGCAGGGGGTGGGCCGCAGCACTCAGAGTTGGGAACCAGGAAACATTTTTCAGTGTCAGACTGACCCAGGGCACGAGAGATAAAGGGGAAAAAGATGTAGGAAGAGAAAAACAGCAAAACATGGCCAAAGAGAAAAAGTAGGATGGAAAAGAACCTGCAAGAATGGGATAAAGAGACAGGAAGTGAGGGTGGGGCAAGAATTAGGTATGAGGTGGAATCAAGACAAGGCAGACTTGGTACTCACAACCCCAACCCTCAGCAGCATCACTGAGGGGCTCCTGCACCTATGTTCTCTTTTTCAAAATGAAGCACTGGGGGTTGGGGCTCATGGGGAAGATAGGAGGTGTGGCAGAATTAGCCTAAATCAGGAAGGTACTGATTCGTCGTTTGTGTGTGATGGGATGAACCTCTGGAATGGCAATAGGTTGATTGAGGATCATGAGTCATGGGCGAGGTGTGGGTTGGTCTTGAGTTGTGCAACAGCGGTAGAAGTTGTGTATCATCATCATGAGGGTTAGACCGGTGTGTGAACCTTCTACAGGTCAGTGTAAGAGCTGCACGTGGGCTGAATATCTGGAATGGAACATTTTGTAAAGGTCAAGATAATGTGCTGGATGTGTTCTAGTTCTGTAATGGCGGTACGTTCTTGGAATCAAAGCTCCGAGCAAAGGTGTGCGGCTCTTACTTTTATACAGATAATACGTCACTTGCCCTGGCGGGAGCAGATGAGCAACTGAAGCTCTGAAAGGACAGTAAGCTCTCCTGGTCAATTTCATGGGCAGGGCTTCATACGAGTCTTCATTCTGGAAAGGCAGAATACTCTCCAGGCTAAGGCCATGGGCTGAACCAAGTGTGGAGTTTAGTGCTGGAATAAAGTATATTCTAAAGGTCAGGCTTATGAACTGATGAGATGTAGTAAAGAGCATGTACCTGCATGGGAGAGTAACACATAGCTGAAGGCCCTGCCTCCTCTTGTACTTGTGTGAAGAAGTAAGTTTTAAAGGCCGTTCTCCAATTTCAAATAAAGACAGGAGGAGTAAGATGTTGGTTGTGAGCTGGTCCACAGCATTGGCAAAAATTGCGATCACTGGGGCTCACAAAACTACGGTTCAGAAAAGACATAAGTTGAACGTGCACAAATGTCAAGTTACTCTGGATGTGACAGGGCACAATTCTACACTAGAGGTGGTTGGGGTGGTTCTTGCCAAGCACTTATAGGTAGAGGATGTGGGCATGACTGTAGCTCAAAATGGGGGACTGTGAAGTCTTTTGAGGATGCATGAGATGGGATTTTTCTCTTTCCAGTTCACTGATAATCAGTTCACCCGTGACATCAGGCATCTTTTGCATGTGAATAAGAAGGTCATTAGGATGGACAGCATGGGGCTGTACAATTGAGCAGACAGCTAACAACTGCATAATGTAGATTAAACAAAATAAAGAGACGGATGCCAACACTCTCATATGGATTGGAAAATGTGAAAGGGCAACCAGCGAAGGAGGCAAAAAGAGAAGGGTGTATGTAGAGTATATATACAAGTACCTTTGTATGCACACCATTGGCTGTTTTCATTAGGCTCTGATCCTCAGACTCTGTTCCAAAGGCTATGAATGGACCAGTAGCAACGTCTCCCCAGTAACCGCGAGCAGGAACCTTCTCACCTTTCTGTGCAAGGGAAATACTTATATATATATATCACTGAGAAATTACAGAATAACTCTAGTCAACTTTTTATCTGGCTAGAGAGTCAATTAGTTTATGAGATTGGCCTGTAGAAATGGGGCTTTGGTAGCTAAGCATCGGTTAGATGGGTTCTCAAATATGGAGAGCAGGTGACTATGAAAATAGACTGTTTATACTGCACCTGTAAATATGTTGCTCATGATTGCACTTCTCTGATACAGCTTTTTGAATGTAGGAAGCTAGGGATTGACCTATCCTGGAATGGACAAGTACATTTAGGAATCTGTTGCTTGAAATTCCTAGATAGGACGCTATGCACTCTAAACTGAACCAATATCCAAACATAGGGAGCTGCAGACCAAGCTACTCTACAATGAGCTGCTGGACATTGGCCGCTTCCATTTATGCACCTCTTGAATGCGCATGTAAATATAGGGTGCAATAAACCAAGTACCAAAGAGACCATCTGATACGAAGGGAACCCTTATGGCCACGGTTCTTTGAGATGTGCATGCTATGATGAGAAACTAGTGACCAGATGTGGAACTCTAAATGTTTGCTGCTGGTGTCCAAGTGCCTTAGTATGAGAGGTTGGTGAGCAACCTCTTCTGAAAAGGATTGTAAATTCAGGAAACTAGTCACAGAGAACTCCTGAGATGGGGGTTGCAGATTTAAGGGTCTGGTAACTGAGCACATCTGCAATGAGCTTGTTTATACAGGGAGCAAGTGACTGAGCTTCTTTGTGATGGGATGGCACACAACAGAACCATATGACTGAGCTCCTTTCCTTTGAAATGATATGTTAATTAAGGGTAACTGGTGACCGAGCTTCTCTGAGATGGACTTCTGAACATGGATAGGTGATGAATGAGTTCCTTTGTGATGGTTGAACAGATAAAAACAGTCAGTGACCAAGTTTCTCTATGTCTGGCTAGCTGATAAGGACAGCTGATGATATCTCTACTGTGATGAGCATATAAATGTAAAGAGCTGGATACCAGACTCCTCAACAGTGGGTTGGTGCAGAGGCCGCCCCTGAAGGGGGCCTCGAGGGCCGGCGCCATAACACCGCGCCGAGCCCCGGACAGAACCGGTTCATGGCGCCTAGCCAGGCCCCCGAAGCGGGAAAAACTCCCACCCCCACCCCCCAACGGCGACCGCCACAGAGGCGCCGGCCCCCCGGGCCAATGGGGGCCCGAGCACCATACAAACCCCCCAATACGGGCAAGGCTGGGTACGAGGCGGGAAAGCGCTGGGGGAGGGATATAAGCTTTGCTCCCCCAAGTAGGCTCCTATCTGTCGGAGCGATGGAGCAGCAGCGGTGAGAATTTTTGTCCACCCACCTACATCTAAGGAACAGCTATGTCGCAGTGCTGAGGACAGGCAAGGCGTTGGCGAGAAACTACAGGGATAATGGTTGGGACGGAGGCACACCGGAGGGCGGTGCCGGAATAGGACCACTCACCTTGGGATGCCTTACGGCTGGGTGAGTTGGCCTACCACAAGGGGGTAGCAAACGGAGACGGCGCTCGCTGCCCAGCCCCAGCCGGATGGCAGGTCACAACAAGAGTCGGACAAGGTAGCGAGTTGTGGCCTAACTCCGGGACAGAAGCTACACCCCCTGCGCAAAGAGAAAGAAAACCCAACCAAAGAAAGCAACGACCCCGTGGGGGGCCAAGAGACAATGCAAGCTATGCAAATGAACTGTCAGGCTGACCTGCTATGGGACAATGTACATATGTTTTATGCAAATGTAGTGTGTGATGTGATGCAGATAAGGCATGATGCAGATATGACAGTTCACCCATAATGATTTATGGCATGATACGCAAAGGCATGCAAGATATATATGTGTATTCCTAATAAAACTGCGGCCAACAAATGACCACCACAAGACAAAGTGTATGTTGGCTTATTCATGATAAGGAATATAATGTTGGGAAATGGGGGAGTGGGCAGAGTGCGGGGGTTAGTGGATAGAGGGATCCAATGCCCAAGTCACTGTGCGATCGGCACTTACTACTGAAAATCACTATCATACTCACGAGTCTCAGAAGTAGACCAGAGGCCAGCGATTTGTTGGGAACGTCATAGATTCCTTCTCGGAGTTCAAAAGCCACTCCTTTCTCCCGCCATCTGCAATACTCTTGCCTACTAATTACGCCAGCCTACAAGCAGAGATCCACATGGTTACATCACATTGTATTAATCACACAATCTGGCAAAAGACATCCCTGGGATTGCCCGTGCATGAGACAGCAATGTTTATCTAGCTTCATGAATCAGCAGTCACAAGACTCCCACTAACCATCGATGGCCCGCTGGATGATGCAGAAATTGGCTGACAACACGAAATAAACACTGGAAGGCCAGCAAAATATCACAGCAGAGAGTGTGGGCTGAAGCATTAAGAAAAAAGAATCAAGTGGATTAACAAAAGCATACATTCTGTTTCGCTATGTGGCCCTGAAGTATAAAAAAGCAAATTGCTTCATTTCTATAAATGTTTCATTCTGGATCCCCCCAGCTTGAATTTATTCATCTCGGATCAAATTGTGCAGATTGTACCCTTGCTCAATAGTGCACATCTAAGTGGAACTTTGCTCAAGACCTCCATCAGGAACTCACTGAGCTGCTTGCCTGTGCTGCACTGAAGAGTGAGTCAATCATTTCAGAGTAAATCAGCCGTCTTGTTTGGAAAATGTGCAGTGAAATGCCGTCTAAATGTATACTCTGCAGAGTGAGTTAGACATTTTAGATTAAAACTTGAGCAATGATTTGGAGTCCTAGATTCAAGTCTGCTCATCAATTTCACCATCTTAAATCAAAGTTGTACAGGGTGCGGTCATTGTGGATTCAACTTTGCTAATTTTGATCTAAGATGGTAGACTCAATTTTCATAGTGAGTCTGCCATCCTAGGTTAAACTCTGCAGAATAAATTCACCATACTAGTGTAAATGCTACAGACTGAGTTGGCTGATTATTTTCAAAATCTTCACAGTGAGACAGTTATTTTAATAGTAAACTCTGCAGAAAGTGCTGACCCGGTTGGGGTATTTTCTGTAAACTGTGTTTATTTATTTTTGCAATCATTTTTATTGTCTTCATCACAGCATACAATGTTGAGGCACTTAGTGATGGAAAAGATTGACATATTCAGAGCAGTTCGGCATAATACAATATTGCAGTAAGGAGTAGATGGTTCAACATATAGGGTCCGATTCCGATCGGAAGGGCACCGAACGCTATCCGGCCGGAAAAACTACGCGCCGTACGCGTGTTTTCCGCCCGACTCGTACAGATGAACGAGCGAGCAAGTACGATGCGAGCTACATGAAATTCACCGACCGACTCGTTTCCGGGTCCGAACCGCTCTGTACGTCTCGGTCAGAAGCTAACCGTGGCGTGCAATGGATGCGATTCACGACCGAGCCAGTATGATGCACGCGTCAGACAGCCTGTGAAAGCCGGAGTGTCCGGCTTGCAAATCGTCCGGGTGGTTGCCTTTGGGGGTCCGCGTCGGACCCTCTGTCACCCGCAGCCCTAAGACTCAGACACAAGGGGAGACACAGGCATGTACGGTGCGGATGGCACCGACGCATACTCCATGTAGTGGGCGCACTTGTCTGCGATGTACACATTCAGTCAATGGGAGCCCATGTACGTGTCGTACGATCGGCTCCCATTGACATCCATGGGAGTCTGACTGAACCGAGTCCGACAGTATACGGCCGCATCGTACTCGCTCGGTCGGACTGCAGGACTTCGGCTTGGTCGGAAAACACTCTGGATCCGGCTCGGTCGGAGTGCTTCCGACCCGGATCGGAATCGGCCCCATAGTAATAACAGTAACAATCAAACTACAGTCCACAACAGGAAAGAAAACAGCCCACATCATCGTACATCGCCTCCCTCCTCACATTGGGAAATAAACATCACAGGGGGGCGAACACCCGAGGCTCTCACCTTACGCTTGTAAGGCTTCTTGGAACGATTGCAGCTCATGCAGCATTCTGTCCCACAAGGTAGGCATAGGGACCCTGAACAGTCACCGGAACTCCTCTCTCCTCAGTGCTTTTACTTCAGCCCTACCCCACATAAGGGTTGCCACACATCAGTGTTGGAGGCTCAGGATGACGCATGCCTTCCAATTCATTGCTATGGACATACGGGCTATAAGTAAGCCTAAGTCCAGGAATTGATTGGTTGCATGTTGGTATTTTTTACGCTTAAATGATCCAAGCATCACCCCTTCCAAGGCGAGAAACCCCTCCCTGCCGGTCACTTCTGACAGCGCCCCTGAGACCTCCAGCTAGAGGGCTGTTGCTGCTGGCAACTCCAGAACATATGGGTCATATTAGCATTTGGTGCTCTGCACCTAGGGCATAGTGACGAGGAGCCAAACATTTTATGTAGACTGTCAGGAGTAAGGTAGGTCCTATGAAGTATATTGTGTTAGATGTATTGACATCTTACATTTCTGGATACCTTCCTCAGATAGTGTAGGGCTTTCACCCACTCCCTAGGTGTCAACTCGCGTCCTATATCTCTTTCCCATTATCTACGCTTTGCCTGTAGTGGGTCTATTGATGTGTGCACCTTTGCTGTTTTGATTCTGTACACCAAGTTGCCTGGAACAGTCATGCAGTCATGTGTCAATGTTGCATCTTGGTGTAATCAGAGTCCAGTGATATTCCACAGTGAGCTTCCCTGTCTTTCAATAGTCGCAAGTGTCCCCCACGTTTGCTGATGGCATGACTCACCCCTCGGTCATGTAGCTTCATCGTCAGGTCCCAGTCGTAGGCTCCTCTTCTAGAGTCGTACCGTGTGCCGAGATACTGCCTGTTTCTTAAATCCCACATCTTGTCGATCTGGAAGACCTTGGGATCGGGACTCCTCCAAAATTTAAAGATGCCTTCAAGCTGATCTCGCTCTTTAAACTTTGAATAAAATACATAAGTGGACAAAACAGATCATAAGATGAATGCGGATCTTGATAAATGTACAGTAGTAGCATAAGCATATCGAAAGACTGTAGTCCCCGCTCAACTTGTGTCGTCAGACATTGCTTCCTATAATGAATTAGCAACCCACCAGGCCAGTAGGCACACATGATCACTATGTGCTGTGTGTATTCAGTTCACTAATTTCATGGGCAACACTGAAACTCCCCCACAATCTTAGATCTTACTGTAAATGACCAGCCTAGCTCTCCTAAAAGCTAACAGCTGTATGAAATAACACTTCCTGACGGTTGGAAGATAACACTCTTCAAGAAATACGGGAGTGGAAGGGTCTTGTTTTACGGGTACAATAGTTGAGCACTGAAAAGGGTAGATGTAGTGAGTCCAGTTCTATCGATCCACAAAGACGTGCGTTGTATAGCGACCACTCCTGGTTACAGGTGAGCACACACACATCACCCACCCACAACACAAAATGGTGGCCAGCAGCTGCCATTCAGGACATGTGCTTAATATATTCAGGTTTTTTAAGGTAATAGGAACACTGCATTAAAAGCACAGGACCCCCAGTACTGCAGGTCCCCATCTCATGTATCGATTCAAAGACATATTGAAGTTTCAGGGCATTGGATGACAGGTAAAACTCACCTAAAAATCATAAAACTAGCACACATTAATGAGGACCCACTACAAGAAAGCAGCCTCTGTCCTTAAAAACCGGTACTACGGTTACCCGACTCAGTACTTAACGGTATGCATTTTACCATCCTTGGAAGCAAGGTTGGATTGGTATCAACCAACAAGATTTAAAACCCTGTCTAGGAGTTGCATTAACCAACTGAGCTAACTTCATGGCTTCCTAAAGTCATGAAGATTCTTGAGGCGTTCAGGTTATTATCATTTTCCAATTACAAGGAGCATTCGCTGTTTTTTAGTAATGATAAAAGAATGAGCCGCCTTTACCGTGGTTTGGAAACACTGTAAACCGTCCCTTTTGTGCAAAGCTTAGCAGAAGCGTATATGAACCTCTGATCCCTGTAGGCCGCAAAGATACCAGGTGAAACAATTAGCATGCGAGACACACTTATCACTATAGGATGTGGCACTGTGATAAATATGTGCATATTTAATTAGATAAACCTGCAGGATGTGGAGCAAGGAAGGACCAAATGTGAATTCCCTGAGATTAATATGTGCCCTCTGTTTGCCTTCTGTCCCCTCGCCCCCGGTTCTTCCCGCCGCTGCATCCCCTGCGGCCCCGCCACTCCCCCGTCACCCACTCATCCACTCCCTCCTCCCAGCTGCTCCTCCCTCCCACTTCCCCTTCTTATGGCAGCCGCTGCGCGGTGAAGGGAGCGACCGTTGACCCTGTTTAGGCAGGTCGCTCCCCACGCCGCAACAGCACCACCTGTGGTGCCTGCGTTCCCTGCTCGCTACTGCCGCCACTGCTGCGAGTTCGAGGCCCTCCTCCACCTGCAGGCTACCACCTGCGCCTCATCCCTGGTGGCCAGTGGCTGGCCGTAGGTTCGCTGGTACTGTATTGCTCCTGTTTCATTGCTTAACCGTTTCGTTTTTTTCCTCCTCTGTTTTGACTTGTATTTTGTTCTTTTGACCTCCTTTCTCCCCTTGTACTCTGTATTGCTCCTGGTTTATTGCTTAACTAGATTTGTTTCTCTCCCCCCCGTTCTACTGCTATCCTGTCCATTTTGCCTCCTCCCGTTGTATTCTGTGCCCTGTGCCCCCTTTTTGCCTTCTGTTCCCTCGCCGTTCCTGCCCCCGTTACTCCCGCCGCTGCGTCCCCGCCCCCCTGCTCTGTACTGTATTGCCTCTGTGCTCACTGTTAGTTTTTTTATCTTTTATTTTGATTTTCAACAAAGAGCAAAACAGTACATATGGACCATAGGAAAGGTATACATTTGAAAGTAAACAAAAATGGAGTGCATCGCACAAATGAGATATAACGCATATCCGACTAAGTATGATATACCGTCATAACAAAATATTGATATAGAGGCAGAATCTCCATGTACATTGAAAACCGTGGGCAGACAATGCAATTGTAATCCATAATATCCCAGGTATAGCTAGTGCATACTCCGTACCCCATCTTACTCTGCAAGGATGACCCTGAGTATACATCTCCAGCGCGTCAAGGCAGGCATGAGATCTCGGCAGCCCATCATACAGCAGCAGTGGTAGCAATGATCCCATCATCTGCAGCACATTGAAGGTGATAGTATTGCAGGGGTCCCCATATGTCTTTAGGCCTGGACACTCTGGGAAGTGTCTCCGCATAGGTAGTAACTTGTTCCTGACAATATAGTAAATCAGCCAACCAGTCGTTAAATTTAGGGTCCGCCCCCTTCCCCATCTGCAGACCACCCTTCGCTTGGCCAGCAATAGGGATATGGCGATTCATTTCCGATATGCCTTGGGAATCTGTGCAGTATAGCCCAAGAGGGCCATCGTTGGATCACTTTCCAGTGAGATATTTATCATTTTTCCAAGCGTGCCATCAACCTGTTTCCATTAGTCCTGTATCGCTGGACATACCCATGCCAGGTGTAAGAAACCCGCCCCTGCCGTGCCGCATCTATGGCATCTATCATGATCCTGCAATTTAAAGCGGTATTTCTTGGCAGGTGTATAATATAAGCGCTGCAGGAATTTATAATGAATCACCCGCAATCTACAACTAGCAGAAATTTGGGACGTTTGTGCACAGCAGTAGTCCCATTGTTCATCAGTTAACTCCTGCCCGAGCTCTTCGTCCCAATGTCTGCGAGCAGTACTAGGAGTCACCCGCTGTTAGGCGCATATACACCGATATAGATCGGACACGAGATGTTTCCCGTCTGTGGATCCCAGCATTTTATGCAAGGGAGCAAGGTTTACTGGTTCTTGAGGAAAATCCGGAAGGAGCGCTTTCATCCCCTGTCGCAGCCGTACATAAAGGAAAATATCCAATGGAGTGGGTTGCAGCCCATGAAATAAGTGCTCTGAAGAGCGAAACACACCCTCATGAAATAGATCTCCCCAGGTAGTGACATGTAGGCGTTTGCACAAGTTCTGAAACCCCGTTTCCTGTAACAGGGACACCCCAGGATGGTATGTGAGTGGCAGCCGCGATGAGTATAAGAGGGACATAGAAAGGAGTTCAGCTATATGATGCCAGGCATCAACTGTACTAGTGACTGTAGTGGGCGATGTTGTTCTTGTGTGAACAGGACCGTGAATTATGCCACTTAACGGAATGGGCTCAGCAAGCCAATCTTCAGTGGCTATCTGCGGCATGTAGCGAGGGGGATAAATCCAATAGTATGCATAATGAGCTTGCGCGCTCAAATAATAAACCTCAAAGTCCGGGATGTCAAGCCCACCCCGTTCGTATGGTTTGGTAAGAATGGCCCAACTGAGCCATGACTGCTGACGGGTGCCCCTCGAGACAGCAATCGGAGAAGGCACATGCCCATTAATCAATATTTTAGCGGTGGGTTGACAATATAATAATTTAATCCAAGATATAAATAACGGTGGAAAGCCCATTCGCCGCAAAACCTCAAATAAGTAATCCCATTCCAGGGAATCAAACGCCTTAGTGGCATCCAGAAAAACCGCTGCCACCGGAAAGTCTGGTGCCACTGTCTGAAGTAGAGAGAATAGGGTAAGGAGATTATGAGAGGTGGCTCTACCAGGAACAAATCCTGACTGATCAGGGAGTATAAGTTTATCCATAAGAAGAGTGAGGCGATTAGCTAGTACTTTGGCCAATATGTTGGTGTCACAGTTAATCAACGACAATGGGCGATATGAGTCACAGGAGTTGGGGGATTTCCCGGGTTTTAAAAAAGAGGTGATCAGCGCTTCCCTCATCGAAGGGGGGAGTATCCCAGCTTCCAGGGACTCCTCATATACCTCCTTGAGAACCAGCGCCATTATATCTATATGGCTCTTATAGAACTCCGTGGGAATCCCATCAGACCCTTTTTAAGTCTGATGGGTTGCATTATGGCTTCCCTCATTTCATCTATTTCGAAAGGGAGACTGAGGAAACTCTGTTGCGTGTGACTTAGCCACCCAAGTGCCACATCTCCCACGAAATCGTCAAGCTCCACAGCGCCATGCCGTTGTGACGTGTATAGCGCCTTATAGTGCGCCACGAATGTCTCAAGTATGTCAGACCTGTCACGATATATAAGCTCCCCAGGTCCGTCTATCTCCAATACATGAGTCTGAAATCAGGGACATCTCACTACCGCCGCCAGTGCTTTCCTGGGCCGCTCCCCTTCCCCGTATTCGCGAGCCACCCAATAGCGACCTCTGAATTTCACCTCTCTCGCCACAGCCTCTTCGTATTCTGACAATTTTACTCTAAACTCTTTCTGGGCTTGCCCTGACCCACCCCCACCCATCCTCCTCTCCAGTGTTTTCAGTTCCCGGTCTAACTTATAGAGTCTGCTCTGTATGTCCCTAAGGACGCCAAAGCCTTGGATATACAGTACCCTCTAATGGTGACTTTAAACGCCTCTCATATCACCTCCACACTTTCCACAGACCCTTTATTTCTAACGAAGAAATCTTTGATTTCTACTCCTAATTCAGTCTGGAAGACCGCATCCAGCAGAGCATGCGGCTGCAATCTCCAGCATGGGCGAGGCCTAGCGTACCCAGGCATCACCAACGTTAGCTTCACGGGACAATGGTCAGAGAACGTTCTAGCAGGATGAGTGACATCTCGGATAGCGGAGCCCAGTCCCCGTGACAACAAGCAATAATCAATGTGTGCCCAGGATCCCGTACGTGACGTGAAGCGCGTTCCCTCTTTCCCCTGAGGTCGATAGAATCGCCAACTGTCTAGGAGTCCTCCCTCCTCCATTATTTCCTGCAGCACCCCTTGAGAGTGATTATAATGATGTGGTGCAGGGTTAGAACGGTCATAGGTCGGTTGTAAGGCCACATTAAAGTCACCATCCCAAATGATATGAGTGGAACCAACATCAAGTATCTTCCCCCCATACCATGGTGAAAAACGCAGGTATCCACATTGGGATTATAACAATTTGCCAGGGTAATCGACTCCCCACCCATCCGCCCCCACGCTATCACATATCTCCCGTTTGGGTCCTCCAGCACCCCAGCCAGTATAAATGGAGTTTGCTTTTTTATTAATATAGCTGCACCTCGGGCATATGAAGAATAGGAGCGAACAATCTCATACCAGCCCATCTGCTAGCAAACGTAGTAGGGATTATCGGGTTGAGGTGTGTCTCTTGTAAAAACACTATCTGTATCTGCTGATGATCCAAGTACGCCAAAATCTGCCTACGTTTCCTGGAATCTCCCAACCCCCTGACATTCCATGACATTATCTTCAGTATGCATTCATCTCCCATAGCCATCCCGCCACCATCCACTTTGAAGTAAATGTAGGAAGGTGGATATCTGACTATGGTTACCCCCAACTTTTTGCCTAGTGCCTAGCTGGTTTTTCGACTTAGTTGGCCTGAGATCCTGCCATTCAGGGTCTCAGGCTGTCTGCTCTCTCTTTAAAATGGACTCCATGTACCCTAGGTACATTCCCAATTGGTAAGGATCACCTTATTGGACCCTGTTCAGTGTACCCTAGGTACCCAGGGCATAGGTTTACCCTAGGCCTCCCAGGGGCTGCAGCATGTATTATGCCACCCCTGGTCTGGCCTTCCAATCAGACACAACTGGCTGATCACTCAGCTGGGGCAAGGTCGTGTAATCACCCCTTGCTTAGATATAGTATACCTATATCTACCCTTAAAATAGACACATGTGTACCTATCAGCCACTCCTATGGCAGGCCTTAACAATCCTGGAGGCAGAGTGCTTGGTAACATGTGAGATGGTGCTCTAGCATGAGCTGAGCCTGTCTGCAGCTTTCGGAACCATGTCCTTATAGCTGTTCTATGATATAGCCTACCATATACTCTTAAAGTACCTTTTAATCTTAAACGGTTATGGTAACTATGGTTTGGCTTTATCAAAACATGTCGTGTAAGGTGTCTAACACTTTGGAATAATACCCCCATACCATTTATTGTGATGAGGATATTATTCCCCCCTTCTAGAGGGAGAGACATGTTAAAATCCTACTTTGCTGTTTAACTCTAACCAAAGCCTCAGCATCACAAAATGGATGCTGCTGCCACAGACACGAGTCTGACCTCCTGCTACTGGGAGCCCTCCCAGCCAGGGAGGCCTGGACAATAGGTTTCCTGCTTGGGGAGGTGCTAGCACCTCCCCAGACAGACTTTAGTGTATTGGGGCAGGGAGGGCTGAAAGGAATGAGACAGGCCTGGGGCACACAAGGTGCTCCATGCATAGTCCTGTTCAAACCGGTGCTGGGGCACTCCAGCCCCAGTCCTGGCGCGAAACTGGACAAAGGGAAGGGGGTGTAACCACCCCCTTCCCAGGTCCCACCCATAAGGCGTGACCTAGCAGGCAACCCAGCCCCCCAGATTAGTAGAAGAGTGGTAGCTGGGCCCCAGGAGATTAGATTATCCTGAACCTGCAACTTGAACAGAAACTCTGGACCTTCGACATTCGACGAAAGAAGAAGACTGAAGAATCTCCCTTGTGGCCAAGGAGTGGCTACCCTGTGCAAACGGGCACCATCAAGAGACTACCCTTTGCTTTGCTGAAGTTCTACGAGGGACCGACTGCAGAGCCCGACCAGAGCCTTGACTTCCAGACTTCTCCGACCCTGATCCACATCCACAGCCGAGCTGAGATCCGTGGAGGCGACGAGAGACCTGGGACCGGCTACCTGGGAAAAGTGGCGAGTATCTTCCAGCGCAGCTTCTGAGGTACCCTCGAAGTTGTGCACCGGGCATTGAGAAGCCCCAACCCCAAGCACCATCTGCACCGAAGATCAGCCCCCCACACTCCACGAGTCCTGCGTGGGGCCCTTCTGCATTTTCCTGCTTGCCGCGTCTGTCCGGTTGCTTGCCCGTTGGCTAGCGGCCTTTGTGACGACACACCTTGAAATCTTCACTGCTGGTTCGGCTCCTCCAGACTGGCTCCCGCTTCTTTGCAAAAGAGAAGCACCCCAGACCTTCCTGGTCTGCACCAGAAGCAAGTCCTCCGTTCTTCGTGGGTTCCGCTTGCCAAGGCTTGGTGAGTCCTAGTTCGACTTCGACGCCGCCGACAGCAAGAGCCTTCATGGGACAGCTCGCCTCCTGGTCCTGGTCGTCCTCGACATCTCCTGGTACCCGTGGCTGCAGCGACAAGCTTCACCCTTCACCTGCAATCTTCACCACATCGCCTGGTTCCTTCCTGGTTCCACGTGGTCACTGGCTAGTGACCTTGACTCTGTCCCTTCTGCTTGCAGGTACCCTTCCTTTTTGATACCGGCTTTGGGATCCACCGGACACTCTGCACTCAGCAACTTTCCTTCAGGCATCCATAGAAGTCCACGACGAAACCCGATGCAAGTTTACACCTATGCACCCGCAGCCCGTGGGCTAGGTAACTTAGGTACTTCGGTGCTCACAGGGGTAGTGACTATCCTAGGGTCTAGTTTCCGAGTCTCGACTCTCTAGCTGCTTCAGAAGTGTCCTTAAACTGCTTATTTCAAAACTGTACTATTTCTATTGACTATACGCATTACGCGTTTCCACTCTGCACCTGAATCCGGTGGGCCTCCCACTTCCTAACTGTTGGTAGTGTAGTGTAGCCCCAGCAATTCCCTAGGCCTAGGCCTATCCTATTTCCGTGACAGTGGTCACTTCTTTAGTATATGGTTTGCGTGGCCCCTAGGGCCTAACTGTATTACTTACCTGTGTGACTTAATGTATGCTTAAATAAGACTGTGTTGTACTTACCTCTAATCTCATAAAGAATGCTGAGGGTTTGACTAGAATAAACACACTTTATTTTATATATATATCTGTTGTGGTGTCCTTTCATTTGGTATTCAAGGGATTATATATGGTATCACAGCTGGCTTCACATGCCATTCAGAGTTTAGCCTAAGACTGCTCTTGTCCATGCTACCACTAGGATAGCTGGTCTATAAGGTTGACTTTACAACCAATCACCATAAGGGTTGCTTGGACTGATACAAGGTGTACACTAGAATTAGTGACATCATATATCAGGCCAACTTCTCACAGTAAATGCCATACAACTGTAACAGTATACCAAAACAATTGGGTGAAACAATCCCCCTGCCGGTGTATGTTGTACCTGCCATGGATAACGAAACATAGAACTCCCCCCCTCTTCCCCACCCACTGCAGCATCCCAATTATGCCAGGTTCAGCTCTCCCACCCCCCTCCCCAACACATCTACTAGCACCATACAAGGCTCCAGCCGATTCCAAGGGAGCCCTAAAATGAAACCAACTAATTGCAAAAACAAACAGTGTGAGAGAAGCAGAATGGGGTACACCCTGGTGGGGATATGCTGCTGGGTGGCCCACATATACCTCCCGCTTCTCCAGGTGGCCGACATCAGTGACCAATTTCCCGGGGAAGCTCCGAGGGTGTCCGGCGTTAACACATAAGGTGTCCTAATTAGTCTGAATAGATCTTTCGACATGCTATGTCCCTTGAACATCAGGAGTCAGCCCGAAGCGTCCTGCCACAGAGGTAGAATGCCGTATGCGACAGCCAGCTGCAAGGTGTACCCATACCCCACCATCCGTCCCTGCAATATCTCACTCCACATCCGACGTATGTGTTCCTGGAGAGTCTGATGGGGCATGAGACACGTTCTTATGTTTCTTGAGCATTTAGGAAGTCCTCCGCTTGCTGAGGCGTATTGCAGATCGTGTGTGTTCCCTGATGGGCGATGCGGAGGCGAGCTGGATAGAGCAAGGCATAATCTAGATTAGCCTGTCTCAGTTTTTGTTTGACTGAAAGAAACTTACGCTGCTCCTCTTGCACGTGCAATGTGAAATCCGGATATATGGTGAAGGTCACACCCTCGTATGTTAGTTGTTTTTTCTCTCAAGCCACTCTTAAAACAGTGTCTCTATCTCTATAATTTAGGAGGCGCGCAATGATGGGTCGGGCGTGCTCCCCGGAGGCAGTCGAGGCCCAAGCAAACGATGAGCCTGCTCAACAATAAATTGTGAGGACAGATGATCAGTTCCCACGACCGCTCTAAGGAGCTTTTCGACATAGTTCTCAAGCCTGCCCGTGTTCGTGCTCTCCGGTATTCCTAAGAGGCACACGTTGTTTCGTCTGCTGCGCGCCTCTATGTCCTCGTTCTTGGCTGCTATAATTTTTAACAGCTTATCCATTTGTGTAACTGTGGTTTGCATGCGAGCTGTATGATCTTCGGTCTCGGAAATTCGATGTTCGGCATCTTTTATTCGAGTTTCGTGCCCTTCAATTTTATTAGCAATAGCATCCATACGAGTTGTTAGCATGTCCATCTTCCCTGCAATAGTCGCAAATCCCTGTCGAACCTCCGCCAACATGGATTTCAAGTCCTCGCCTGACTCTGTTGAGCGATCGCGTTGTAGACCCCCCGCCTCACTATCATCGTCCATCAAGGGCTGCCGGGTGTTCTTCTTAGCCTCGAATGTGAGGCATGATTGTCGTGCGCCCGTTTTCCCCATTATGACTTTTGGGGGGGGGAGAACCGTCCCAGGGCAGCGCGCAGGGCCCGGGGGGGGGAGCCGCACAGTCCCCCGCTATAGCGCCAGGGCCCACTCAGCCTTCGCAGTCCGGGGGAACAGCATCACCAAGTCGCCGCAGAGCAATCATCAAAGTCCTCCAGAGCACCGCTCCCCTCGGTACTATACAGCGCCAACCAAGCGTGGCTGGGCGGGCACCGCCGCCCCCGCAGGAAAGACCAAGGACGCAGCCGGCTCCGCACAGTGGCCGCCCGGAACCCGCGGCAACCCCGGTCACCCACGCAGGTATGGCATCTCAACACGATGAGGGCAGCGATCCTTCCGTGTTGTGGTAACGTTGCCACCCCGTCGATCCAGTTTCCCTACGCGCCCTCGACAGCGCGCACCCCAGGCCACAACTGCACCAGTATGAGATTCACCCGCAAATCCAAGGTGGAGTACAGCGTCCTCCGCACAGCCTGCCCCTCCGGCCCAGTATCGCTGGCAGGAGAAAGAGTGGCACCCCAGTTAATCCGCACCTCCACAGCCGAAGGTCGACAGGCACAAGCGCGCCCCAGCCGCCCACCTCCGGGAATAAAGTCTCTATGGCTCCTCCCGCTGTGCTTACCGCCACTGTGTAAGATCTTCCTGGGCAGTTTTCGTGCTCCTCATTACATGGCAAAGGCGATCACTTCGGGCCTGACACACCGTCCCGCCGCCGCCATGTCAGTTAATCGGCCTGAGCACCTTGTGAATGCCTCGGAGCTCGCGTACCCTCCGTTCCGTGCGCAGCTCCATGCAGATCAGAAAGGCAGCCCGGTCATCTCTGTCCCCAGTGCCGCGTCGCCAAAAGTCGCAGCAATCTCCGCTTAGCTTTGCCCAAGTCGCTCCGCAGACACTCCGCTGCTTTCCTCAACACGTCCCCGGGCACAGCAAAGCATTTGGACAGAGGATAATTGAAAAATACCGGCCGGACTGCGGGAGCCTCACTTAATGGCGGCCATTCCGCTCGTGCGCCACCTAGCGCCCCCGTGCTCACTGTTAGTTCACTGTTAATCGCCTCGTAGTCTCACCCCCATTGTATTCTGTGCCCTGTGCCCTCTGTTTGCCTTCTGTCCCCTCGTCCTCGGTTCTTCCCGCCGCTGCGTCCCCGCCCCCCCCGATCGCCCATTCGTCAACTCCCTCCTCCCAGCTGCTCCTCCCTCCCACCTCCCCTTCTTATGGCGGCTGCTGTGCGGCAATGCCGCTGGCGCGCCGAAGGCAAGCCCGTCTGCGCCCGTCCGCTTCTGGACCGCCCCCAGTGCCAGAACCACTGGCCCCCGCGAACGCCACAACAACTGACACCGCTACGACTCCAGCACCCTCCACACACTCAACGCCAGATGATCACGCACCTGCTGCCTGGCCACCCCAAAGCGCACCCAAGGACCCTTCTCCTGCCGGAACTGCAGCTTCGCCAGCATTCGGCCCGCCAACCCACGACCAGGAAAGAACCCAACTACCTCAGATGCATTCTTCTCAACACCCGCTCCACCCACAAACACGCCGTTGAACTCTGGGACCTACTCGACTCAACCTCCCCAGACATCGCCTTCCTGACGGAGACCTGGCTGAACCCCTCCTCGGCACCCGACATCGCCATAGCCATCCCGAAAGGCTATAAGCTCACCCGCAGGGACCGCACCAACGGAGTAGGAGGAGAAATCGCCATCGTCCACAGGAACACTCTCAGAGTTTCGACCAACACCAACGACACCCTCAGCACCGCCGAACACCTGCACTTCCAGATCCACACCAACCCCGACACCACCCTCAGAGGAGCCCTCATCTACAGACCCCCCAGACCCCGACCACAGTTCAGCGACTTCCTCGCTGACTTCGTCAGCACACACACCCTCGCCTCCACGGACTACATCCTCCTCGGGGACCTAAACTTCCACCTCGAGAACAACAACAAAACCAACACCAACTCCACCACTCTGATCGACAACCTCGCCAACCTCGGACTCAGACAACTCATCACAACACCCACCCACTCTGCCGGCCACACGCTTGACCCGATCTTCTCCGCAAGTCCCCACGTCTCCTTCAACCACACCACCGAACTCCACTGGACCGACCATCGCTGCATCCACTTCACCTTCCGGAAACCTACCCCGCACCACCGCACCCAACAGATGCCTCGCCGCTGCTGGAGCAAAGTCACCGAAGACCAGCTAACCACCACCCTCGCCTAGAGCCCACCCGCCGACCCCACCGACCCCGACTCCGCCGCCCGCAACCTCAGACAGTGGATCGACGACTGCGCCAACACCCTCGCTCCGTCCAAGACACCCTCCAACAGCCACACCAGCAAGAAAGCCAGCTGGTGCAATGAAGACCTCCAGGCCTCCAAGCAAACCTACTGAAATCTAGAGAAGACCTGGCACCGTGAACGAACACCGGACAGCTACGCAGCCCACAAGAACGCCACTCGTAGACATCATCACCTCATCAGATTCGCCAAAAGGGCCGCTAAAAAGACCGCCTAGACAACAACGCACACAAAAGCAAAGAGCTCTTCAACATTGTGAAGGAACTCTCCAACCCCAGCTCCAACACCAACGACATCCCACCTTCGCAAGACCTGTGCGACTCGCTGGCCACCTTCTTCCATCGCAAGATTGCCGACATACACGACAGGTTCAACGCCACGACCGCCCCGACAACCACTGAGACCTCCGCCCCCGCGACCACCATCCGCACCGACCGCCTGCTCTCCTGGACCAACATAAACGACGATGACACGATCAAGATAATGAACACCGTCCACTCCGTCTCCCCAGCAGACCCATGCCCACATCACATCTTCAACAAAGCCAGCACCGCCATCGCACCCCATCTCCGGAAAGCCATCAATATTTCCTTCGAGACAGCAACGTTCCCGGAGAGCTGGAAGCATACCGAGATCAACGCCTTACTCAAGAAACCCAAGGCGGACGCCAAGGATCTCAAGAACTTCCGTCCCATCTCCCTGCTCCCGTTCCCGGCGAAGGTCATCGAGAAGACCGTCAACAAACAACTGACCCGCTACCTCGAGGAGAACAACATCCTGGACCCGTCCCAGTCCGGGTTCCGCAGCAACCACAACACCGAAACTGCCCTCATCGCCGCCACCGATTACATCAGGACCCTGCTAGACAACGGAGAAACCGCTGCCCTCATCCTCCTGGTCCTATCAGCCGCCTTCGACACGGTCTGCCACCGCACACTATGCACACGCCTGCACGACGCCGGGATCCAAGAGAAAGTCCTGGACTGAACCACCTACTTCCTTTCCGGCAGAACCCAGAGCGTCCGCCTCCCCCCCTTCCGCTCCGAAGCCACCGAGATCATCTGCGGCGTACCCCAGGGCTCATCCCTTAGCTCAACGCTGTTTAACATCTACATGGCACCACTCGCCCACGTCGCCCGACTGCACGACCTCAACATCATCTCTTACGCCGATGACCCAGCTGATCCTCTCCCTCACCAAGCACCCACACCGCCAAAACCAACCTCTACGAAGGAATGAAGGCCGTTGCCGAATGGATGAGGAACAGCCGACTGAAGCTGAACTCGGACAAGACGGAGGTTCTCATCCTCTGATCCACCCTCTCAGCCCGGGACGACTCCTGGTGGCCGACCGCACTGGGAACAGCTCCAACACCCACTGACCACGCACGCAACCTAGGGGTCATCCTCGACTCCACACTCTCGATGACTAAGCAGGTCAACGCCGTCTCTTCCTCCTGCTTCAACACACTCCACATGCTACGCAAGATCTACAAGTGGATCCCCACCGAAACGAGAAGAACGGTCACCCAGGCCCTCGTCAGCAGCAGGTTGGACTACGGAAACACCCTCTACTCAGGAACCTCGGCCAAACTCCTGAAACGGCTTCAACGCATCCAGAACGCCTCTGGACACCTGATCCTCGACATCCCTCGCCACAGTAACATCACACCCCACCTGAGAGACCTCCACTGGCTCCCCGTCAAAAAGAGGATAACCTTCAAGCTCCTCACCCACGCACACAAGGCACTCCACAACACCGGACCAGCTTACCTCAATAGACGACTCAGCTTCTACACCCCCACCCGCCAGCTCCGCTCCGCCGACCTCGCCCTCGCCACAGTCCCCCGCATCCGAAGAGCGACCTTCGGCGGCAGAACGTTCACCCACCTCGCCGCCAAGACCTGGAACACCCTCTCCATCCACCTACGGCAGACCCAAGACCTGCTGACCTTCAGAAGACTCCTCAAGACCTGGCTTTTCGAGCAGTAGCAGCATTCCCCACCCCCAGCACCTTGAGACCCTCACGGGTAAGTAGTGCGCTTTACAAATGCTATTATTGATTGAATATGTATTGAGTGCAACTCGGTTGGCAGTCGAGGATGATACCTTGTATATCATGCAGGTAAGCAATGAGTATTTTTTTAAAGTTCACCCTTTACATGTATGACACCCTGAACAGAGGAGCTTCCTGCGTCAGTAAGACAGCTGAAGTCGAGCATTCATTTCAGAGGTGGTGGGTGGGTGGGGGGTGTATGTAGATACCTGTGCGCAGGCTTCTGTGTAATCCCGTAAATATCTCGACTATTGGATTCCGTGTAATTTATGTAACGTGTTTTTCAAACGCTTATGCTTTTTTTGCTCACAGAATTGGTTCAAGCAGAAAATCTCTGGCGGGGATTGTAAAAGTAGTTGTATGACGTTGCATGTTCACCACGTGGTTTGAGAAAATACGCGCGCAAAGCGTTCAACGAGTCACACAGGCCTTTTGCACACGAGGGCACACCAATTTTATGTAGATCCATTAATACTCGAAAAGCAAATGCGACGAGATAATCATGCGCCACGCGCCCAGGGAAAACAATAAGCCATTACAGCCCCGGGCTAATCAGAGGTTTGAATCATCGTCAGGTCGATAAAAAGGAATAATACCGTTGAAGTGGGAGACCAAGGGCGCCTTTTACTTACTGCGCTCACTGGCCGCGAGCCGGTAGCTACAAGTGCTAAGTAAATATCACATAATTACTATTATTATGTGGCGCTTCCTCGGCCTACAGTCCCCGTCTTTTCTCCAAGGGAAACCAAATTACAGCGCAAAACACACCACACTAGCACAAAATCTTTGCAAAAGCAGTTAGAGAAAGAGAATAACCTGCTTCAGTGTCTTACAATCTCATCATTTTTAAAACAATATCCGTTTCTGGACCCAGGGCAGCAGAAGAAGACCGCAGAGGATTTAAAACAAAACAAAACCGGTGGAATTGGAATCTGGATCTTTGAAATATGTGTGGGGGGTTCAGGGGGGTGGTTATTGAAGTTATACACACTCACACCAACAAAAACATGGCATAACCGACGACCGCCTGGACCTATGCTACAGCTATACATGCAATGAGCGTTATATTGAACTTATATACGATTATTCTTTGTAATTGTTAAAGGTCTGGGGCCATTGTCTTGCCTGTGACTGCACCACACTTGTGTGCAAGAGCACAGACTGGTGTAACGTGAAGTCATGGGCTCCCTATAAAATTTAACGGGGGCCCTACAATGTCTCTTTTTAATTGCTTTTCAGCTATGTAACTCTTAGAAAAGAATCGGGGTTTGCCCTGATCCTCCTACTGCATCCGGGCAAGAAATCAAATGTAGAAACAAAATAATGCGGAGGAGTAAATGAAAAAACATATATTTCTGTAGGGAAAAACAAATGAATCCCTACCAATGAGTTTTAGATCTCTGAACCTTCTATCTTTGTGACTCAGATACCAACTCCAAGTGTAATATCCAAATATACTTTATCTTAAGCTATGTAACGGCCATAGCCAGATGAAGGGTCACGCCCTCCTTGAACCAGAGGGACTCAGGGCTCTATGTTATGCCCTTGACACCAACCGCCTCACCCCACAATGTGCGTTTATATGGCACACGTGTACCAGTGGTGTGCCCTCTTAGCACCTGTGAGATGCTGGAGCCATGCTTGCTCTGGGTTGTCAGTTCTGTGGGTTGCTGTATGGCACTGGGAGGCATGACAACCAGTCCCAAGAAGGTAACATACTTTAGCTGGCCTATGTGAATGCGTAGGACGTTAGGCATGACAGTGCATACGCTGGTGCTGGTGTAGCACATGTTTTCCTAGGTAGGGATACATTTGTGGGAGTGAACCTGGTTATGGTGGCACAGTGTAGAATCAAAGTTATGTTAAGCAGTTTTTATTTAACAAATCATATACCCTTTAATGGGCTTCCTTGGGCTATGGGCGTCTGCTGGTACATAGTTCACCTTTGTTTCCTCATGGAGGGAGCTCCTCTGGGGTCCAGGTTTGGGATCTTCCCTAACCCCTTGTGAGAGTGTCTTGCCCCTTAGAGCCAGAGCATTCCCTGCCTCTCAGTTATGAATTTGTATTGTGCTATAAAGTGCTGGCTTGCGACTGGCAGCCACTTCATAGTTCTCGCGTTATTGTGGTCAGTTTGCAAATGTTACTTAACTGTAACTACAGTTCTTCAGCATTGGTATTTTTCACAGATTTACAAGCTTCAATTATTCCCCAAAGTCAGACTGGGAACCCTCGGTAGTCAGTGGTAACATAGCTGAATCCGAATGTATCAAAACAATATTGAAAAGTCATACACTACTTACAGCCAGTCCATTTCATTATGTGTCCTGAACTCTGGCTTTGTGTTTCTACCTTCCTCAGAGGCACCAACTGCGAGATTTCTGAAGCGCATCTGAAGAAGAACTAGTAGGTTCCTGAATGAGGAGGAGGTTGGACACCAGTATATCTACAAACTTCAGTCCTGGGAAACCAGTGTCTGCTTCAGGTATGTGGCATGTGGAACTTTCCAGGGTTAGACAGGTCTGATGCTTTTCTCACCTTTGGACACAAGCTGTAACTGCCTGATGTCCTGCTCCCGCTTGTGACAATCTGCATCTCATCCGTCTAGAGCATCTGGCACGTGCTCTACTGCCAGTGTGATGCCATGCTTCAAGGCCCAGTGCCAAACAAGCTGATCTTCAGGCAACAGCAATTGCAATCTTGTCCCTCTCGTTTTCTGCTACAGTAACATGTAGTCATTCGGCCTGTTCTAATTAGCACACAGTGCAATTAAAGGCAAACAATCTTTCAGGGCCAGCCAGAATGCTCTAAATTAGGGATGTTTATATGAAGATTCTTTTCTTGAGGGGTCCAAATACCGCTTGATGCAAGATCCTGTGAGTGAGCACCCCAATCTTCAAATGAGCCATTTGTTGTAAGATGGTAATGAGGTAAAAATCTTGACCTGCATAGATGTGCTCTCTGCGTTCCCACCAGGCCAGGTCCTATTTGATTCCTGAAACTATCTGGATATATTTCCTGAACATCTCCAGCTAAATGTATCCCTCTCTTCCCTGTTCTGGGAAGGATATGCTCTTGAGGGTCTGCACAGATGTATGACCCTAGGAACCGATGGTGCAGTGACGAGTAATGGCTGATTTCTTTTCATCAAGATTAAGGCCCAATATTTCCAGTAATCTTAAAGTTATCTTGACTGCTGGTATGGAAATACCTTTACTCCCTATCTTCTTAGGTATGCAGCCACTGGAGCTAAGCATTTGAAATGGGAGATGCGACCATCAACAATAAAACTCATACATTTTCGATGCCGAAGATGTCTGAGTAGATGAGAATAGGCATCTTGAAGGTCCAATGATGCTAGGTAATCTAAACTTTATTAATTTGTTAGGAGCTCTGAAACCCAAAATGGAATGCTACTATCAATTTTTATTCTGAACGAGGAAAAATTTGTAGTGAACACCCCTGATATTTTGGGGCTTTTATTGCCCCCTTACAGAATAATTAGAAGAATTCTTATTTTAGAGCCTCCAAATCTAAGTGATATTCTTGTCTAGGAGATGGTGACAGTGGTTTTGAGAGGAATTAGATTGTGTGCAAATACCTTACTATGTCTAAAACCCATTATCCGGATGTGATTGTTGTCAGGCTTAAAAATACGTACAAATCTTCCTCCCCTCACAAGCATGCGAAGCAGGGATTTCCTTTTAAGGATACCGACACATGGCAGTGTCTGTATTCATTTTTATAGCTTGCAGTACTTCATCCGCAAGTTTGCCAAACAAATGTTGTCCATGGAATGGCATGTGAAGCATCCTGGACAGTTTTTGAGGCAGAAAAGGCATGCTTTGAAGCCAACCACTTCACAGCAGGTTGGCTCAGAATCAGGGGAGTTATATTTTTTGTCTAGGTGAGTAACTAAGGCAGTGCCTGTAGTTGGATTACTCATTCAGGCCAAACCTTGTTCCCAAAGGAGGCCTTATTTATCGCTTTGATTTGTCCACACAAGGAGTTTTCCACACGTACTACATGAAGGTTACATTTTTTGACGCTCTATAAGTTAGCCTGTGAAAATGGTAAACCAATATCCTGTGGTGAATCCTAAGGCACTTGTTCTGGCTGGGATCTTCCACTGGGACATATTTATCCAATTCCTCGTCCTGTTGACCATCTTGTTGCATATTATCTTCTTACTGCTGGACGGATCAGCATCAGGGGATGCATCATTCGTAATATAGGTCAGGTAAAGGTTTAGGAGATTTTTCAGGAATAATGTATTTAACAGGCACCAGTAAGGGTGGTGGTGCTGAAAGATTTGATGGATTTACCCATATTGGCTGAGGATGAGAAGATAATTACGATGGAGCTACTTGCTGAGTGATTACAGGTTGTAGTGGTGCTAACCTACTGAACAAATCTTGAACGTGTTGCTTCATAGAATCTAAGAAGTCCAAAAGCACCTGTGGCTAAAATGGAGGACCAACATGAAGTTGACGTCCGGCCTTTTGAAGGAGTGTTGAAAACCATAATCCTTTTCTTCCTAAGAATTCCCTGGTATGTAATGCATGTTCAAATCATGTGGACCTTCTGCCTGTGACACCGCCTCAGCACGTTCAGCCTCAGTTGGGTGCATCAGTTCGCTTCCTTGTTTGGCCTGGTCCCCTAATTTGCTCTTGCTGTGGTAAGAAAAAGAATCATCTATGCGCTGTTTAAGCAGCTCTGAAGGATTGTTATTGGAGAAAGCAATAGTACTGTTGCTGAAACTGGTACTTGTGCTGGGTCCAACATTAGTGTAGTGGTCACTGCACTAAACTTCTGTTGATGAAGTGTTCCTCGATGTGGTCAGTGCTAAGAAGATGGGTGTCAATGGTGTAGTCTTTTTTGACAGGATGGTTTTCGTTGCTGGGTTGGCCTTTGTTGATAGGAAGGCTTTGTCGACTGGCTAGTCACTGTGAATGGAAAAGTCTTTGTCAACAGGTTGGGAGTCATTGATGAGAAGGTTGTTGTCTACAGTGTGTGCCTCATTGACTTCGACTTCATTAACTGATCCTTTACCATCATCAGTGCTTCTGCCCTTCCCACGGAGAACAGTTGTTGGTGAACAACATTTCAAAGGTTGTTTACCTTTACCTGTCGACAACAGCGTCATTGACCAGCAAGCTGATAGAAATGAATTCATCTTAGAGGATGGTCTTAATGTGCAAATATTGAATCAGTACAACCAGAGCCAGAAGTCTGCACCTTCAAGGCAGGTGCAGAGGGCCTTTTAGTGGGGTCACCTACACTTCAGCAGAAGAACCTGTGCTCAAGTCCAACTTGCACTTCTCTGCCTTAAAAGCTTGTTGTGAATCACATTTATCATTGAGACTGCCCTGGGGAGTTTAGCATTTAAGACTTGGAGAAGGAACCTGACATTGAGGGTTTTCGCACTACATGTCCCACAGGTGCACCAGTCTTTAAGAACCTGCCGGGGCTTGTGGAGACATTTTGAGTGGGATGATCTTCTGGAAAAAATCGTCCTCACCCCACAGAAAGAAAATGGCGTTGTTGGAAATTGGGTTAGTAGTTGAGAGGGCCACAATTTCTGTCAGGGCGAAGTCACAATCAAACCCCCAATTAGCCTGTGCTTAACCCCCTGTTAGCTTGGTACAAAAGCAGTCAGGTATATATTAGAGCCAATGTGAAAAGTATGTATGCACCACTTCAAACATTATTAAAGTGAAAACACAACACAAGAAAAATCCCACACCAATTTAGAAACATAGGGCAAAAAAAGTGGTGCGCATGGTCGTCGATGTTGCAGAAATCAGCAGGCTGGGCATCGGGGACGGTAGTCACTGTAGTGCGAAGATCTTGACAGGCGTTGGGGACGGTCATTGCTGGAGCTTAGGGTTGTTGGTCACCGCAAGCCGTCAATCCTGAAGCGTGAAGTGCAGATCTTGTGTTGCCAGGCGTAGTGGCGGCTGCTGTAGCGTGAAGAGTTGCATTCGCCAGAACTTCGTGTTGGCGGATGGCAAGATCTTAGCACAAACTAGCCCGTTCAAAGAGCCCAAAACCTCAGGAGAGATCAACTGAGGCCACACCAAGGGTCCAGGACCTGATGGACACCACTTGGGCACCAGGAACTCACTCCAGCAGAGGTCAGCAGGGCTCAAGCAGGTCTAATTGCAGGTCAGCTGAGCAGTTGCAGGGAGCTTCTGGAGGTTATGTCCACGTTGCTCAAAACAGGAGGTTAACTGGATGACCCTTGGAGTCACTTCAGCCTGTGATGAAGGGTGCTAGTCCTTCCTCCTCAGCAAGCACAGCTGTAGGGAGCAGGACAGCACAGTGGCAGTCCTTCTGGCAGCAAAGCAGCACAGCAGTCCTTCTGTAGAATCCATCGGTCCAGGAGTGTACTGAAGAGTTGGATCTGAGAGTCCAGTATTTATATCAGGTGCCCACTTTGAAAGTAGAACAGGTTTCTAGAGGATTCCCTGTGAGTCCTCAAAGTTTCTTGCCTCCCCTGCCCTGGCTCCAGCCTGGCTGTATGAACAATGCAGTGGTGACAAGTCCTTTGTGGGAACAAAGTATATTCAGTTGCAAGTGGAGCTGTGCCCAGCTCCCCCCGTAACTGCCAGTTGAAAGCCCATACAGGCACCCCTAATCACTCTATTGCGGGGCTTTCTCGGAGGAATAAACAAAGTTCAACGGTCAATTACACAGAGTCATGTGAACCAGAAACAAGCTGCAGGCACCAAATGGTTAGGGCAGATAAATACCATTTTTCTAAAAGTGGCTATTTCAAAATTGTAACTTAAAAACCAACTACCATTAAAGACAAGTTTTAATTACAACTTCTCAGACACCACACATGAAAGGTTGCCTGTTCCCAATCAAAAGTTAGCACTTATCAATGTAATAACTTAACCCAATGCTATCCTGTTGGAGAGGTAAGTCTTGCAGTAGCGAAACACAAATTTAGGAGTTTTTCACTACTAATACGTAAAAGTTAAAAGTACATGTCCGACTTTTTTTAATACACTGCACCCAGCCCCATGGGCTGTTTAGGGCATACTCTAGGGGTGACTTATACGTATTGAAAAGGAAGGTTTATGCCTGCCAAAAGCTTTATTTTGCCAGGTCGAAATGGCAGTCTAAAACTGCACACACAGGCTGCAATGGCAATCCTGAGATATGTTTAAAAGACTACTGGGCACAATGAGAGCTGCAGGCCCACCAGTAGCATTTAATGTACCAGTGCTAGGAACAAGTAAATTAAATGTGCCAATTCGAGTGTAACCAATGTTACCATGTTTAAAGGAAAGAGGACAAGCACTTTTGCATTGGCAAAGTGTGCATAGTCCTAAAAGCCAGCAAAAACGGTGTCAGAATATTGAAGGGTGAAGCCAAAATGTCTGGGGAGGACCCTGCATAAAGGGCCAAGTCCAAAGACTCTAATAAAGCATTTGTTTCAGATAGGATTCACCGCCATCGTGACCAAAGTACATTGAAAGACCTGCAAGGATACAGCCTCCCAGTCAAGATCATAATATGCCTACCTCTTTTATCTGCGTGGTCGAATTAGATCCCAAGGAGAACAAGCATTGGCAACAGGTCTCGCCTTTGGCGCCTTATAAATGTTTAGCCAGAGTTATTGGCTTTGACAATGTCTTTAAGCTATGTTGCAGAGAAGCATGGCTGCTGTGCAGCATGTTGATATGTTCTAATAAAAAGGTGTTTTGTTACCATTTTATATAACCAAAAAGATATTATGTACAACTAAACGACCCTATTAAAAATAAAATTATCATAAAAAATGCCTTCTCGTTTTTTACTCCTCGCAATGCTAGCGATTCTTCCTGACTATTCTAATGCTTGTTTGTTAAGGGTTTTCTTTGTTATGGGGTGGAAATAAACAACGCTGGAGGTGGGGTAGCGCTGCACTGCTGCAGAGCTGATGCAAAGGCGGTGCTGTGCTGGTGCTCAGATTGTGCAGCGCTGGTGCTGAGGTGGTGCTGCGCTTGGGCTGAGTGATGCTGAGGTGGTGCTGTGCTGGTGCCGAGGTGTTTTAGTGGTGCTTGGGTGCTGCCAAGTGATGCTTAGGTTGTGCTGCAGGGGTGCTGCTGAATGATGCAGAAGTGGTGCTGAGTGGCGCTGAGTGGCGCTGAGTGGTGCTGAAGTGGCGCTGTGCTGACACTGAGGTAGTGCTGAATATTTGCTGAGGTGGTGTTGCACTGATGCACTGGACCTATAAGCTTTACATTACTTTTATCACCGCATATGTTGCCTCTATTATCCTAACCAAGCAGAAAGGTTAAGATCTGCGAATGCCACTTTGGCTGCCCGGGCCGAACTGTGTCACTCCTCGGCATCTCGTTTAATCTGCCACCGTGACAACGGGTAACTAAATGCCCCTTCATTTTCAGAATCATTGGCAGGATTTGACTTCCTATTTTTTACACTGAACCAACATTGACAACCCTGTCTCTAGAGCATTATGTCAGAAAACAACAGATTAGTAAAGATTTGCAGCTGTCGGAATTCCTCGTGTACCATTGTAAGCAGGCAGGAGAAAGCAGAGCGCACCACCAGGACAACCAGGCGAGCAGGCCATATTCCGAGGTGACATGAGAGTCCGACACAGTAGAGCAGATTCTAGTCTCACCTAGAAGGCTAAACAATGGGAAGGGCAGCATATTAAAAAATAAAATTAACCCTTTATTCAAATGTAACAGTTGGTAGGGTGTTTCAATGAAAAAAGAAGTTCCCAGGCACTGGTGTGCAGGGTGTCCCGGGCCTGGTGCCATGCATGGGACCTCGTGATAATAATCCAGGCCAGAGAACTCCAGTGGCAGCGGTTCAAACCCCAGGTCTCCAGACCTCCTGCTGCTCTGGAAACACGCCAGGCTGGTCCGAGGCAGGGACTGCAGGAACCGTGGCGCAAGACTTTCTGCTGGCCAGACAGATGTGTAAAGACCAGCATATTTGTATTTTTAGACTGGACCAGCAGGAGCCAGGCCTTTGTTTGCCCAAAGTCTGTAACAAGAGACGGAGCCGAAAAGCTACAATTCCTGTTACTCTTCACATGGTTTGAAAAAAGCGAAAGTGCAACGTAGATCTCTAAAGGTGATGTGGGAAGTTTGTCCTCTAAAAATGTTTCTGCTCGAGGAATCCGGGCTCTTTTAGGAAGCAGAGAGTAGAGTTTCGAAACCATCCGAGCACCGCACATGAGCAAAACATGTTTTTATTGAATCTATACAGAGCTTTTTCTAATTAATGCACAACCAGATTATAAAACAACGGACGGACTTGAGATGGGTGCGGGGTGGCAGGTTCAAGGGGAGCCCTGATATTGGTACAATTCACCCCCGCAGGGATTCCTGGTCTGACCCACTACGGTATGGGGCGGAAGGCTGGCACAGTGTGGGTCGCTTCTGATCTAGTTGGTTATGTATTTCGCCGTGTCTCAGAGTGCACTCTGGTGGGTTCTTTCAATCTGACACATCCTGCCTCGGGTTTGCATCAAAGTGCAAATGAGAAGCAATTCTGCTGCCAGGGGGCAGGTGGTTTGCTCTGCTATGCTCTGGCCAATAAGCTCTGTTTCTCTGTCTCTCGCGCACTGGTACAAGTTCCTCTTTCAGACAGTTTCTTTGTTGTGTTGTTAACCCTGCCGTTTATGGCAGTTACGACATAAGAGACCACATGTGTCCAATGCCCATGAAGGCTAGTAAGGCGACGAAGATTAGGGGGAAACCCGTTCTCGTGCGCAGAAGGAGGGAGCACAGACCCATTTGGACAGTGGGGTGCAACACCAACAAGCCATCGGTCAGAGCTGGTAACTCATGTGCATTTTCCAAAACCAAACACGAGTTGCTGACGAAGGGAAACCGTTGTAAAAACTAGGTTAATATTGGGAAACCGACAAAACTAGTTCAAGTTATTTTAAAAAAATGCTTCAGAGATAAAGACGTTAAACTTTTCCTACAGTGAACCAGGTGGGGTGGGGCCTACGCCCGTGGGGCCAACATCCTTCACAGGGGCTTGCAGAAGGCAAGATCCTCGACTTGAGAACATTACTCAATATAGTTATACCTACCCCAGTGTTCGGACAGCCTTTGCTGCGCCTTGAAGCAAGTCGCAGGTTACCCCAGCACTATATAACAAGCATTGGCCGTGCGACACGGGAAGCTTGTAGTAATGCTAGTGATGCGCGCGCGCAGCAGCATGAAAAAGTGAAAGTGATCGCGCTGGAAGGGAGGCAGATGGCGGCTGCGCGCGTGCAAGCTCACGTGAATGCAAGTGCTAGGCCATCAAAAGCCTCTGGCAGCACTTTGAAAACCCCGTTACTAAATGTCTCGCAGAGCAGCGCATGCGCTGGCTCAGCAAGACCTAAAAAGGGCCAACAAATGTCTATTTGAGAAGAGTAGACAAGAGCTAAGAGGATTCTCTGTTGTCCTGAAGAGGTGTGGTAGAAAATCTGACAGTTAATGCTTGAGGAGGTTTGGAGCACAGAGGCTTTCACCTCACTGGCCAGAGTTTGTGTTACATAATTAGGGGGGATTGGCTTTAAGTAGTCCATGGTTGTTTTCAATGTTGTTTTGCTTTATTCAGATACTGCTATATTAATATTGACTACCAAGGTTCCCCGCCTGGAATAATGTTAGCACGTAAATCTCCGAAAGATCAAATACTGACTAATACGTGTACTGCACAGTTTGAAGCAACAAAAGGATGAAAGGTTTTATATTGTCTTGACGTTGATCATAGGGGTGAGGGTGGGGAGATCACACTTCCTCCTCTGGATCTCTATCCGTTTGCAATAAGAGAGACAGTTCTGAGGATGACTAAGGGGGGAGTTATTCCATTGCTGCTCCTATTATCAATATGGTAGTGATGAATGGTGTGTTCTTGTCCTCACTGTCCATGAGCTCTCCATTGATGTGACTGCTGAAGGCTAGTTAGTGAGAGTTCTGGGACCAGAACTTAATGCGGGGCCCTCTGGACGCTTCTTCCATTTTGGCTAGTTGCAATAAGCAGCACTGTTTCTAAGAATTAAAAAAAGTATAACATGGAAAGAGACGACATGGTATCTGGTGCCATCTATTAGTCCGGCCACACAAGCTCCCAAATTATTAATGAAATAGGCTTGCTTGCTATCAAATATTTGTTGCAGAAGGAGAGTGGGGCCCTAGGAAGTGCAGGGCCTGAGGCATAATGGCAGACCCCTGTATGATGGCCTGGACTGTTGTATGCAATGTTTGAGATATGCATGCGTGTTTTGAGAGTCTGGTGTGACCTTCCACCAACCCACACAGGTGTGAGGGTAGGCTTTATGCAGTGTTCTAAGTAGGATGGCACGGGGGGGGGGGGTTCTCCAAAAGGGACAAGGCCTAAGTTGCATTACTAAGAAACTGTTATAAGAGGCCTTGCCCAGGTAACTAAAGGCTTTGCCTAATACAAGTAAATTGTGCGATAGATACATTCCTAAGATTAACTTTTCTTTTGGGACTATAACTACTTTAACTTAATATGGGTTTCAGTAGTATTGCATTTTAAATGTTATTTATCTGAACACTGCTCCTGCCAACTAACGCTGTGTTTTGTGTCTTGCTGACACAGAGTTATCTTTAAACCATAAGTATATAGACACCATGTTGCATTATTTCTTGCCAATTGTAATGCTGTGACAAATATCAGTATAATTATTCAGGAAAAGGATTTTCAGTTATTTGCTTAAATTAAACTCCAATCACAGTGGGCGTTTTTCACACAGTGCATGAAACACGAATCTCTCACACTTGGATACTTGTTTCACTGTGCTTGGTGCGTGCTCGTTAGTGGTGTGTGAAAAAATACTAAGATGTTGTGAAATGTTCACCCCCTCCTTTCCCTGCACACTTGTGTATCTACACCCGGACAATACCCATCGTCCACGGGGCAGCCTGTGATTCCTATCGCAGTGCTGGCTGCGTAGATCTGTGTGCAATCTGTAGGTAACAGGTCTGAATCTCCAAAATCAATCAATCAATCAAGATTTATAAAGGTCTGCTGATCACGCAATAGGGTATCCAGGCGTTGCAGGTCCCGGGGGCTCATTTGAACAGCCAGGTTTTGAGAGCTCTTCGGAATTCCGAAAGTGAGGTGTTTGTCCGGTGACGTGTGATGAGCAGGGCCGGATTGGGAACCAAAACCGGCCCTGGCAAAGTGCTAGGCCGGCCCCCCGGGCTCTTTGCCAGGGCCGGTTTTCGGCCGATTTTGTTAGAGGGCCGATTTTGCAGCTACGCTGCAAAAAATGGCCCTGTAACAAAACCGGCCCCCAGTGGCCCAAAACCGGCCCCCACCCGTGCGGCGCACCGGGGGATTGCCTGCTGCCCCACACGGCCAGTACGGCCCTGGTGATGAGCCTGTTCCAGATCTTGGCTGCAATGTAGGAGAATGAGCTTCCTCCACTTCTGCTTTGGTATATGCGGGGAGTGTGGGCACGTGACAGAGAGGCGAAGCGTAGTTTTCTCGAAGGTTGGTGGAAGTTCAGGCAGTGGTTAATAGAGGCGGGTCCAAGGTTGTGTAGATACTTGTGTGTGTAGTTAGCAGCTTGAATTGGCATCTCTTCTGTATGGGGGTCCAGTGGAGTTTCATGAGGTGGGTGTGATCTGGTTTCGTCGGGGGAGGTCGAGGATGAGTTTGGCTGCAGCGTTCTGTATGGTTTGAAGTCTCTGTAGAAGGTGTGCAGCGATTCCTATGTATAGAGAGTTGCCATAGTCCATACGGCTGGCGATGAGGGCCTGTGTCACGGTGCGTCTCGTGTGCAGGGGTAGTAGCTACTTGAAGATTTTGTGTAGCATGCGTAGAATGGGAAAGCAGGTGGAGGAGAAGTTGACCGGTGATTTCATGGTGACTAGAGTGAGGTGCGGGTCCTAGCTCTGCTGGCCACCAGGAACGTTCCATGGATTGCTGTTGCTGCCAAAGATCAATACTTCTGCCTTGTCCATTTTTAGCTTCAGGCAGTTCTTCATCCAGTCAAAGATATGAGACAGGTCAAAGGGTAAATTTGTCCCCTGCAAGAACTGCACAAGATTCACACATCCAAATCCAGAAAAAAGCTCTTAGTGGGTTTGTGCAAATCAGGATTAAAAGTTCCAGAGTGTAAACACTGGACTGAAGCAGCTAGTTGTGGATGGAACAGGATAGCTCAGTGAGAAATGTGTTCACTGTATCAACTTGCAAGCACCCTTCAGAGAGTAAACCGAAAATAACAGTGATAATGTCAATAAACATATATATTCCATCACATTGGCCTTTATTCTCTTTCATCAGACACTTCTCCCTACTAATTGCAGTGTCTTCACCTCACTACAGTAACCTGAAGTTGGATGTTCATGGACCACTGTAACAAGTGCAGATGTCTAATGCTTAATGTCTGGAATCCACAGCATGTCTGGGTGTAAGAAATATCATCCTATATTTTATCCAAAGACTATTCTTTCAGAAACCCATTGCAACCAGGGTGTGAGAATGGTCCTGAGTTTAACTGAGGGAAAGCAGGTGTTGCAGTAGATTCTCTAGTGGTGTAACTGGGACATTACCAACATTTTCCAACTTGGGATTCACGTGAGACAAAACACCACCATCAATATTCCGATATGCAGGTTTAAAGGAGATGGTGAAAAAGAATCCTGCACAGGAAAGTGGCAACCAGTTTGGTCTATAATTAGTACATCTTCACAGAATGTAAGATATTTAACACTACAATAAAAGGGTGTGGCGTTTAATTTGCTGCCATATCTTTTTTGTAGATGGTATAACTAGCTTCAACAGGAGTCAAATGCTACTAGCGGCATCTCGATAACCCTGGTCTGGTCAATAAGCCATCCTCCTCCTCCACATTACACTGTAATTCCACATTCAGGAGGCATAATACTGGCAGCCAGCAGGCATTTCATCCAATGCCTGCTGGGTTCCTCTGGACCATTCAAATGTCACCCATATCCTCAGCTGCCTGGTCAGTGCTTGTATAGGAGATATTTAACCCGGAAGAACTCTTCTATAAAAAAGAGCAAAGACCATACATCACAGAAGCTCATCCTTTGTCTTTGGTAATAGAGCATCACTAGGAGCTTGAGTCTCTGACTGATGCATTCCCATTTCTTTTTTTTTAAATCTCTTTATTAAAATTTAAAAGTTTTTCCCAGAGATCAGCATAAATTACACCCAAATTCATCGAACAGCAATATGAGGTTTTAGGAAGAAGATTACAAAGTATTACTTTCAAAATAATTGCAAAGCATCACAATAATCAAAACATTTTAAGCAAAAGGAGGCAATATATCTCAAAAAGAAACACATAAGCATCAAGAATAGATCCGGGTTAACAACAAAGAATCAAAACAGAAACAATTAAGCTAGACCCCCGTATATAAATCAGCGCACCAGCTTGACTTATACACCTAGATTGTTATAATTTCTATGAGTCCTTCCTTTTAGCTAGGGGGGCCCAAATACCCCGCCCTAACATTTTCGATTTTTTCCCATTCCTCTCATAAATGGCTCTTTCCATTGTATAGATTGAAAGTAGGCGCGATAGCCATTGATGAAAAATGGGGGGTGAAGGGTCGAGCCAGGTAGAGGCGATACTCACCCGTAATACTGCTGTAACCATAAAAAGAAATTTATAGGCCATATCATTCGGTTCCCTACAACTTACTCCCAGCAAAACAAGAACGGGGGTTAGTGTAATTTTTAGCCCCAGAGACCGATCTAAGGATCTCGTGCTGGATTCTAGCAAACTCTGAAGGCGTGGGCAAGATGCAAACATATGCACAAGGTCTGCTGCCAACCCACCACACCGCGGGCAAGTAATCCCCGAAAGCCCACCCCACTGCGCTATTCTTGCCGGGGTATAGTATAAAGCAAAGATAGTTTTGAAATGTTGCGCTTGGAGCCCGGCAGAGCACAGAACCGTCTGAGCTAATTCTAGAGATTGTGCAAGCCCCTCTGGTGCGGCCCCCACACGTTCCACCTATTTATTCTCGTGCTTAACCAGATAATCTTGTTTTAATGCTATCAGTTATGCGTACACTAGCCGAATAGTGCCCTTAGTGCTACCCCTAATAATATCTATGATTTTATTTCTGCTAAACCCACCAACCCCCCCAATTTTTTACCAAACAAACTACGCAGCTGCAAGTATTTAAAAAAGTTACCCCTTTCCAACCCAAACTCCAGCTGAATATCGCCAAACTGGCGAAACCCATTGTTCACTATTAGATCCCCGGCCATCCGAACTCCCTTTATTGCCCAGACTGTCATGACCTCATCTGAGAAGATTTCCAGAAACGTGGGCTTTTTATAAAGCAGAGTGTAATGATTAAGCCTCCCCAAGCCAATCTTTCTTTTTAATCCCCCTCAGATCTTAAAAGCAGCAATAAGAGTCTTGAATTTTGTCCTTTTGTAATAACTGGGCTCCGTAAATTTCCCAAAACAGCTTTCTGCATGCTTCCCAAATAACAATGTGTAAACATCGGGGAGTTCTGTTTCCCCTTCCAAATCCCCGGAACATGCCCCAAACAATATGCCCATACATTGAAGAGCAGCAGCCCAATAATAACTTCGGAAATCAGGAACCGAGAAACCCCCTTTTTCCCGTGGCAAAGACATAAACCGAAAAGCCCTCCTAGTTTTCCCGTGTGCCCATATAAATCGATTGATAATACCTTCAAGGCTATTAAACCAATGCTTTTGAAATTCCAGCGGTATTGCCCTAAACAGATAAAGGATTTTTGGCAAAAACATCATCTTCACGACGTTACATCATCCAACCAGTGATAAATGAAGATTATTTAGTCTGTCAAAATCGGCTCAGCCTTCCTAATTACTGGCTCGATGTTCTTGGCTACAAGGCTCTCTAAATCAGGCATAATCCTAATTCCCAGATATACTGCTGAATCTGTAACACGAGAATCTTCACAAGTAGCAAACTGATTCTTTATAACTTGCGTTTTGGTCCGATTCAGAGCATATCCAGAATATATGCCAAAGTCTTGGGCTATCGACTCCACCACCGTCAAAGCCGAAGACGGATCGGTAGTAACGATGGCCATATCGTCCGCGTAGGCTAAAACGTTCGATTCAGTGCCCTGACAAACAATTGGGGGGATTCCATTATTGGCCTCGAATAGCCGTAATAAAGGGTCCATATATATTGCAAATTGCAGGGTTGAAGATGGGCACCCCTGCCTGGTCCCGCGCTGAATAACAAAAGACAGAGTATATTCACCATTTAGCCTTAGGCGAGCAGTGGGTGCCGAATACAGTACCTGAATTGCTTTAATAAAGCCCTCCCCCAACCCAAACCATCGCATCGATTCCCATAAAAATTCCCAGGAGACCCTATCAAATGCTTTCTCAGCATCTAATAGCAAGGAGGCCATAGGGTCTCCTGAGATTTCTGTGGCATCAAAAAGTGTTATCACTCGGCGTACGTGCTGCGTGGTCCCCCGGCCGGCTATAAACCCATGTTGACAGGGGTGAATAGTTTTTTTCTTAAAATATTGTTTAGCCTTGTGGCCATTGCTTTCGAAAACACTTTGACATCGCTATTCAATAATGTAATGGGACAATATGAACCTGGCTCCCTAGGTGGCGTGGCTTTTTTAAAAAAAACTATAACATCTGCTCCGGCCCAAGACTCGGGTGCAGGCCCCCCCCTTTGAGCCGACAGAATAACCCCAATCAGGTCTGATCCAATAATATCTATAAATATTTTGTAGAACTCCAATGGGATCTGGTCAGGGCCGGCTGCTTTACCAGATGGTAGATCTTGCAGAGCCCCCTTTATTTTTTCATGAGTCAGCACCCTCTCAAGTTTTTCCCTATCAACAGGATCAACCTTGTGTATAAAGATACTATCTAAGTACTTTGGTATATCTGGCGACCCCTCTGATGATTCTTTACTATACAAGTGTTGATAAAAAAGCCTAAACGTTTCTCGGATCCCTAAAGAGTCTGTCATAACCTTTTTATTAACATCATAAATTTCCGAGATCTCACCTGCCTCCATTTCTTGTCTTACTCTTACGGCCAGACTATGTCCCACCCGTTCATTATATTCATGCCAATGCTCTTTTTTAGCCAGATAGACTTCTGCAGCTTTTGCCGCAATATGTTCATTAACCTCAGCCTTGTTTATAGCCAGCTGAAGTATTATTTCTTCAGTCGGCTCTCCCATACTAATAGCAGTGGCCAGTGCCTCTTCCAGCTTGGTTAACTTCTCTTTAATGGCCGCCTCCCGCTGTGACTCCTTCTTCTGATGGTGCCAGTGGCGTAACGAAAGTTGTGGGGGCCCCCCTGCAAGGTACATGGAGGGGGCCCCCGCTCCGGATTTAATCTGGAGCTCCAAGGCCTAAGCACTATCAGAGGTGTGGAATTGTTAAAACAAATCTACTTGTCGAAGGGGCAAAATAGTACAGAAATCCACTTGTCCTAAAAAGAAATCCACTTGCCTTACCTCTTCACTAAATCAATTAGATGGGCAGGTAGAGTGAAAATTCGGTTTTAAATATTCAAACACTTGATACATTGAGCTGCCATTCGGAAGAACAGTGTCAACAAAGATTCCATATAGGAATCAGCAATTACACATTAAACGGTGTACATTTTACTGGGAAATCAATATTGCCTATTTACAGGATAACATCATAATGTATTTGCAAAACATATAGAAGGCAGTCACATGTCAGCTAGAACCAAGCAGGTATCCACAAAACATTTGAGATCCAGGTAATAGTGAGGGATGGATATGAATGCGATCTGAGATTATATCTTGATGAGTGTCCTGCTCAGGAAAGCATGACTCTTCAATCTGTCCTGGGGAGGGCATGAGACAATTCCATTTTTCATAAGGGATGGGTCTGCAGATATCTGCCCCAATTAGATTAAAGCAAAACCAGTCTAGCTTGAATCCAGTGGCAAAGTGAGGAAGGGACCCACGTCTGGGAATACCCTGCCAACTTAGGGCGAACAAAGCAAAACCAAAGGGAATAATGAACGGAGTGTTAAACAATGAAAGCACTCACTCCCAGTCAACTGATCTGGGTTTAATCCATCATCATTCTTTAGTTCACTCCGCCACCGCAGTTCAGACATGGCCAGTGCTTGATTTGTAAAATATTAAGTGCAGGTGCTCATATTTTTTTTAGGAGGCCACACCCACTCCCCCAGCTCCTCCCACTTCCTCCAGTGGCTCCACCCGCTTAATTTATTGGCTCCGCCCATACCCATAAGCCTCAACACATCAGCGCTACCTCGGGGGCCTCACACCTACATACCTGCCCAAGCACCTGGATACCCTCTTGAGTGATTAGTTCACTATACAAATCAATATTACATAACATAATATAACATTTAGGAAGCCTAAGACAACAACTTAAAAATGAACGCAAATTAGAGAATGTATCTAAAACTCAAAATGGAGCTTTAGGAAAGGTCATTTGAGTACTTGAAGCAGTTTTGCAAACTAAAGAGAATGTGCTTGCACTGCGCTGTTCAAAAGAAAGGAAGGGATGAAGGAAGGAATACATTAAAGAAGGCAGCAACAAATGCAGGCGCGAAGTGGAGTACTGGAGTGAGGAAACAAATAAGTGATGGATGAAAGAAGGAGAAAATAAGAAAAAAGTGAAAGGAAGAAATTAAGGAATAGTGCGAGAATAGAAGTGAACAATGTGTAATGGATAAATAGAAAGAAGAAAGGAAGAAGAGCAGAAGAAAGGTTTGAGGATAAGAAAGGAAGAAATTAAAGAATGGGGTGAAGGAAGGAGAAGGGAAAAAAAGAAAGTAAGGAATAATTGGAGGAAAAAGTGCACCAAGGGAGGAAGGATGGGGAATGAATGAGGATGTATGGGAGCAAGAATGGAAAGAAGAAAGGAGGTATGGCTGGAGGGGTGGAGGAAGAGGAAAAAGATGGGACGAAGGAAAGAAAGGAGGTCAAGGGAATGTATGCGAGTTTGAAAGGTACTGGATGAAGCAGGGACAGAGGGAATAATGACAGTATAATATTGCAAAGAAATTGAAAAACAAAAGATTAAAATACATGTATGTGTCCTTAACACACCATATATGTTAGTAAAGCACATATTCACCAGAGCTGGCCTTGACACCAAATTCAAAATGTTGCTATCCAGCTCAATGGCACTTATTTTATCGACCCCAGAAAGATGAAAGACTGAGTGACCACACCAATATTTAAATGTATGACCCTGAGATCAAACACAGATACCTGGAATGGATATAAAGATATGTACAAGAAGGAAAAACATAAAAAGGGAAAGGGAGGAAGAAGGAGAGGTCTGAAGGCAAGGATTGATACAAAGGTAGACAAAGAATGTGAAAAGAAGTGGGGAAAGCAGGAGATTGGGAATGCAAGATTGGAGTGAAACATGATGAGAATGAAAAGTGGAACGAGTAAAAGGCAAGGGAAGAATAGCAGACAGCGGGGATCGCATGAAAGGAGAGTGTAATTGAAAGATGGAAAGGTGTAAAATGAAAAGCAGTTAATGAGAGGAGGTGGCCATTAAGAGGAAACGTCGACGTAGGGCAGAAAGTGAAGGAAAAATGGAGAGAAGCAAAGGAGTGAGGTGTGAATGGGGGAAGAAAAGCAGATACTGAGGGACAGCCCCTTCTTCCCCTGCCCCCTCCACAGTTCTGGTGTAGCTTTCCTGTGACTCTGCTCCGACCACTAGGAGAGGACTAAGGGGATATGGAGTTATGTGCTTCTCGCATTTTGGACTGAACCTTAAAGAAGGAGCATAGAGAGGGGGTGATCTTTATACGTTCCTCCAGAAATCCCTAGATGTATAATTATCACCAGACTCATTGGGAGGGGGCAGTTACCAAACCCTGCGGGGTTTGAGATGGAATCGCTGTAAGCTTTCCTTTTCAGAGTTTGCCTTCCTCTGTTCCTCAAAAGTTTTGAAAAGAAGGGTGGACCTGGGTTGGCTCTACCCAACTCGAGACCCTAGGTTTTCTTGTGGGACACCACCAGCACAAATTAAGCACTGGGAAGGACGCAAGTAAATTGGCAGTGCTCTTGGGAGGGGCAGACACAGGTTGGAGAAGGAAACCCTTCGAATAAGAAGCAAGCAAAAGAGAATGGCAGGAGATCCAATCGGTTGTAATCAATGGGAGGGCTCTAAGCTAATGTATGGTCTTAGAAACCCCACAATATGCCTTACATCAGCGCATGCACTCTCTTGGAGGCTCTACCTACCACGGACCAGGACACAGACCTGGAGGCATAGAAACATACAATGAAGCGGACGAATGGTCTGATAGATAAGAAGACAGGCGAACACATATACAGAGAGACCACTGGATGTACGGAGAGCTAATATGGGCCCTTAATGATTTATACGCTGGAATTTATTATTATAACGCAAACTCTGAAAAAATGACAGGCCAGCCAACTGAGTAAAGAGTGTGGAGGAATTAAATTACAGATGCCTCAAAATTATAAACTGTGGTCCTTGTTCTGGCAGCCTCTGCTCTCCTTAATTAAGTGAAATGCGTTAATTTAGTGCTGCTCGCTGAATCTCTAAAAAGCGTATTCTCTCCGGTGTGCAACGCTAAAAAGTCATACGCAATAGCTGTGTGATGCTATACATTGCAGAGTAGTTAGTGAATACCCTTTAACATGCAAGTTTATGGGTGTGCACAGCCTCATGGGGCATTCCAAACCAGGAACTAGCGCTTCCCACCTACTTCTAGTCCCTGTATGCAGTGCTGTGGAAAGGTGGCAAAGTGAGAACCTTGCAAGAATCCAGACCCAGATAGAACAGGAGCCACGGCATAATGAAAGGGGCTGTTAAACTGATATAATGAGAACGCTGCCCTAATCGGTCTACTCACTGCATGGCAGTAAAAGGGTAAAGTAATTTGAAAGCATCTTATTCCTTGCACAAGAAGATATTGTATACGCTCCCCATCCCTGAAACGTTTGGTTCAAAGTGGGTAGGGGGGTGGAGATAGTTTATTTTCCATCTGGTTACTGCCTTGGTTGGGCAGAATGTCTTCAACCTGGTAATCCTCGCTCAGTAACGCCATGTTATTAATTAGTCAAAATATTATACTGAGTTAGACAGAACTCTGGGCAAACAAACACCAGGTCAGATATACATATGTCATAGAGTCACGGGTGTCAGTGTGCCCACAACAGCTCTAAATAGCGCAGAGCATCATAAAATACAAAATATTAGATGGAACACCCAACACACTTCCAGCACTGCACAGATGTACCACTTAGGTGTATATTACTGTGCCCACAACAGCGCTTTCACACACCATCAGGACCCACCACCATACAACAGAATGCGTGTAAACAGAGCTCCTTAACTCCACACAAGACAGCCCACGAAAGGCATCAGTTGGCTATCCAAGTTCACAAACAGCACCCACAACATCAAGTTAATACACACATATGCAAACTTTTATGATGATAAACAAACCAGATCACCAGTTGGCGCATAAGCCTGGTAGATAGACCTCTGGCCACACCCAGGAAACGGACAACACATCATTATCAACAATCAAACATTGTCACACTGACTGCACAAATCACTTGGCATGAGCGCTGAAAGATCCAGTCTGACATGAAATCCTTTAAAAGGTGACAAGACACCATTCGCAGTGGGGTTTAAAAGGCAATACCCCTAACAGCCCGATGCCAAATAATTATAACATAAAATAACAAAACAGATCACTTGATTATGACTTATTTGGAATTTTAGAAAACAAAAATCGAACACAATACAACAGTCCTTACACAAACAAACCTTATATTCACAGATGATATTTACACATAAACTTTATCAAATCGATATATTAACAGTTGAATATAAATATGCGCGCACTCATACCTTTCCTCCAGCTCTGTCGCTGCCTGCCTCTCGCTTCCCCTGCCCCTTCTCTTCCAAGGTGTCTGTATTTTTCTGTTCTGTTACTGGTAACCGGCAGTGCAACCGCACGGGTAGGTTCCCCGCGACGTAACCGCACGGGTAGGTTCCCCGCGACGTAAGGCGACCCGTTATCCTTACTCCGCGGCACTTGCTGACGGAGCCCATCATCTATGAGGAGAGGGCTGTGAACAGGATTGACGTATAAAAACGGATTCTGGACACTAACTGTCAAGCATACCAGACCTAGGTAACGAATGGGATTACGGGCTGTCTTTTCCGAATCCCATTTTCTAGTATTTACTTTTTGGTCCTGACGAAGCGCTCCCGGATCCATTAGGGACCGTCCTATAGCGCGAAACATGTTGACCTCCCTTTAAATCACTTTTGTTAATACACCACACGGGTTGAGAGAAGTAGGACTTTTATTTGGTCTTTTTTCCCCTCTCTAAACAGCACTACTGTGCATCTCCATCCCCGTGAATTTTTTAGCTTGGACCAGGGACCTCCTGATTAAAATACTTTAGGTCCCTGTTTCATTTTTAAATCTGCACTCACTAGCACATACCTACCCACACACCCTCACTCACAAATGCGGCAACTCTTTAAAAGAACTCCACCAGAGAGCCCCTAACTAAGGGCCCGTGAGGGACTGCAGCACCACCCCCACGAGGAGCAACCGTGCCCAATGATGATGCTATACATCCGCGAGGGTGTGTGAGGGCACTCAGTACCACCACAGGAGTACTTTCTCCTCACTCTGCACACTCACCCTACCTTTGGAGACATTCCCGACTATCTACAGCTTATCTGTTGGCTGTTACTCCCCTCTTACATCATAGGAACTGTAACCATCCATTGGAACAACAGTTATGGAAGTGGTCAACACTTTCTGCAATGCTTAGTCCCCAGTCAGTACTTTCACTTTGCTCTGCTGCCTCTCTGGAGAGATTTGGTACATTAGCTCTTTTTTGAGTTTCGCAGCTTTTAACAGGACCTTCTCTATGAAGTACATTCATTTGCACTGCATGTGATTACTTTCCAACAGAAAAAAAGAAAAAAAATACCTTCCTGACCGCCTGGGAGTTAATGTCATAACTCTGTGGTGCCATTTCAAACTCTTCTCCATTGCAAGATGTAGTAGCTGTTACAGAGAAACCGGGGGACTGGGAAGAGAAGGCCAATACAACACAAAGGACAAGTGACGCAATCAGGGGCCTCACCAGCCTATCTACTCTGAGCAGGTTTTCTTTGGACACATACCATTTTCGCTTTGATACGTCCACTTTTAAGAAACCTATTTGAATGCACTGCATAAACACATTATCCAGCCATACATGCGCCTTTAGTTACTTACTCTTCCTGGTACATTTGAGGTAACCATTCCACATAACTTCCTTATCTTGGCATGCAGTGCACCAGGCTCATGTGAGACTGAAGCTTATCAGCTGCCAAATGAGAGGGTGCTGAGCTAATAACTTCAACTCACCACCACTAAACCACATTGTGTGATCCTGGGCAAGTGTTTTATATTCCTGGTCCTCTATTTCTCAAACTTGCAAGATTTGTAGCGCTTAAAGTTTAACACCTTTTAATTTTTTTAATGCGAGCTAAAACAGTCAGTTAAGAAACACCTGTTTAACCAGAACCTTATAGTGTTTGAAGGGGGTAGTGGGGACGAAAAGAGCTTTCAGAGACTTGCTTGTTATAGCAGTAAATCAGATAAAATGTGGATTATTAGAACGCCTGTGGGCATCGCTGATGTAAGTTAGAGCAGAGCTGTGGTACTCGTTATGGCCTGAGGGTTCCATCAGATGGCTGATGCTAGTAACGGATTCCCTTTGTCATGGCTGTTGAAGAATCACCCTCAGACTAGCTCCCCATGCTGGTTTAAAGTCATGCTTGGCGCTGCACAGAAATGCATATAAAGCCCCTCATAGTTTGAAGTTAAAGGTTTTGGTGACATCGTATCACGGAAATTAAGGCTTAAACTTTTAGCCTGTGGTAAAGAAATCACGGTAAACCTGCCTCCAAAGGCAAACTCTGACTTGCCTTATCTTCTCACTTTTCCTGACTGCTCATTCCCGGTTGCTGGTGAAGGGACAAGAGCTGAGCACCTAAATCTCCAGACAGAAGACACTGCCAAATAGCACCACCCGATAAGCCATAGGTGGAAGAAAATAGCATGGTTAGGCACTGGTTAAGACTTTAGGGGCTCTTGTAAAGGAAATCACGGGCTTGTAGGCTGCATGAGATTCCCACAGTCAAAGTAAGGGGCTTCAATATTGAGACTTAAAATGGCCGAAGGGGGTGGCGCAGGGGCTGAATGAGAGGCCCAGAAAGGGGGTGGGAGGGGGGGAGTGAGACATTAAGCATAGAAGGAAAGCAAAGTGCGAAGGGAGGGTAGGAATCAAAGAATTTTACTGCAGGCCTTGGATGCGAGGGGAGCGATCTGGGTTCAGTGTGAGAGGCCTAAGGGTGGAGCAAACTACAAAGGGCAGAGATTCGAAGGTTGAATAAATACATCGGGTGAAAGCAGGATCCAAGAGGCAAGCCAGCCTTTTACCTGTCAGTGCTGTGGGTATTCTGGAGCTGCAGAAGCTCCATGTTCGCCTCGTGCTCCAAGGAAATGAAAGGGCCAGGGCAGGATCCCGGATGCCATATGAGTAACACGAGGGCAAGAAAAAAACCTCTTACCTGACAGTGCTGTGGTATTCTGTAGGAAACGGAGAATTCGATATCATTCTAATGTTCTGCTCTGGGGAAACGAAAAAGCAGGCCCCTTTTTCCATCATTCTTTCACGAGGAACAAACGCCCAGAGCCCACCCCTGAGCTGGGTTACCCAATAGGAAGGAAAGGTGTAAAAGAGGGTGGGCTCAGGGTTCCGCTCATCCAATCCCAGTCATGTCTGCATTGATGGCCATCTGACCAATCACAGACCACTATAAATTAGAGAATGTGGTGGAATATCCCTAATACTTTCTAATTGGCTCTGGGGAACAGGTTTGAATCGTATGGTCCCGTTTTCCATAATTTACTGTCTACTTGCTCTTCGAGCAAAACAGACTTTAAAACTTCTTGCCCTCATGAGAAATCTTGATGTCTAGGGCGATATGAATTACCCACCCCTGACTGTGCTGAGGGGGCCCCCTGCAGCTTGGGGCCCCCCCCGCACCGCGGGGGCTGCTGGGGCCTGTGTTACGCGCCTGGATGGTGCAGACTATGGCTAGTGGTTTCCCCTCTGATCCCCGCTTTAAAAGCATCCCAGACTACCCCCGCATTAGTACTCCCACGAATAAAATCCCAGAATTCTTTGATCCACCCTTTCATGTGTACAACATATTCTGGGTCATATTTTATTTATTTATTTTATTTATTTATTTTTTATTTTTATAACACTTGTAAGGCGCACAGCTACCCACAAAGGGTTTCCCGGCGCCGGACCAGCAAAACACAAAACACAACTGGATAGAGAGCATTTAAAGCACTTATTTGTCGAACAACCAGGTTTTTACACTTTTTCTAAAATTCATATAGCTTTCCTCCTTGCGTATATGAATGGGTAATGTGTTCCACAGAGTTGGGCCCAAATAGGAAAATGATCTCCCGCCTATTCTAGCCCGTTTGAACCTCGGTACCGCAAAGTTCGCAGCAGTGCAAGAACGTAGACTGCGATTGGGGAGGTAGGGCTTAGCAAGGTCCTGTAGGTATTTGGGGGCAGTGCCAGCTTTGATTTTAAATAGGTAGGTCAGGGTTTTGAAACGAATCCGGTTTTCAACCCTGAGCCAATGCAGGTCCCTAAGATGTTTGGTGATCCTAGCGGATCTAGGGATTCTGCAAAGCAGTCTGGCAGCAGCGTTTTGCACCAGTTGCAGACGTCTTATTACTGCTTTGTTTGAGCCCAGGTACAAGATGTTACCGTAATCAAGCCGAGATGTCACTAAGGCATTGACTACGGTCTTCTGGGTAGTAGGTGGTAACATCCAGACAATTTTGCGAAGCCATTTAAGAATGGTAAAACATATGCCTGCCACTTTGTTGGCTTGCTGAGTCATAGATAGACTGTCATCTATGATGACCCCAAGGTTTCTGACCTGAGAGGCTGGAGGTGGAAGTTTACCTAATGACGATGGCCAATGGGGATCACTCCAGAGATCTTTACTATTCCCTAAGAGGAGGACCTCTGTTTTCTCCCCATTTAATTTAAGTTGATTAGCTGACATCCAACTAAAAATTTCCTGAAGGCCTATTTTTAATGCAGATGGAGCAGATGAGTCAGATTTGGAAAGTGAAAACAGGATTTGAGAATCATCTGCATAAGTCATTAAAATAAGACCAACATTTTCTGCAAGATTGGCCAATGGTCGTAGGTACAAATTAAGAAACAAAGGGCTCAGGATCGATCCCTGTGGCACACCATGAGGAGAGTGGAATACCTCAGAGCATGCCTCCGAAGAGGAGATCTGGAAAGTGCGGAGGGATAAGTATGATCTAATCCACTCCAGTGCTTTGCCTTCGACACCATTCTCCCCCAACCTGTCAAGCAGTATGGAGTGAGAAATGGTGTCGAAGGCCGCACTTAGATCCAACAAGACCAGTGCTACCGTTTGGCCGTCATCCATGAGCTCCCTGATCTTTTCTGTGACCCCGAGCAGGGCCGTCTCGGTGGAATAACCATTCCTAAACCCAGATTGGGACGAATGAAGAAGCTCGTTATTTTCCACATAGGTTGAAAGTGCCTTATGGATGTGCCTCTCCAAAATTTTTGAAAAGGCAGGCAGTAATGAAATTGCACGATAATTGGCCAATATCATAGGGTCTGCGGCCGGCTTTTTAAGTAGAGGACTGACCATAGCATGTTTCCATAGAGCAGGAACTGTGGCCTGCTCAATGGAGGCGTTCAGTATCTCAGCTATGGAGATCATGGCAGAGTCCTCTAATTTACTTAAGATACTGATAGGAATAGGGTCACGTGGGGAACCCGATTTGATCGATTTTAATAATTCCTTCAGTGTATCCAGATTAATGGGAGGCCAGGCTTCAAGATGACAATTTCCTCTGGGGACTTGGGGGATGTTATATTGTTTATGTGTGATCGTGCTGTCCCTTTTGATATTAGAGACAATGTTCTCAATCTTATCGGTGAAAAACGAAGCCAAGTCCTGGCACTGCTGGGTATTGAGAGGGGTAGGTTCCGCTCTTGAATTCTCACCAGCCAGCTCTTTTACAGTATTGAAGAGAGTCTGGGATTTATTTACGGCCATGTTAATGCTAGTAGTAACATAGCATGCTTTAGCTTTCATGCATGCTGAATGATAGCTATTTCTGGCCTTTCGGTAAACTTCTTTTGGATGGAGTTCATAGTTTTTACGCCACTGCCTCTCCAGGGTCTTACATGTGGATTTTTCTTTCTTAAGAGCTTCTGTGTACCAGGGGGCGGGAGAGCGATGTGTTTTTCCTTTGCAACGGGATAGGGGCAGGCAGGTATCCGCTGCACCATTTAACCATGTTTGTGTAGCCTCTGCTATGCTTTCCATATCTCCATCTAAGCATGGGTGATCTTTCCTCAAAGCATTGTTGAGATCCTCCAAATTTAGAGATTTCCAATTTCTCCTAAAAGATTCTGAAGGAGTCGTAACATGACATTTGGTAGGTTTAAGTGAGATAGCGAAACGTAATAGGAAATGATCTGACCAGAGAACAGGAGTAGTGTTAAGCCATGAGAGTTCTTTCATATTTGATATAATAGGGTCTAACAAGTGTCCAGCTTTGTGAGTTGGACCCCTATTACGTAAAGTCATATCTAAAACCATAAAGTCGTCTATTAAGTTTTTGCAGGTCTTGTTGTTGTCATCTTCTAAATGAAGATTCAAATCTCCAAGTACAGTAAAGTTTTGAGCATTTAGATGTTGGGGTAGGATAAAGTTTACCAAATTATCTGACCAAGAGGGATTATTTACTGGCGGTCGATAGATCAGTACGCCAGAGAAGGTAAAATTGGGACTGAGGGTAATTTTAAATGATGCCGCTTCGCAGTTAGGAATGTCTGCAGGTTCAAAGTTGCACACAAAATCTCTACTGTGAATAATGGCAATACCCCCTCCTGTTTGGCCTACCCGATCCCTCCTTACAATAGCATAGCTCGGGGGGAGGGCAGTTGCAACGTCTGGACCTGATCCGTCATGAAGCCAAGTCTCGGTTAAGAATATGGCAATGGGCTTTTTTTCCATTAAAAGATGAAAAATATCTAATTTGTGTTGTGGTAGTGAACGACAGTTTACCAAGTAGAATATGAAATTGTTAGGACTCTCTCCCTGCTGGTAAGGTTTGATAACAGTACCCTGGGGGTTTCAGAATAGGGCTGATAGTTAGTCAAAGAAAGGGTACATTCAGGGCATGTTTGTAAGCCAGCTAATAACGGGTTCAAGGTTATGCAGTTATCATGGTTATTGGGGCGTAACGCCCTAAGTTTGGCACCTGTTAACATATCGGATAGTGAAGGGGCAGAGTATTGTGCCCTATGTCCGGCTTGGCCCGGACGGGCACAGACGGGCTGACTCTGGCTGGACTCCGGCGAAGACGAGGCGCGTCCGCTAAAACGCGTCCGCTATCGCGGAGAAGACTGTTTCTTTTTATCACTGAGCCTAGAGCGCTCTCACCGCTCTGTCCCGCCCTAAGATGGCCGCCACTAAATCCCTGGTGCTCGGTGCCTTGCCCTGAATCGGCAGGTATCGAGCGCGTGTGTGCTGGAGAAAATGCGGGTAAGTAACAAGTGTGCTGACTGCAAATTACTAAGTTTAAAAACATAAGTATTACAAATTAACACAATCCAGTTATTAAAACGTTTTTGTTCGATTAAAATCGGCTTTCAATTGTCCTCTAGCGCAATGATTGAGCAGTAAGGTAACACACTGCCCGAGTGCTCGCTAATCCATACAGCAACCTCCGTTCGAAAGTCCATCCCCGGTATTGCTTGTCCCCTCCATTAAAGGGAACTGTGAGGACCAGTGGGTTGTGGTCCGAAAGTACCCGAGGGTGCCTCTCAATATGGGGGTTAGAGATAAACTGATGAGACACAAAGACATAATCTAATCGGGAAATAGCCTTGTGTGGTGCCGAAAAAAAAGTGCTACCTAAGTTTGTGGGATTCAAGTATGCCTGTAGATCTGTTAAGCCATTATTAATAGCAAAATTTGTTAGCGCTGAGCCAACTCTTTCTTTCCTACCAGAATATATACTTCCTGGAGTGCCCCACTGAACACCTAAACCATTAATATTAAAATCCCCACAAATTATCATTGGGGTGGGTCACGTTGCTAAGTAAACATCTAAAAAATTCTAGCATTTCCAGGTCGTCACGTTGATCCATAAAGGGAGCATAATGTGAATTTATTGCCATTTAGCAAACATTCAACCAGCACCCAGCGACCCCATTGGTCAGCGGACTTTTTTACCACCTTTACATCATTCCTCTGGGTAAGAATTGCCACCCCCCTTGTGCGTGAGCCCTGTGTGGTATGCACCAGGAGTTTATACCCTAATTGTTCCAGAATACGTGCTCTACTACCCTCTATATGTGACTCCTGAACACAGAGAAAATCTATGCGTAGAGATTTAAGCCAAACTGCCACCTTATGCCTCTTTTTTTGGTCGTTTAACCCACAAATATTCAATTATTCGCAATCCGTAAATTCATGTTTTAAAGTTTCTTCCTTCCTTATAATGAACCCAGATCCACCTGCCCCCGTTGGATCTCTCTGTGATACTCATCACCCTCATTCGCCCACCATTTTATAACCAAGTAAGAGCGCTTTGCACCCAAGTACAAACCTCCGTCCCAACCCTCACCAAATGTGCTGACACATATTATGCTGATCCCAAACCAAACCCCACCAAAGAATCATCCTCCAACCCCCCCCCACCCCCACCCCCTACACCCTTTACAGGCAACTAGGTCAGGCATGACCTATGTATGGCCGCTGAGCTTCCAACTCCGGCAGCGCCAGCTTCCCCCCCCTCCTCCAACAGCCCCCCTAAACCAGTTAGTACTTAGCCACAGTGGACTGATCCTTGATTTTTAGTCCGACCCTGTGGGCCCAGACTCCTGAGATCCCAACATCTAGTAAACCATGGCGGCTAAAGGCATTATGCTTCATATCCATCATCATCACAGAAATCAAATAATATCTAAACCCCTGAAGAGCATTCATCATAAGTAATTAGCAAGCCACGGTAAGAAAAAAGACAACGGGCTTCGAATCAGACTTCACCACACGTAAAGATATATCAAGATATATCAAAGCCCCAAAAAACATTTATCATTGGTAATCATCAGTAATCAGTGATCAGCGAGCCCTGTCGGCTAAGGACATTGTACTTCATGTCGAGCTCCAACTCAGAAAAAATATGTCAAAAATACATCAAAACCCAACCAAGCATTAATCATCAGCTGCTGCCCTCCCTGCTTCAGTACTAGCTATAGCCCGCTGCCCCCGCATTTCATTTAACTCCGCAAGAAATTCCTGTGCCTTTACCTCAGAGAAAAACATTCTGACCCTCCCCTTATGGATAACTTTGAGCCGAGCGGGAAAAAGCAAAAAAGCTTCACATCCCATCCCTTGAAACGGGGATATCATCTGCCGAAGTCTCCATCTCCGCTCGACCGTTGTGTGGCAAAAGTCCGGCCGAGCGAAGATGGTATGCCCTTCAAACAAGCGTTTTGAGTCGGTTATGGCCCGATCTATTATGGCCTGTCTTAACAAAAAGTTGCCAAAAAAGATCAGAATGGCTCTAGGTCGTTCCTCTTGGCTTTTTGCCCGAGCTTTCTTGCACATTGGGAAGCGATGAGCCCGCTGTACTTTCATCTCCCAATTCCAATGGGTAAGGTCTGGAAAGGCCCCCTTCAGCAGCGTGATGACAAAGGCCATGATATTCTCACCCTCCACATTTTCTTCCAGGCCGAGTAGCCGGACGTTATTGCGGCGCTGCCGATTTTCAAATTCCTCAAGCTTCCAGCATACATTTAGCGATTGTTTTTCCTGCATGGCCTTGGATGCTTGTAGTTTGTCAACCTCCACCTCTACGGCAGCAGTTAGTTCTTCCACTTGGGTGACTCGCTCCGCCATATCAGTGCACACTTTATTCATTTTACGTATGGCCCCTTGTAGTTTCTTGGTTGCTAGTAGCGATCTCTTACTTTCCTGTCTCGCCTCCGTCTGCATCTGTTTAAGAGTAGAGTACAATAATTCCAGTGTTGGAGAGGGAGGTCCGCTACCAGAGCTGTTTAATACCCCATCGCCACCTTGCATCACACCTCCTGAGTCGAGCCCACTACCAGTGCGCGCTGTCAGCGTTGAAGCGGAGTAATCCCATTCAAGTTTCCTTGTAGCTGAGTCCGAGGATCTCACTTTAGTCTTAGCCCGCCGTTTGGAGTTTATAGAACGGCTACGATGCGTCTTCTGCGTAGCCGAGGACTCTCCTGATGCCATCTCCTGTGATGATTCCACCTCGCTGATCTCAGATGTATCTGAGTCATCGTTTAGCGAGAAGAATTTATCTCCTTCTGGGGAAAGCAGGGACGCGCTTGCCCACAAAGTAATTACACCATGATTGTTCAGATCTCTAAAAGTACTGCCGATGTTGCCTCCTTCAAACTCCAGCGTGTCTGGCGGTGCCTGGGCTTGCGCTGATGTATAAGGCTGAGTATGAGCTGATTGATGGCCTGTATAAACAAAGGTTATATCTAAGCCAGTCCCGATGATACCATCCTTATTACTGTCCTTATTCCCATTTTTAACAGCGCTTTCGTTTGGTGAGTCATGTGCCATCGTTACACTGCCATGCATTCCCATTTCTTGAGGGCAAATAATATCATCTTCCAACCTACGAACATACATTCATACTTACATGGAAATAATTGTAAAACATAGACCATAATCGAAAGGATTCCTTTGAGCTACCTAAAATTATAAAATCTCTCTAACCAAACTCATAATTTATAATCTTAGCACTCCAAATTAATATTATCTTCTGAGAGCAGTATGATCTCAAAAGACCATATTGATATCTACAAAAAAGTCATTTTAAAATTCTTCTTGGCAAATCCCCAATATGAATATATATATTTGAAATTACATTGTGTATTTATAATAATAAGTGTATCTGTTTATGCTCCTCCGTTCTGTGTTTGCAATTTGTCTTTCTGGGGCTTTTTAAGCGATTGGCCCTAGGACTGAGAATTATTTTATTTAAGTGAACAACATTGAGTGTGGCGAAACTTTGACACAATGGTTCAAATATATATTTGACCTAGACATTATTTTGTCCACTGAGCAAGTTGACCACATAAACTCGCTTTCTTCATCCCAGGCACAGTCGGAGGAAGGGGCAGCAGGGATTATTACAGCACAAGGAGTCACTGAGTCAAGGCAGATGGCCATCTTACTAAAACTTCCTCCCACCAGTTCTTCTCTGATAATTCAGTGGCTAGGTACATTCCCACTGCAAAAACAGAGTGGAGAAAATAGCCTGACATGGCAAATGGTTCTCCGAAGCACAAGAACAGCACAAACATTGAAATGAAGAATGAGCATTGGATAATGGGCAACCTCTCCCTCACACAATGGGAATCACCATTCATTCTAATATAATTGCAGAGAAAGTTTGTGATATAACATTTTATAGTAAGTTCATTATACAACCCGTCTAATGATATATATAAAGAATATTTAATACGTGCTGTACTAATAGATTTAAAAAATCTGTATACACTGTAATTAACCCACGTCATCAGAACCTCACATAGTATTTCATCAAACATTTCAAATTTGATCTGATGAGAAAATTGGTAGAGAAAAAACAGAATTAGTGGTTTCTGAAACTACTCAGAACGCCAACATGATAATAGTTAGCAACATATTTAATAGATAACAGATATCTGATTAAGGAAGGAATCAACCCAGGATCCCAGTCAGGCACCAACTGACTCACTACAACACTTGCTGCTTTCAAACAATGCATTCTACATGTTCATTCTAAGTTCTACACTTAGTTCTATACTTTTACAGCAACATATTTACCTTACAAGTGTTAAGCTCACCCCTTTTCCATAAATTTGACCACAACAATAAAAAAACATACATAACTAACTAAAGTAGGTTCAAAGTTGGTAAAGGTGAGAATAGCCATCTCAAGTTACCTAACGGGTGATGCATAATAGGTAAGATTTTCATTTTCAGTTTGTCGTAATATAAGCCTTGAATTGTGGTGGCTCACAAGGATCTCTTGACCATCAACTTGATATCTTCATGCATTACAACATTCTCCCTCAACTTGTGCCCCACCTTCAATGGATCTTAATGGATTGACTTCCAAATACCTCACAATTCTTCACCTTGCAGTGTTGTTATAGACCTTCGTCACCTCACTTTGTTTAATGGCTTGGATTTACCCATTCTGCACACGCCATTGAAATTTATGCGTGCTCTGTATTTCACCTGGAGTTTCCTACATGAGCATCCTGGTCTCAATCTGTGTCTCACAGTACTTAGTTTGCATGGCATACACTCTATTTTTAATCAAATTCCTGTTGCCTCACTTTTCACCACTTTTTTCTGATCCTCCCTGGGCACATTTTGGTACATGAAATTCTTTCACACGTTAACAAAAATGCAGATTCTTCAGGGCAACCTTCCCTTGCAAATATATCTACCATGAATTCATTCACAGTCTAAGATTTAATTTCTTTAATAGCCAATCATGATATCAGCGGATCTTCCTGAAATAGATTTACCTGAAAGTGGACCACGTAAGTCTACATCAATGCTTTGCCAGGGCTTCTCAGTTTGGAGACGGGGAACACATGATGTTTCTTGTGATTTATGCAACGTATTACTCATCGCAGTTACTGACAAATCTCTCTATATGCCACTCCATATCCAGCCACACAAAAACCATATTTATGTTTAATGGCCGACATGCCTCAACGCCCTTCATGTAAGAGTTTCATTCACTGAATCCTCATCCCTACAGGAACCACCAACTTGTCTCCCTGACTTACAATTCCATTTATTACCGTTAACTCAGACCACACCTTTTGTGTGGGTCTAAAAGCACTTTATTGTCCTTCAGTCTACATAGCCAGATTATCTAGAAGTGCTCCAAGCTCCTCATTTTGTTTGAGAAGGGTTCTACACTCATCTTCACTGATTGATCCCTTACAACAGTCATTCATACTGGCAATCAATCAATCTTCATAATCAAACAACTCATCAGTTTCCTGTCCCTCCAGAGAAAATGGGATAAATGATCAGCACTAATACTGTTCCTTCCAGGCTCGTATTACCAGCAAAGTCAAACCTCTTGCATATAGCAAACACAACTTGCTAAACGTGGCATACCTTTTCCACCAGCTTTTGTAGAAAATATGTCTATTATTGGTTAGTGATCAATCTGTAATTCAAAGATAGTGCTTCACACAAATAGTTTTTAATGTTTTACAGCCCGCCAAAACACTAGTGCTTCCTTCTTATCGCGCTGAAATAGGTCTCTAAATCCTTAATGCTCTGTGATGCAAAGGGAACAACCCATTCTAAACCACCATTTCCTGTTTCATCACAGCTCCTAAGCCAACAAGCATATACATCAGTGATTATGATTATTATCAGCCTACCCAAGAATGAGAGTAGCTCATCGTAGCTGTTCTTTGAGCATTAGACTCCCTCGATGGCTTTCATCCCCCTAAACTTGGACCTATTACCTTCCCCAGCTATGATATGGGCTAGGTACACAACGTTCACTGCAAAACAACATTCGTCAGTGCAAATGGTCAATCCTGTCTTGTTTAGGATCTTACTCTCTACAAGTCATTTTGCTCCACCTGATTTTTTTCCCCACAATAAGTTATCATTTTGAAAAAATGTAACTTATTTTATCCCACAAAACACTTTGCATCACTCATTGAAAAGCTGCAGAAGCACACACACGTCCAAGTGGCATTCTTATGAACTATACGCCCCCTCGGGTGCAGCAAGGAAGTTGAGTGTTTAGACGACAGGTGCAATTTAATCTGAAGGCACTATGGTATTTCCCATAAAGTGGGAAATACCTGATATCACCAACAGTAGCCAACACTGTATTTATATGTGGAAGATGATGGTGGTCTATTCAAATACCTCTCAGGAATATACACATCCTGAGCTTTCCATTTGTTTTCCTTGTCAGAACAATGGGGTTCACCCTTTCAGGAGCCTCAGACAATTCAGTTATGGCATTAGCATATAATCTATAATCTATTCACTTCTTCACGTTAAGCAGTCCTCAGTATCATAGGCACAGGTCTACACAAAGTTGGGTGGACAATATGCTACTGTTTCATTAACTACCTCGTCTTCAGGCTCATTAGGGCATGCCACCTAAACCTCATTATATCATCATCACTGGTCTCACTTATAACTCAGTCAGTCAATTACTTTATTCGATGCTTATGCTGTAAGATCATAAAAGTGCAGATGAATACAATTTTAAAACAACAAAATACAGATAAATACAATTTAAAAAACATCAATCAATAAGTACAAAAATAGAATGCTATACATGTCAGTATAAAAATAGAAATAAAGTGATGGCAATGATAAAAAACTATTTAAAATTCATTCAGTGGTGTTGTACTGCCGCCTGATCTTCCATGATTGAGATAAAAAAGACGCCACTGACAAGCAAACCATGGAGTTAGGCAGGGATTGTAAAAAGAACATTGCTACACGACATTGTTTAAAACAAAATGTACACATCAGGGGGAGAATAAATCTTTTACGGGGGTCCCTATAGAATTTACAAAAGAAAAATGTGTAAGTTTGATTGTACAAAAGATCTATCACAGGGACAGAAGGGTATGTCAGAATCTGATTAAAAGGAATCTATGACGCACGTTTGATACAGTGCATAGGTATGACAAGATCCTTTCCTGAGGCTTCAGACCTTCAAGATATAGTTTTACCAATGTCTTTGTACGGTTTGTTTGTAATCTAGCGTCCGCTCTTTGTTTAAGAAAACTGGCTTTTACCTCCCGCCTTTAGATGCTCATGCAATCCCTGGGGGTAGAAAATAGGCGCTCCAAACCTAAAGCGGAGAAGGTGGATTTAATATCTGAAATCCATGGAATTCTATGTACATTTTCCATGGATAAACAATCTTCAATTAGGTTTTGGGTAGTCTGAATAGACTCCCTTCTCCAGATGGAGTGCCACAAAATTATTGGTGCCACAGAGATTGTATCATACAGATATGGGACCACCAATTCTGTATGGGTATTAAAGATGGAGCAGCTTACGGGGAGGCCCATTAGTTTTTCCAGAAAGTGTCCGCTATCACTTGGAGAGGAGATGGATTAGTATGACTTCATATGTCTGCCCCGTAAGATGCTACGGACGCTGATTTAGCTGCGTAGACCTTTCTTACCATGTCGATATGCTTCACCCCCAGTTTTTTAATAAAAGAATGGAGAGCAATGATACTTCTCTCTAATGATAACCCCCTAATGGCGCGCATATGGGACCATGATAGCTGCCTATCGAATGTTACACCTAGGTAAGAAAAGGTCGTTGTACTGCATTAATTATTTTCACTTTCTCTATAAAACTTAAAGACTCATGAAAAATGTATTTGAAACATCTTATTGTGATCGCTTGCCAATTTCCAAACAGCTCCCTAATCTTGAGCACTTTGTTTCTTGTTTTTTCACCATAAGTCAACCTTCTTACACTTGGACACTGCATTCACAACACATGCATTACATTTTACTCTTTTACTATGTTCCTTCTGATTGAGTACTTTAATAATGTTAGGCAGGTTTCCATTCTCTTGACAATATACACAGCGTTGTCAAAATTATCTTGGATATTTAGGACTGATAAAAAGTTGCTCTATGTAAACGCATCTTACAGGTCTTTGAACTTACAGATGGAGGCAAGTGTCCACAGGGCTGACAGGTATTGCTCTGTAGCTCCTGCCAGCTGTTGCTCTCTAGAGAAATATTTATGTCGCCATACCACCACATTAATTTTAGCTTGATAATATTATTCTAAAGAGTGCATGGCCTGAATGAAATCTCGATCTCTATCACCAAGATGCATATCATCATCCACGTTTTCTTCTCTTACATCAAACAGGTAGCGGCTTTAAAACCTTCCTCCCCTCAACCCCTAAATAGTGGTTTTACAGCTGTTAGAAATTGGGTTACTTGTTGACTGAGGTGTGAACCCCGGTCAATCAGCAACCAAAATCCTAGTCAGGGTAAGACACAAGCAAACCCCAAATTTACCTGTGCTCACCTCTCCGGTAGGTTCACACAGAGAAGTCAGGCTTAACTTAGAAGCAATATGTAAAGTATTTGTGCACCACTTCTAACGGTAAAACAGTGAAATCACAATACAAAAAGTTCCTACTCCAGGTAAGAAAAATAGAGTTTAATTTAATAAAGAAAAAAATCCAACACAACAGAAATTGAATCATAGAACCGGAGTTATGAAAATTAAAAGAATAAACTGAAAAATAGCTCCTCAAAGAAGAAAAGTGCCAACTGCTGCTATCTGGTTGCACTAGACCAGGTCAGAATTTTGGGCCGATCGTGGTGGAGCGCAGGTCGGATACTGTCCCAGATTACTCCCGCTGATGTTTTACCTTCTCACGTTTTGTGCCATGAGCCTGGTTCCCATTGGAGAGGGTTGCAGGGAGTAAGGAGAGCGTCGCGTGCAGTGGTCGGCTTGGCGAAAAAAGAAGGCCGGGCCTCGTGGATGGGTGGCCTGGAGCTTCGAGGTGGCGGTCCTACGTGGATGATTGATGGTTACTGTGTGCAGAAACAGGCTGTCGGCTTACGCTGAATTTCACTGCGGCAGACCAAACAACAATGCCAATACTGATAAATACCTCAGGAATTATTTCACAGGTCATAGAAATAAATCTAGGATACCCGACCAACATATTTTTAATTCTCAATTTTATTTAAAAAAAATATTTTTCAGTTGTCTTTGAATAAATGGAACAATTTTTCTAGTTCAGGAAACAATTCACAAACCTATACATTCAAACACGACTAAAATGACACCATACCCACACTTCAATAACTTTGTACGCCACAATCAGCTCATTCAAACTCATTTATAACCCATACTATACTTCCAACATACACACCAAGCCCCAGCTGATTAAACCACCTCACTTTGCTCTTTATGGCAAACCACGAATAGAGCCACACAGCCAAACAAAAAACAATTCAACCAAAGTCTTTTTTAGTGCACAATGCAACAAATTAAATCATGAAATTACACAGTGGAGAAAAATATATATTACAGTGCACAAAAGCCAAAATTATTTAACACATCTGTTTGGCACACATAACGCTAGGTCGACGCGTTTCGAACCCAATCATTACAAGGGTTCTCTTCAGGACCAGAGTATCTGGAAAAAATTTGAAAAACATCTCTTACTATCCAAACTGCACTATTTTAACGAATCAAATAGAGAACCCCGGTGTTCTCTCAGCTTACCTTAATCTAACAAGACAGAGTCTACTGTTCTCCAAGCCTCCTGATAGGCGAGTCTATCTGTGGAACAAAATGAAGAAAAGAAACAAATATTTTACAAAAAACGTCCCAAACGAACACCTATTGCTATCATTGATCATTGTCAGTCTGTACTTACAATTCGTAGGGGTATCACAGGTAAACATCCAGCTCCTACCGGGTGTAATTTCTGTTGAAAATAAAGACGCCCTTTGAGTTTTACCGACTTCCACCAGGCATAGCGTGTTATCTATGCTGAAATCGAATGTACCTTTTCCGATTTAACCGGGAGAAAAATCGATTCCCAGTTGTCCTCTACCTGAAGGTTGCGGGGAATAAATCACGTTGTCTGTGGGGAGAGAAACAGAAACGGGGCAAAGGCTGCCATTAAACATTCCCGCTCGGACTTGCTTGAGATATCGCAAAACTAACATAAATTGCTATACACTTGGTAGCTCATGACCGCGCTGTATTTTAACAAGTATTGCCAGAGTCGCGTCAGTTACCCGTTTCTCATACCTTTCCAAGAGTATTTCGGCACTGTCTGAATCCTGCTACCGTCTTTAGTAATAACCTGCAGTACGCATTGCGCTCCCCATACGGATGCTTCTTGAACTTCCCTTCCCGTCCCTAAGCAATTTGGGAGGAAGTGAAAGGAATCGTGGGAATTGCAGTGAATAACAGCCTATATTTGGGTTAAGTCAAAGACTGAAATGGAACGGCTCCAGCATATGAGTCAGTCTTGTTGAACCCAAGCCTAGGTCGTGCAGCTGAACTCCCAATCTGAATATAAGGCACAGATAGGAGAAGTGTTCAAAGTTGATATATTTCAGACAGTTCGTTCAACCCGTTTACCGCAGTGTTGAATTTACCAATGAGCACAGCCTCACCTTGAGTAAGTCTCAGCTCGAGGTTTCCTCCCCTAGGGTCCACTTCAATTTTAGATATCACTGTCCATTTATGGTCTCTTACTGCAAGCCCTTTTGATTTCCAATGGTTTACCAGTGGGGCTGTTTCCACATTCTTTTTAATCCTTGACTTATGTTGTGTGATTCTCTGACTGATTTCCTGACTGGTTTTTCCCAGGTAGAGCTTTGGACAAGGGCATATAATTCCATAAACAACGCCCTTAGACTTACAATTGGAAAACGTCTCATGTTTCCAGTGTATTCCTCCATGTGAGAATAATGATCCTTCAATTGTCTGTTCACAGCAGGAGCATGAACCACATTTGTGATGTCCACTTACTGGTGCCAAACCAACATAGTTTCTGATAGTTGGTTTGGGGGGTTTAGGTAACTCTGCACAAACCACATCGTTGACGATGCTTTTATCCTTTTTAAATGCAAAAAGAGGAGCATGCGTCAGTGTTTGATCTAAGTTTTTTACCAAATGCCAGTTTTGATGGATAATTCTCTTCAATTGATTAGAATTTGGACAAAATGTAGAAACACAGTATCTGTCTGTGATCTTTCTTTTTTCTCCAAAAGTGAGTCACGTGGTGTCCACCATGCTCTCTTCATAGCATTTTTTAAGAGTCTCTTTGGGTAGCCCCGGTTAATAAGCCTATTTAACAGATTATCTGCATGCAAAAAGTTTTCATCTTTGAACGCACAATTGCAGCGGATCCTTAAAAATTGACTAAAGGGCAAGTTTTGTTTGAGGCTCCTGGGATGATTACTCGTATAATGGAGAGCCTTGTTTCTATCTGTTGGCTTTCGAAAAAGAGTTGTCACCAAGTTTCCATCTGAAGGATATACTTCAACATCTAGGAAAGTCATACGATGTTTTGAGGAATTGAGACTGAATTTCATATCTTCTGTTCTGGCGCTGAGCCAGTTGAAAAAATGTGCTCAGTTGTTCTTGGGAACCGGTCCAAAACATAAAGAAGTTGTCTATGTAACGCATCCAGTTTGAAATCTACTCTTGAAAAGGATTATTGTTATAAATAAATTGTTCTTCGTACATAGCCACGAACAACACGGCTAGCTCCGGGGCAAATGGACAACCCATAGCGACTCCCTTTATCTGAAAAAAGAAGTCGCTTCCAAAACTGAAAAAGTTTTTCTGTAGTGCAAACTTAGCCAATTGGATGAGGAAATTTGTAGGTAACCTGACGGGTTTAGTTCTTGTTTCCAAAAAATGGGTGAGTACATCCACTCTATCCTCCTGGGGGATCTGAGTATACAACGATACTACATCTAGAGTGACCATGATGTCTTTATTCTCATTGAACTTAATAGATGTCAACCTGTTGATGAAAGCTGTTGTGTCTTGAAGGTGAGCCGGAACCTCATTTAGGAAGGGCTTCAAGAAGAAATCTATATATTTAGAAATAGGTTCAATTAGGGAATCACAACCTGATACTAAAGGCCTCCCTGGTGGACTAGTCACATTTTCATGGAGTTTGGGGAGGATATAGAAGACCGTAACCCTCGGATGTTTGTTTTGCAGAAATTCATACTCCTTCTGACCCAAAAACCCTTGCTCAAAACCTGTTTTTAAGATCTCAGATAATTGACCTTGGAGTTCCAATATTGGATTTTTAGCAATTTTTTTTATAACATTCCAAGTCACCCAATTGTCTCATCGCTTCTTCTGTATATCTAACGGTGTCCCAAACAACCACCAATCCCCCTTTATCCGCCTGTTTAATAACTATAGATGAGTCATTTTTTAAAAAGGTAATAGCTTCTTTTTGGTCTTTTGATATGTTGTGTTTCACATACTTCCTATTTTTCTCCATGTTGGAAATAGCAGAGAGTACCGTTCTTTCAAAAGTTAACACTTCTTTGGGGATTTTATTAGATGGAGGGCAAAACAAGGATTTCTTCCGGAGTCCTGTTGTCTCAAGGTTATTTGGGAGCAGATCTTCTGTGAAAAACGTTTTTAAGCGGATTTTACGACAGAACTCTATTGCTTCTGTTTTCATTTTAATAAAGTTAGTAGGTCTTGAAGGGACAAACGTCAGGCCTCTTTCCAGCATCGTTGTTTCCGCTTGAGTTAACATCCGTCCTGATAGGTTGAAAATAGGAGACAGGCTTAGTTCTTGTAGTACTGTCTCCGTGTGGTCATTTCCCGTGGTTGATTGTTGTATTGGTTGCATCCTCTTTGCCTCTGTTGGCCTCTTCCTAAAAAAGGAAGTGGATTTTGCTATGGAGGATTATTGCCTCTTCGGTTTGTATTAGGGCGTCCTTCGTTGGAATCTGTTTCTCCTCCAGATGACGATGAAGATGTATCAGAAAAAGTTAGGAACTTATTTTTAGATCTGCCCTGATATTCGGGCAGAAACCTACGGGAAGCCACTCTTGTGTAAAAATCCGGTTGTAAGAAAGACTAAACGTTGTCAAGGGAAAAACTTTTTTTTACTTTTTCAAATGTATTCCCTTTTTGGTTAACTGTGTAATCTTTGAACTCTAAAATTTCCTTCTCAACCAATTGGCTAACTTTGGTCAATTTTTAAGGTTCTGCCGCAATTGTGTGTTCAAAGATGAATACTTTTTGCATACAGATAATCTGTTAAACAGGCTTATTAACCGGGGCTACCCAAAGAGACTCCTAGAAAATGCTATGAAGATAGCATGGTGGACACCACGTGACTCACTTTTGGAGAAAAAAGAAAGATCACAGACGGATAGACTTGTCTGTGTTTCTACATTTTGTCCAAATTCTAATCAATTGAAGAGAATTATCCATCTAAATTGGCATTTTGTAAAAAACTTAGATCAAACACTGATGCATGCTCCTCTTTTTGCATTTAAAAAGGATAAAAGCATCGCCAACCATGTGGTTCGTGTAGAGTTACCTAAACCCCCCAAACCAAATATCAGAGACTATGTTGGTTTGGCACCAGTAAGTGGACATCACAAATGTGGTTCATGCTCCTGCTGTGAACAGACAATTGAAGGATCATTATTCTCACATGAAGGAATACATTGGAAACATGAGACTTTTTCCAATTGTAAGTCTAAGGGCATTGTTTATGGAAATGTTGGACCTGTCAGCCCTAGGGTGGTCTCCCCTTCTATTTTTGTATCGTGCCTCATTTTTTCCACCCTCATTTTTATGTTGGACTAGGTCTCCGGGCACCTTTTCATTGCTAATCAGTGTTAAGGTGCAGGTGTTCCCTTCTCCCAAGATGGCTGCCACAGACCCCTGCTACTGCAGGGTGGTCGTTTTTCATAGTAGCACCCTAGCTGCCAGGAGCTGGCTGGGACCCACAACAATGTTGCGATACCAGCCCGCCTTTTTGTCCCATAGTTAGAGTGGGGAAGCTCCTGGAAGATGCTGGAACCTTCTAGAAGGAAGGTGGGGTTTTACTTTTGCCGCCTTGGCTAGAGGTCACCTGACCTAGGGCTACTTAAGAGTGGGAGGGAAACTTTTGTGGTGAGTTGGCCATTGGGGTGAAGCAGAGCTGGAAGAATCCACCAGGAGTGTAGGCGGTAGGGCCTAGCCAGGGACTTATGCCTCTGAGAGTGACAGGATTTAGATACTGCCTCTTAAGTGAGTGAGGTGCCCTGTGAATCCCACTGATCTTGCCCAGTAGTAGGAGGACCCAGAGACTCTCTGCCAGCCTGACTAGGAAGGACCTAGTCGCCCTCTCCATTCCTAACCCCTGTAACAGAACCCCTTAAGGGCGCCAGATACATCTGCGCCAAAAGACTTCATCTGTCAACTGAGAACTGAAACCTAACTTTAAGAACTGAGACTGCATGACAAGAGCGAGCTGTAAGCCTTGAATGCCAGAGCTGAGACTGCGTGTCCAAGCTAACCTATTGAACTAATTGCTAAACCGATTGCCAAGCCACCGGGGATCGACCAGGTACTAGCGCTGTGACCCCCGCGCTCCCTGCCCTGGTCTGGGACCCCCGGCAGCGTGCTCCGCTGAGCACTTTACCCCATCCTTAATTTGAGCCACCCCCCCCCCCCCCTGCGACGACGAAGTCAGCGCGCTCACCGCCGCGGCCTGGAGGAGTGCCCTGCTGTGTCGCGAGGCCCAGGCGAAGCCCGGGGCCCCGTCGCTGCCGTCGCAGCCGTGTGAGGAGGTGCGCAAGGTCGGGGCCGAGTTCCCCCAACGTCGTGAGGACGGACGCCTGCTGACGCCGAGACGGAGGTAAGCCCGGAGGCCGAGATCCCCCCTGGTGCGCCCCCTGCTGGTCTGGAAACCACACCGCACTTGGCCCGGGTTGTCCCCTCCGTGGGAGTCCCCTCCCCTGCCTGCGCGACGGAGAGACCCCGCCGAGGGATCCTGTCCGTGTCCCCTCTTTTGTAATACTGAGCGCGGTGCTCTGTGAACTGCACCGGAGCATAGGGACCCGCTCCTCAAGTCCGGTCACCCTCCCCGCTGGAAGCCGCCCAAAGAACTGACTGACATTACCCTCGTGTGGCGCTTCACGCCACCGACCCTGCTTCCCCAGCCGGAGAGACCGGGACTGCGAGTAACCCACTGTGTTATATGCTCTGCTCGAAAGTAAATTATATGCCAAGGAATGCGAGTAGCGCACTGTGTTATATGCTCTGCTCGAAAGTAAATTACATGCCAAGGAATACGAGTAGCGCACTGTGTCATATGCTCTGCTCGAAAGTAAATTACATGCCAAGGAATGCGAGTAGCGCACTGTGTTATATGCTCTGCTCGAAAGTAAATTACATGCCAAGGAATGCAAGTAGCGCACTGTGTTATATGCTCTGCTCGAAGGTAATGATATGCAACTGATTACGAGTAACGCGTTGTGATAACTGTTCTACGCAAACGTTTCCACATGTAACTGATTGCGCGTAGCGCTGTGTTTTATGTGCCTTGCTTCACAGTACTAGGGGCCAGTGGTCACGAGGAGCGCTCAGTTCGACAGGCGCCATGTTGATGAACCCAATGTTCCCCCTTACAAGTAGTACGCTGTGTTAGACGGCCTGTTCAGGGAAAGACTTTACATAAGCGCGCACAGCGCTAGAATCTCCCGCATTTAACCAGCGGGCGTGGGTGCATGAACGAGGTTAGGCACTGCATAGATATCACCAAGAGTGTCGCATGTACTGAATGATGGTATTATGATTCATGTATTACCTTGTTATTTCCTGAACTGCAACTGACCAGCTATACTTGGATAAACTTGAAGTATTTGCATAATTTTAACGGTGTGGCGTCCCTTATTGTGTGCGACTCTAGTCCATGAGAAGCGTGTGGTGTATGGTTGCTTAACACATAGCCCTCTGATTGCCTGACCGGCTCGCGCCACGTTACCGCCCTTAGGGCCGGGTGACCCCAGGTTCCTACAGGAATTATATGCCCTTGTCCAAAGCTCTACGTGGGAAAAATCAGCCAGGAAATTTGTCAGAGAATCACACAACATAAATCGAGGATTAAAAAGAATGTGGAAACAGCCCCGCTGGTAAACCATTGGAAATCAAAATGGCATGCAGAAAGAGACCTTAAATTGACAGTGATATCTAAAATTGAAGTGGACCATAGGGGAGGCAACCTCGAGCTGAGACTTACTCAACGTGAGGCTATGCTCATTGTTAAACTCAACACTGCGGTGAACGGGCTGAATGAACTGTCTGAAATATATCAATTTTGAACACTTCTCCAATCTGTGCGTTATTTTCAGATTGGGAGTTCAGCTGCACGACCTAGGCTTGGGTTCAACAAGACTGACTCATATGCTGGAGCCGTTCCATTTCGGTCATTGACTTAACCCAAATATAGGCTGTTATTCACTACAATTCCCACAATTCCTACACTTCCTCCCACAATGCTTAGGGACGGGAAGGGAAGTTCAAGAAGCATCCGTATGGAGAGCGCAATGGGTACTGCATGTGATTACTAAAGACAGTAGCAGGATTCACACAGCGTCGAAATACTCTCGGAAAGGTATGAGAAACGGGTAACTGACGCAACTCTGACAATGCTTGTTAAAATACAGCGCGGTCACGAGCTACCAAGTGTACAGCAATTTTGTTAGTTTTGCGATATCCCAAGCAAGTCCAAGCGGGCAAGTTTAATGGCAGCCTTTGCCCCGTTTCTGTTTCTCTCCCCACAGACAACGTGATTTATTCCCCGCAAACTTCAGGTAGAGGACAACTGGGGATCGATTTTTCTCCCGGTTAAATCGGAAAAGGTACGTTCGATTTCAGCATAGATAACACGCTATGCCTGGCGGAAGTCGGTAAAACTCAAAGGGCGTCTTTATTTTCAACAGAAATTACACACGGTAGGAGCTGGATGTTTACCTCTATCTTCGCGCCGGCAGAGCACTTTAAAGGACTCCACAGAAATTACGGACAGCAATTTGTGAATGCGCATACCTGTGACACCCCTACGCATTGTAAGTACAGACTGACATGGTCAATGATAGCAATAGGTGTTAGTTTGGGACGTTTTTTGTAAAATATTTGTTTCTTTTCTTCATTTTGTTCCACAGATAGACTTGCCTATTAGGAGGCTTAGAGAACAGTAGACTCTGTCTTGTTAGATTAAGGTAAGCTGAGAGAACACCGGGGTTCTCTATTTGATTCGTTAAAATAGTGCAGTTTGGATAGTAAGAGATGTTTTTCTAATTTTTTCCAGGTACTTTGGTCCTGAAGAGAACCCTTGTAATGATTGGGTTCGAAACGCGTCGACCTAGCGTTATGTGTGCCAAACAGATGTGTTAAATAATTTTGGCTTTTGTGCACTTTAATATATATTTTTCTCCACTGTATAATTTCATGATTTAATTTGTTGCATTGTGCACTAAAAAAGACTTTGGTTGAATTCTCTTTTTGTTTGGCTGTGTGGCTCCATTCCTGGTTTGCCATAAAAATCAAAGTGAGGTGGTTTAATCAGCTGGGGCTTGGGGTGTATGTTGGAAGTATAGTATGGGTTATAAATGAGTCTAAATGGGCTGATTGTGGCATACAAAGTTATTGAAGTGTGGTGTCATTTTAGTCGTGTTTGAATGTATATTTTTGTGAATTGTTTCCTGAAATAGAAACATTGTTCAATTTATTCAAAGAAAACTGAAAGAGTTTTTTTTAAATAAAATTGAGAATTAAAAATATGTTGGTCGGGTATCATGGATTTATTTCTATGACCTGTGAAATAATTCCTGAAGTGTTTATCAGTATTGGCATTGTTGTTTGGTCTGCTGTATATGGGCTCAGCCTCACTGATTAGAGCCAAGATCCTGTGTTGTTTTTTTGAATTTCAGTGCGAGCAGCGTGGTTCCAGTCAGAATGGGCCCATTTGCGGTTGTGAAGAGCCCAAAAGATTGATTCCAAGAGCCTGTGAGCCACTCCAAGAGTCAGGGACCTGAGAGGCACCACCTGGGGTCAGGCTCTCGCTTCACCGCGCTGGAAGCCTTTTATGGGTCTGAGGCTTAGATCAGAGGCGAGAAGACCAGCCCTTTGAGTCACTCTCGGGCCCTGGGTTGAAGATGAAGCTACAGGTCCAGTTCTTCTTCCCCAGGCAAGAGGGCAGCAGGACAGCAGTTACTTTAGAGCAGCAGTCCTTCTTCCTAGCAGCAGAGCAGTCCTTCTTCCTGACAGAGTATCCACAGGTCCAGAAGTGTACTGAAGATGTTGGTGTCTGAGGCACAACTTTTATACCCTGGTTATGGCAGGTGAGCGAAGCTTCTAGACAGTGTCTTTCAAGTGCATGTAATTCCTTGCCTCCCCTGCCCTGGCTCCAAGCTGACTGAAGTAATAATACAGGGTCGTTAGGGCCTTTGTGTGAAGGCAGAGCACAGGCAATTCGGGTTTAAGTGCCCCGTTCAGGTACACCTAATCCCTCTATTGGGTCACTGTCTGGAACGAATTTACAAAGTCTAACTGTTAGCTACATCCAGTCATGTGACCCAAGAGGGGCTAAAGGGACAAAAGGGCTAAGGGCAGGAAAATGTAAACTTTCTGAAAGTGGCATTTTCAAAATTGTAATATAAAATCCGGCTTTACTATTAAAGAGAATTTTTCATTACAATTTCAGCACCAAACATAACATAGCCCCAAGCTCCCAATAGGAAATTACAGCGTATTAAATGTAATAAGGAATCCCCTATGTTATCCTATAGGAGAGGTAGGCCTCACAATTGGGAAAAACACATTCAGGAGTTTTTCACTACCAGGGCATGTAAAACTTAAAACTACATGTCCAACCTTTTAATTACATAGCACACCCTACCCTGGAGCCTACCTTTGGGGTGACATATCTAAAAGAAGGGATGTTTAAGACTTGACAAGCGGGTTTTAATGTCAAGTTGACATGGCCGTTCAAAATTCCATTCAGGATGCAGTGACAGGCCTGGGACATGTTTTAAAGGGCTACTTAAGTAGGTTGCACAATAAGTGCTGAAGGCCCACTAGTAGCATTTAATTTACAATCCCTGGGTATATGGTATACCACTCTACAAGGGACTTAAATGTGCCAAGTGAGTATAAACCAATTTAACCTTGTTTTGAGACAGAGCACAAGCACTTTAGGCCCGGTTAGCAATGGTAAAGTGCACAGTGTCCTAGGCCCAACAAAAACGAATTCAGCAAGGTAAAATGTTTGGGGGTAAGCCTGAAAAGAGGGCTAGGTCCAACAACAGCGATAACTTGTATTTTGGAAGGACTATTTTAACATACATTCTGAAAGCATCCCTCCAACTTTCTCAACACATAGATGGTACCCCTGGAGATTGGAGGAAGTCTGGAGGAAGAATCACAGATCCCATGATGGTATACTAAAGTACATGCCATGTAAAAAAATATATGAGTTACTTTGGAAGAAATAAAAGTACGCAATTAAAGTAGTCATCATGTTCACTTTTTCCACCTTATCTAAGACAAGTATACTATACAACTTCTTGGTTAGGTTCTCCTCCTTTTGTACAAATGCTGCCTAATGTCCCAGACACATTGCTCAAAGGTCTACATCCTTTAAATAAAGTATATTGTGAAGTATCGTGCTTTGTGAAATTGAAAAAACGCACTCAGGTGCTCCTTCAGCTTGGAATGAGTTGCTCATTTGGTTCCCATAACTACATAAAATGGCTGCAGGCGTCTGTACCATCACTATGCATGTTATGACACATCACATCACAATCAGGCACTGAACAGCTTACAGCCTATGAGTCATTACGGCCCAAGCTTCATACCTCACAACTCTTGAATGAATGACCCTGGAATCAGGCAGGCTCCTTCTCCATCTTGCCTGACCGGCATCGCTCAAACCTGAGAGTCATCATCTCAGTTTCAAGGCTAGCATGTCGGACTCCCTCGTCCCATATTTGTCGCCAGGAATATCCTCACAAACATATCCAACTTTATCACAACCATTAATCATTCATCCTGACACTGACGAGGATTTGATATCGCTCTACAGCTTTGCTTCCAATACTGATATAGTGCTCTGTTGCTTTTGCTGGTACTTATCTCATTGCTCTCTCCCTCCCCATCAGTCAGCATCCCCTTCTTTTCTCCCGGTGCACTAATGCCATAGGTTACATTTTGTGCTCTATTAGCTTCTTGTGACACCTTTGTTTTCCTGCAGCATTTCTTCTGCTCTTTGCCTTCTTCCAAAACTCCCCTATGATTCCAGACCTCAGACTGCCACTGGATAGCCCTAAACTCACACAAGCTAAATTCATCAAAATCTGAAGCATTCAGCTTCCATAATATCTCAGCCCCATGTTGTCTATTTTACTTCATATGTTCTCTACGCCGGCGCCACCCAAAAACTTCAAAAGAAACTGCAGCGCATCCAGAATGCCTCCGCTAGACTTATCCAGGACGTTCAACTTTAGAATAAACTTAGAAACTTTCACCTGTACCACTGCATCTTAGTTAGATGTCAGGTTCTAAACTTTTTCTGCTCTCACCCAGCCAGGGGCCTCACTAATACCCTGTTAATTAGCACATTATACTAGCTTAATAGACTACTAGTCGGTCTACCACACTATGCCTTCATAGCAGTCACCATGGTCATCAACAATACCACACAAACCCTCTTCAGTCTCCCCAGACAAATCCTTAGCACCCATTTCAGCCACTGGCCTGCTTGGCTTTTCACACAAAACATAACCTATTTACATTCCAGTTACATGAATTAAAGTCTAAACATGGAGCCACTCCAATAGACAGTTCACAGATGTTTTCCACTACATACCTATACTCAACCTGAGCTTTTCTATCCACACCAAAACCACCTTATATCTCCTACAGAGTCCAATCTTCCTGTATCCTAGCTCTGGAATTCTGTCCCTGCTGACCTCTGAAGAGTCACCTGCCTATGGTTCATGATACTGCCCTGAAAGCATACCTTCTGATAGAGAAGAAAAATGAAGGCTGACCACCCGTGTACTCGTGAATCTCCACCTAACGAGATACCAAACAGGCATGAAACCTGTACTTTGCATGAAGCATTTTTTATCCTGTCTTCTTAATGCCTAATATTGGGGTCAATATAAACAAGCTCACGTTAATATAAACACAATACCCCTAAATGTGTCCACCCAAGCCAACACAGGTTCCATGTACGTTCTTTAGTTCTCTGTACAGTATTCTTCTAGATCTGCTTCTGCTACTATAAAGAACAACACATTAATCCCAAAGACCTTCCCCGCTAATACCATTTTTGGTGCATAATATGAATACACTCCAAAGGCGTTAAAACAAAAGGTCAGAAATGCATATCCGCAGCAATGGGTGGCACTGGGATACTTATTGGTGAAACGAGCCGTAGCAATGCTCTGGGGTTCCAAAAAATTGCCGCTGATGATCGGTTGGGTGGCAGAAATTGATAAATGTATGATTGCAGAGAAAGAGGTCTACAAATGAAGAGGTTGCCCTACGAAGTGGGATAAAAAATGGGGAGGTTGGAACGCCTTTAGGGGGGAAATATGTACCTCTCCCACAGAAGATATGGCGAAGAGACGGACTAGAATTGAAGACCCCTAACACCCTTAACATCTGTTGTGAATAACGCCAATTCACTGTACTATATGACTGTTGTACCCCACGAAAATAATGTAAAAATGGTTCTGTGCTTTGACTTTAATAAAAAGTTTTCCACAAAAAATAAGAAATGCATATCCATTTTGCAGTCGCAAACCCTTCGCATTGCAATAGTCACATGATTTGCGACTGCAAAATGGTGTTTTATATATTAAACAACTTTTGTGGTACAGAAAAGCCCTTCTGAATCACGAAAGGTTTGCAACACACTTAAGAGGGTGTCTGAATGGAGCATCAACTCCTCTGTAACAAGTAATGAGATGTATCAAACAACGAAGTTACAGTCACCTCAAAGGAGGGGGTAACTTATTCACAAAGGTGAAGTTGTTCCAGTTAGACAGTTTCCCTTTCAGAATCGTGTCAGGCATCCTCAAAGGGAGAAGGCGGTAGTAAAAGGGAGCAGTGTCTTCTTCCACCCTGACATCCACAGATGTGCCAACTTGTGAATGTTTTTCATCGTGTGAGGACGGAGCGTGGCCATTAAGGGGGCGGGATTAGTGCCAAGCACAACCCCCGTTCCCACGACAAGTAGGGTGACCAACCGTTCGTAAATTTCACGGACCATCCGTTATTTTAGTATGATGTCTGTAAGGCGTCCGTAATTTGGGGTCCTCAAAATACGGACGCCTTACAGACATCATACTAAAATCAAATTGGGGAATTTCAGGAAGGTATTCTGTTCCCCTGCGAGAGGCCTCGTGAGTTTAAAAGATTCCACTCGGGGCTTCTCGCACTTATCTTTTAATCTGTAGACTGAGGCTGCCTGCAGCCGCCCCTCGCAAAGACTGTGGACTGGCCCATTGTCATTCTGAGACTGCAGACGATTATCACAGATAGAATGACAATGGGCCCTATTATAGTGACAGCATGTGGTGTGCCTTCTACTGCACAAATCTTGATTGCAGAAAGGGCCTGATGTCGCTTTGCAAAGCTGCGTGCATACTGAAAAACTGTGAAGTGCACGATTGTCTCAACCTTATATAAACTTATTTTGACTTGTGCTTATTTTGGTTGTCTATTTACCTATATATGTCTGTAAAACGTATGTATTGTCCCAAATGTTTGTCCTGAATTTTGACCCTCTGTCCTGGATTTTTACTGTCCATCCTGAATTTGCACCCATGCCAGTTTGTCACCCTAACGACAAGCCTCCACCCCTAGGGACAGGTCAGACATTAAAGAAGAACTAAAGCCTTTCGTCTCACTTTTATATGTGTCCTGTCCCATTGTTTGCGGAGCCTTGTTAACCTCTTCGGTGCCCGTGACGAGCTGGACTCGTCATGGGCCGCGGTGGTGCTGTGCCCATGACGAGTCCAGCTCGTCACAAACCCCGCCCGCTAATGTAACGGCCGGCACAGGGCGGGGAAAGGGGCGGGCACCGAAGGGGTTAATGTGTGTGTGTGTGTATATATATACACATATATTTATATACACAAACATGTTTACAAGACTGTGTTTATAACATTATATATGGCAAAACCGCAACCCTGCGCCAGCCTGCACTCCTCCCTACTCTATCTCTCTGCTGCTGGGAGCAGGCAGCGGACGTCCTCCTGTGCTGCCGGACAGAATTCAATAAACTGCTTCAAGTATTTAAGACTTTAGAAGTGCATGCGAAAGGAGCACATACTTTTCCAATTCTGATTCGTATGTTGACCTGACCTTGGAGAGCATACCTTTCCACTTCCGATTCGCAGGTTGACCTGACCTTGGAAAGCATACCTTTCCACTTCTGATTCGCAGGTTGACCTGACCTTAGAGAGCATACCTTTTCACTTCTGATTTGCAGGTTGATCTGACCTTTGTCCCAAAAACTGGGCCATTTATTTAAAAATTAACAAAATTGTCGGAACACTAGGATAGTCCTCTGAAAACCAGGACTGTTCGAGGAAATCTGGGACGTCTGGTCACCATATCCACCTCTCCCACAACATCCCCCTTCCCTACTACTCCCCTGCCAAAATCTAAAATCAAACCTTGTGAGGCTGCCGCCAATGTCCTGGGGCGGTTTCACACCTGGTTATGGACATCATCTGAGTTAAACCTCCAAACAATTAGCTGGAAACCTCCTCTCTGCATTGGCTTTCAGCTAATTGTGTGGCCACAGTGTGATATCGACTCGTTACCGGAGGACTGTGCGAAAGGAGACAATATCGTGTGACATATGGTGGCACCGTGTGAGTTGGCAGGTCTGCATCCACAGCTCCCGAGAGCTGCCCAAATGGAAAATATATTTTTTCAAAAGCAGCACCTATTCCTTTAAGGAACACAAGGAAAAATGGTTTCCCTTATGGAAATGCGAAGGAAAGGATGAGGGTCTGCCATACCTTGCAGGACACCATACCTATGTTTGTAGCCAATCACAGGAGATCACATGTAACTACCTTGTAAATTAATATCCATTAGCAAGGTCTGTGAGAAGGTGGCCTGGTATATGCTGTCCACTAATTAAAGTGGGCACCCTGCACCAGTCCACAAGACCCTTATGATGTCTGAGGTCAAAGATAACCTTATTGAAAGCTATCCTAGTGGGAGCTATGGAGAGCAGCCTTCAGGCTTAATCTTGAAGGAGTGTAAAGCAGCTTGTTTTACCAGAATATCAATTCCTAAATGAAAGGAGAACCACACAGTGTTTATATAAAAATATGTATTTATTGATATAACACTCTCTACTAGTCTCTACACGAGACTAGGGCACAAAGTACACAATACTAAATCTATAGAACATTCGTAAATAGCCCAATACACAGCGGGCTCCAGGGGGAGACCGAACCATATACTAAAAAATGGTATAACAACTACGACTTAACTAGACACAGTGCCTAGAGCACGTAGAATCGCTGGGACCCCAAGGAACCACCCAGAGGAGTGACATAGGGAGCCCACGGAGGACAAATGCAGTGTGGAAACACGGACGCCTGCTCCATACATCTCTATGGGAAAGTCGCAGTTGCAAATTTACAAGTTAAGGACACTTCTAAGAGGACTTCGACCAAACCCTTTGGAACTTAGGAGGTTCTAAGGCCATCTATGTTACCTATTCCAGAGGAGGCAGGTGCATAGGGGTCAAGTGGTGTCGGAAATCTTCGTCGTTTTCAATGGAGAGCTGCACAGAAGTCCTGCTGCCAGGAGGGCGAAGAGTGTCCGGTGGAATCCAAGCCTGGATTCGAGATGAGAAGAACCTGAAAGCAGAGGGGACAGAGTCTGGGTCACTTCAGATGACATGGGGCTTGGTAGTCGAATGCCCACCGATGTCGAGTGCTTCAGGAGTGAAGAAAGGTTGCTTGACTCTGCAGACACAGGGACCAGGAGATGTTGAGGATGACCAGGGTCCGGAGGTGAGCTGTCCCACGAAGGATGTCTAGAGCTGAGGGGGTCGATGTCCGGTTGGAGCACCAACAAGCCTTGTCAACTGCAACCCACACAGCCAGAGGAAACATGTTACGTTGTGGACCAGCAAGGTTCAGGGGACTCTCCAAGCAATGGAGAGTCAGGGCACGTCTGGAGCAAAAAGGTAAGCCCAAGAACAAACAAGGTGACCCTGGCTAGGACCAACAGGCCAACGAACCAGGGATCGCGAGGAGAGCTCAAGCAAGTTTTCAAAGTCCATTTTGTGCTGCACAGGTCGAGAAAGCTGGTACCGGGTAGACCGGTGACCAACATATGTCCCTTTGGAAGGGTGGAATCATACCTCTCACACCAGTTATTGGTGTGGAGGTATGATTCCAAGGTGTTTGACACCAAACACGACATATTTATAAGCCGCCATTTTAAAGTTAGCATTTACCGTGAGGTTATAATGCACTTAAACATATATGTCTGGCGGCATCACAGACAACCCTGGAGGCTGCATAGGGGCTCTGCTCATGCATGGGCACCCTCTCACGTAAAACCCAGCATTGTTAAGCCCTGCCATAGGGGAGACTGATAGGTATTTAAGTGTAATGATTTAGATAGATACAGTGAACCTATATCTTAAGTAAGTGGTGCAAGAACCAGCTTACACAGTCTGCTGTAGCAGGCTTGTCATGTCAATTTGGATGGCCTCTCAGGGGTGGCATAACACATGCTACAGCCCATGGGAGGCGTCTGGGGTACCTATGCCCTGGGTACATGGTGTACCATATACTAGGGACTGATAAGGGTACCCCAGAATCCAATCTGGAGTGTACCTAAAGTACATGCATATCAATTTAAGAGTGAAAGCAAATAGACTGGGGTCCTGAATAGCAGGATCCCAGTCAGGCTAGTCCAAAAATAGTGTGACATCAGCAAAAAGTGGGGGTAACCGTTCTGCAACTCACTGTGACTGGGCATTTTACGACTCGACCTATCTGTACACATGTCGCATCGCAAAATAACAGGCAGGTCGCAAAACGTCAGTGTGCACTTTGCACCCACTCTTTGCCTCTTAGAACATCTGGCCCAAAGTTACAAATGTCCAGCGTTAAGGTACAAATACATAGAAGAGGTAGGGGTACAAATACGAGAAAAATCATACTTACAAATGAACAGCAAAAACTAAAAGGATGAAAATACAAAAGAAAGACTATACAAGATAAAGGAAGGATAAAGGCGAAGTTACCTGGGAAAGCAGAGACAAGTAGACATGAGCGAGAACTTAACTACATATAAGTTAAGAGTGAAGTATGAGTAAAATTGACTAACGAATGAGGAAGTAATTACTAGGTAAGACCACACTAATAGTCCCGAGAATGATGAGCCAAAATCAGAAAAAGTAGTAAATAAAGTGGGTAAAGATACACTGTGGGTTAGATCTAAATAATAAACTGGTTATAACAGAACAGGGAGCAAGAGGAGAGAAGTGGTGAGAATAGGAAGAGAGGTCGAAACAGGGTGGGAACAAGTAGTGAATCAAGGAAGGCGTAAACTAAGACAGACATGTAGGTGCAAGGGGCAGAACAGTGTTCGAATGTAATAACTGCCATGTGTGAAGCTTTCCTGCTCACCAGCCGTTGGATGAGCTTCTATGTGAATTTCAAAATGGAAGCACGTGATGACATATCGTGTGAAATGTAAGTGCTGCGCGGTGTTTATTAAATCATTTAAAAAAGAAATGTGTATGCTGGTTGATTTAAATGTCTGTATTTGATAGGTAGGTAGGGAAATGGCTTAATGACTTCCATTGAGGCAATATTTGTACTGCTGCACTACAGTGTTCCAACTCAGTTGATTAAATTCAGAGGTGTAGTCACACCGTGGCAGCTCAGTCGAGAGTCCAGGGAGCAGCTTCCGGCTCTGAGAACCGTGTTCTCCAGTGTAGCTGCTCCCCTGACTTCAAGCCCCCGCCGCTGGGAGGCATTCAAAGCCGCTCCCTCGAGCTGAACAAGAAGGAATCAACAAGGAAGCTTTAATACCACTTTGATGAACGGCGGTAATCCGCTCTCGCATGATTCAAATCGAACAGGAACATGAAAGAGCTTAGAAGGAGGGAGAGTTTTAGAGAGAGAGCATGGGGACATGCGAGCAGGGAAGAGAGAAAGACGAGGGAACAGTGCAGGGAGGAAGAGAGCAGACACAGCTGGAACGAGCGTATGTCGACGAGAATGGTGATGAAGGATGACAAGAAAGAAGAAATAGGACTGAGGTTGGACACACAAAAGTTAGAGGATGGGAGACAACAAAACAAGCATTGGCAAAGCTAATAGGCCGCGCCTTCGGGACCTACTGGCTTTTGCAATGGTTTTAGTGACGTGTCACAGCATCCCGGATAGCTAAGCTTTTAAAGCGGCCAGACACAGTATTTTGTAGGAGCATACATGTGTGGGCTGCTTTTTTTTCTTTTGAGTTACGAATCCAAGTTGGATCTGTAACTAAAAATCTGTAACGCAAAAGTGTTTCTTTTTTAAAGCAGGTGGGGGAGGATGCAACACTGGGGGAAGAGGAAGTAAAACTGGAGGCAGCAATGCTGGGGAGGAAAGCAACATGGGGAGGCGCAGGTGAGAGCGGGATCAACACGAGCATGGAGATGGAGGGGAGAAAAGAGAAAGTACACAGGTGAGAATGTAACGCAGGGAGTGTGTGGGAGAAGCACACAAGATAGAGGGGGAAAAGACCACAGTGGAAGGGAATAGAAGCACACAGGTTAGAAAGCTGGAAAACAAGTGCACACTTTTGGATTGCTTAAACAAAATAAAGCGAGAAGCGAAAGGACACAATAATGCATCCATGCTCCAGGGGAAGGACAAACACAAGGAATGGAAGGAAAGCCCACACATGCTAACCAATATGTGAGCAAGCCAGAAAACAAGAGTGACAATGAATCTAACCAATGGTAAGCAATGAGCGGGCTCGAAGGCAACTATAAGCAAACAAAATGTCTCACAATGGGCAGTGCATGCGCTGTCTTAGCCAAGACCTAACCACACATAACACGAAAGAAAAGAATCAGAATACGAAAATATTCTGGAAGAGGAAAAGAATGACTGCAGCAAAAATACAAGGGAAAGATACAAAAGTAGGAATGAGGTAAGGGTAAGAACTAAAGAGGGAATACACATAAAAAATACCCTTAAAGGAGAGAATGGAAAAAGATAGGAAAAACGTGCAAAAATGACTAGAAATCTGAGAACACTGAGTGTACAAGAGTTTCCCATTAGCTATCCTCGCTGGGACTGCTTGACCCTGCAAGAGGTAGGCAACCAGAGTGAGGCTTTTAAGACACGAGTTAGTCTCAGTGCCTTTATGGTAGTTTGCACAAGGTTCTTCACCTTGGCTTCTGGATGAAAGTAAGATAGTGGGCTTCTTTCAAGCAATGAAAAACACAATAGCATGCAAGAACGTAGCAGTGTGATTGCAAATTAATAAATTACACTCAGACACCTGGTAGATTAAGTATCTTACAAAAGACGCGTGTTCCCTTAAAGGCTGATTTTATAGCGTCAACTATGTATTATATAGTTGGGCTTGCCATACAGCCCTGTGGGAACCTGAGGTCAAAACTAAGTGTAAAGATCAACTCACATAATTCTATTTTGAAACAATACCTCAATAGTCGTCAGTATCATCGTACATTAATTTAAGAATATATCATATTCCTCAAGCACATCCTTTGTACTAGAATGCGGTGAATTCAAAACAAAGTTGAGATTGCTCTACTGGTAAATGTATCTTCTGCCAAATCACCTTTTTGTAAACACTGAGTCCATGCAGTGTACTATGGCAACCTAATTTATGGTAACACTGCCTGTTCTCCCGCTCCCAATCTGTGTTAGAGATGTTTTGATGTAAAACGCTATATGCTTACTAAGTGATTGAGTGGTGTATAACACTTAAGAAATAAATAAACAAAGGTGCCTAGCATTTGCAACATAAGAGAAATATACAATATCCCTATATGTGTACTTCACAATAAACTGCAAGATAAAGTAATTCAATAACAATACATTTAGGTTTACTCCTTGTAGCCTGGAAATTATATTTAGGAATGAGCCAAAAACTATGGAGAGGGTCACTTTAGGTGCATAGGTCTAGCCCCAAGTTAAATGTGTTGGCCTGCAGCTGTGGTGCATAAAGGTGACCTGGTGGCTTAAAGTGGTATTAAATATGGCTTCAGGGTATGACACTTGTGGGGTCAACAAAACGTACTGTATGACTGCACTGAGGTCACCAATAGATATACACATGCCAATACATCTGACTGAGGCAGGAGAAACCTGATTTTTTAAGCCACAATTTGTTTTATTTTGCTCTCGTGATTAAAATTGACTCCACTTCAATGCAACTTAATGAGGAAATCAAAATCCACGATTTTCTTTCTTCAAATACTCCCACTCTCCTGTTTCCACATTTTGACATGAATGAAGATGATAATGCTGCAGGAGCCCAAACTCCAAGGCAGTTATCATTCAGGATGGTTGAAAGGCCAATTATAGGGGTATAGACAGGCTAGGAACAGTGGAAGCAAGGACCCAGCAGTGGAGCCTGTGACTGGAAGGTGATTTGATCTCACTGGCCACTGACCACATGCGGGAAAGGTGGGGAGAGGATGTGGCTGGACACAAAAAGGGAGCTTACTTAGAGTCAGGTCAGTGATAGTGATAGGAGTACGTGATTGGGTATCAGCTCCCATATATGTAAAATGCGTGGCAGGGAGGGACATAGAAACACCTCACAATAAAGATTCAGTCAAAGCCAGGTACGTGGCTTGTTCGTTTAATTTGTCTCCACCATTGCATGATATTGACGATTCTTCCAGATCACAGCAGCATTCGCACATTGTCTCTACAGCGGCCATAGTTTTGGCTCCTGGTACAGGCAGAAAGTTAGAGGAAAAGTGGGAAGCACCAATAATAGCCCAAATGAAGTCATCATTCATCTCCTTGTGTTTGCTTTGTTGGCAGGGTATGCCCAGACGTGGGTCTCTTGCTCACTTTGCCACTGGATTCAAGCCAACCTGGCTGATGAGGATTGTTACCCCGAAAACCGGTCCCAGGATGCTAGTTTCCGGTCCAGGGAAGACCTGGCTTGGCAGTTCGGGCTGGACTGTTCCCATGAGGTACAGGGTCAAGACTGATTTGCATATGGCTGGATCTGAACTAGGGTGGCGAAGTGAGCTAAAGAACGATGATTGATTCAACCCAGTTCAGTGACGGGGTGAGTGTCTGAAAAGTTTCAGAGCTCCATCCATCATCTCCTTGTGTTTGCATCCTTCATAAAACCTCAGTTTCAGTAGCTCGGTTCAACACAGATCTCTGGTAAATGATCTCTCACAGGGTGGATAGACAGATGAGCAATCTAGGTCACCATCTTGAAAAAGGAGCAAAAGAATACTAGCTGGATGGGATGGTGGTCAGTATGAACTGGTACCAAAGGTTGGAAGGGAAGGGAAGTCGGGCAGTTCCCCTTACTTCTTTTGGATACTGCAAGCTCATTTTTTATTATTCAAGTAATTAATAATATGAACAATGTTTTCAAACATTTCTATATACAACTGTGTTACTTACCATACTTATCAGTTTTTATACAAATATTTATGATAAAGCTAGTTATTAGATTGTCGGTGAAGTGACAAGTTATATTTGGCTATTCATATTCTATTCCATCAAACATGTTATAGAACTGTATTGGTTCAATTTTGTGTTGCGTCTCTTCTAGCAAACAGCAAAACTATTTGTTATGGCTTTTGTACATTCAGGGTACTCAGAAAAGAATTCAATTATTTATTAAAAATAAGAGACAGCAGTGCTGTCGCTTGCAATTAAGGCACGTGTTAACTTAAGAGTCCATACTAAGATAACACACCATCAAAAAGGTGGCATCTGAAAAAAAGACATGACTTATTGTGATGGACAAGCTTTTAAGGTTAACCCACAATTGCCATGGCTAGGGTCCACATGCTGGTGCCAAGACACCAGGGCTTCTAAGGTCTAGCAAGGGAATATGCTCCCACAGGAGAGTGGCCTGGTGGACTGGTCATAAAGGCTGAACCTGGTTCCCCAGTTCCAAATTCTGCAGCTCTCTCCTTAGTGCCACATACTCTCCTCCACTGAACACTATCTTGCCTAATTGAGAGATTGACTGCATGGCTCCTGAAGTCATCCAGTACGGACACTTAGACCTCTCTGCTGACTGTATGACCATTCTCAAGGAAGCAAAGAGACCCTCCACCAGGAAACCTGAGGAACTTGCGATGTTTCACTGAAACAGGAATGTGAAAGTATGCGTCCTGCAGGTCGATGGCACACATCCAGTCTCCCTGGTGAAGATGTGGGGAAATCTGGTGCTGGGCTAGCATCCACAAGGACTCGATAATAGGTTGGGTCTTTATCCATTACGGGTCCATCTTTTAGATGCAGCTAGACCGGTGTTAGTGGAACCGTAGTTGATAAAGAGCCGTCAGATTTTCTAAGTGTGTGAGTTTTGGCAAGGTAAAACTTCAACACTCTCCGGAGATCTAAAGAGTGTAATGATCTCTCAGGGGGAGTTGATGGTTTAGGAAAGAAGGTGGGCTGAGTAATAACCTGATTGATGTGAAAATCCGAGACCACCTTAGGAAGGTAGCTTGGATGTGTACGTAGCACCACCCTATTGGCATGAAACACAGTTTAAGGTTCCTTACACACATATGATTAATTGTCTCTGTGTAATGAGTGTGATGTAAAGTGCTCTGCCACCCTACACTGGTATGAGCGGCAGTGTAAATCAAGTTAAATTCATCTGAGCGAGAGTATGGTTATGGAGACTTGAGGGGCACTGTTAAAGGGTGGTAGTGAGGGAATCAGTGGCGGAGGGAGTCATTGAGAGGGCACCAACAAACATTGTCACACAGGGCTCCACCAGCATTCATGCCGGCCCTGCCCTTCAGGCAAGGCCGCCTCACCCATTGGTCCCTCCATTGGCCTTGTTTCAGCAGTAGTAGCTGTAACTCACCAGGTCAGCAATGCATGATTTGCAAGCACACTAAACTAAGTTCACAATCTTCACAGTCTCTCTGCTTCATGCACAAGTACGTTTAAGATGTGCGGCCTGCTTTGGGGCCACTAGAATTATGCACCAACGGAGGACAAAATTATGCCGCAGTGTTGACTAAATTATGCAGCAAAAAAGAGGCTGGAATGTAATGCAGTATTTTTTCTGTATTATTTTTACATTTTTACCGACACTAACAGTCTCTGGAAAAATGTTGCCTTATTAGTAGTAGTACCAGTGTAACATACAAATCCAGCAGTGAGAAATGTGATCAGTCAAACTTTGCAAAGGGCCGTCCACTTTGCAGAAACACAAGTCACATTTTTTTAGTAACATTTGATCCGTTTGAGCTACAAACGATTTATTAGTTAAAATCGTCAAATTCTGCAGCAGTTGATGCATTATGCGGTAAATATTGCAGAACCAGAATTATATAGAAAACATTTGCAAACTAATATATTTTGCCATTCATGCTTGAACTGCTCTTGTGGAAAAAGGGAGAAGTGCTGATGACAGAAGCTGCATGGCTCGTAGACAAATGGTTTCAGTCCTGCCAAGTACCACGCATCAGGCGTTAGACTAACGCATTTCAGTGTGGTGCTCCGCATTACCACACTGAAATGCATTGTCAGGCATGTGCATAGTCGGCGTGTCAGCATCTGTCACTGTACTGAAAGCTGCCTAAAAGTGAGGCAGCTCGCAGCGCGCCTACCGTGGTGTGCGCAGGCAGGCTTGGAGCTCGCCTGAAGGCTAACACTCACTGCTAAAAGGTATACCCAAGCACACGCAGAGTATCAATTAGCAAAAATGCAAGATCATTTTCGACATGAAACAAAATGAGTTAGTCTTTGCTTCTTTCTTGTAGTTTCTCTTCTTTAATATTTCTCTTTTAACAGTAGTTCATCAAGCCAACACGTGTTTCGTTGCCTTCGTAAGATAGTACATGCGACTTGTTCACGGCTGAATACTGTTCTCAATAGTGGTATAAAGTGTGACGATAATTCCAGGTCACACTATCCTGTGACGCAAGGAGGTACCCTGTTAGGGGTTTGGCACGCTGTTCAGTGAGAGTTCGGATTCCAAGCTCATTTCATTCAATCTACTTTTAGCTTTTTCGTAGATCTTGACTGGGGGGTGAGTTGCTACCTCCTCGCGCCGGACTCCATATACGTCACAGGATAGTGTGACCTGGAATTATTGTCACACTTTATACCACCAGTCTGCTGGCTTGTATTATGGTGCTCATTGGGTGCTGGCAGGAGGTATGTATTCAAGCTTGTGTGCAAATATGGCAAAACAGGCATGCAGCTACTGCAGGGTGTCCCGCTAATTGCACAGTGTGATATGGATAATGATTTGGAGATCGCGGCATGGTTATGACTGCCTGTGAGTTGTGGGACTCACTATCCATCATCAACGACAATCGGGGCGGGCTGGGGATTGGCGGTAAACCTAAATTTCCGTGTCTGCAGTGGCTCAGGCCGGAGCCTGCCAGTACCTCCATCCTCCTCGCCAGCCTTGGCAGAGTCTGCATCACTGCCTCCAATGGAGCGGCACCACCACCGCAGTCCGAAATGACTCCCATCTGCAGCCGCAGACTAATTAATTTAAAGTATCTAGCCTATAAGTGTCAGAGCGCGATCAGGCAGCTGCAGCCTGCAGTGCCTCCTGGTGTTAATGCTCAGAAGGTGACAAAGGTGGCTCAACTGGGACCCTGTAATGTGTGTAACTGAGTGTTTCATGTTGTTGGCCCAGACCCTAAGCTCTACTGATTTTGCTGGGAAGGAGGGACCCACCACAAAGGCTGACAATCTCTGTTTGGCAAAGGCTGAAAGCACAAGCCTCAAAACAACACACAACCGAAAAAAAATGCTTCTGAGCATGTGTGAAACACCATGATTTAATATATTGCAAAGGAGCTCTCTGATATTACTTAGACATGCCTCTGATAAATGGAAGTCATTTAACAATTATTTCTAACATTGTGCACCAGTTAATTCAAATTTTCCCAATCCTTAAATGAGTGTAATTTTTCATATATATTTGTTTCCCCCATCTTCATAGCTTGATTTTGAACATAAGAAAGTATCACTCATACTCGTTAACATGTCACTCATAATTATGAAAATGTCACACATGGCAATCTGAAACCTGGGCAGCTATGTGGTTTGCGCTTCTGCATATGCACCTGGAAGCAAATGCTGCGTTTGTAGGCTTCCTGCATTTCTTATCTTAATAGAGCGCAGCTGCGGGGTGAGTGTGTACCTTTGTTAACATTTTCATGTTAAAGGCAGCGTCCATGAGCTGCAATTAACATGAAAACTTTAAAAAAGGCACACACTCACTCCGCAGCCCAGCTTGATTAAGAAAAGAAATGCCGCAAGTCTGAAAACACAGTGTGTGCTTTAAGGTGATTCTAAAAGCACGTGCTGTTTTTGGTGCTGCATTTCTTGTGTTTTCTAGAGTGGGACTGTGGGGCATATTGTGTGCTTTTGTTTAAAGCATTCATGTTAATCGCAGCACCTCACGCTCTGCAATTAACACAAATACTTAAACAAAAGCACACAATGAGCCCGACAGCCGCACTCTAGAAAACAAAAGGAATTTAGCAAGTGTTCCCTCCTTAGGAGGGAGCACTTGCTAAATGCCTCTTCCTCAGCAAGTTAGAAATGCCAGTTTTTCGCGCTGCTTCGGCGGCGCAAATGCTCTCGGGGATGTGTGTGCACGCTACACACACAGCAGTGCGCGCTCGGGGCACTGAGGTGCGCAAGCACCCAGGCGCGCACCTTCAAGGGAACACTGGTCCTAGGATGCTTTTTCTCCAGTCCAGGGAGGACCCGGCCTAGCAGTTCGGGCTGGACTGTTCCCATTGGGCGCAGGGTCAAGACTGATTTGCATATGGCTGGGTTCAAACTGGAATGGCATGGTGAGCAAAAAAAAACGATGGATTTAGGCCCAGATCTCTGTACTGGGGTGAATGTATATTGTTCTGGATTCTGTCCATCAATTGTTCTTTTTGCATTTACCACATACACTCCAGCAGATCTACTAAGCAAGCTGGTAGAAGATGTTTCTTCTTAATTTTAGATGTAGAGGATCGACATTGGCACTAGCTCCTACTCACGGAGCCTGACTTACAACATGTTTGAATGGTTGCAAACCCTCAGATTCAGTAAATCACAGCTAAAACAGATTTTTATATTTCATTAAACCCAATTAATGATTCAGAAAAGGGTTTCCAAATCATTAAATGGTAAGGACTCTCTGTTTGGAAGGGGCGTGTTAAGGATTGCCCTTTCAAACACCAATTCTTTAAGCTTAGATGAATTCAAGCATTCCATCCATCTATTTTGTGTATACTTTAGTGTGTTGCCTTGAGTGGGACGGTATGCCTAGATGTGGGTCCATTGCACACTGTCACTGGAACCAATCTGTACCTGGCTGATGAGCCCCAAATAGGGTGAAATGGGTCCTGGGGTTGCTTGTGTTCACGTTGAGGGAGGATCTTGTCTGGCACATCAGGCTGGACTAATCCAATTGAAGCAAGGTCACAACTGATTTGCATAGGGCTGGGTCCAAACTGAAGTAGCATGGTGTGCAAAATAATGATGGATTGAGATGAGTAATTAACAGTGGCTTAAATGAATTCAAGCATTTCACTCATCACTTTTTTGTATACTTCAGTGTGTCGCCCTAAGTGGGATCGGTATGCCCAAAAGTGGGTCCGGTGCACACTGTTACTGGAACCAAGCTATACCTGGCTGATGAGCCCTAGCTAGGGCACCACCGGTCCTAGGTTGCTTGTGTTCTGTTCAGGAAGGACCTGGCCCGGCAGACCTGACTGGACTGCTCCCATTGGAGATATGGTCAAGACTTATTGCATATGGCTGGTAACAAACTGAGGTGGCATGGTGTGCAAAATAACCAGGGATTGCGATGCGGCCCTGAGTAATTATCAGTGGCTGCTTTAGTGTGTCTCAAAGGTAGCACTCAAATCAAAAAGAATGAGTGCTGAAGGGGGGCGTGGCCAGCAGACAAAGAACATGGCCGCCTTCTGAGAAATCTGCGCTAGCAGCCAGCGTCCAAGCTCAAGAAATCCAACATAATCCTGAGCCTGAAGGCTGTGCTACACGGAGTTCTGTGAGGGAAAACCCGCGGCTGTATGGTGGTGGGTTCCAACCCCGTAAACTGAGGAGTGAGCGGCGAGGAGGAGACGGGCAGGGTGAGCATCCCACAGTGGCAAGATAGCGCCGCCCCGACGATCGAGGGACTGAAGCGGCCCCGTTGTTCGAGTGCGGCAGTCCTAGTGAGATGCGGAGGAGCGGGGAGCTGTCGCCCAAGAACCTGAACCCGCCCTCGGAGAGCAGCTGGGCTCTGACACGAGCAGACTGAAGTGTGAGGGGACGCTGACTGCGGACTCAGGGTGTGGACACCGGCGGGCCTGTAGCATCGCGGCCGGGGGTCCCGCTCTGGTCCCGGTCTCCGGCCTGTGTGTCCGTGCTTTTTTCCGTTTGTTCCCCATCGTTCCGCCACATAACGTAGCTTCCACACCCATATTCTGGTTGACCGCCTGTTCGCCTGGGCCCGCACGCACAACTCCTGACTCTGAGGTTAACTGTCCTAGGAGCGGCTGCCGAGCGTAAGATTGATAGGGGCCCTCAGCCCCAGAGACTGATTGGGACTTCGTCAAGACATCTGCCGGGGCCACACGCAGAAACTACGCTGGTGCATTGTTTGGGAGGTGCAAAGGAAGTTCCCCCCTCCCTATAGGTGACGCAGAGATATCCCTTGGTGCCCGCCTGCAGGGACCATCAGCTGCGCAAAGCAATAGGCGCCAGAACAGCGGGGCTTGCCTGAAAACTGCCGGTGGTTGGGACAGCGGTCCAGAGCGGGCATCGCGGCGGGCGGTGTCCTGACTTAGCCGGGGACCATTAATCCTGCATTGGCTTCTGTCCGCAGAGAGGCACCGGAGACCCTGTGGAGGTGCTGCGGGTGGTAAGCTCTGCTCCCGCAAGGTGGAGGACCGACACAGGAGCGCTAGCTGCTACAGGTACACCTCCTGTCAAGTGGACATATTACGAGAAATACACAGACTGCGACCATGGGCCGAAGCAGAGTTCTGGGGCCTGGACAGGCCAACCATATTGATAAATACACGGTGGCCACGGGTCGCGATGATGGAGCGACGGGAGGGGCTCCACAGGAAGACTTGGAGGATCAGACCCCGGACCCATCCCTGAAGGATATTATGAAGGCGATACGGGAATTGAAGGGGACCCTGGAGCCAAAACTGGACTACGTCACGGAGGAGGTAAACCTCTTGCAAGCCGACCTTCTGAAAATCTCCGAAGAGGTATCCATGGCAGAAACAGGCATTGGGGGCCTACAATCTAAAACTAAACATTGGAAGACCAGGTTGCCGCGCTCACAAAGAATCAGACATTTACATTTACGCCCGGATTGAAGACCAGGAAGGGAGGGCCTGGCGCAATAATATTAGCGTCTTGGGGGTGCCGTAAGGAATGGAGGGACAGTCTGTGGCTTTATTTTTAGAAGACTTGATTTTAAACTACCTGAAGCCCAAACGCCTCTCAAACTTTTTTTAATAGAACGCGCATAGGGCCTTGGGAGGTAGGCCCGCCCTGGAGCGCCCCGCACACAATTATTGCCCTTATTTTAAACTTTAGGGACCGGGATGCCATCCTACAGACGGCTCATATGCACGGAGACCTCCAGCACGAGAATGCCGTCATCCGTTTTTTTCAGGACTTCACACTCCAGGTTCAACGCCAGAGGGGCACGTTCGACGCAGTTAAACGAGCCCTACGTGAGCAAAATATGAAATATATGATGCTCTTCCCGGCTAAACTCAAGATTATAGACGAAGGAAAGACCTACTTCTTTGACTCACCAGCAGAAGCGAGTGACTGGCTTGAGGGCTGGCGTACTGTTTGTCGCAAAGGGGGCAAACATCGAGCGGCTGCGGAGAGTGGCCACGTTGTGGAGGAGCAGGAGGCAGAACGGATATCCAATGGCCAGACGCAACGACACCGGGCAGATAAGTGATTTGTAGGACAAACCTTTAGTATCTGGAACTAAACTTTTCCTCGATGTAAGCTTTGGGGGGTGCGGGTTGGACATGGGCCGCTGAATGGACTTCCGTGGTGTCAGACCCCCCTCCCTCCCTGACCCGTCTCTCTGAGACTAGACAGGTTATTCATGTTTTACAGTATATGGAGGCTCTTGTACTACTTGGTATGGGTTTGGTATCATTAGTCAGCAGACAATCTATGCTTCATGCTGGCGGCTGGCTCACGGCTTCCCACAAATGTTGTTTAGTACACTGTTTGGGAGACAGGCACTCTGCATGTTTGGGAGGTGGGAGGTTGGGGGCTCACCCAACAGGGTTGCAGGGAGGGGGGTGTTGGGTAACTTGTTTGTTTTGTTTGGGGGGGGATGGGAACCACTCTCAATACAAAGAAGACCAGCACTTGCAGGTGGTCATGGTGATGGAAATCCATCCAGCGATGGAACACTTAATTACTACTCACCCACTCCGAGGCTATAGGGGAACCAGCTAACATACAGGTATGAACTTGGAATGTGAATGGTCTGGGGAATAAGATCAAGCGTACTCTAGTCCTACAACATGTCAAGAGGCACTCCCCAGACGTGGTATTGATCCAGGAATCGCATTTAAGAGGGAGCAAATGTAAGGCACAAGATCGCTTTGGGTACAAGTTGGTGGCTCACTCCGGGTACACGTCCGCGGCTCGTGGGGTGGGTATCCTGGTGCACAATGCGCAATGCACTGCCCTTAATTATTACGAACACTTGGCCAGATAATGAAGGCTGTTTTGTGGCAGCGGCGGGCAAATGGGAGGGACACCTACTGGTGTCCCTCCCATTTGTGTACATGCTACATTCCCCCTGGTCTTCACACGGTCATTTTCCCGAAGCTAAGCTCCTTCCTGATAGACCTGCCCTTGGGCACTCTCTTGATTGGGGGCGATACTAACGCTGTCATGAACCCAGCACTTGACCGGTCTGGCTTTCATAAGGGCCACCAAGGTGAACGAGGCCTGGCTGATTTTGCTATGGCCATGGGTATTGTGGACATATGGCGGGCGCCCAATCCATCGTTACGACACTACACTTACTACTCTGCACGACAAGACTCCTCCTCTAGTATAGATCATTTTTTCACAAGTGCCGATAGGGCGAGTGATTTCTTTGACCCCAAATAAATAGCAAGGGTCATTTTAGACCGCTTCCCGGTATGTGTCACTATTACAGGCCCAGCGTTGAATAGAGCCGCATTACCGAGAATCGACCCCTGGCGCCTATGGGACCTGACACTCAGAGACAAACTCCGAGAAGACTCGGAGCTCTATTTCAATAGCCTCGCACATTTCCTTGTGGGAGGCTTAAAAGACGGTGTTGAGGGGACAGGCACAGGTGCGGATCGGGGCCCAGAAGAAAGAGGAATCCCTGCAAATTCGGCTGATAGAGCAAGAAATTCACCAGCTGGAGGTTGAAAATGCGGTAGCAACTAGTGCTGACCTGCGACAGAGGCTAGCGCTGAGACAGAAAGACTTGAGAGCCCTGGCGGATAGCGAGACAAGGGCATATGCCCTGGCGACACAACACCGTTTGTACGACGTGGGGGACAAGGCAATGAAGCACCTTGCGTGGCTGGAAAGGTGAGACAGGGAGCGTTTCTGGGTGACTGGGGTCTGCGACCCAATGGGAGTGCTGAAAATCACCAGTAACGAAATAACAGATGTATTTGCCACGCACTTTGAGTGAGTCTATGCGCCTGTGTGCACAAGGGCCAAAACTGAATGCGAAGAGCTATTGAGGGACTTTACCCTGCCCATGTTGTCACGGGAGGCGCGCAATGGGCTAGAAGCTGACCTCACAGGGAAAGAGCTGCGTGGCGCCTTGCAGTCTCTGAAATCCGGGGAAGGTGCCGGGCCCAAATGGGCTCCCAGTGGAGATATATAAAGGGCAGGCCTCGATCATAATACCGCCTTTACGCGACATGTTGATTTAGGCGCGCGAGAAAGGTCGGCTACCTCTTGACCAAAGGACAGCCACGATAGTGGTAATCGATAAAGCCAGGAAGCCGCCAGATCAATGTAGCTCATATCGTCCTATTTCTCTTATTAATATGGAGGCCAAGGTCCTGGCTAAGGCCCTTGAGGACAGGCTGGTGTCAGTTATTGCAGACCTGGTCCATGTAGACCAATCGGGCCTTATGCCCTGCAGAAGCACCCGGCACAATCTTCGGAGATTGTATGGCATACTTCACATGACGAGCGATGCGACAGCCCAACAGACGGCATTGATGGCGCTGGATGCATTAATGGCGTTCGATAGCATTGAATGGCCTTACTTGTTCATGGTACTCCGGCGGTTGGGTTTTGGTCCTAACTTCTGCGGTTGGGTACGGCTCTTATATGAGGCACCCACAGCTCGCGTGCGAGTTAATGAAGCGCTGTCACGCTCCTTTCAACTACGAAGAGGCACTAGACAGGGTTGTCCCCTGTCCCCGCTATTGTTTGCCCTGGCATTGGAGCCACTGGCACACTGGATAAGGGGGGACCCGATGTTCCTACAATATCAACTGATCTTTCCACTGTCTGGTTACCCCCCATGCCCGCGGGTCCTGGCGCGGTGCCCAGCCCCAGTAGTGTTGGAGGGCTACAAATACCTGGGGATCCACGTTACATACCACGGGGAGTAAAGAACCTCGGGCCCCAGCTACGCCGACTTAGCACCGATGTCTGCCATTGGCGTACTTTACCGCTATCGCTTATGGGTCGAGCGGCCCTGTTTAAAATGAGGACATTGCCAGGTCTCGAATACGTTCTCCAAAACACCCCTTATCATGTCCCCCCGACAATTTTCAAACAAATATCACAAGAAGTCAGAACGTTGTTGTGGCAGGGTGGCTCTCCCAGAATTGCGCTTCACAAGCTGCAGAAAGGGGTATATGATGGCGACATGGCGATTCCTTATGTCAGGCTATATTACTGGGCCTCGCAGCTCCAGGTCGTGAACGATTGGGTATATGTTGATGTTGCGGAGCCGGCTTACAGAACAGAGCGGGCCGCTATGCCGGGGAGAAACTGAGTCTCTTCTCTACTCCCAGAGGCCACGTTCTGCGTGGCCGATACATACTAAAGTGGTGTTACAGTGCAGGAGGGAGGCCAATAAACTCCTTGGCTGGACAGGAAAACTTACTGGCCATACCCCGTTATGGGCGGGGGACTCTCTTTGCGCAGTGGCAGCCCTCACGGGCTTTAAGGGGTGGAAATCCATTGGAATTGAGTATTTGGGAGATGTTTGGAAGGGTGAGGCCCCCTCACTTTTGAGAAGCTCCAAAAGGAATATAGCCTCCATCAGACCCAGAGATACCATTATTTGAGATTGGTGCACGCTCTCCGAGTCCACATCCACAGTGGCACCTCGGTCCCGGAATACTCCCCGTTAGAAGACAGGTTATTACTGAACCCCATTCCTGAGAAGGCGACCTCCACGATTTATCGTAAATTAATAAATAATATACCCAACCCCCTGACGACACTTAGAGAGGCATGGGTTAAAGACCTGGGTAACACTGACGAAGAGGAGTGGCAGGAGGCTATCCAAAGCCCAAGAGAGATCGCGATGAGATCCAGATTTAGGCTGATACAACTGAAGATACTCCACCGCACCTACTATCCACGTACACTCCTCTATACCTGGGGCAAGGCCCCTACAGCACTGTGCATCAGGGGATGTCAGCAGGAGGGAACTTTTCTAGATATTTTATGGGCATGCCCAGAAATTGCGAGATACTGGCATAGAGTCACGGATAAGATGTCTAGGGTGGCAGGAGTGATGATTCCCATGGACCCCAAATGGCTCCTATTAATCGATTAAGGGGTTAAGGGGGAATCCGACTGGCCCAGGTGTGTGGGTATTTGGTTGGCTCTCGCGGCGGGGATCGCTAAGCGCAATATTGCCAGAGTGTGGGGGGCGCCTCTACCTCTGACGCTGGAGGAGTGGGGCCGTGACCTTGATTGGTGCCAGCGGGCAGAAGAAACTGTGTACAAGAGTAGAGCGTGTGGTAAAAAATGGGAACGAATATGGGCGCCCTGGCGAAGGTTTAGGGGGACGAATTTGGAAGATTGATGAGATAGCCAGAGTATCAGGACTGGGGGGGGGGGGGTGTGTGTCACAAGCAGTGTCTCCAGCTCTATAAATTCATCATGGGGTTTAGGCTCACCCGGGGCACTGTTTCTTCTGTGGTTGTTATGATCACCTATTTCCTCGTGACTGAAATTCCTATTGTTGAAGATGTGTAAACCTCACTGTATACTACTACAAGTATTTAATGGAAATGTGGATTATTGAGCTATGTTAATAAAAAGAGTTAAAAAAAAAAAAAAAAGATTGAGCGCTGACCTGCCACCTCGATTGAAGATGCCACATAGTTCTTGCGTAACAACCACGGCAGTTTCATTACAACAAAATCCGGACTGAACAGGAGGTTAATAAGCTCAATGAAGATAGAGAGCTGTTAATTGACTTTCTTTTCCACCAGCTTAGTGATAAAAGGAAACAGTGAAATGGGTAGAAATTTAGAAAGCACCTGATGGTCAGCCATAGACTTCATAAGAAGCATAAGTACTATGGCCCGTTGCCGTCTATGGGGAACGGTAGAAGTGGGAAGAAATGTAGTGCAGTACTTTGGTAGGTAAAGAGGGGGGCAGGGATCGTCAGGGGAACCAGATTTGATGGAAGATGCAAGCATTTGCACACTAGATGAAGTTAAAGGATTAATTCAGTCAGCAAATTAATCAGTGAGATAAAGCTATCGAACACTGGAGACTGATCAAAAGGAGAACAAATGCTTATTATATTTTCAGAGAAATACTCTGAAAGAGAGTCACCAAGATTCGTAGAGGGTTTAATCTTCAAGACATAGCCTCCAGATTACTCTATTCCTGCTCTATCCTGAACAGTTCCTTGGATGAATTGTTGTCCACCTCTATTTTACTGGCATAATATAAGTAGGGGGTTTACTAATGTGGCTTCTATTAGGACACAAATCGCACCTCCTGCGTCTTTATAAAGCTTTGCATTTACTTTTATAAGCCATAAGGTCCTCCTCTGGATTTAAGCACCTTCAAAAGGAATAAGATATTGACTGTGTCCTCAATCCACAGTCCATTATGAGATGACCATTAGCTTAGTGGGTCAGGATGCCATTCTGGCCCTAATAGGCATACTCTGGCACCAGGACTTATGATTTCCCAGGACATCCTCAATAATCTTTTGGCAACGTGTCTGTTAATATCAAAAGCTCTTTTACACGTTACTGGGACAAAGTCATGAAACTGTGGATTAGTGCCACATGTTGGTTTGTTCATTTTATCATTCTGTACACTGAGGTAACTTTGCAAACTGTAGTGTATTCAAGAATAATGTACCTTTTTTCAAAATGTGGGTTCTGTGAAACAGTGTGTGCCTTCCTTCATTGCCAATACTTGGTGCATGGAGGGCCTAGAATGTAAGGAGAGATGAAATTGGCACCTGGGATGCAGAGAAGATCCATGGTGCACTAAGGACAGTGAGCTGCTTCCAGGGCCCACCCAGTGGCAAGCAGCTGACAGGAGCAGCACACAACTACCATATATGCACACACCGGATGTACTGCTGCAAAGCAACATTGTTCACAAGTGCTATACCGAGCTCTGAGTTATTGATATATTTTGTGACATTCTCTTCAGTACTTCTTCCAAAACCCATGGGAGGTAAAATTAAAGGTAGGCCCCTTTAAAAAAAAAATATTGGAAAAAAACAGAAGCAAACCCTTATGGAGATGGTCATGCTCACTAGCTGCAGCAGCTCTATGCAACATGCGCCTAGTATTAGAACATTTTCCAGGGTTACCCTAACTTCTGAGTCCAGAATGAATCATAATGAGGAAGAAAGGAACATTAGTCAAGTCAAGGCAAGGACAGAGTCCGGTTAACAGTATTATGACAGGTAGCAGACATGCAGTTTGCATAGGCATATTAGAGACAACACATTTCACTCCTTTTCTCTTACATGTACATCCATTTATTGACAGAATTTCTTGCACACAACACAATGTCAGGCTTTATTATAGTGTACAATAAGGAAGGATCTAAGTCAGTACCCTGATGCCTGAACCCACTTGATCAGTGCCTATGATAAATCAGAAACAAGTACCTTGAGGGCAGTAAGGTCAAGTAGGGGCATCCGGCAGTGCTGGAGCTCCAGGTCAGTGATGTAATCTATGAATAGGTGTGCCTTCTCCTGCAGGTAGGCTGCAGTCTGACTTCTAATCAGACTGTTCCCGAAGAGCTCCAGGAAGGCTTCACTCTTCTCTAGGGGATAAGGAAAAGGATGTGAGAGGAACAATTGTCGGAGCCTTTGTGGAAATTCCAGTTGATCAGTTGCCCATGTGATCTAAACTTTCCAGCTGCAGCATGTGAATTTGTGAATGTTGGATTATATAGGACCAGTGCAAACAACAAGGAAAAGTCCATGGATTCAACAAAGTCTAAAACAAAACCCAATAAACAATAGTGGACTCAGTAGCCAGTTCTACCACCCAACTGAAATCAACTGGGATTTTCTTCATAGCGTCCAAAAATCCATGTGCTAGCAACTTGAGCCAGTAGAACTAACCATTTTTAACTGCTCAACTGGAATTTTCACAGGTGAAAGGTCATTCACTGGGGAGTGTGGGGAGATGCACAATGACACTAAGGTATGCAAAAGGCCGCACTGCGACCACAATATTGACAGCAATTTCCTACAGCATAATGAGCCACAACTGCTTACCTTGCAGACCCATTTGCTGAGGGCTTTCCAGGGCCAGTGTGAGAAAAAGCAGCTGGCGCCCCAAGACTTCAGCATTGTTCTCCACAATGTAAAACTGAAACATACAAACAGAAATGGTTATCAGTCCAGTGGACTGTCAGCAGGAATGTCCTAGAAATATCCTCAAAAGGAAAAAAACAACTTTTCAGATGGAGAGTGCAAATGTACCACAATTGTAGGACAAATGACTAAATATCTTCAGATTATTTAAATTACACTGATGTTACCCAAAGCAGAGCTCAGAACAAGCCTATCATCCAAATTGTGTTCTATAACCCTAAGTTGACAAACCAACATTATAAGAATGCATACGCAAAAAAAAAATTTCTGCTTCAAAGTGAAACCGGCAACGCCTTAACTCAGACCTTGTGGTAAACATCAGAAAGTAAAACATGCTTAACCATATCTGTTAATAATATCTACTCATGTCTCAGAATAGAAGGAGGCATTATCAAAAGAAGCTCTTTGGCAATAGAGTACAATGAAGATACAGACCTAAAAATATATACTAGATAAAACATGGAGTAAAAAATATAGACCTCAGAAAAACTTCATACCTAATGATGTCTGCTATGAAAAACAGACAAAACCATGGTCCCATTCAAGCACTTCTTCTCAAGTACTGGAATTAGAATAGTAATTGAACCCAGTGCTGAAACGTGTTTTTTGTTTGTGATATTTTGTAGGTCGATATTATTGTTTGGTCTAATTTTTGTCCTCTACTGTTTTGAATATTACAGTTTCATTTGGAACCATTAATACCAGGTTTAAGAGATTTTGGATCCACACCAAGTATGAGCAGGTACAATTAAAAAGTAGAAGAATAGTTTTAGGAATTATGATAGCTTTCAAGTTTCTAGAGAGGTACATTTTCTCTTGCAGATAAGTAAATACAATGATTTTGAACAGATACGGAACATATTATTGGCCAAGGAGCGCTAGATCACTGTCTATTTTCCCAATATTAACTATTGGTACAAAGCTATAATATCATTTATATTCAGAGGTTGCGAAGAAAGACAGCATATAAACTTGTATTTTTTCTAAATGTATTTGAAAGTTTAAGGAATTTAATGTTCTTTTGTCTTGTTTGAGTTTGGAACATCTAATATATTACTGTTGGTATTTCATCACTATGTAAAATAAAGATACTCTAAAAAAAAATTGAAGATAAATAAATCACCAGAAACATGTCCCAAGTCAAATGAATGGATAGCCTCAGTTCATATGCAAATTACATAAAAAGTATCCAAAGCAATGTACTAAACCAAGCACTTATTGCAATTTTCATATGAACTATATATTGAATCTAACAGGACTTTCACACAGCAAGTGTTTCCCAAAACAGTTAAAAGCATTACATTTTACGCACAACGTAGCCTACAACAAAGAGTGCAATGGCTTCCAGGTCTTAGAACCTTACATTTAGATGCCTTTGTGGCCAGCGGTGAGCCTGGCAGATGGTTTTCAGGAGATGTCGACCATCTCCGCTCCCCACAAGCAGCATGTTCAGTTCTGGGGTGCCATCCTCGAAGCAATGCATGTGCTCCATGGAGTTCCCAAGGCCTGAGAAAAAATAAGGAGTGAGACTGTATTTCATTTTGAATGTACTCAGAGCAAATGTACGAGGAAACAACAGTGCACTGCACAATTAGTATGGCAAGGATAATGCATTAACTGAGTCCATGAGCACTGGAGATGTTGGCATGCAAGACTGGCAGCTTACACTCACCTCCCCTCAACCCACTCTGGAATTAACCTTGCCCATACAGCCCGAGTTACCTCCTGTCTCTAAACCGCCCATTATGACATTATCCATAGTCATCACCATGCCCACAAAAACATAAGGTACCTGAACACAGAGACATTAAATGTCCTACAACATAAGATTTGGTTGTAGAAGGGTTGCAATCAGCCATACATAGTAATGAAACAGGTCTGACGTAATAAGTTAATGCCCTTTAATCCAAGTAGTCAAGTCAAGTCAAGTCAGAGAATTTATATAGCGCACTACATACCCAGAGGGTCTCAAGGCGCTTAGGGAGGGGTGGGGGATTACTTGTCAAATATCCACGTTTTAAGTTGCTTTCTGAATGCTAGGTGGTTCTGGGTAAGGCGAAGGTAAGTGGGAAGTGAGTTCCAGGTTTTAGCTGCTAGGTAGGAGAAGGATCTACCTCCCATGGTGGTTTTGTTGATGCGAGGTACAGTGGCGAGGGCTTGGTTGGAAGATCGTAGTTGCCGGGGGAGGGGGGTAGAAGGACAGTCGTGTGTTGAGGCATTCTGGTCCGATTTCGTAGAGTGCTTTGTGTGCGTGGGTTAGGAGCCGGAAAGTGATCCTCTTATTGACGGGAAGCTAGTGGAGGTTTTTCAGGTGACCAGAGATGTGTTCTTTACGCGGGATGTCTAATATGATCCTGGCTGAGGCGTTTTGGATTCGTTGGAGTTTTTTCTGGAGTTTAGCGGTAGTACCGGCGTAGAGGGTGTTTCCATAGTCCAGTCAGCTCGTGACCAGAGCGTGGGTGACCGTTTTCCTAGTTTCGATGGGGATCCAACGAAATGTTTTTTTGAGCATGCGCAGAATGTTGAAGCAGGATGAGGAGACGGCGTTGACTTGTCTGTTCATTGAAAGTGAGGAATCCAGGATGACGCCTAGGTTCCGTGCGTGGTCTGTCGGGATGGGTGCTTTTCCAAGGGCTTCTGGCCACCAAGAGTCGTCCCATGCGGAGGGGGATGTACCTAAAATGAGGACTTCTGTTTTATCTGAGTTCAGTTTCAGACGGCTGTGCTTCATCCATTCGGCAACTTCTTTCATTCCTTCGTGAAGGTTAGTTTTGGCGGTGCTAGGGTCATTGGTGAGTGATAGGATCAGTTGAGTGTCATCCGCGTAGGAGATGATGTTGAGGTTGTGTTGGCGGGCGATGGCCGCGAGGGGGCTCATGTATACGTTGAAGAGGATAGGGCTGAGTGAGGATCCTTGTGGTACACCGCAGATGACTTCAGTGGCCTTTGATTTGAAAGGTGGAAGGCGGACTCTCTGGGTTCTTCCGGTGAGGAACGAGATGATCCATTCTAGTGCTTTGCCTTGGATTCCGATATTTCTGAGGCGCTGTAGAAGGGTGCTATGGCAGACTGTGTCAAAGGCTGCGGAGAGGTCGAGGAGGATGAGGGCGACTGTGTCTCCATTGTCCAGTAGAGTTCTAATGTCGTCTGTTGCTGCGATGAGGGCGGTCTCAGTGCTGTGTTTTGCTCGGAAGCCGGACTGTGAGGAGTCGAGGGATTTGTTGGCTTCGAGGAAGGCGGCGAGCTGGTTGTTGACAGCTTTCTCGATGACTTTGGCCGGGAATGGAAGGAGCGAGATGGGGCGGTAATTTTTGAGTTCGGTGGGGTCCGCTGTGGGTTTTTTCAGAAGGGCGCTGAGTTCAGCGTGTTTCCAGCTTTCCGGGAAGGTGGCGGAGTTGAAGGAGCAGTTGATGACGTCTCGGAGGTGCGGTGCTATGATGGAGTCTGCTTTGTTGAAGATGTGGTGAGGGCATGGGTCTGTGGGGGATCCTGAGTGGATGGAGTTCATCAGGCGGATGGTGTCCTCAGTGGAGATTGGGTTCCAGTCATTAAGGATGTTCATGTTTAAGGGGGGTGAAGGTTCAGCAGATGGTTGGGTGGGTTGGTCTCCGGGTTGGTTGTCGAAGCTGTTGTGGATGTCTGCAATTTTGTTGTGGAAGAATGAAGCTAGGGAGTCGCAGAGGGCTTGAGAGGGGGTGATGTCGTTGGAGTTGGCAGAGGGATTGGTAAATTCCTTGACGATGTTGAATAGTTCCTTGCTGTTGTGGGCGTTGTTATCTAGTCGATCCTTGAAGGCGGTTTTCTGGGCCTTTCGGATTAGTTGGTGGTGACTGCGGGTGGCGTTTTTGAAGGCGTCCTTGGTGCTGGTGGTTGGGACTTTTTTCCAGGCCTTCTCAAGGGAGCGGCAGAGTTTCTTGGACTTCTTGAGATCATCGTTGAACCATGAGGCCTTCTTGCTGCCAAGTTTGCTTTGTCGTTTTTTCAGTGGTGCTAGGATGTCGGCGCTGTTGGATAACCATAGGGTGAGGTTGGTGGCGGCTTGGTCGGGGTTTGAAGAGTGGGCTGGGGTGTTTAGAAGGAGCGATGAGGAGATCTGGTCGATGGTGATTTTGTTCCAGTTTCTTTGCAGAGTTGGTTGGGGGTGGTTGATGGGTTTGGGCTTGTTGTAGGTAAAGTGAACGCAGCTGTGGTCAGTCCAGAGGAGAGCCGTAGTGTGGCTGAAGGAGACATGATTGCTGGAGGTGAAGATAGGGTCGAGTGTGTGACCTGCGATGTGGGTGGGGGAGGTGACCAGTTGTTTAAGTCCGAGGTTGGCGAGGTTGTCCAAGAGGGTGGTGGAGTTGCGGTCGTTGTTCTTTTCAAGGTGAAAATTGAGGTCTCCCAGAAGGATGTAATCTTTGGAGGGGAGCGCGTGTGGGGTGATGAAGTCCGTGATGTCTTCACTGAATTGTGCGCGGGGTCCTGGTGGCCTGTAAAGGAGGGTGCCTCTGAGTGTGGTCTTGGGGTCGATGTGGATCTGGAAGTGAAGGTGTTCAGAGTTGGCGAGATTGACGTCAGAGCTGGTTGAGATGTGGATGGATTTTTTATGGACGATAGCGATTCCTCCTCCTGTGTGGCCGGTACGGTCCTTGCGTATGATCTTATAATTTTCTGGGATGGCGATGGTGATGTCTGGGGCGGAGGAAGCGTTCATCCATGTTTCTGTTAGGAAGGCGACGTCCGGAGAGATGGTGTCTAGTAGATTCCATAGGTCGATGGCGTGTCTGTGGACCGATCGGGTGTTGAGCAGGATGCATTGTAGGTGGTTGGGGTCGGGAATCTGGGGTGTGATCGTAGCGGAGTTGGTGACGGTACCGATGAATTTGCAGGAGTAGCATGAGAAAGGTCCATGGGTGTGTCCAGGAGCGGCTTGGACGCAGTTGGTGGAGCGGCCGGGGTTGAGGGCTAGGAGGGTGGTGGCATCGTAGGTAATGCGGGAGGGGTGGACTTTACGAGGACCAGGGGCTATGGCGCTGGGCGCGGTCCAGGCGCGGACGGGCGTAGACGGGCTTACCTTTGGCGCACCTTCGGCGCGAATGGGGCGCGATCGCGGCTCAGCTGGGAGGCGGGGTGGGCTCACGAGGACGACAACAACAAACAAAATGGAGACGGGGGGGGAGCACAGCGGAGCGCTAGGGGCAAACGCGCAAACAGAGTAAAAACACAGTATTAAATGATAAAAGTGCAAATGAAGCAAAGCGGCAACCAGGCAGATAGCAGGCAATACTAATTGGCAATTTTAGGTAGCAATGCAGCACAACGATACCAAATGTCTCCAATGGACACTGGGAGCGACCACTCAGCCCGAGAGTACCAGTTTTCACCTGCTGCCATGAGAGGGGCAACCATGAATTCACCCAAGGAATTTGTTGTTCTTAGCTGCTTTGTTTACCCACCTCTCTGGGCTTACTGAAATATCTGACAATGGGTAACTATGAACAGGTGCACCACTTTAGGGCCCCCTCTTGTAGTCCAGAATTGGGCCTCATCAGATAGCTGGCTGAAATGGTGCAATTAGGGGAATTGTCCAGTACCACCCTACCATTCCTGTCTGCAAAGGTGATGATAGGTACTCTTTTGTTATGGTAATCAAACACTTTACATGGGAAAAACATTGTCCCTTTTGACACTTTTGGCTAGAAATGTCTCAAATAAAGAGAAAATAGAGGAGCAATCCGGGCCATCTTAGGTTAGAGAAAAAACGGTGAAAATATAATTCATGGTATTCTTCAAAAACATTAATTAGAGACAAGCTACAGTGAACTCAGACTTATGGAAAGAGCTAAAAGAAACTGAAGTGAGATCAGTGAGTTAGACATGGTTATTGGTTTCCAGGAGGAAATTGAGGACTGGATCTCAAACTTACTGGAGCAGATATGGTGTGTACTTGTAATAAACAAAATATTATTCTTCATGAGAACCAGGATGACCTGAGAACAGGTCGAGAAGAAATAGTTTTTGCATATTGGGTGCTTCCCATGGGGTTGAGGGAGATGACATCAGCGTATATATCAGAGCAATGTTAGCTAAGATTCTTTGAACCTGGGATAATGTGAATGGATAACTAACACACACACACACACACACACACACACACACACACACACACACACACACACACACCCCCCCATTGGCTATATCTTACTTGGAATAGGAGGCATTAAAATGGTGGATAAGGGTCCATTGGAGATAGGGGGAGATTAGAACATGTGCAGAGGTGAGGTCTGATCACAACAAAGATACTGGGAGCTACATCAAAGTGAGGGAAACAATGTCTGCATGATTTGGGTTTCATAGACACCCTGATGAAGTTGAACATTCCTTTTTTTCCGCCACAGACAAGACTAACACAAAAAGACAACATCCAAATCACTTGACGCATAATAACACATTGAAAGAATTGAATCAAGGACCTTTGACTCAGGATGAAGAAGTGGTCTCAATCGAAGATCTGCCTCTGTAGAAGCTATCTCTCAGAGGAAGCAATGGTCTCAGTAGTCCTTACACTGGGGAAAGACTCGCTGAGCTGCGGGTCTAACAGTCCAATATTGCTTCACAGTATTGATGCTAGACCTTCACAAGTATTCTTGCTTTCAGGTTGGTTAAGATGCGTCAACACGATAGAGCCAGTACAAAAATGATCTGCACATAACTGACATAACTAAGCATGTTAGCAAAGGATCCATTCTACTCTTCTTGGACACTGAGAAAATGTTTGATCAAGGAGACTGGAAGGACCTGGAGGATAATCTAGAAACCATAAGAGTGGGAAGCAATAGCTAATTACAAAAGCCCTTTGGAAAGAATTATAATAGTTGAACAGTTATAAGTTAATGTACAAATGATGACAGGCACTTGCTAAAGATGTCCCTTATCTACCCTTCCTGTCTGCTCTGTTGCAACAGATTCACAAAAATTAGTTAAATGCGTTATTAAATTTGATGTGTATATGTTCAACATCACTTTATTTTCAGATTATATACTTATCTCACTACTGGACCTAGAGCAGTCATTATTTGAGCTCCTTTGAGAACTGAATGCATGAGCGTGAGACATTTTCCAGGTTCAAGACGAATGACGACAAGTGAGAAGCCTTAAATTTGACCTTGAACCTGGATTGTCTAGAGAGACAAAACAAGCAATCTACATCCAGCTGGAGTAATACGCTCGCAGCAACACTCCTGAAGCATCTTAACCTTTCCTGGCTCTGCCAATTGGCAGTACATGTGGCAGTTGGATAACGGTGATTTACAATAAGTTTACTTGGAATGGGAGGGAGGCTAGGTCACCCTTAAAAAGGGAATGCTGCCACCAAATGAGGGAAGTGTGGCAATTGATACGCCATAGTGTTTTACTGATCACACCCTATAGGTTAGTCCCCTATGGAGGGTCATAAATAAGTGTCAGATAGATATTTGTGACACAAATGGCACAATCACTAACCACATACACCACTTACCTGTCACCATCACTTTTTGGTAATGAGATTTCTTTTCCCGGACTAAATAAAAGAGGATTTAAGAGAGGGTTCCAAAGTTGGAGAGAAGATGGTTGCCTGAATGTGTGACATCTTTTTATTAAGCACTATTATACTGTTCCAGTTGTTCAAAACAGACTTTGGTCTGCCGGGGACATTTCAGATACAAATAAGTGAGACAATGAGTACTAGGTCTATAAATCAGCAAAAAGGCAACAAGGTAAGTAAAAGTTTTCAAGAAGATGCTATTATAGACCCGATTATCATTAAATGCAGAATCCATAAACTAGAGACTACGGACTGTCTGCAAAATGGACATTAACGAAGGCATAGGAAAATTAGTTGAGATATCACTATTGATGCCAGAAAGTGGCAGAGGTGTGTACTGGATTTGCAACATGGCTAAGCATGCTCAGGGTGGGGAAAACATTCTTCAAAATTCTGTATAGTTTGTATTATGCACCATCATTCCCCCATCTCACACACATTGTATTGAGAAAACATATGCAATAACACATTGGAGAGGGGGTGTGGCAAAGGGGACCATAACACACCTATTAAGGTCATTTTTAAACCTAAGAAAATTCTATAGGTAGGTTCCTGGCGGGATCAATGAAGTTGTATGTTCAGACATTTCACACCTTCTTGAGGCCATTTTCTTTTTGATTGTACATAATGACACAACAGAAGGCAAAAGATGCCTTCACATTTGGTTTTAACGGGTTCACTGCCTACTCGTGTTTCCCTCCTCAGCACAAATGTCCAAAATACATTTTCTGCCCACAGAAGCTTGTGCCCATAAATAATAGACTCTCATGGTTTCAAAAATACACATTCATCTAACAAGCAAGAACAAATTCATTAAAAAAATTAAAGATATAATTACCCCTCTCCCCAAAACCCCCCCACATATGTCTGTAGGACATGGGGTCAATTTGCTGAGATTTGAGCTAGACTTTTCAAGCTTTATCTGGGATTGCCACCTACCAGTTTTCTCTTAGATTCCTGATCCTAGCTTCATGTTTTTCTCAATCCTAAATGTAGCTTAAGAGTCAACTTTTTAGTCCATTTTTCTTTAAATGGTTTACATCTCCAGCTTAATGGCCATCAAACTCTCAAGACTGGCTTCTGCCTGTACAGTATGGGTAAGACAGACAGGTACTAAAGGGCGGGTAACCAAGGTCGGAGTAACTAACCACAGTAAGTGGACAACCAGAAATCTAATTTCCACATATCTGATAGCCATGATGGAAGATAAATAACTGGTACTGCATGTATGGCTTCCACAAAGTACTTCTATCTCTTCCTTTTCTGTCCTCGTTGTCAGCGCTTCTCCTCCGCTTCCTTCTTATCAAATGCTTCTCTTTGCCATCTCCCGATTTTTCCCATAAGCTTTTCAATTGAATTGTTGTTGCTTTCCCTTTAGAACTTGGCTGGGTTGCCTTAGGATGGAGTTCTCTTAGCTCCTTGATACTCCAACTCAATCTGTATCTATCATTGTCATAAAATGAATACAAAGATTTAGCATTTGCTGGATCTTTTCTTTCCCTCAGTGTCAATGTACTTCCCAAATCAAAGCCCTGAATAACAACTTGAGATTAGCTGAGACGGTCTGTAGTAAATAATGAGTATGGTTCATCTAAGCTTAGCAAACAATACGCCACACCTCATCAAATCAGCATCAAACAATCCACACAGAGGATGAAATAATATTCTAACTTTGTTTGATAGATGCAAAGCACCATTCCCAAAGGAGTTTGGGAGCACAGTTAAACAAACAACAGCTGACCCAGTAAGGAAACAATAAGCAAGATGTGGACAAAATAAAAAGGCAAAGTTTAATTAAAACCATACCTTGAAAATGAAAAAATACACTTAGTATCAAAATGTACCTCCAGGATAGCCAGAATCTCCTGAAACCCGATGACTGTATATATGGTCACTCTAAGTGGGACATTCAGAAAGTAAATGTTCAGAGGAAAAAACAATATGAATATATGTCTTGGACTAGGGCCAGCCCAGTGACCTAGAATGACTCGGGAGGCACTGAAGGGGTAACTAACAGAGGGTTTAGTAAGAAAACAATTATAGGTTCTAAATGGTGATTGAGTGGAAATTTGCCTCTCTGGGGCTGAAGTTCAGTGTACCAAAACAAGCTGGGTCTCTAGTCTGCACTACTGAGACTCCATAGACAAAGTAATAGGGGTCTACTTGGCAAGAGGATATACCCTAGAAATAGGATGAAGTTTATCAAATTGTCTAGCTTGAAGATCACTCTCAACCAAGGATGGTTTTAGGAAAAATCAGGGCCTTCTTGTATTGCTTCAATCTGTCCAGTCTGTGGTGCCTTCTGCTGTATAGTCAAAATACTAAGTACAATGGTATAGGCAACAGAGAAAAAATAACTAGAGGATTATTCCACTCCCAATCTTCTTGTCTTACTTTGCATACTCCACCTTAAGGACAAATGGACCACCCAGTACCATTTACAAGATTTCCTTATCTTAAACCTCCCATCGAAAAAAGGTTGTGAGGAAGGGCATTCCCCGCAGGAACAACCTCTCATTCTAGCACCATGTGGGGGCAACAATCTTTCTATTGCAGGAGCTGCCTATGGCATCACAATACCATTCCTCAGTGTTAGCAATTTCCGATTTGAGGATATGCAATAAACCTCAAAGGGCCTACTGATGAGTAGACTGTATAGATATCAGATCAGACATCAAATAGTTGCCAACTCCAAAGGACACCATGCTATGCTCTATGACATAACAAACATTATAAAAGTCACTGCGATCTATCACCCCTTGCTTGAGTACCTTAATGCTTGGGTCCTGCTTAGGGTTTCAATATATGCAAGCCTAGTTTAATTCATGCCTAGACACACAGTATGAAGGAAGTCATAGAGTGATGAACAGTGGCACTTTAAAAAGAAATTTTTTATAATCTTTATTCATTTTATACTCAAATACAATATACAGCTGTAAATACGGCATGATAAGGTACATATTATAGATAATTTTCATTTGCATTATTGTGCTCAGTAGGTGGGGGGGGGGGGGCGAATCGCCATATCCAACATTGCGGGTAATCAATACTGACATTTATTGACTACAAAGACTATCAATAAATATTGCTATACGAAGCCATAAATACACGTGATATAAACTAAAAATAAACACATTACCACCCAACTAGAGTGCCTGTCCTTTGTTTGTCGTAATTTATTACCGTAAGATGTGTCATTTATGTGGAGTGCGGGTGACTAAGGTCTTGCTATGGCGAGTGCTATAATGGAAGTAGAATAATGGAGGAATCATGCAGTGCATATGTCATGTAATGTGTAAGTGCGGTTGGACCAGGCTGAACGTGTTAGTCAGCTATGTCTGCTCGCCACCCCCTCGTATATATTGTCCAGCACTCCACACATGTGTAGAACTTAATGTGGGTACTCAGGGTCTCTGAGGTATGGCAACCAATTACGATGCCAGTGCCACTGATGCATCACCCGAGATCGTGGGTGTCGCGTAGGCTAGCTTCTATAGTAGTTACATATTGTTGCCAGTTTACTGGTGGCGCTCTGGCCGTTGGGCGTGGGGTTTGTGATGTTAATGTCACATGTTTGGGTAACAGGGCACGTTGAAGAGCTGTCAACCAGTGCCTAGCGGAGGGGCCTGTTGGGGACTTCCAGGCGCAAAGCAAAGGAGCTTTTGGCTAGAACCAAGGTCAAGTCTAGGAATTTGTTAAGATTTTTATGGCGTGCATTCCGTTTGGTGATGCCTAGTAAGTAGTATGCGCTCCGGGTTGTGATTGTAGTTCCCATTGCGGCTGTCGATGTATCAGACACTTTCCCCCAGTATGTTGTGATGCGGGAGCATGTCCATGCCATATGCATAAAATCAACGCCCGAATCATGGCAGCCAGTGAGGAATCCACAGGCAGATACTGTATCCACCAGAAAAAGCGTTACCGAAGGTAAGTAACTTGTTCTTCTGATGGATACATCTGCCTGTGGAATCCTCACCTTATGAATAGAATCCCACAGCAGTCCAACCACCGGAGCGGGGTGTCCACCTTTCTCCACCAAAAAATCTTGCAAAACGGAGCGCACAAAATGGCCGTCCCTCATCACCTCAGAATCCAAGCAGTAATGCTTCGCGAAAGTGTGGAGGGAGGCCCAAGTTGCGGCTTTACAGATGTCCAATACAGGAACACCCCTGGACAAGGCAGAATAGACGACTTAGCCCTGGTGGAATGAGCTCTAATGCCTACAGGAGGCTCCTTACCAGCCAGGGAGTAGCATATCTTGATGCACAAGATGATCCACCTGGATAAAGTGCGCTTGTGCACTGCTTTGCCCTTCATACGACCAGCATATCCAACAAAGAGCTGATCATCTTGACGGAAGTCCTTTGTTCTATCCAAATAGAAGCTAATCGCCCTCTTTGGATCCAAACGATGAAGCCTCTCCTCCTCCTTGGAAGGGTGAGGGGGAGGATAGAAAGTTGGAAGGGTAATGGACTGTCCTAGATGGAAGGGAGTTACCACCTTAGGCAGAAAAGCAGCCCTGGTCCGGAGTACCATCCTTTCAGCATGTATGGTCAGAAAAGGAGGCTTTGAACTCAAAGCCTGGAGCTCACTCACCCTCCTAGCCGAAGTGATAGCCACCAGAAAGACCGTTTAAATGTCCCTAGTCTCAACGGACAACTATGCATAGGTTCGAACGTAGAACCCATTAGAAAAGTCAACACCAGATTTAAATCCCACTGGGGCATAATAAAAGGAGTGGGCGGAAACATGTCCGTAAGCCCCTTAATGAACCTTAAGACTATTGGAGACTTAAAAAGAGAAGGCTGATCGGGCAAGCAAACAAAGAAAAGCCGACAAAGCCGACAAATATCCTTTAACAGTGGCCACAGCACAACCCTGCTGAGCCAAATGAAGTGAAAAACAAAGAACATCAGAAAGATGTGCTTTCAGAGGATCAATAGATTTCTCTCCACACCATCTAACAAATTTCGACCACCTGTAGGAGTAGATAGACTTGGTGGAGTGTCGCCTGGCCGATAAAATAACATCAACCACGTCAGGCGGGAGAGAAAAAGAATTCAGGTTGCCCCGTTCAATCTCCAGGCATGAAGGTGCAGGCTCTGGAGGTGGGGGTGTAGAACCTGCCCCTCCATCTGGGAAAGGTGGTCTGTCCTGAGAGGAAGACGGAGCGGAAGGTGCGACGAGAGGTGAAGAAGGTCCGTGTACCACACCCTTCTTGGCCAGTCCGGGGCAATCAATATAACTTGGGCCCGGTCTTGGCATATCTTCCTCAGAACCCGACATGAATGTCGAGAATCCTTTGCGGAGGAGGGAATGCGCGACACACAGTGGTATCCAGTACTGCCCCTATGAACAGGTTGCGCTGAGAGGGCACCAGGTGAGACTTGGGTACATTTATCAAAAAACCCAATGTGTACAACAGCTGGGTTGTAACCTGCAGATGATGATGCACCATCTCTGGGGACTCCGCCTTCAAAAGCCAGTCGTCCAGGTAGTGGAAAACTGGAATCCCCGACCTCCTGAGAGGCGCAGCCACCAGTGTCATCACCTTGGTGAAGACTCGAGGTGCAGTAGTAAGACCAAACGGAAGAACCGCAAACTGGTAGTGTTGTGACCCAACCGTAAAAAAGAGATACTTCCTGTGTGACTTCAGGATTGGGATGTGGAAATACGCATCCTGCAAATCGATGGACACCATCCAGTCCTCTTGTTGCAGCGCCTGAAGAACCTGCACTAGGGTGAGCATCTTGAATCTCTCCTGCTTGAGAAACAGATTCAAGATTCTGAGGTCAAGGATAGGACGTAACCTTCTTGGGAATCAGGAAATACCGGGAATAGCATCCCTGACCCCTTTCCTGCTCCGGAATCACCTCTATCGCCCCTTTTTGCAACATGGTAAGAACCTCCTTCTGAAGGAGAAACAAATTATCCTCCGTGCAAAACCCCTGGCAAAGAGGAGGGAATTCCCTGAAGGGAAGGGCGTACCCATTTTCTACAAGATCTAAAACCCAAAAGGTCCGAAGTGATTAATTTCCAATCCTGTTGAAAATGGGTAAGCCGACCTCCCAAGGGACCCACATGATCCAGGATGGCGGATCTAGGGCTGCTTTCCTGCATTACCAGGAGGGGTTGGGGAAGTAGAGGAGGAGGAGGAGGAGGAAGAGCGTTGGCGTCCGGCTCCACAAAGGCGACCTCTGCCTTTACCCCTGTAGCTCCTATACAAGGGGTTCTGCTGCTGCTGCTGTTGCTGAGGCTGTCTGGACCCACGAAAGGAAGACCTTCCAAAGCCACAGTATCTTTTATATCCATAGCCTCTTGACTGAGTCTGCAGGCCCAAACACCTCGCCGTTGCCTTACTGTCCTTAAATCTCTGCAGGGCAGAGTCCCCCTTTTCACCAAAAAGCTTGGAACCATCAAATGGCAAATCAATAAGAGCAGCCTGCACATCAGAAGAGAACCCAGAAGATTTTAACCATGCATGCCTCCTTGTCGCAATAGACGAGCCCATTACTCTAGCAACAGAATCCGCTGTATCCAGACCCGACTGGATAACATGTCGAGCAGCCGCTTGAGTATCCACCAACACCTCATTTAGATTCCCCTTGTCCTCCTCAGATAACTTAGGGAGAATCTGTTTCGCAGAGTCCATTAAGGCATGAATGTACCTGCCCAAGAGACAAGTGGCGTTGGTAGATTTTAGTGCCATACTGGCCGAAGAAAAGACCTTTTTCGCAGATTGCTCCAACTTCTTAGAATCTCTATCTGAGGAGCCTGCGAAAACGCCCCTGATGACTGCTTCGAGCAAGAAGCCTGCACCACCAGACTCTCAGGAGAGGGGTGAGAGGAAAGAAAAAACGGATCTCCAGGAGCAGGTCTATACCTCCTTGAGACTGACCTCAAAGCAGCAGGAGCTGAAAGAGACTTGTCTCACACAAGTCCTCAAACACAACCTCTGTATCATACACCTCTCCTTCCTCCCTCAGCCTGGTACTGCTCCTCTTCCAATAACCTCTGCGCCTCTCTCCTCGAATGCATCTCCGATTGCGGCGTCGGCAGCGCTGCACGTGGAGTCGACGGCTACGGGAGCGGCATCGAAGGTGGATCCACTACCATAGCCGGCGCCGATCGAATCAGAGAGGCTTCAGGGATGGAGCAGGGGACTGACCATAGGGCGTCGACATCCTGGAAGCCGGAAAAGACCAGGACGACGTCACTGGCATGAATGGCATAAAGGGGGCCTGAGGATACTGATGAGGCACACCCAAATTATATGCCAAAAGGACCCATGGGAACCGAAGGTGCTCCAGAGGAGTACGAGGATCTGGCGAACACGCCATACATGGTATTAAGAAAATGCGATGGATCAGAACCCAGCATCGGAAACTGAGGGTAAGATGCCGGTTGCGATCGAGGTACCTCTGGAGTCGGAGCCGCTGGAGCCACAGGTGGAACAGCCGGAGTCGAAGGAACCTCATCATCAGCCGTATTCATCAGGGAGAATCTCGGCGGCGTCGCCTGCTCTGGAGTCCCCTTATAGGAAGGAGATTAAGCCTGAGTCACCTGAGGAGACTCTGAAGGTTAACGGGAAACAAAGTCCTTTTCTCGACGTCGAGGAGCAAGAGAACTCGACCTCGACACCACAGACTTAGACGACCGACGTCGAGAAGCATTTCTCCTCTTCTTATGCTTCTTCTTGGAGTCGCGTGACGTCGAAGACCTTGACTTTGACCTTTTTCGACCCCTTTTTGCTTTTCTTGCCTTGGCCATGTAAAGTTTGGCTTCTCGCTCCTTTGACGCCTTTGGATTTATCTTCCTGCACGAAGAGCATTCCTCGACGTCAAACAAATACCAGAGGCAATCCTCATGCGGGTCAGTAATTGACATATGTTTACCGCATTCTCTGCAGGGCTTAAAGCCTGACTTCCTCGGAGCAGACATGACAGAATAAGGAAACGATACAATCCAAAATACAAAGTATCAAGACAAAGTAAGGAGAGTCCCAGAAAAAACAGTTTGCATCGACAGCGCTGAAAAAAGGGAACTGACGTCATCACGCCGATGTGGTCTTCTTATGGCTCCGGTGAAGTCATGCAGCGCCGCGTGTGGAGCCATTACGCTGAGACGACCTCGTTTGGCGCGGGGAGCTAGGAAAAATTGCCGTGGAACGCTGATGCAGGGGATATTCATAAGGTGAGGAATCCAAAGGCAGGTGCATCCATCAGAAAAATTAGTGCATCATCCGCATACAGAGACACAATGTGCCACTGCGTATGTGCCCGTATACCCCATTCCAGTACATGGCAGCGAAGTGCACAAGTTAGGGGCTCCATGGCCAGGGCAAAAAGGATTGGGGAGAGTGGGAACCCCTGTCTGATGCCGCGCTCAATGCCAAAGGATGATGATATCTCGCGACCCATTTTACTCTGGCACTTGGGTTAGTGCATAATATTTTCAGCCACCGTAACAACTTGGGACCTATGCCGAATCTAGCAAGCACCGCCAGTAAGTAGTCCCACCCCAGAGTATCGAAGGCTTTTTCGATATCTAGGCCTGCTATCAGGTGTTGCTCAGGTGTTGTGTAGGCCCATTCAAGGAGTTTGAATAAATTACAAAGGTTCAGTCCTGTGCTCCCCGTTTTGGTCCGTGTGGACCAGTAGGTGGACCACCTCTATCAACAGTTTTCCCAGGATTTATAGTCCGAGGTGAACGATGACAGCGGTCGATACGAGCTCATGGTTTTTCGGAGGCCCACAAGCACCGCCTCACGAAGAGAAAGAGGTATTGAGCCTCTGTCGAAAGACTCTTTAAATATAGTGAGCAGCCTAGGAGTCAACTTGGTTGAATGTGTAACGTAAAATTCCGTGGGCCAGCCGTCCATTCCGGGGTTTTACCTCTGGCCAGCTGTTTGATGGTGTCCGAGATTTCAACCACTGTGAGCGAGGCCTCTAGGTCTGTGTATTGGTCCTGCATTAGTTGCGTAAGAGCCGCCTGTTCCAAAACCTGTTGCATTGCCTGAGGGGCACCCTATTCCTGTACCTTGTATAATGTTGTGTAATATTTCTAAAAGGATTTGTTGATTTGCTCCTGTGTGTTGACTAGATTACCTTCCAGGGTGTATATGGCCATGATAGGTGGTTGCGTAGGTTGCTTTTCAACAACCAAGCAAGTGTCCTGCCTGCCTTGTCTCCCTCCGGGTGGCGTCTAGCCGTGTACTGCTTATAATAAGGGCGCATAATTTATCCATTGCTTCCTTATGTGCTAATCTGGCTTTGGATAGTGCATGTAGTATGTGCGGTACAGTGGGGGCCTTATGTTCCTGTTGTTGTATTACATCCTCTAGTCCCTGTATCTCCTTAGTTAATGTCATACGAATTCCATATACTGCCTGTATAACCTGCCCGCGCAGTACAACCTTCAGGTCGTCCCATTCTATGCTGGCGTGTGTGGCAGTTCCCTCATTATTTTGAAAGTATGAGGTAATGGACTGCGATATGGTTGCATTCAGAGCAGGGTCACGGAGTGCTTCCAATGGGAGGCGCCAAGTCGGTATGCTGGGTCTTGCAGGGGGCTGAGGTCCAATATCGTGCGGGCTAAGTATTCAGCGTGAGCACCATTTCCGTACAGAATATGGCATCTATTCGCGTGTACAGGTCATGGAGAGTAGAATAGTGTGAGTACACCCGGTCAGTGGGATGCTTTGCACGCCAACCATCTATCAATTGCATCTGTATAGCCCAGGTGGACATATTATGTGCAAGCCCGACAGCTTGCGCACCGGGAAGGGGAGGGCGGGAATGATCGAGATTTAAGTCAGGTACACCATTATAATCGCCCCCCCAGAAAGTGGGTACTGAAGGGTTCCTAAGGAGTGCTGGGGTTAGTGTCTGAAGGAATGTGGCTTGCCCAAAATTAGGAGCATAATGTGAAACCATGGATAATGGACGACCGTCTAGGGAGCCTTCAAGTATCGGCCTTGTGGGTCGACTCTTGTATGAGCTATTTGTAATGGAGTACCTGGTGCCACCCAGATCAGAGCCCTGCTGACATAGCCTGAATAAGTCATGCCTATCACCGTGCCCCTCCATCGTTTACTTAGCGACTGCATGGTTTGTGTTAAATGTGTCTCTTGAAGTAAAGCTATGGCGATTTTATGTCTGCGTAAGTATTGGTAAACTTTATGTCGCTCAACACAACCAGCCAGACTGCGCACATTCCAGGTCAGCAACAAATAATTATTTCCGTGCATTTATACCATTAACAGAGAGAGAAAGTGTATATACATAATTCATATTCGGCAAAGTGGTAAATTGCAAACATATAAAGGACAACTCCGCACTCCAGCATACCTCGCAGACATATGTTAGGGACTGAAAGTTTGTGGTACATTATAAACCAACCCCCCCCCCTCCCAGGCCTAATTGCCAACGGGCATGAAGGCCATGTGCACTTATATGCAAAAATGATAAATTAAGAAAAAGCACAAAAAATAAACGCAATAAAATGCAGAACTCAAAAAAGGTAAAGTCCATAACTGACACTTATCGTGTGTGGGGGTGCGTGGCTTCTCGTTCTCTCACGTCTTGACCTACTGACCACCAACAGTGGCAGTCTTATAAAAGGAAAGGATATCTCATGCTAGGACCAAAGATATACAACTTACATTTCATTTGAAGATCAAGAGCTGGGGAGAAGCCCCACCACGTTACTGCTCCAAAGCCCTCTCCTGTCCCAGTGGTTGTCATGGCTGAAATCATAAAGAAAAAGAAAGGCCGTGTTTTACTATTACCAGTGGATTACAGCAGATTCCGCTGGTAAGCATACAAGCCAACTTCCTGATACTCATTAAACAGAAAATGAGAAATGTTTAACTAAAACATCAGCAGAAAAATTTCATTTTGTCTAAGCCATCATAGGCAAGAGAGATTCAGAGAGATCGAATAATGTGTGGGATTGGAATTCAAAGGTTTTCATTTACAATATTTCGTTTTTCCATGGGGTGAGCATTTGAAAACACTGCTGAATCCCTCACAGTACTGGGAAAGCATCTTTTCCAAACTGCAATATTGGTGCAGGAACAAACAAGGTCAAATTAAAGGGAGCTCTAGTTAAATATTTAAGGTCTCGCAATTAAACACAGATTCCTATGCATATATTTTCATTTTTATATCAGCTGCGTGTGCATAAGCTTTGCGTTGTCGAAAATACACGAGGAAATGTTTGGCATTAAACAGTAACATATTCTGGTAGATCCTTATAACCACATATTCCTTACCTTGTCAATAGCCACAGGTGGTGCTATCTAACTTTGTCGTGACCCCGTACCTTCTCCAGAACTGATGGCGAAGAGCTGTATACAAGCACTACCCCTATACGATTACATCAGTTTCATCTTTTGTGTGCCCTTTGACACGGATATAGAGCTCGACTCCCAACTTTGTTCGTTTTTACCAATGCCAAAACTGCATTTACAAAGACAGTGTGCAAGTGAAATGCCCCCTCGTTAAGCCAAAGGGTTCAAACAATATGGCAACTGCTGGAAGCTCATCTCTGTCACAATCGGGGAGTGGGAGGTATGCTCTAAACATCGAACAAACACCTTAATGGTAGCATGGACTAAACCGTATCTGGGGCCCCTAATCAGTGACCTGGTAGTTAGGTGTCATAGGCCTATCCATGGAAACCAAAATGTTTTTGACTCAGCAGCATACTTCTGAGAGTTTGTTTCTTCAAGCAAGGTCAACCCCAATACAATCTCTTTTGTGTCTCCAGACAGGAAATTAAAATGCATTGATATTTTTGGAAGAGTTTCTTTCTTCTATCTTCTTGGCCCTGATGTCCTTGAACACCGGTTGTATCCTGGGTCAGTACTCTCATACCCTACTATGGGAAATGGCCAGCAAGATCTTGACTGCCCATCCTTGATGAATCCAGGAACGCCCATGCCCAGACAATGAAAAGACGTGTAAGACAGCAAAATATATTTTGAGGGCCATCCTAGACACAACGGACTACATAGGTTTAGCCATTGGCACCAGTGTCATAATTAGGTGTTATGCCTGGATGCGCGCCATAAGATTCTATAGCTACATGCATCTATCACTTTTATGCCATTTCACAGTTCCAGGCTTTTTGGTAAAAAGGCTTACTCTGCAATGAACATTCAAGACACGCACATTACAGCCCACTCCTTACGTTTACTTTCACCATGCCATAATTTTCACTAACAATACCGTCAATTCAGAGGATACTCTCTGAGTCTTTCATACAGCCAAAGTGCAACATCAATCATAGCCTTTTGTGGTTAACAAGGATGTGGTAGTGGCAGAGAATATAGACACCACCAAGAGCAGCAATCTTCTGTTCAACTTTGCCTGCTGTAGCTGCATCCAAGCCACTTTGATTCCCCATCCCAATGGAATAGGTGACTGGTAGGGGGCAGAATCTGATTTTTCCTGGCCCGCTAGCCTGCTGTTATTTCAGATCAGTGAGTTATGCAAATTGTCCAACAAGGTTGCATTCTCCCTTTGACATCCACTCTCCCTCATATTCCATCTGCTTCTATTCAGGATTCAGCAAAGTATGCTTCCGTTCTTGTGTAGAAGTCCAATCATTACTGGCCACTGGGGCCATAGAGAAAATTCCCTAAAGAGATTTTTTTGGTACCAAAAAAAATGGAGTAATCTCAGGCTAATTCTAGACCTTTGGATATATTGTCATTGTCTCAATTCTATAAAGTGCTCTGATACCACCGGGTCTTCCAGCGCTATATAAAACTCTTTAAATAAGGTAGGACAAGTTCAAGATCCTGACGTCAGCCAAAGTCCTTGAAGCCCTGGATCCAGGGGACCAGATAGTGCCCTTGGACTTGCAAGGGACTTACTTTAAAGTGCCCATCAAGCAGTCCCACCAATGTTCCTTCAGCTCATGATAGGGTTGGCACAGTACCAGTTATCTGTTCTACCCTTCGGCATCACCTCAGCTCCTTGAGTATTTGCAAAGATGATGGCGATGGTCAAGGTCAATTTTCACAGATTGCGGCGAGTTATTTCCAAACTGCGACATTTGACTGCTGAAGAAGGGCTCGTCACTGTCACCTGTAAACAATGGCCACCCTTCTCTCTTCTCTGGGGTTCTCCATTACTGAGCCGAAGTCCCACCTGCAACCTAAACAGAAGATCCCATTCGGAAACTGTGGTTTTCAAGGCCTTTTCACTCCTGCAGACAGGCCAGGATATTTAGGACAGGACACCAATGTTTCAGACTTATTCCTGGGTTTCAGCGCAGATGGTTCTGAGGCTCTTGTGCATCTTGCTGGTCTCAAGTGTCCATTGGCACATACAATTCTACCAGTGGAACCTCCATCTTTAGTGGACGCAGCATCGGAGTTGCCTTTTGAGCAGCATCTGTATCTTGAAGGAATCTGCCTAGTTCATTTCGTTGCAGTTCTTGGACACCAATCTGACTTGCAGCAAATCTTTCTCCCTACTCCAACCAGACCTCACAGTAGTGAAGGACACATCGTCTCTGGATTGGGTGTTCACTGTAAGACATGAGGATCAGAAGGATCTGGTCATCAGCTAAGCAGAAATTTCCTATGAGTCTTCTAGAGCTTTGTGCCATCTAGTTGGCTGTGCAGGCCTTCATCCACTAAGCAGGTTCAAGTCTTAATTCACAACACAACCGCCATTTGGTTCTTCAACAAACAAGGCAGTGTGGGGTCTTGTATCCTATTCCAGTAGGCACTGTGTCTCTGGAAATGGCTGGACCTTCATTCTTTTATTTTTTTTACTAATGTTAATAAGTTAAGCGGGTTTAATGGATTCCAGGGCGAACAAGCTTAGTAGACGCCAGCTGCTGGACCATGGATGACATCTCCATTCAAAGATGGTAAAATGCATCTTTGCCCGGAGAGGCATACCTTTGTTTTTGTTTTTTAAACAAATTTTATTGAAATTTATTTGTGATACAATGTGGCCTGTAAGGCCCAGATATGTAGCTTAAATCAAAGCAATACCAATATTATAACATTTAAGATAACTCCTGGCACAGACCGAGCACTCCACCCCGTACCCTTCCCAAAATGATGGTCCACGGCATTCAGGTAGGAAGGGCTACCCGCTATTCTTGTATCTATGGCTGTATGAATGTGTCTTCTGATCTAAAAGGGACTGAGTACGGTGTGTGGGGCAAATCAATTCCTCTGTACTCCAGCCACCGTTTCTATATTTTTCTGTGTTTTTTGGGGCAGCCACATGCCTGGACTACTGCTAGTTCCAATCCCATACATTTTTCTATAGCTCGCTTCCATCCACCCGGCGAGGGTGGGGAAACCTCCCTCCAGTGTTGGGCCATGTCACACTTGGCCAGGGTCTGCCCCAAAAACAAGAGGTGCTGTTTGTATCTATTACCACTTATTACCTCCGTACTGTGTAGAAGAACTAACTTGGGTTCAAGTGGGATCTGCCAGGACAACACCTGAGCGAAGCAAGAGGTCACACCCCTACAGAGGGCAGGAGCACGGAACAACTCCACACTGTATGCAAGAAGGTTCCCTCCTCCCTACCACAATGGAGACATGCAGGAGAGGATATTACCCCCCTTCGCCAGAGGAGAGACCTGGTGAAGTATGCTCGATGCAAGTATTTAAATTGAATTAGGTGTTGGCGTGATGCAAAGGCGGCACAGCGGGGGCTTGCCAGTGCCTCTGTCCAGTCGTCGAAATCCAGGCCCTCGACATCTCCCTTCCAGGTAACTAGCAGTGCATCTAGAGTTGTGTGGCTATGTGTAATCAGGGTTTGGTATACCTGCCTAATTTTGTGTGTGCCCATGTCACCCATCAACAGCCGCCCCTCCAGTGGGTTTAACTCTGGTATCTCCATTAGGTCCTTAATATATATATATATAGAATTGACTACGGTGAAGGTGATATTCATCCTGTAGCTGTTGGAATGATTTGAGCACAGTCCCTTTCATAGTGTCACCCAGCGTGTATATGCCGATAAGGTCCCATGCTCGAAACCCTGGAAGTGTGGCTACTGGTCGGACGAAGGTTCCATGCCATAGTGGGGTTGTCTGAGTCAGCCCTCCCCCCCAACCTAACCGCCGGACTGCCTGTCGCCATAACCAGATGACCACTCTAGTTGCTGGGGGCAGGTGAGCTATTCCCATCTGACTATAGAGAAGGTCTTTCAGCGGCTGGCTGCCCATCACTCGTCTCTCCACTGCATACGCTGGGTCTGTCTGTGCGCTGTACCACCATTCATTAATATTGAGCAGGTGGGAGGCACAGTAGTAGGCATACACGTCTGCCGCAGTTATACCTCCACAGTAGGTGGACTGTATGCAGGTGTGGAGGGCGACCCATACCACACCACCACCCCACAGAAAATTATTGAGGACTGAGTTGATCTGCTTAAACCATGCTTGTGGAATATCATACGGGAAATTCTGTAGCCGATATAATCATGCCAGGGAAACCATTTTAAAAATGGCAGATCGTCCAACCAGGGACAGAGGCAAGGAAGACCATGTCTTCGTCTCCTCTCGGATGCGTGGCAATAGAGGGTTTAAGTTGTATGTCCATGGGATGGTCGCGTTCGGGGATATGTAGATACCCAGTTATTGAAACCCATCCCCGGCATGGGTCAAGTTACATCCCGCCATCACAAGACCTCTGCGACTTCCTAGCCACCTTCTTCCACCGCAAGATCGTAGACATATCCACGACAGCTTCAGCTACCAGGACCCCCGACAGACACCTCTGACTCACCGCCCCCCAGCCACATCGACCCCCTGCTGTCTGGGACCCACGTCAACGACTAAGACACCATCAAAATCATGAACACCATCCACTCCGGATCATCATCTGACCCCTGCCCGCACCACATCTTCAACAAAGCAACATCCACCATCGCACCCCATCTCCACAAGATCATCAACAGCTTCTTCGAGACAGCACCTTCCCGGAGAGCTGGAAGCACACCGAGATCAACGCCCTATGCCCACTAACCACACACGCAACCTGGGAGTCATCGTGGACTCCGCATTGTCAAAGACCAAGCAAGTGAACGCCGTCTCCTCCTCTTGCTTCAACACCCTCCGCATGCTCCGCAAGATCTACAGATGGATCCCCACCGGCACCAGAAGGACAGTCACCCAGGCCCTCATCAGCAGCAGACTAGACTACGGCAACGCCCCCTATGCAGGAACCTCAGCCAAACTCCAGAAACGACTACAACGCATACAGAACGCCTCTGCACGCCTCATCCTCAACATCCCCCACCACAGCCACAATACAGCCCACCTGAAGGACCTGCACTGGCTTCCCGTCAACAAGAGGATCACCTTCAAGCTCCTCACCCACGCTCACAAAGCACTCCACAACACCGGACCAGCGTACCTCAATGAACGACTCAACTTCTACACCCCGAACTGCCAGCTACGCTCCCCTGATCTCACCCGCGCCACCGTCCCCGCATCCGCCGAGCGACCACCGGTGGCAGATCGTTCTCCCACCTCGCCGCTAAGACCTGGAACACCCTCCCCATCTGCCTACGACAGACCCAGGACCTGCTGGCCTTCAGGAGACTCCTCAAGACCTGGCTGTTCGAGCAGTAGCAGCACCTCCGCCGCCCCTAGCGCCTTGAGACCCTTACGGGTAAGTAGTGCGCTCTATAAATAAATTAATTGATTGATTGGGTGTCCGCGGCCCGGATCCCCAAAGAAGGGAAACAGGACTGACTTCAGTGGGTTTGTACTTAAGCCTGAGGTCTCCCCGAACACTCGTAAAATCTGTAGGATTCGTGGACCTGTCAACCCTGGATCTGTAAGAAAGAAGAGCCTGTTGTCTGTGTACAGTGCGATCCTGTTTGACAGTCCCGTGAACCATTCAAACTTGAGCACCAGGGGGACCACCCTTACACATGTGGCCAAAGGCTCAACCGCCAGCACAAATAATAGTGGGGGAAATCCCTGTCTATAATCTCTGGGAATAGGGAAGTGGTCTGACCACGCCCCGCCGCTCACACTGAGGCAGTAAGGTCTGTGTAAAGTAGACGGATATACATCAAAAACTTTGGTCCAAAGTTGAGGGCCTGTAAAAGAGGGAACATGTACTCCCAACTGAGTAAATCAAAGGCATTATATATGTTCGCTAAAAAGATGGCAGCGGGGCGGCCGAGCTCGGGCGCTCTTTCTAAGGCATTATGGCCCCGTCTAATGTTATGGCGTGTGAAGCGGTGTGGCATGAAACCTGCCTGGTCAGGTTAGACGAGATCGGATATGTGTGGAAGGAGACGATCCGCGAGAATCTTACCCAGCAGCTCGGCTTCTATATTCAGCAATGGCATAGATCTATAAGAAGAGGGGTCTTTCGGGGATGCCGGGTTTATGAAACACCATGATTTCAGCAAATCCGGTGGGAGGATCTGTGACTCGAAGGCCTCCTGTAGTGCCTTTAGCAAGTGTACCCCTAATTGGGACTTGTATAGTTTCAGGAATTCGCATGGAAACCCATTGAGTACCGGGGCTCGGCCGGAATGCAGGCCCGACAGTGCATTTGCAAGTTCCTCCTCACTAATTGGCATGTCAATTGTGCTTGGGTGTCATCCGAGATTGTTTTTGGCGGGATGTCTTTCAGAAATTCTTGGATTCGATCACGGGACAAGACATCTTGATCTGGCATATAACTCTGAATAATATGCAGCGAAGGCCTGGGCAATCGCTTGTGGGTAGGTATGTTGCCTACCTGTGGCGTCACGTAGTACCGGCACCGGAGTCGGCATCCTACTCGATTTGTCCCGCCACTGATATATCCTACTCTGGGTTGCCTGCCACGCAGTCCAAGCCTCCTCTTTCATGAGCAGTTGATGTTGTTGCTGCTGGGAGAGAACCAGATTACGTCTAGTTTGGGCTCCACCCCATCCCTGATCATGGCCTTGAGGGTTCTTTGTCGGATTTCCAACTCAACTACCTGCGCGTCATGGCGTTGTCCCTCTCCGGTGCAGAAACTTACATCTATTCCCCTCAGTGTGGGCTTTAGGGATTCCCACAGGATTACTCTGGAGGGGGCAGTGCCTGTGTTGAGTATCAGATAGACTGTAATCCCTTGATGCAATATGGTCTTGTACGATGAATTACATAGTTGCCAAGGTGACATGCACCACTGGAAAGCAGCTCTCCGAGGCCCCACCTGCAGCTGAAGTGTTACTGGGGAGTGGTCCAACAGCCCCGGACAGCCTCTGTGGTAGGATAGACACCCTGTGGCCCTATGTATCTGAGGACCTGAAAGAAAGAAATAGTCCAACCAAGAAAAGGACCCGTGGACAGCGGAGAAGAAGGTATATCCCAATTCTGACAGGTGATGGGCTCTCCATGCATACGTCCACCCCAAGGAAGCCACCAGAAAATGCAACTATGAAGCCTCCGCGCCCCGGCAAGGTCCTTCCACGCGCCATCTGTCCTCCGGCACCATGATGTTGTTCCAGTCTTCCCCAATCACTGAAAGCCCATCCAGTAGTTCCACCCAGAGGTGCAAGACCTTGTCAACAAAGCTTTGACCCCAGGGAAGGGGGGGGGGGGGTGGGCGTAGAAACTGTCTAGCGTCAGTGATTCCCCATATAGTGATCCTGTCACCAGAGTATATTGCCCAACCAGGTCCGTCCAGGTCTTGGTGGATCTACATGGGACCCTGCAATGGATCAGGATAGCGGTGCCTCGGTTGAACTCAGAGTGTAAGTTCTGAACAAACCCAAAGCGGGCCATGCATGGAGCCCTTGTTCCTATTAGGTTGGTTTCTTGTAGTAGCAATATGTCAATTTCTAGTCTTCTGTCCTGCTTCAGGATTGCGCCCTTTTGATTTTGTCATGGATACCCCACACGTTCCACGTCATGATGCAGATCCATCCAAGTTGATCCATAGAGATATTGTCAGTCATCTACAGTCAGGGGGATGCCATTTGTTAATGGTGTGTTCAAGAGTAGCAGTACCCCTGTGTCTGTGCCTTAACGGTATAAAATGTGTAACATCAAATGTGTGTGCCTGGGAGGAGTCGGATTCCAGTGGTGGTGGTGTATGTGGCCTAAGGTGTATAATTTCATCAGTCCATCCGAATATCGCCTCAGGTGTGTCGGAGAACAGGGACTGCGACTTGTAAATGACTCGCATCCGAGCGGGGAAAAGAAGCATATATTGAAGATTGAGTTCCCGGAGCAGGCGTTTGGCCGCCACAAATGATTGGCGCTGCTGCTGGACTATTTTTGTATAGTCGGGAAATATCATGATGTCCTGAGAGTCGTATGGGAGCTTGGCTTTACTGCCCCGAGCAAATTTGAGGAGAACATAACTATTGAGGTAATTCAAGAGTTTTCAATCACTGGACCCGGGCCTCGCTCTGGGGGGGTGAGGGGCTTTTTTTCATGAGGGCCCAATGGGCACGGTTTACAACAAAACAAGGATAGAGCATATCTTCCAGCAGGAGCGAGCATAACCACTGCATCAGGAATGTCTCCATGAAGGCGCCTTCGCATCCATCTGGGAATCCCATGAAGCACAGTTTGTTTCGCCGGGCGTAGCCCTAGGCATCCTCCACCTGTGCGGCCAATTCATAGGTCACCACTGTCAGTTTTTTGACCTGCTGTTGGAGAGTCGTGACCATGTCTTCTACTGTAGACACTCTGGCTTCCTTCTCAGTGATGCGGTACCCTACCTCCCTGAGGTCCTGTTGCTGAAATGATACCTCCGCCCCAACTGCACCCAAAGCGGCATTGTCTGGAGTGGACTGTGCACCTTCTGGACCTCCTGCCGCTCCTGTATTTGTGGTAGTATATTGGTCTAAGGTGCTTTGCTTCGTTGGAGGGGCTATAGAATTGTCTTTTGTCATGGCAAAGTGGGGGGACCCCCTTCGGGTCAAACGGGGCCGTAGCACCTTATATCTTCACACGGGGACCCGTGGATCGCCAGGAACATTCCGGGGGACCACTCCACATGCTGCTCTGCATCGAAGAACGCCACGGGACGGGCCTCACGGAAACGGTCTGCCCCGGGTCCCAAGCCATAACGGGCCTAGCTCGCTCGCCTAGCCCCACCCAGGGGGACCCTCTAACAGGATCACTCCCAAAGCGTCCCCTCCCCAAGCTCCAGCCAGGCCTACCGGCCGTTGGCACTCCTCTCATGTGTTTTAATTCCAGGTGCCGTCACTGGTCAACACACCACCCGGGGCCCCAGTACCACCATGCGGGTCCAAAGATTGCAGAAGGTGTTTCTGGCAGGTCAGGAGAACCGACTACCTCAGTAGCGTGGCAGCCCCAAGTAGGCCCACTCTCCCACGTCTGATGCGGTGCAATTAGGTGCCTGCTGCCGCCCAATGGCGGACTCCGGATCACAACTCCGATGTGTGTCGGGTGCTGTCTGTACCGTGGTGGCCCCAGGGCCCTTGGGGGAGCGGCGCGGTCACCGGCTTCCCAGCCCCTGACATCACAGGCAGCGTGGGTGCCAGGGAGCCCCTGGGGACGGCCCCGGGCAGCGATGCAGGGGTCAGAGTGCTACAGGGGGGTTCCAAACGAGTCAAGAGGAAGGGGGCCCCTCCCTCAGAAGTGCGGTAGCTCTCAGCAGGCCCATCTTCTTTGTTCTTAGGCAGTTCAGTGAGTTGTGCCCTGGGTCCACTGCCACCAAGATGGCCGGATCCAGTCCCCGACGTCAGGGGCAGCATGGGTGCCAAGAAATCTCTGGGGTGGCCCCAGGCAACGATTTAGGGGTCAGAGTGTTGCAGGGCGTCCCAAACGAGTCCAGTGGATGGTGGCCTACCTTCTTTGTTCTGTGGCAGTTCAGTCAGTTGTGCCCAGGGTTTGTTGCCGCCTGATGGCGGGATCCAGTCCACAACTCTGGTGTGCCGCGGGTGCCACCAGCTCCACAGCCGCCCTCTCAGATCCCCCGGGGAATGGCGCGGCTGCCGGATGTCTAGCCCTCCAACATCGCGGGCAGTGTAGCCGCTGGATAGTCCCAGCCCTCCTCTGGGTTGTGCACATGCCTTGTGTCTCACATTCACAATTCAGCTCCAGAAGCAGGTTTTGGTTGGCTCCAGGCCCCGTGGGCCTAGGCTCCATTCCCACCGTAAAGCAACCCCGTCGGGTCACTCTATAGGCTCTCTCCCAGTTGGCTCTGTGAGCTCCAGCCAGGCCTGCGACTCTCAGGTGTCTGCGAGATCACCAGTCTGTGGATCCACTGGGCCACAGCAACACAGAGAACCGAGGATGTCAGTGGAGGCGGGGCACAGTCTGACCAGACACGCCATACATCCTCTCGTCCAGACAGTGTCACACAGGGGTGCACCGTCTAACCTCTCAGGAATGTTGCCGCCAGCCCCAGATACCGGTGGGCTCACTCTCGGGTTTTTTTAAAGGATGTTGCTGGATTTGGAAGGCCAGAGGGATCGGAGCTCCTCTAGTTGGCGTCTGCCATGTTGGCTCGCCAAGCCACCAAGGCACACCTTTGTTACATCTTTTCTCAACTGCTGAGAATCCCTAGTGTCAAGATTATTGCACATTGAGTTTCCATCATGGGGTTCCTTAGGAGACAGCAGCCTACAGTGGAATACTGGTCTTCTCTACACCTTCCCATACCTGCCTCTCCAGCTACGTTCTGATGAAGATCAGGACACACCGAGCACAGGTCATCCTGATTGCCTCTGACTGGGCCAGGAGAATGGGATCAGTCTACTTCTTCAGGAGGACCTCCCGTCTCAGCAACAGGGTAGGGTCTTACAATAGAGTATCCACAACCTGGACCTCCATGCATGGAAACTGAATAGCAGCAACTTAGCAGTTTCGATTTATTGCTGAAGTTGTGCATGTTATTCTTGTGGCTATTCGCCCATCTACCAGATCTATATATTCTGGCCGTTGGGTGTTCTCGACCCCACATCCCTCTAAGGGGGGAGGTAAATCTTCGCCAGCTGGAAAGAAAGAGAGCTCTCAGATTCTATACTGAGGGCATGAGAGAGTACCAAGTGGAGGACCAGCTCTTTGTGGTCTTTGCTGGGGCAAAATGGGGAAAGGCAGTACAGAAGTGAACCCTGTCCAGATGCATTGTGCTGTTCACAAAAACATGCTATGCCCTGGTTAGGATGGAACCCCTTGAAAGCCTAAAGGCTCATTTTACAATAGCGAAGGCAGCCACAACAGTGATGGTAAGTGGTGGTCTGCCAGGCTGCTACAATGGCAGCTGTATGCACATTCACCAGTCATCACTGTCTCTGCATCAAGCACACAGGGAGGTCCATTTCGTCTGCTCAGTCCTGCAGAGGTTCCTGGAGTTTGCCGATTCTTAGGCCCTTATACCTTTTGAGAGGTACTGCTTTGGTGTTTATTCAAAAAGTGAATCTGTGGTTAAAAGTATGCATCAGAAGAACAAGTTACTTAAATTTGGTAACGTTCTTTCTGGTTGAAACTCTAACTTAACACAGATTCCTCACCATCATCCCTGTTCCCCAATATGTGGAGTGGGCATCGGAGAGTTAATAATGTTCCAAGTTTCAGCAAATTCTCATTTCTATTTTCGGTTGATCCACATATGAGTGTGCGGAAAAAGTTAAAGATAAACTGAGTGTATCATGCAGGAGTGGCCCTTATATATGGTTCTGCGCCTTCCCTTCTAGAGGCAGTACAGGGTTGCAGCAGAGTTAGATGGCACCACTTTTGATGTGCAAGAACGGTTCCTTAGAAAAAAATCTAAATCCAGTTTGTTACATGAATATTCACATGGTGAGGAACCTGTGGCAGAATGAGTTGTGCCAAAGGTAAGTAACTCGTTCTTCACAGTTATTTTTGCAACACAACATCATTCCTAGCTTGTGTAATTTATGCACTCTGATTTGGAACATAAACATTTCTATATTGATTGTTTTTTCGTCTTTATTTTCTCCAGTAAACACAATGACCTCATACACGCCATTACTTCCTACAAACGTTTTTAAAATCTAAAATATATTGATGTACCTCACTCCACTTTTCATCCATCTTGTACAAGGTACGTTAACGAGTTCCAAAAACTATGACAAGCGCAGTTTAAATGTTTTTGAATGAGCCTAAATTATCATACTTTTTCCAGATCTACAGACCAACCCTTTGGAAATAGCACCCCTTCACCTTTCGAGATATATTTTGAGTTGATCCTGCTCCACAACTACCCAACCACTTACATCTCTTCTTCTGATTTATGAGATGGCAACACATGACGTCTATCAGCTTTGCAATAAATCTACCGCATACCTATGTCCTGGTACATCAGGACCTTGGAGGCGGCAACTGCAACAGTGGTAGGTTTCTGCCAGGGGCAACTGTGCCAACACGGATATGCAGGGGTGTATTACAGAGGCTACCCCGACCTTGTTGGCATGAATAATACAAAAGATTATTTTCCTGTGTGTTTCTACAATGACAGGTCAAGACAATGGCCATGGTTTTCTCAGGGGAGAGTTATTGTGTGCATTATCCATGCTGGATTATGAGTAGGCCTACAGTCAGCAGAGCATGTACAGTAAGCTGCAACAGAATCTATTGGAATCCCTAAAGTCTGTCTGGGTTAACATAGGGGGGCAGAGCCCAGTTGTAAACGGGAGAACCCATATCCACTTCCCTGTCAACATCCGTCCCTTTCCACTAGGTTCACAATTGAAGAGAGACTACCAGCTGCCGCTGCCTATGTTATGCATAATATGTATTCCTTTGCTGTTCAACAGAAAAAACTAGCACCAAACTCTGAATTTTCTAAACTCCATGCATGAGTGTTAGGTTTCAGCGTGTGACACCACAAGTGAGAATTAGGAAGCATACCCCATAGAGGACATGGAATACCGGGCAAAGGAGAATACGGTCATGGAGGGCAACAGCTTCCAGAGTAGGGTCTGAAACATGCTGCACTATCCACCAGAGGAACGGTACTTGACGTCCAAGTCAGAGAGGGCAGGAGCCTATAAAATCTTAGTGGATGCAGAAGGCTGTGTCTGACCACATTGATTATTTTGACTCCCTCGCTTAAAGTTTCAGTTTGCACCCATGATTCCGTTCCCACACCTTTTTTATTTTTCACCTTTGTTAGTTCCCTCGATTTCTTTTCTCCTGCTTCCATCTACTGAACCCTGCATTTGCTCTTGGACTGATCTTGGGATTTTGACTTGGCCTTGGCTACAGTTTTTTTGGCCTTGCTGCAGTTTTCTCCTGTAATTTGGCTCAGTCGATTAAGAATCCATTTTTGACCTGACTTTGGATTTCCACTTGTGGAGATTAAGATTCAGGGTATTCCAGCATAGGGCCTGATTACGATGTCGGTTGGAAAGCCTCCAACTGACAGTCTGATTCCCCTAGACCATGTCAGAACCCATCTTAATCGGTGGGTCAGAATTGTTTCCGACCGACCGATTATGATGCTCACGGTCAGAAGGGGAACCGTTTGGTCATTCGGATTCGGTTCCGAACGGCATTCGGAGAATACGAGTCAGTCGAAGCTGATTCGTACAGCTCTACGGACAGCGTTTCCGACCGACCCATTACGATATAGGATTCCAACAGTCTTTCCAACTCGGTTTGTCCAACACAAAAAGGCTGTCGGACCATGACTTTGGGGGGCACCTGGCAGGCCCCTCTTCATCCTGAGGCCTCTTGTTTGGGGTCGAGGGGGTACCCAAGGGTACCCCCTGTAAAACCAAGCACAGTGTGGCAGGCACCACGGGGTACCCGCGACAGGGTGCAAGGTTTTTCGCAGACACCCATTTTCCCCATAGGAGCCTGTGTTGTCAGTCGGAACACAGGCTCCCATTGAAGCCAATGGGAGTCCTAGTCATAATCAGTCGGGAGGAACCGTCGACCGCGAGTCGTTCGTAACCAAATCAGGCTCACAATATCAAATAACAAATATTGTGATAGAAGAATTGCGTAAAAAATACTGTCAACTCAAAATTTCATGGGACAGAATATAGATGGAAAGAATATTGTTTTTAGGGATAAAATATTGTTTTAAATATTCTTGTGTATAGTATTGTTTTCTTTGATATAGTTGTTCGAAAAATTATTTTTAACTAAATATATTAGTTATGGTATTATTAGTAGGCATTAGTATTATGATAATATCCGGGTTTTTTTTGTATAGCTTGTAATTTATAATATGATTTTTCTAAATGTAATTAGTAATGTTTAGTTCAGTAGCAGGTTGTTGAGTTTGTAGGAGATTATGGTGAGAAGTTATTCGAAATATAAATTGTTTATTTTATATGAATTTGTAATTGATAATTATGTAAATTATTAAATTAATTGATATTTTAGTTATATGTTGTTTTTAAACTAATTGTTAATTTGTTGCTCAGTTTTTCTATTTATAAGATTTTGAAAAAGTTTTCGAAGTATTCATTTTATTTCAAATTGTTTTATTTATTATTTAATGTACTATTAATAGTGTTTCATTTATACATTTTGCTAAAATTATCTTTGTGTGTTTGGTGGATGATTTTTTAGGCAGTAGGGAGGGAAGTGTATTTATTTTAAATATTTTTATTTTGTTATTAATTTTGTAATATGAAATTTGTATCTTTTTCAATTTTAAGTTTTTCTAAAAATGTTCAGGAGTTGGAATAGAATATTTAAGCCCTCCAAAGTCCAACAGTTTTGCTACTGTTGTTAATATTAGAGTGGAAACAGTACAATTACAATTCAATTTGTTTATTAAGATTTGGATCTCAAATGAGGTCATCATAAAAAAATAAGACAGAATAAATAGAAAATAATCACATTTATAACAAAATAGTCAAATTACAGTTACATGTTCTGTTCTTTACCGCAATAAATAAGTTATAATAAAACTAAAATATAAGAGGATTTCCTAAAAGTTACGGTTTCGTTACAAAACAAAAATCATAACCACGTAGCAGCAGAGGTCTATGTGCCAATTATTTTATAGAAGGAGAGATCAATAACCTTTATGACCACATCTAGATTCCCCTTTAGAAGCAAAGAGTTGTGTACAAAAGTATACTGGAGGGGGGTAAGAACACTAAATGAAACAGGATATAAATAGGGATAATCATCATTACAACGGAATAGTCAAACTGCGATTACATAATTAAAACCTTTACCGCAACAAATAAATTGAGTTAAGTACATATCCAATTTGTTAATATTAAGCTTCCATACAATACCATCTTCATAGATAATCCAATTTTGTGCAAAGAGCAACCATGTAGCAGCAGAGATTTATGTGCAAATTGTTTTAAAAGAGAAAGATCGGAAGCATTTATAGCTAAAACTTCACTAACAGCAATAGTTGAGTGCAAACTTTATTCCAGAAAGTATAAAACACTGGTAAACTTTATAATAATGTACAAAAGGCCCAATACTTACGTGCCTGGTCATGAGAGTTGCCATAGGTCCCAAGATGGAAGCAGGAGTTAATTTTGGGATTTCTACCTCCTGTAGTGGGGTCCTCCTTCCTATCCATACGCAATAAGAAATAGTATACACTACTGAAGGGAGGACCTACGTTAATAATCTCCTCCCTCTTGAGTGGTAGTATAGTAAGAACTAAAATTAGTTCCAAAACTCCTTAAAAAAAATTAATAATTTTGGACATACGGTTTCATTCTTTGGATAAAAGAGAAACTCATGAGCCGACGCTACACTTTTGATGTTGTTCTGTATAAACATCGGCCAAAGCCACCGAAGACGATGCGGTAACCAGGCTGGGCAAACAAACAGAGTTATGATTGAGGTTCTGAATGCACGAGTTACACATATTACAGTTTTTTCCTATTTTAATCGAAAGGGACCAATTTGCTGTTAAATCATTTAATGGTAAAAGATTCAAGAGAAATAGAATAAGCAAACAGCAGATACCATGGTCTAAATTCCAGGATAAATATTTCTGGGGCACTCTCAGGGCACTTGACGTGACTATTATCTCCAATCTTGAATTCAATCTACAAGACTTGATATCTCTCTGAAAACTAACAATACAGCTAGTGCTTTTTAAAAAAGATTTAAATTCCAGGAGCAGGAGGGACATCACAGACTGCTCCTGTGCGTCGAAAAGATTCAGCGCCATGGTGAAGTCACGGGAGAAGGAATATTTATCTGCTTTTTCTCCGAACATTTCCTGACATAGGAAACCCTTATTGTATACAAATCACTATTCTTCAGCTGGTATCCCCACCGAATTACCCTGGTTAAGCCTTGGACAAATGAGCTTACCAGACCAAATTCCAATCTAATAGCGTGTGTCGGAACCAATGTATTAAAATTACATAGTTTACTTAAAATCATGCCCTATCTCATCAAGGAAACTCCAGTCTTTTACTTGAATGGATTCATTAGTATATAAATGTGTTGGGGGGATTTTCACTTTAAAAACAGATAACAAGTTTAGAAAGTGCCTTCGACCCATTGCGCTATAAAATACACGAAGATCTTTTGCATGTAAAGCAAGCTGTGTTCAATGTGGGGTTTATTCCCTGCATTACCCACTATTCATTTCCCTAAATAGAGATAAGAATCTACTGTCTCGAGATTTTCGAAGTAAATTCTCAGTTTGAAATTACTAAATGTCTGCTCCTACAACATTTCAAAATCAAAACTTTACTTTTAGAGATGTTTATCTTCAAATACTGTGCCAACATATATTTCTGCAGTGACATCAACTTCTTATTCAGCCCAATGGGAGTCAAATCCATAATTGCAATATAATCTGCATAGAAGAGACATGAGAAAGGGCAGCCTCCTATCTTCAGCTCATCTCCCTCTAGGGGAGTGGAAACAGTAAATCAAACCCTTTCAAAGCTCAATACTTACCCTACTGTTACGATTGGAGAGGGAAGAGTACATTTAACCCCTATAAAGTACACTTTCTCTGCTCTTGCTTACATCAGAAAATCAAACCCCTTCAAACTCCAACACTTTCCTTACTTTTGGTCAGACTGAAATTGGAACAGTTAATCTAACACATTCCTTACTTTTGCTTAAGTAGGAGTGGGAATAGTAAATCTAACCCCTCAAAAGTCCAACACTTTCCCTCCTGTTGCTTAGATTGGTGTGGGAATAGTACATCTAACCCCTCTAAAGTCCAACACTTGCCTTACTTTTGCTTATGTTGGAGTGAGTGGGAATAATGAATCTAACCCCTTCAAAGTTCAACACTTTTTCTACTGTTGCTTAGATTGGAGTTGGAATAGTAAATCAAATACCTTAGAAGTCCAACTCTTTCCCTAGTGGTGCTTAGATTTGAGTGGAAATAATAAATATTACCCCTCTAAATGCCAACACCTTTCCTGGTTTTCCTTACGCTGGAGTGGGAATAGTAAATCTCACCCCTAAAAAGTGAGTCTCAAAATAGAACAACTGAGCTTAGTAACCTGAATATTGAGGATATTGAAATGCTACATACTATAACAACACTTGATGAATTTTGTGATCAACATGAAGATGCTGTTTTGAATTTGGACAACTGTAATCTAGAATTGGATATCAACCCTGTTAGTAAGTTTAAACTTAAATCAATATTCTTACCCAATATACAATGTGATGCAATTGAAGTTTTTGAAAAAGGAGTGTTGAAAGATCTTTAAAAAATTAGGTATAGAAAGTTACCTACATATAGGAAGAACATGACGAACTTCCAGATGCAAGCAAAGCAATAGGTAGATTGAAATCAGATAGCTCCATTGTGATTCGCCAATCAGATAAAGGCGGTAATGTTGTGGTTTTGGATAAAGTCAAGTACTTATCTGAAGGGATGAGGCAATTTACTGATGCGAATTGTTACTGTGCCTCTAATAACAACGAGGCATTGCGATCCAATAGAAGATTTGGTGAAATGTTGGTGGATTGGAGGGAAAAGGGGTTGTTAGAATGGGAAGAATTTAACTACCTGAAATGTACCCATCCTACAATGCCGATATTATATCTGTTGCCCAAATTGCATAAGGATGCTGAAAATCAGCCTGGTAGGCCAATTGTCTCATCGATAGGATCTTTATTGGAAAATACTTCTAGATTTATAGATCCCTATTTGAGACCATTTGTATTGGGGCTTCCAGCATATTTACAAGACCACACATTTATTGACAGTAATCGATGGCATCCATTGGGAAGAGTAATACATTCTTCTAACCTTGGATGTCAATAGTTTATATACTAGTTTTCAACATGATCAAGGTTTGCAGCCATGAGGCATTTTCTGAAGACACGCTCGATATCTCTATTTTTCCATTCCGAGATGATTTCGGACATGATTTATTTTTGTTGAACCAATTACTTTTTTATCTTTGATAATTCCATCTATAAGCAGTCACAGGGCACAGGGATAGGCAGCTGCTTCGCCCCCAGCTATGCAAATATATTCATGGGCTGGTGGGAGGAGCAGGTGGCCGCTCAGCTGGAGGAATTTTTCTTTATTGATAGTGATAAACAAGGAACCGTGAGCTCAATGACACACCAGAGGAACTTTCATCGTAACACACACCCACTTGGGGAGGAGTGCCTAGTAACATTTTGTGAATTTGGACAATTTCATTGCCCACTTGGGCTTTATTGCAGAGTGTATCTTGGAGATTCATGAACTTGCCCTAACTTTGATGTTCGTATTCACGATATTATTTGATGCATCATAGTTGAATTGATATTTTGAATATTGTGGCAAGCTTCATATTGGTGTCTTATTTTTGACATAACTGCTTACAATATATAGGGTCAAGTTGGCCGCTGTATTCACTACAAGACTTACGATGTAATGGTGTAGTCCACTTTCTGTTTTCATTTTTATCTGAATGAACTTAAAAATAAAAAGAGACACTTGATGTATTTGAATGTATGCATTGCCCATTTGGGCTTCATGAAGTGGATTTATGTGATATGGAAAAAAATAATTAGACAATATGTCATTTGAATTAGCAGGAATTGGTCTAGTTGGATGCTCATATTCACGATATTATTTGATGCACCATTTCTGATACATACAATACCAAGGTGATTTTCTTGGTGTTGCAGTATTTCCAATACAATCGAGTATATGTGATACAATGGCCGCCATGTTTTTATTCACTTTTTATGCAAAAAAGGTTTCTAGTGGCGTAGGTTGAGAGCACAGTTACATATACCAAGCCGGTGTTGTCAATCCACAAGCTTGTGTGGTTTATTTCCCTATTATTCGCAAATTTTGAAAATCAATATATACATTAAGACCATGCCATCTTACAGAACATAATTTCAACAGTGTAACATTACATACAAGGGATTGTGTGACAATACATGGTAAAACATTCGAACATTTATAAAGGAATGAAACATAAAGCACCAGTCCTATATTGCAAAAAAGTCACACTGAGGCGGAGGTTATCTTAAATCTGCAGACATCAACTATCTACAGTCCCCTGCCTGTGTGTGCAGCCATGGGACTTAAGAATATAAGTGTTCACACTAGGGGAGTTTTTATTTTTAAACTTTTCTCCTCGGGCACTCATGGGGGTATCTTGTCGCAGATGCTGGGGTCAACGCGTTTCCAACCCCGTATTCATTATGGAGTTTTCGTCAGGACCTGGACTCGGTGGTATCTATTTACAGGGGAAACAAAAATGGGGGAGATGTAGGTTGTCTTTAATGGGGAGTGAGGGGCCTAACGGTCACCCGTAGGGAGAAGAGTTATAAAGGAAAGTTTGCATTTTGTGGTAATTACAGCTAAGAAGAACGGGTTCATAATTTGGAAAAACTTACCCGACTCAGCTGTTAATCTTAGTCAATTTTGATGTTACGTCAAGTCCTTGGTGAGCAGATTCTCTGTGGGAATGGTAAAAGAACCTGTAGTTATGTATTGAAAAGGCACAAATTGGTTGTATGCTGCCTGTGCGTGTAAAAAGAAAATACCACGGGTAGCGGAAAGCCCCTCGTTCATCGCATTTATATTTTTTTAAACGTGCAACAGATGCGTGGAACCAAGTTGTTTGTATGTTAACGTGACCTTATTATACACAATAGCGCGTGAGGCGCGAGGTCTTGAAATGGTGATTCAAGCGTCCAGTTTAAATGGTACAGTTCTGATGCAGATTGAGGCACTGCGTGCTTAACAAAGCTGATCAGTGTGCCAAACGATTCAATGACAGAAAGCAGCGCGTGCACGGTGTTTGGAAATTGACCTCTGCGTTCTGAGAAAACATGAAGGATTGAATAACTTGCCTGCTTGCTGCAACGTTTTGCAAAAATATTCTCGGAAGGTCGTGTTCAGAAGTGACTTGCAGAATGAAATGGTTTATAACTTCCGCTGTTCTGGCAAACCCCGGATTGGACTTGCTGATTGGAATACACTCCAGTTTAGCTGCTGGTGCATTATGGGAAGTGAGTCCTATGTTGTTTATTCATTGAATAGAATGAGATATCATATATATCCCTGCTATCTCAGTCATTTAATTTAACCTGTTCATTTCAGTGTCACATTTCATAAGGAGGTCCGCTTCTTTCCGTAATAACAGACTGTCTAGATCGCCCCCTCGAGGGTTGGGCGTGATAGCGCAGAGTACTGTCCACTTCAAATTTTTGTCTGTATGACTTTTTAAGATGAAATGATTCACCATGGGGGCAGTGAGCGTTTTATTTTTAATCCTGGATCGATGTTGCATGATGCGTTTTTTACTTCTTGGTTGGTTTTGCCAATGTAAACCTTCTAGCATGGACATCGTATTGCATATATTACATTTCTGGTTCTGCAGTTGGTAAATTCTTTATGTTGCCAGCTAATGTTGCCGTCTGCGAAGGTTGTGCCTTGAATGGTCAAACTGCACACTGAGCAGTTACCACACTTGTGGTGTCCTTCAATTGGTTTGAGACTGAACATCGAGCGACGGGAATCGGGACATCTGGTTTCTGTTTGAGATGCACGTACTATCTGTAGCCCAATACTCCGGTTCTTTTTAAGGGCAAATAAATGTGGTTCAATTGCTCTTGATAATCTTTTTGAACGAATTGGTATGAGGGCCGAACGTAGAGACGCAGACCAAACGTTGTGTTGTTGGTTTACATTTTTTGATGAGCAAATGCTTACGGGGCGTGTACCACGCGCTTTTCAGAGAGTGCTTCAGAAGTCTTTTTGGATACCCTATGTCTCTAAGTTTGGTGACCAATTCTTTTGCTGACCAATTCTTTTGCATTGAACTGGTAAACTTCTCGTCTGGTACAGTTGCGTCTAATATGTAAAAACTGTCCATATGGAAGGTTGTCTTTCAAGTTTTTGGGGTGATGGCTTGCGTAATGTAGAGCGCTGTTCTTGTCAGTTGACTTGGTGAATAAAGTCGTGATGAGCCCCACTGGTGAAACTTGGACTTCGACGTAAAGAAAGGACAGACTTTTTTTACTGTACATTAGGCTGAACTTAATATCTGGATTCCGATTGTTGACTCAGGTGTGGAACTCCTTTAGTAATGCTTCTTCTCCTTCCCAGATCCACCAAACGTCATCAATATAACGGAGCCATTTAACGATTCGCTCTCGATATGGATTGTTATTGTAGATGTAATGGTGTTCATATCTGGCCATATACAGTACTGCCATCTCCGGCGCTAAGGGACAGCCCATTGCTGTCCCTTTGATTTGGAAAAATAAATCAGTCTCGAATTTGAAAAAGTTCTACCGTTAGCAGAGCAACGCCAGTCAAAGAATTAATTCAGTGGGGACCCTGTGAGGTTGAATTCTCTGTTCCAAATAAAATTCCATCAAGTCCAAGGCATCGTCTTGAGGGATTTGAGTGTATAAGGAAGTCACATACAAGGTGACTAGAATGTGACGTATTGCATCAAATTCGAAGCCTTCAATTTGATTAATTAATTCCATGGTGTCTCTTAAGTACGAAAGGACTTCTGGCTGGAAAGGTTTCAGAAATGTGTCGACATATTTGGCAAGCGGTTCTAGTATGGATTGACAACCGGAGACAATGGGTCTTCCTGGAGGCTGTGCTGGATTCTTATGAACTTTCGGAATAAAGTACATTACAGGTGTGTGTGGATGTTTGTTTATTAAAAATTCCGCTTTTTTGGGACCTAAGATTCCTAAGTCTGCACCTTCGTTGACAATACTTCTGATTTAATTTTGAATTTCTTTTGTTGGATCTAGTGTGATAGGTCGGTACCACAAAGGATTGTGTACATGTCCTCTGCCTTCCTGTAGGTATGCTCCTTTTGACCAAAGGACCACAGCCCCGTCTATGTTCAGCGGGTTTGATCACCGTTGTTGTTTGTTCATAAGGGATTTAATAGCCATCTTTAATTCATGAGATATGTTGTTTTGCACAAAAACTTTCTTTTGTTGCAATGCATTCAGAGAGGATAGAGTGGCATGTTCAAATGCTATTATATCTTTGGGAATGCTGTGAAAAGGTAGACAAAAATTGGATTTGCTACGTAACCCAGTTGCCTCTGTCATTGAGGTGGTGTCTGTCTTGAAAAAAGGCCCGCAGGCGTATCTTCATAAATAGTTCCATTGCTTCCATCTTCAATCTGATGGGATCTAGTTTGACCCAGGGGACAAAAGTGAGACCAAGTTCCAAAACCGTGATGAGAGCGATGTTCGTCAAATTGATGATGGATGATTTTTTTATGTTTTGCAATATTGGCGGCAAGTCCGCCTTTCCCACGGTTGTGGTTTGTATCGTTCCCTTGGTTTCTGTTGGCCCTCTCCTAAAAGAGAGGACTTTTTTGTGCAGTTTGACCATTGAAGGCACAACCTTCGCAGACGGCAACATTAGCTGGCAACATAAAGAATTTACCAACTGCATAACCAGAAATGTAATATATGCAATACGATGTCCATGCCAGAAGATTTACATTGGCAAAACCAACCAAGTAAAAAACCGCATCATACAACATTGATCCAGGATTAAAAATAAAACGCTCACTGCCCCCATGGTGAATCATTTCATCTTAAAAAGACATACAGACAAAGATTTGAAGTGAACAGTACTCTGCGCTATCACGCCCAACCCTCGAGGGGGCGATCTAGACAGTCTGTTATTACGGAAAGAAGCGTACCTCATTATGAAATGTGACACAGTAATGAACGGGTTAAATGAAATGACTGAGATAGCAAGGATATAGATGGTATCTCATTCTATTCAATGAAAAAACAACATAGGACTCACTTGCCCATAATGCACCAGCAGCCAAACTGGAGTGCATTTCAATTAGCAAGTCCAGCCCAGGGTTTGCCAGAACACCGGAAGTTATAAACATTTCATTCTGCAAGTCACTCCTGAACACGACCTTCAGAGAATATTTTTGCAAAACGTTGCAGCAAACAGGCAAGTTATTCAATCCTTCATGTTTTCTCAGCACGCAGAGGTCGATTTCTAAACACCGTGCACGCGCTGCTTTCTGTCATAGAATCGTTTGGCACACAGATCAGCTTTGTTAAGCATGCAGCGTTTCAATCTGCATCAGAACTGTACCATTTAAACTGGACGCCTGAATCACCATTTTAAGACCTCGCGCCTCACGCGCTATTGTATATTTTATAAGGTTGCGTTAACATAAAAACAACTTGGTGCCACGCATCTGTTGCATGTTTAACAAAATATAAATGCTATGAACGAGGGGCTTTCCGCAACCCATGGTATTTTCTTTTTACATGCACAGGTAGCATACAACCAATTAGTGTCTTTTCAATACATAACTACAGGTTCTTTTACCATCCCACAGAGAATCTGCTCACCAAGGACTTGACGTTACATCACAATTGACTAAGATTAGCAGCTGAGTCAGGCAAGTTTTTCCAAATTATGAACCCGTTCTTCTTAGCTGTAATTACCACACCGCAAAAGAACAAAATGCAAACTTTTCTTCATAACTCTTCTCCTACAGGTGACCATTAGGCCCCTCACTCCCCATTAAAGACATCTGGGAAGAGCAGACTCCACACAAGGTACATTAATTATCATTGTAAGATGACACCGTGGAGATACTATGATGTCAGATAGGTATTACCAACCTACACCTCCCCCATTTTTGTCTCCCCTGTAAATAGATACCACCAAGACCAGGTCCTGACGAAAACCCCATATTGAATACGGTGTTGGAAATGAGTTGACCCCAGCATCTGGGACAAGATACCCCCATGAGTGCCAGAGGAGAAAAGTTTTAAAATAATAACTCTCCTAGTGTGAACACTTATATTCTTAAGTCCCAGGGCTGCACACACAGGCAGGAGACTGTAGATAGTTGATGTCTGCAAATTTAAGATAACCTCCGCCTCAGTGTGACTTCTTTGCAATATAGGACTGGAGCTTTATGTTTCATTACTTTATGAATTTTCAAATGTTTTACCATGTATTGTCATACAATCCCTTGTATGTAATGTTACACTGTTGAAATTGTGTTCTGTAAGATGACATGGTGTTAATGTATATATTGATTCTCAAATTTTGAGAATAATAGTGAAATAAACCACAAAAGCTTGTGGACTGACAACACCGTCTCAGTATATGTAACTGTGCTCTCAACCTACGCCACTAGAAACCTTTTTTGCATAAAAAGTTACTGTGGTCCTTTCTAGTGTGCGTTTGGACCCAAACTTTTCATAAGTTTACATGTTTTTATTCACAGCAAATGTCCACGATATTTTGGTGTAGTCCGCTTTCTAGGATTATGTAAATGAACTTTAAAATGGAAGCGCAATTTAAATTGTTTGTAGACCGTGATGAAAGCGCAAGCCGAAACGAGTTGTTTTTGCCATTAAAACTTTCTTTCAGCAATTTGAAGTGTCTGGGTGTTTCCTACGAAGCAGCAGGAAGACGTGCTACAGATTTGAGTTATCCAGTAACCCGACCCAGACCGCAAGTGTGACAGCCTGATTACGAACCGGAACTGGCGTTTGTGTATATATATACATATATATATTCACTGAAAAAACCATAGGTTTCACACATGTTATAGTTAGCTGGACATTTTACTGATAAAAAACCAATGAAATTCCACTATTATAGTTACTGTAGGCAATTATAACTCACGCGACCGTAATCCTCTGCTGATGCTAATACTGTATTTAGACACTTATTTGCCCATGTCTTCTTCCATTAAATTTTAGCTATACATATATTACAAATATTTTTTTTTCATAAAGACACATATGTCATCAGCAGAGGATTACGGTCGCGTGAGTTATAGTTGCCTACAGTAACTATAACGGTGGAATGTCATTGGTTTTTTATCAGTAAAATGTCCAGCTAACTATAACATGTGTGAAACCTATGGTTTTTTCAGTATATTTGCAAGGTTTTTTAAATGCTAATTCCTAACTATAACGTGTGTGAAACCTATGGATTTTTCAGTGAATTTGTATGTTTTTTTAAATGCTAAGTTACTTTACGCCATTTGTGGCGTGCGCGCCCACTTAACGCAGTTCGTTCCGTGCGCGCACGGTGCGCTTCGCGCACCGTGCGCGCACAGTGAGCACGCGGTGCGCTTCGCGCACCGCGTCCCCACGTTACGCTAGATGGGCCATGAACGCACGATGCGCTTCGCGCACCGTGCGCACATGGAGGACATATGATGAGCATCGTTGTGACAGGTAAAATATATGCTTTGTTTAACTCTAATAAGCCATGCACAAAAGGTGCTGTTCGGGCACCTTTGGCACACGGGGTGGGGAGAATGTGGATATTTTGTATTTTTTTTATTATTTCTTACCGTACGCGTACGGTAAGCGTAATCGGCGAAATTTTCAAAAAAAATTAAAATTGCCTTTTTTCACTTGGGGGATCGTTGGGGACTCCCTCGACATGGCTAGGTGCTTGGGAGCTGTGTAAACAGCCCCTTTACATGTTTTTGCACTTGGTTTTTCAACCCCCTGTCAGAGTGCGAGAGAGAAAATGGCGGCCGCCGCTTCCTGGTTTCGACCGATTCGAATGTTTACTAAGATCTAAGGGCCAATCAGAATCGCGCTCGCGCACGCCACCGTACGCGTACGGTAAGCGCACCGTAAGCGCACCGTACGCTGGCTCAGATATATATATTGATTTAAAGGCTATTTTCTCAGAATCTACTGAACAGATTTACACCAAACCTACAAAAGGCACTTCCTTGACCTGAGGACTACCTCTCTGCCAAATTTCAAGTAATTCTGTTCAGCCGTTCGGGCTGTAGCTGTGTCTAAAGGTCCTATGGAAAAATGCATGGAAAAAACGCGTTTTGGGACCCCCCTTTTATCTCAGCCCCCACTTGACGAATCCCCCCGAGACTTTCAGGGTAGGAGCGGAGCGTAGCGCCCCACCTATTTTGAAAAATTCGCGATGATTCGTCGACCGGCGCCAAAGTTATTCAAAATAGAATGTTGCGGTTTTCCTATGGAAACAGGGTCCTAACTATAACTACCTACTGGCGACCGCCAGTAGGTAATATACATATATATATATATATATATATATATAATATTAATTGCCTCATCAATAGTGAGTAGTTCGCAGTATAGACAATACAAGGTATTATTCCGATATGTATGCAGATGTTTTAATCAGGAGCGACAGCATTATTGAAATGGTTAGGCATCTTTACTGTAAACAGGATTATTAATCTGTGATACTGAGATAAGTAATTTATCAAACAGGTGGTGGTTGGACTATTTGATTAAACAGATATTAATTACATGTATGAGTATGCTCAGTATCTTTTCCATGTTAATTACGACAAACATCACGTGGTATCTTTGGTATTAGGCACTGTCACTTTAAATATTGCACTTCCTTTACTTACCACTGTCATGTGATCAGGGCTCAAGCGAGCCGAAACGCATAATGGCGACTGGTGAGGAATAAAACATCTTTGCACCGAATCTGGGTCCGTGTCCATTCTTGGACATATCCTGTTGCTCAACGGATGAAATCTGTAAAATATATATATATTATCTACTGGCGGTCGCCAGTAGATAGTTATAGTTAGGACCGTGTTTCCATAGGAAATCCGCAACATTCTATTTGGAATAACTTTGGCGCCGGTTGACGAATCCTCGCGAAAATCTCAAAATAGGTGGGGCGCTCCGCTCCGCTCCTACCCTGAAAGTCTCGGGGGGATTCGTCAAGCGGGGGCTGAGAAAAAAGGGGGGTCCCAAAACGCATTTTCCCCATGCAATTTTCCATAGGGACCTTTAGTCCAAGGTACAGCCCGAACGGCTGAACAGAATTACTTGAAATTTGGCAGAGAGGTAGTCCTCAGCTCAGGGAAGTGCCTTTTGCAGGTCTGGTGTCAATCTGTTCAGTAGTTCCTGAGAAAATCAAAAGTAAAATCATATATATATGTGGGCGGAGCCTAACCACACATCTCATCCTGAGATCTGATTGGCTGTCAGCACTTCATCCAAGAAGTGTTGGCAGCCATCTTGGGACCAATATACATGATAGCACCTCATTAAAAAGCATTGCAGTTAATAGAAGGTTTTAAGACTTTAGTTACATTATAAATCATTTGTTGATGGTACCATACTCATTTTAGGAATTGTGGTATGTTCTAAGGTGATTTCACGATGTGAAAAAGCCTTCTGCTGGGATATCATGATTGAGAGAAAAATATTTTCTCATGCTTTTCCCACAGAGGTTTGGAAGGTGATCTATAAGCTAAACTGAGAGCTTATTTTCTGTAAATTCACATTATCTTTCTCAGTCATGTGAGAATGAAGTCTGACATTCTCAGTAAAACATGTACATCCAACAAGGGCAGAGACTGTCAGTTGATTCCTTTGTGTTCTACTGCAGCTTCCCAGAGTGTTCCAAAGAACAACTAGAGCGCTAACAGTCCTACTTATGATAAACGTATGGCACACCTGAAGCCATCTTGCTTGGATTAAAGTGGTAACTCTTAAAACATTTAATTTAAAAAGGAACAAAATGAGGGGGTTCATTTTTCCATAACAAGTATGATTAGTGCTGCAGAAAGAAAAACTAGGGCACATATTGACTTCTGAAATCCTCTTTTATTTCATTAAAAAAATTCTGACATGCAGACTGAAACATGCACTTTCAATACCAGCAGCAGTTTTCCCTGGTGAGCAGTAGCTTTACTACAGTGATCTAATGAGCAAAAAGAGTGCTAACATTCTGAATTTATGGCAAATGTGTGACACATCTGAATGCCTTTTTGATGGAATCAAAGTAAAAAACTGAAAGTATTTCCTACTGAGGAGACTGCAGTAAATGAGGAAATTTGGAAACTTCATAACAAATAAGTCTCCCAAGATGGCCAACAGAGACAAAAGAGCCCAAATGTAGCCCAAATATCAGCCAGATGTAGCCCAAGTATAGCCCAATGACAGAATGTCCCAGAGTGTTCTTAAAAACAACTAGAGCGCTTACTGTCTTCATTATGACAAAAGTATGTCACACCTGAAGCCATCTTGATTGGAATAAACTGGTAACACTTAAAACATTTAATTTAAAAAGGAACACAATGAGGGGGTTCATTTTGCCATAGAAATTATGATTAATGCTGAAGAAAATGAGGGCACATTTTGAGTGACTTCTCAAATCCTCTTCTATTTCATTCAAAAATTCTGACATGCAGACTGAAACATGCACTTTTAATACCAGGAGCAGACTTCCATGGTGAACAGTAGTTTTACTACAGTGATCTAATGAGCAACTAGAGTGCTAACTTTCAGAATTTATGGCAAATGTGTGACATATCTGAATACCTTCATGATGGAATCAAAGTAAAAAACTGAAAGCATTTCCTACTGAGGAGACTGCAGTACATGAGGAAATTAGGAAACTTCATAACAAATAAATCTCCCAAGATGGCCACCGGAGACAAAAGAGCCCAAATGTAGCCCAAAATCACCCAGATGTAGCCCAAATATAGCCCAATGACAGAAGTGTGCAAAACACTTATTATTTTGTGTTTTTGCAGTGTTATATAGTGCAGACTAGTCAGGTATTGGAGTGCTTTACATGAGCATTGGTTACATCACACAAGAACAAATTCATTTTGGTTGTAGACATGGGGAGACTAAGTGATTTGACCAAAATCACAGAATGTCGAGCTGAAGCAGAAACTCCAACCTGGTTCCCCAGTTGCAAAGTCTGCAGTTCTGGAAGTAACACCACATCCTCTCCCCTAAGTGCAACATTTAATCAAGTGGTCAACTGGATAAAAAAACATAAAGATAACAAATAATTTAAAAGTTCTTTGTCGCTATTTGAAAACTCAGAAAATATGTCCTTATTTTAGTCTTTTAGAGCACTAACCATAATTTTGATGCCAATAAGACCCTCTCATATATGTAATTTCTAAAGGAAATGCTCTAGGTATTACAGTTTTGATTACATCAAGATGACGTCAGGCGTTCCACACTTTTGTAATAAATATAGAATGTTAGCAATCTAGTTGTTCATTAGGATACTGTTGAGAGGCAGAGGCCAGGGGCACGGACTCTGAAAATTGAAGGCAGGTAGGAGGGTGCAAAGGCAACAATTTAACCACACTGAGCAGGCAGGAAGGGCCGTGGCAGCACAACAGACTATGGAGGGCAGTGGAAAGGGGAGCAGGGGCAACAAACCAACAATACAGGACTTGAAAGAGAGGCTGTGGCAATGTAATAGACCATTGTGGGCAGAAGGAAGAGGCAATGGTAGTACAACCATACATGCCAACAGACCCGATTCAGCCAGGAAACGTCCAATGTTTTTAAGCTCAAATGGGCTTTATTTGATCTGTCTCCTGTCTACAATCTCCTCTTTTTCAATGTAACTCAAAGGGGAAAATCAATACCACAGTTTTTTTTCAAAATCTCCTTCTTACCAAGTTCAAAATGTTCGCAAGTATGGTACATTGGATCATGGAAGGAAATGGGGTAGGGACATGGACTTGGATAACAGAGGACAGGAGGGACATGGAGAGGTGCACCAAACTGACCCTGCAGTGCAGGCATCAGGGGTTGCAGCAGCACAATACACCACACAGGGCATGCGGGACGGGAGTGCAGCACAACAATCCATAGAAAGCAAGAGGGAGGGGACAGGACCATGCACATGGACAACGGAGAACAGAGGGGCAAGAGGCAATGGTAGCTAGCTGACCATAATGGACAGACAGGAGAGAAAGCTGCAGCATAACAGACCATAAAGGGCAGGAGGGACGGATCAGGGGCATTACAATGGAACAGACAAGCCAGGAGGGAGGGAGTAGGGGTCTGCACATGGAAACAGAGGGCTGAGGGCAAGGGGGCAGGGCAGGAGCAGCAAGATAGCCATGGAGGTCAGGCAGGATGGGCACTAGAAGCAAGACACACCATGAAGAGCAACAGTGAGACTGTGATGGCATACACACAGACCATGGAGGGAAGGTGGGAGGGGGTCAGGGGCAGCTAACTGACCACACAGGGAAGGAGGGAGGGGCCATGGCAGCACAGAAGACCATGCATGGCAAGTGGGAGGGTTAGTGGCAGCACAATGGCTATGATGGGCAAGAAGGAGGGTGCAGGGGCATGCACAAAGGACGATGGAGGATAGAAGGGAGGGTCAGGACCTGTGCACAGACAAGAAAGTTCAGGGGAAGGGGCCTCACAACAGACCGCACGGGGCAGGCAGGAGGAGCAGTTGCAGCACAACAGACCAGGGAGGGCAGAATGGTGTGGCAGTACAATGGACCATGTAGGACAGGAGGAAGAGGATAGGGGCATGGCATGTGGACAGGCAGGGTGGAGGTGGCAGGGACAGGTTACAGTCATCTGACAATGCTAGGCAGGTGGGAGGGGAGTGGCAGCTCAACAGAACACTCAGAGTAGATAGGAGTGGCAGGTCCATGGAACATGGTGGGCAAAAAGGATGGAGCAGGGGCATGCACAAAGACATCAGAGGGCAGGGGGAAGGAGAATAGGGGCAGCAAGCTGAGCACAGAGTTTAAGCCGGAGGTCAATGATGGGGCATAGAATTGGGCAATGGAGGGCAGGAGGAGGGGACTGGTACATCATACTAAATTGAGGGCAGTGGCAGCACTTCAGACCATGCATGGCAGGAGGGAGGAGGCTAGTCCATGGATTCACACAACAGAGGATAGGGAGGAGGGGGATGGGGCAGCAAGCTAACTGTTCAGAGAAGGCGGGTATTAGGAACTTTATTGTTTTTAAAACGTGTGTCTGTGCGAACTACTTAAAATATGAACAAGTATGCAGCATAATCTCACTTTTATTCAGGAAGAAGAGGACGTTTGTGACTGTGACTCCGGGCTCACTTGGCAGAAACACCCCCTGATCCTCCACCCCTATCGCAAAATGTAATGCCCGTGAAAAGGGTAGGTGAACACATTGTTATATAGAACATAGTCCTGAGAGCACGATTGAAAATGAAAACTAGATATAGTGTATGGTATAAACTATGCACCAAAAAGTGTGATATAAGATGAACCGGGCGTGAAATATAATATGCAATACATTGTGCGCAATGACAGATTCATTGGAGAGCGCGAGATAGCACAGGCACTAGCTCGTGCTATGCGATGTGCGCCTTGGAGTGTAATATGCACAGGGCAGTGTTGTGTAACCTAACTACTCTCTAAAGTTGTAATATAAAATATGTGCTGGGGAGTGTAACGTTGCATAGGCACTGTGACAAAGATATGGATCCCAGATTGTAATATGCATGGCATAGCACTGTGCGTTATAACATAGGCATCGAGGAAGGCACGTTAGATGGGGCAATATAACCCGTGCGAAGACAAGTGTGGCATGACATATTCACGGGGTGGTGTTACAGTGCACATGGGCTAGAGAGTGTCATAGCATATGCACTAGCTGGTGGAATACAACACAGAGGTGTGTGGCACTCGGCAGGCAATAGTGGGTGTAACACAGCATTGGGCTCTGCCAGGAGCACGCAGTGACTCTCAAGTGATGTTCGTCCCCTTTCCAGAGAGTAAAATAAAAAGTATTACACATCCGGCAGTGGATGTGTGTTTTATTAACCGTGAGGGGATTCCTTACATAGTTTTGGTCGAATTTTTGTCGAATCCCCTTTGAATGGCTTGGTGTGCATGTGTATTAAATGTGCCCGTCAATAGCTACCCATGTTTGTATAAATAAACGACAAGGGTGTCTACCGGGATTAGGCACGGTAGGGCATCAGACATGTCAGAGCTTCACTAGTGGTGTAAATACATTCCACGTGGATTCATTGTATGCATAGTCGCCTTTTAATGAAGATCACTCAAATCGTCATGGTGATAGGTACGTACGGTTTGTCCAGCATGTCCTAGGTGGGTCTATAAATATATATTTTTTAAAAATAATAAAAAACAGTGGCCGGCCCTGGGGATTGGGGTCAAAAAAATATAATTAGGAGACAGGCCCTGGGGGATGGGGTCATCAGGGCCAATAAATTAGAATAAGAAGGGGAACCACACAGCCCCCCTTCTTAAAAAATTAAAATAAATAAAAGACTGGCATCGTGCCGGAGGCCACGCCCCCTCCTTACAGCACTCTGCAAACGCGCCCCCAGGTGAGTTGTAAGTTGGGAAATTAATTCCTCTTCAATACTGAGGGTCCCTGAGGGCCAACTAGCCCAACAGGCATCTCCAGTATGCGCCAGGGAGCTGCGCTGCAGACAGGTGTTCTGAGGCCAAGCCCCTTTTTACACCTCTCTGCAACGCAGCTCTGTGGCGCTTACTGGAGGTACCTAGTGGTCTAGTTTGACCCTAGGGACCCTTAGGATCCAAGGGGACTTAATCTCTCAACTTAGAACAGCCACAGGGCGCGTTTACACAGTGGTGAAGGGAGGGGACGGGGCCTGAGTTGACGTGTGCAAACAGGAACTATGGCACGTTTTAAATTGGGGATATAATTTCCCTTCAATACTGAGGGCCCCTGGGGGCTAACTAGCCCACCAAGTGCTTCCAGTAAGTGCCACTGAGCTGCATTGCAGAGAGGTGGTCCAGGCTGTGCCACTTTTTACACCTCTCTGCAACGCAGCTCTGTGGCACTTACTGGAGGTACCTAGTGGGCTAGTTGGACCCTAGGGACCCTCAGGATTCAAATGAACTTAATCTCCCAACTAAAAACGGACACAGGGCGTGTTTACACAGTGGTGAAGGGAGGGGACGGGGCCTGAGTTAACGTGTGCAAAAACGCCCTGTGGCCTGTTTTAAGAGCTAGTTTTAATCCCCCTGCCCTATTATATACTAGGGGTTTACAGAGGAGGTCATGCTAATCACAGGGGGACCCCAACGCATAATGTTCCCTAGTGTATGTAGGTGTTTTCACTGTTTTCTGAGTGTCTTTTAACATAGCACTGGCTCTAGGACTGGTTAGTCAGACTCAGTTACCACCAGTATCCGTCTGAAAAAGTTGAGGGTACAGGATTATTTTGCAACAAGGATTCTTTCTGCTCTTCTTTTTGTTCTTTCTGCACGTTATCCTTCTTCCTGCACTTTTCTTCGTCTTTGAGGACTTCTGTTGCTTCTTTCTGCACTTCTTTTTTTTCTTTCTGTGCATTTTTTCTTCTTTCTTCACATGTCCTATCTCTGTAGGCATAGTTAGAAATTAGCATTTAAAAAACCTTTGAAATTCACAGAAAAAACCATAGGTTTGAGGCACGTTATAGTTAGGAATTAGCATTTAAAAAACCTCAGAAATTCACTGAAAAAAACATAGGTTTCAGGGGTGTTATAGTTAGCTGGACATTTCTCTCGTAAAAAAAAACATTGAAATTCCCCCGTTATAGTTAGTTCAGCTAACTATAACTCGCGCACCCGCAATCCACTGCTGATGACGTCACATATTACATCACTCATGACATGGTCAGTGACATCACTGATGACATCTCAAATGACATCACTGATGACATCACTGATGACGTCATCCAGTGAATGTGTGATTTTCTTAAAATTTTCAATATCTTTTATATATATAGGGAAAGGCCTGTTAAAGAATGAGTGGGTGCACAAGTGTGTAAAGGGATGATTTTCTGTGTTGCGTAACTGACTCGATAAGTGAGTCGTTTAAGTGCATCTTACTTCAGACTAGTGACTAAACTGTATAAATGTTTGTATGTGTCTGTGTGTTGGTGTATAAGTGGCGGCACGGTTTTGTGAATAGCTATATAAGTGTCTATATGAGTTATTGATTGCTTGTCTCAGTATCTGAATGAGTTCCTGAGTGTTTGTGTGGGTAAGGTGTGTGTGACTCTGTGCATAGAGGAGTGAGTGGATGTATGGCTGTGTTATGGGTTGAATGTATATCTCAGTGGTACATTTGTGACTAACTACATATGTGAAAAGCATTATATATGTGTGTAAGAGTATATAAGTGGCTAGATGTGAGAATGTGTGATTGTGACAGTGACTGTATGGATGAGTGTGTGCTTTTGTCAATGATTCTAATAGAGCATAAAAATGTGATACTATTTTTGTGAGCAAGGGAACTTGAGTGTGTATAACTGCATAGGTGAGTAAATGGCAGTGTGATTATTTGTATGAATGACTAGGTGTGAGAGTACCTCTATGGATGATTGGTAGTGTGTGAGTGTCTATATAGGTGTGTGTATAAATTCATACGATACTTTATGGAGTGACTGTAACTATGAGTGACTTTACAGGTGAGTGTGTGGAGGTGTATGAAGACCTAAAAGTTAATATGTGGGTATGCAGTTATTGGTATTGCATTATTTATGGATATGAGAATGGAACTCTGTAATTTTGAGTTGGTATATCAAATGTTTTATAAAGGTGTGAGAAGATGTGGTAATTTATCACATTGATGACGTCATCAGTGATGTCATCAGTGATGTAATTTGAGATGTCATCAGTGATGTCATGAGTGATGTCACTGACCATGTCATGAGTGATGTAATATGTGACGTCATCAGCAGTGGATTGCGGGTGTGCGAGTTATAGTTAGCTGAACTAACTATAACGGGGGAATTTCAATGGTTTTTTACGAGAGAAATGTCCAGCTAACTATAACGTGTGTGAAACCTATGGTTTTTTCAGTGAATTTGCAAGGTTTTTTAAATGCTAATTCCTAACTATAACGTGTGTGAAACCTATGGTTTTTTCAGTGAATTTGCAAGGTTTTTTAAATGCTAATTCCTAAATATAACGTGTGTGAAACCTATGGTTTTTTCTGTGAATTTGCATGGTTTTTTATATTCTAATTCCTAACTATAATGTGTGTGAAACCTATGGTTTTTTTCATTGAATTTGCTTGGTATTTTACATCATTTTTTTCTTTTTCTTTTTTCCTTTAAACACTATGCTACCTATGTATATATTCATGGATTTAATGCATTCTTCAATATAGAAAGATTCACCTTTTTTAAATAAATGGTTAGATATAGTTGTATAACATAGTTAATATCTTCAACAAACCTTTATCTTTTTTTAATTTTTTTTTTTTAATTTTTTTACCGTGCGCGTACGGTAAGCTTACCGTAAGCGCACGCTTCGCTTTATGTACGTTGAGCGTACGTAATATTTATACTCCGTGTGCGCATGCTTACGCAATTTGCGGACGCGTCCGTACTTCCTATGCGATGCGTAAGCGCATGCTTCATACGCGCACGCGCACGTTACGCGGAAGTGTACGTGCGCGTGTCTTTCGTACGCGCATGCGTACTTTTACCGTACGTGCTCGGTAAGCTTAACGTGTGCGTACGGTTGGTCATGTGATCAAGAAACAACACTTTTGATTGGTTTAAACTACTTTCAGTTCCAGAATCTTCCTACACCACACCCATTCCCCTCATTACTTCTTGTGATTCCCTAGGAGAAGGAGCTGAATTGTCTTTGGGAAACAATGGCAGAGCAGCAGTCCTCTTCTGAGAGTGAGCAGGGCAGCAGCATCATCCGACAGAGAAGGAGGAAACAAAATAATTCTTTTGTTTGGGAGTATTTCACTTTTCCAGAGGGGCAGAAAAAGGTAAATGCTCCATTAGTCACCTGCTCACTTTGTGAGCGTGTGTTATCTAGAGGTAATTCAAGGAAGAAGTATTCCTTTGGTAATCACACTATGGTGAGACACATTAGGGATGTACATCCCAGGACTTTTGCTCGACATACTGAAGCAAACCCTTCAGTAAGTCACCCGAGCACACATATACATGTTAATGTAAAATCACAGTCCTTCCCACATTTTTTCAAATGGAATCACACATTTCTATTGGTTGCAACTTTCAAGCCCTTTCCAAATCATCCCTTCCCCCAACAGGACTTCTGCCTGCTACCATAGCAACAGGTCATGGAACACTGGTGTGAGCAGAGAGGTCAGAAGTTCAGCACACAATGTTTCAAATCCAAAGAGCAAGAGTGCTTGACTTTTCAAAGCTAATAGCAAATCCAAAGTAATGTTCAGTGGGAACACATTTTTCTGTACCAATCCAAAACATGCTTTTAAAAATCTAAACATACAGCCTAGTTTTAACTGTAAAATGGTTTGAATCAGCCAATCAGTTATTTTCTTTAAAAAGTATGTTAGCCTCCATTTTACATCTATCTTCCATTGCATATTGCCATTCTACTGAAAGACACCTCCTGAGTGCATCCAGATCTCCTTGAAAGATGTTCACAGTGTGGATTGTAGGTCACAGCTATGTCTTCTGGAGTGAAAAGTATGCAGAAAAAAGAGGTATGGTGAGAGACCTTGCTTTGCCAAATGTAGACATTAAATGGATTGGTCAGAGAGGGTTAAAGTGGCACCAATTAATGCCTTTGGTGAAATCTTTTCTACACCTCCAACAGCCTAACCTTATTATTGTGCACTGTGGTGGAAATGACCTAGGCACTTTAACTGGGGTAGGTCTGGAAATGCTTGTTAAGGACACCTTTGTGCAATTAATGTCGCTTTTTCCTCAATCTGCCTTTGTATATTCTAAAATATGCCAAAGGCAAAAGTGGAACTGGTCCAACCAATTTTGTCCACAGATTGACAAAGCAAGAAAGCACGTCAACAAATCTATTTCTGCTTTCCTCAGAGACTATGGTATGGGTTCTATATACCACAACAACTTGCGTTACAACATGCAAGGCATTTATAGAGGAGACGGCGTACATTTCACTGATGAAGGCAACAGAGTCTTCCTCTTGAACTTTAGACTCTGCATCAGTACTTACTTGTAGGTACCACAAAAAAACACTTCATAAACACAACGGCTCTTTTTAGAGCCCCCTAATATCTAAACACTTAAATTTGATTTTTACTTCTATTTTTTTATTGTTTTTTTTCTGCCGTGCGCGTACGGTAAGCTTACCGTACGCGCACCCCGCGATTTTTAAAAAAAAAATTAAAATGTATTTTTCATACTTTTGGGACCTTCTTGGACCTCCTGACAAACGCTAGGGGGTCTGCAACTCTCTTCGTTGCCCCTTTTTCACGTTCTCCACCTTTGTTTATCAGTGTGAGACACACAAAATGGCGGCCGACACTTTCTGATTTCGACCGATTCGAATGTTTACAGTCATGTAACCACCAATCAGAATTAAGCTCGCGCACGGCAGCGTGCGCGTACGGTAAGCTTACCGTACGCGCTCGGAGCGCGCCTATAGATATATATATTGATTTAAATGCTATTTTCTCAGGAAATACTGACCAGATTTACATCAGACCTGCAAAAGGCACATCCCTGACCTGAGGACTACCTCTCTGCCAAATTTCAAATAATTCTGTTCAGCCGTTCGGGCTGTAGCTTGGACTAAAGGTCCTATGGAAAAATGCATAGGGAAAACACGTTTTGGGACCCCCCCTTTTTCTCGGCCCCCGCTTGACGAATCCCCCCGAGACTTTCAGAGTAGGAGTGGAGCGGAGCGCCTTACCTATTTTGAAAATTTCGCGAGGATTCGTCAATCGGCGCCAAAGTTATTCAAAATAGAATGTTGCGGATTTCCTATGGAAACACGGTCCTAACTAGTAGATACTTATATATATATATATATATATATATATATTTTATCTACTGGCGGTCGCCAGTAGATAGTTATAGTTACAACCTAGTTTCCATAGGAAATCTCAAAATTATATTTTGAATAACTTTGGCGCCGGTTGACGAATCCTCGCGAAATTTTCAAAACTAATGGGGCGCTCCGTTCAGCTCCTACCCTGAAAGTCTCGGGGTGATTCGTCAAGCGGGGGCCGAGAAAAAGGGGGGGTCCCAAAATGCGTTTTCCCCATGCATTTTTCCATAGGACCTTTAGTCGCAGCTACAACCCGAACGGCTGAACAGAATTACGTGAAATTTGGCAGAGAGGTAGCCATAAGGTCAAGGAAGTGCCTTTTGCAGGTCTGGTGTAAATCTGTTCAGTATTTCCTGAGAAAATAGCATTTAAAAGCATATAAATATCTATACGCGCGCACCGTGCGCGCACTGTGCGCGCACCCTGCCGTGCGCGAGCGCAATTCTGATTGGTTGTTGGATGTCGGTAAACATTCGAATCGGTCGAAACCAGGAAGTGCCGGCCGCCATTTTGTCTCTCGCAGTCTGAGGGGGTGAAAAAAAAAGGTGGAGAACGTGAAAAGGGGGCAGAGTGGACAGTTCCTGACCCCCTAGCCTTGGTCAGGGGGTCACAGAAGGACCCCCAAGGGCGAAAAAAACAATTTTTATTTTTTTTAAAAATCGCGTGGTGCGCGCACGGCGCACCGTGGGTGCTCGGTGCGCAAAGCGCACCGAGCGCCCACAGCGCACGCACGGTGAAAAACCTGAAAAAAAATAAAATTCATAAATACATAACTTAGCATTTTAAAAAACGTACAAATTCACTGAAAAAACCATAGGTTTCACACACCTTATAGTTACGAATTAGCATTTAAAAAACCTTGCAGATTCACTTAAAAAACCATAGGTTTCACACATGTTATAGTTAGCTGGACATTTCACTCGTAAAAAACCAATGAAATTCCCCCGTTATAGTTAGTGCAGGCAACTATAACTCACGCGACCGCAATCCTCTGCTGATGACGTCAGATATTACATCACTGATGACATATGTGTCTTTATGAAAAATAAATATTTGTAATATATGTATACCTAAAGATTAATGGAAGAAGACATGGGTAAATAAGTGTCTAAATACAGTGATGTAATATCTGACGTCATCAGCAGAGGATTGCGGTCGCGTGAGTTATAGTTGCCTGCACTAACTATAACGGGGGAATTTCATTGGTTTTTTACGAGTGAAACTATAACATGTGTGAAACCTATGGTTTTTTAAGTGAATTTGCAAGGTTTTTTAAATGATAAATCGTAACTATAACGTGTGTGAAACCTATGGTTTTTTCAGTGAATATATATATATATATATTCACTGAAAAAACCATAGGTTTCACACATGTTATAGTTAGCTGGACATTTTACTGATAAAAAACCAATGAAATTCCCCCGTTATAGTTACTGCAGGCAACTATAACTCACGCGACCGCAATCCTCTGCTGATGCTAATACTGTATTTAGACACTTATTTGCCCATGTCTTCTTCCATTAAATTTTAGCTTTACATATATTACAAATATTTTTTTTTCATAAAGACACATATGTCATCAGCAGAAGATTGCGGTCGCGTGAGTTATAGTTGCCTGCAGTAACTATAACGGGGGAATTTCATTGGTTTTTTATCAGTAAAATGTCCAGCTAACTATAACATGTGTGAAACCTATGGTTTTTTCAGTGAATTTGCAAGGTTTTTTAAATGCTAAGTTACTTTACGCCATTCGTGGCGTGCGCGCTCAGTTAACGCAGTTCGTTCCGTGCGCGCACGGTGCGCTTCGCGCACCGTGCGCGCACAGTGAGCACGCGGTGCGCTTCGCGCACCGCGCGCCCACTTTACGCAGTTAGTGCCGTGCACGCCACATTAAGCGGGATGGGCCATGTGGGGCTTCGCGCACCGTGCGCACATGGGGGACATATTTTGCGCATCTTTGTGAAATGTATTCTTCGGGCACCATTTGCACACGGGGTGGGGAGAATGTGGATAGTTTTTTTTTTTTTTTAATTTTTTACCGTGCGCGTACGGTAAGCGTAATCGGCGATTTTCCGAAAAAAAAAATTTATTTTTTTTTTGGGCTTGGGGGTGGTTTGGGGACCCCTGTATCAATGCTGGGTGGTTAGTATCTCATGAAACTGCCTCTTTACATATATTTGGGGTACGTTTTTGCTGCCCAACTCAGGAAGCGAGAGAGAAAATGGCGGCCGCCGCTTCCTGGTTTCGACCGACTCGAATGTTTACTAAGATCTAAGAGCCAATCAGAATCGCGCTCGCGCACGCCACCGTACGCGTACGGTAAGCTTACGGTAAGCGCACGGTAAGCGCACCGTAAGCTGCCACAGATATATATATTGATTTAAAGGCTATTATCTCAGAATCTACTGAACAGATTTACACCAAACCTGCAAAAGGCACTTCCTTGACCTGGGGACTACCTCTCTGCCAAATTTCATTAAATTCTGTTCAGCCGTTCGGGCTGTAGCCCTGTCTAAAGGTCCTATGGAAAAATGCATGGGAAAAACGCGTTTTGGGACCCCCCTTTTATCTCAGCCCCCGCTTGACGAATCCCCCCGAGACTTTCAGGGTAGGAGCGGAGCGCAGCGCCCCACCTATTTTGAAAAATTCGCGAGGATTCGTCGACCGGCGCCAAAGTTATTCAAAATAGAATGTTGCGGATTTCCTATGGAAACGTGGTCCTAACTATAACTACCTACTGGCGACCGCCAGTAGGTAATATATATATATATATATATTTTTTTTTTTTACCTACTGGCAGTCGCCAGTAGTTAGTTATAGTTAGGACCTATTTTCCATAGGAAATCCGCAACATTCTATTCCCAATAAGTCTGGCGCCGGTTGATAAATCTTCGTGAAATTTTCCAAACGTTTGGCCAGCTCCGCTCCGCTCCTATCCTGAAAGTTTCGTGGGGATTCATCAAGCGGGGGCTGAGAAAAAAGGGGGGTCCCAAAACACGTTTTCCCCATGCAACTTCCCATAGGACCTGTTGACGCAGCTACAGCCCGAACTGCTGAACGGAATTACACCAAATTTGGCAAAGAGGTAGTCCTCAGTTCAGACTCGTGCCTTTTGCATAAATGGTGTAAATCCGTTCAGTAGTTCCTGAGAAAATTAGATTAAAAAACATAGATATATCTATGGCCTCGGAGGATCCGCGCACCTTAAGCGCACCCTAAGCGCACCCTCCCCGAACCGAGCGCGCACCCTCCCGATCACGCGCTGAATGCTATTTGGCTGTCAAGTGTCATTTTGTGCCTCGGTAGAAGTGAGGCTGAAGAAGTAAGGGGAATAAGTGTTTAAAACATATAAAGGGGGCAGGGTAAAAATACTCTGACCCTCTAGTGTTGCTTAGGGGGTCCCAGAAGGACCCCCTGGGGCCCCCCCTTTTATTTTTTTTGCTATGCGAAATGCGCGCAGGGTGCGTGGTTCTTAGCGCGTTGGGTGCACGGATCCCAAAAAAATGGAAATAAAAAATAAAAAATTAAGTTTTGAAAATAAAGTTTAAAAAATATACAACTATATTTTAAAAGACTAACAATTTTTTTTTAAACGGCGTAATGCGCGCAGGGTGCGCGGTTCCTAGCGCGTTTGGAGCGCGGATCCCAAAAAATTGGAAAAAATAAATAAATAAAGTTTTGAAAATATAGTTTAAAAAATATTTTAAAAAATATAAAACTATATTTTAAAACATTAACAATTTTTTTGGGGAAAAACAATAAAAACATATTTTTTAATTTTTAAAAGAATTAATTGAAAAAATAAGTTTAAAAAAAGGTGATAAAAAGTATTTTAAAAAAACATAATTAAAGGAATTGACACACTGAAATTGAAAAATTTAGAAATTCAATGAAAATCATTAAACATCATAGCTTTAGAGATAAATTATAGATAGGAATTAGCATTTAAAAAATCTTTGAAATTCACTGAAAAAACCATAGGTTTCATGCACATTATAGTTAGGAATTGGCATTTAAAAAACCTTAGAAATTCACTGAAAAAACCATACGTTTCAGGGGTGTTAAAGTTAGCTGGACATTTCCCTCGTACAAAACCCTAGAAATTCCCCCGTTATAGTTAGTTCAACTAACTATAACTTGCGCGCCCCCGCAATGCACTGCTGATGAGGTCACATATTACATAATTTGTGGTGCAAACAGAGCATGGTGCAAACAGAGCATGAATTTAACAATCACTTGGTTGTTTTGTTGTTTTGTAATATTTCTGTACAGTATGTTCATGGCATATGAATCCTGTAGTTCGGAACTACTAGTCTGTCTTCACTATCACTTGTTTGTAGTTTGTAAAATGTCACGTGTTAACATGGCAATTTAAAGAATGGCAGTGTTTTATGGTCTTGTTATTAGTGACCAAGACTGCGACGCAGTCAAAACGCATCTCGTAGCGGCCGACAATAAAATCTGTGGAACCGCACACGGCTTCGTCATTCTTTTTGAAAGTAAAAATTAATATATATGTGTATATATATATGTATATATAAGGGAAGCTCTTGGGGATTGAATTTATTCAAAATCAAGAACTGTTACTGACCTCCAGTCCGAGGGTGCTACCCGAAGTCAATTACGTTGGGACTCCACTGTGTGTTCAAGAATGCTGTTTACTGAAAGGCCTTTTCTCTTCGTGTGTGGCAAATCCATACTATGGAGGTCTGAACTATCGCGCTTTTACCAAGTCGTCGAAAAAAACATTGTGCCTTTAAGATTATAATGGTGCCGAGATATCCAGTCAGTGGGAGTGACTATAAGAACATTTAAATGGGCCCCAGGTGTGACGATTTGAAGTGAAGCTGGCACTGAGGAAAGCGGACAACGCTGAAACGCGTCTGCCGAGACGCTTCACAATATCTGGGACTGAGCGGAATGAATAAACGCTTTGAGCACTAACCCTTGCTGTGTCGGACTCCTTTTTACTCAGAAGGGGTATTGATATATATATATATATATATATATATCAAACCCCAAAGTTTGTCTGAAAAGAGGGAGCCTACGCAAGTGAGTAAATCTTGCCTCCGATTTATTAAGGAAAACCAACTTGGCGCTTCAGCCACATTAAGAGTTTTGCCTGACACGTTTCGTTGACACTTCTTCAAAGCCTCTAGGCTCCAACAGCATTCTGTCACACATATATATATATATATATATAATCCTCAGAGAAGGGTCATTTCAAGACCGAGACCATTGTCAGTTGGTGCATGACGCCGGTAATCTCAAAACCGGCTAATCTATAATCCACGTAAATTCCAAGTAAACGCACACTCAGAGTTCAGATTGCAAAACTGATAGCTATTTTAATGCTCGTTATGCGTTTTGACCGTAGTCTTGATCAACTTTAGCAAACTTGACGAAGGCCGCCAGGCCGAAAAACGTTGTTTTTTGCACATTAAAACTACTTGTGGATAGAAACTGTGTGCTGCTTCATTTTCGAGTGCATGAGGATTGTTGGAGATATATATATATGTTACCACGGTGTAGTCCCAAGGTCGACGCTGGCGCTCTCCTCTAAGGCGGTGCGTCCTTTCCGGCAGGGACAAGCCGGTTTCAATTTTACATCAAGTATAATTCCGCCGCCTCCCAACAGCCAAAATTATTGTTTAAGGACGCACTCACTCGTGTGTTTTAAGTTCAAGGCGGCTTTGTTACAAAAACGCTGCCATACCCAACGTGTTTCACCTCTGGCTGAGAAGTGTCTATGCAGTAATTATTTCCTCTTCAATGGCGATCTATTCTATCAGATCTGTGGTACTGCAATGGGACCTGCTTCGCCACCAGCTATGCTAATTTGCATATGGGGTGGTGGGAGGAGCAGGTGGTCCAGACACAGTACCAGGAGGAATGGCAAGAACACATTATGCACTGGAGTCGGTTTATCGATGATTTTAGTGTGGAAAGGCACTGAAGATGAGGTAAAAAGCTTCATCAGTAAACTACAAAATAATTACTTGAATCTAATTTTCACCAGTGAAGTAAGTAAAACAGAAGTTAACTTCCTAGACTTAACTGTGTACATCAACAATGGAAGAGTAGAAACTAAGCTGTTTAGAAAACTCACTTCGGGTAACACACTATTGCATGCAAAAAGCTTTCATTGAAATAAATCTTAAACGAAGCATACCCTACGGAGAGTGTCTTTGTGCAAAGCGCAATTGTAGTGATGAGGCAGAAACTAAAAAAGAGCTAAACACCCTCAAACGAAGATTCAGAAGTAGGGGGTACCCCCACAAATGGGTAGAGACAGCAATTAAAAGAGTGTCAAAAAAGAAAAGAGGAAATACTGTTTAATAAAGAGACAAAAACAGTAAAATAGACAACAAATCAATGTAGGTTTATAACAACGTTCAGCAAACAGCAAGATACAGTAAGGGGCATTCTGAACAAAAACTGGCATATAATCAAAAATGATCCCATCCTTGGTAAAGTAGTCCCCCGTAGACCACAAATAACATATAGGAGAGCTAGGTCATTCAAGCAGGCTTTAGTGAGTAATATTCTGAAAAAACCACAACCAAAGAGTACTTGGCTGAGATGCAGTAAATGCAAGGCCTGTACTCATGGAGCCAACATGGAGAAATATAAAACAGGACTTACCAGGAATATGAGGAAGATCAAAGGCAAATATACCTGTAAGACGAGTTTTGCGGTCTACGTCCTGCAATGCCCGTGTGGCTTGTGATACGTAGGCAGCACTATATTGGAAGTCCATAAGAGAGTCCTAAAGTATCTGAGGGCTATTAATAATGGGGACTGAACATATCCGGTAGCCCGTCAATTTGAAAAATTTCATAATAAAGACTCCAAAGGGTTGACCTATTTTGTGATTGATGCCGTTGACAATGAATTAAGAAACAGTACAGAATAATTTTAAAGATTTTTCTAGAAGTTTTACAGACAAAATTGGTAAAGATTTAATAAGGAAGAGTTCCATAGACAGTGTCATGTCGTATGAACACATGCCCACTGGGGCTTAATGAAAGAAACATTATATGAAAAAGAAAAGACATAATAGCGGGGTGTTAATTGTATATAAATGAATTATATTAGTAATTATGTATAAATATTGGTATCTTGTGAGCCCCCTTGGGCAAATTCCCATACTAGTAAATTGCAATAGTGAGATGTCAATATAAAAATAAGTTAATGTAAAATCGGCGCTGCTTAATTAATTTGTGGTGCAAACAGAGCATGAATTTAACAATCACTTGGTTGTTTTGTAATGTTTCTGTACAGTATGTTCATGGCATATGAAACCTGTAGTTCGGAACTACTAGTCTGTCTTCACTATCACTTGTTTGTAGTTTGCAAAATGTCACATGTTAACACGGCAATTTAAAAAATGGCAGCGTTCTATGGTCTTGTTATCAGTGACCAAGACTGCGACGCAGTCAAAACGCGTCTGGTAGCGGCCGACAACAGAATGTTCCGTGGCATATATGTGTGTGTATATATATATATATATATTCAGTGAAAAAACCATAGGTTTCACACATGTTATAGTTAGCTGGACATTTTACTCGTAAAAAACCAATGAAATTGCCCCGTTATAGTTAGTTCAGCTAACTATAACTCGCACGCGCCCGCAATGCACTGCTGATGACGTCACATATTACATCACTCATGACATGGTCAGTGACATCACTCATGACATCACTGATGACATCTCAAATGACATCACTGATGACATCATCCAGTGAATGTGTGTTTTTCTGAAAATTAAATATGTTTTATATATGTATATCTCAAGGTTGATGGAAGAATAAATGGGTATATAAGTGTCTAAATGGATGATTTGTTTTTTAAAAATTGATTGTGTAACTGACTGATTAAGTGTATCATAGTGAATACATGGCTTAGTGAGTAATGTTTAAATATGTAAATATCTGTATCAGTCTCTCACTTGTATAAGTGGCTGCATGGGTTGGTGAGTAGCTACATGGGTGTCTATATAGGTTATTAGTTGGTTTTTTGAGTGTCAGTCTGAGTATCTGCATGGTTCGGTGGGGGGTATTATGTAGTGCATAGGAACATGAATGAGTCACTCACTGTTTGTATGTGTTGAAGACAGCATGTGTGCAGGACTATATGGGTGGATGAGTGTGTGTATGGCTGTGTTAGTGAGTGAATGACTGTCTCAATAGTGACTTTATGAGTAACTACATATGTTTTAAACTAGTATATGTGACTATTGGTGTATATAAGTGAGTATATGTGAGAGTGAGAGATTGAAAGAGTTCCTGTATGAATAAGTATGTGTTTCTATAAGTGATTGATTAAATGACTAAGTATGTTTAAGTTTCTGTAGAAGTAAGTGTGGTGGTGTGTGTATAACTGTGTATGCAAGTAAATGTATGTTTGATTCTTTATTAGCATGAGTGACTATGTGTGTGAGTAACTCTATGGATGAGTGGCATTGTGTAACAGGATGTATAGGTGTATGAGTACATATGATGAGTGAGTACATGTATGAGTGACTGTATAGGACTGTTGGTGAATGAGTGGATGTGTATGTGGATCTTAGAATTACTGAAGAGGTTGTTGTAACTGGTATTGGTATGTCCATTGTTTTAAAAATTTTAGTCTCTATTATTCAATGTGTGTATCAAAGGTTATATTAGGGTGAGAGGAGGTCTGCCACTCTATCACAAGGATGATGTCATCAGTGATGTCATTTGAGATGTCATCAGTGATGTCATGAGTGATGTCACTGACCATGTCATGAGTGATGTAATATGTGACGTCATCAGCAGTGCATTGCGGGCGCGTGCGAGTTATAGTTAGCTGAACTAACTATAACGGGGCAATTTCATTGGTTTTTTACGAGTAAAATGTCCAGCTAACTATAACATGTGTGAAACCTATGGTTTTTTCACTGAATTTCTAAGGTTTTTTAAATGCTAATTCCTAACTATAACGTGTGTGAAACCCATGGTTTTTTCAGTGAATTTGCAAGGTTTTTTAAATGCTAATTCCTAACTATAACGTGTGTGAAACCTATGGTTTTTTCAGTGAATTTGCAAGGTTTTTTAAATGCTAATCCCTAAATATTTCGTTTTTGAAACCTATGTTTTTTTCTGAGAATTTGTATGGTTTTTTATATGCTAAGTTATGTATTTTTAATTAAAGATATTTTTTTTTATTTAAATAAAATTACTTTATATTCATTTATATATTATCTGTATTTTTTATAAATTATTTTTTTAAATAATTCAATTTGGATATTTTTTTTTTATAATTTTTTAAATTATTTAATGTCCTCTTTTTTTTTTTTATTTATAATTTCTTGGGGTGCGCGCTCTGAGCGCGCACCTAGTACTATTTCGTATGTTTTTTATGAATTCCGGCGTACGTTATTTACGTACGCAAATATACTTGTTGGTGCGCGCTGGGAGCGCGCACCCAGTACGTATGCGTACGTACGTACGCACGCATGCGTCCTACGCCCTCGACGCGGTTTACTTCCGCATACGCTAAAATTACGCGCAATAACGGTCGCGTATACGCGTGTTAAACGTATGCGCGCTAGGTGCGCGTATATGACGTATGCACCTGCGCGTTTACGCGTTCGTGCATACGTCATCACGGGGTGCGCGCTCGGAGCTTGCTCAGTGCGCGCACCTCGGGTTTATACATAAGAAAACAACATTTCTTATTGGTTATCATTACTTTCAGTTTCTAATTGTTTCAATACCACACCCAATCCCCTCATGGCAAGTCATGTGATCAAGAATCATCACTTTTGATTGGTTTGAAGTACTTTCTGTTCCAGATTCTTCCCAAACCACACCTACTCCCCTCATTATTAGTTCTGATTCCTTTGGAGAAGGAGCTATTCTGTTGTTGAGAGACAATGGCTGAACAGCAACCTACTTCAGACAGTGACCAGGACACTCTTGAGAGGCAGAGGAACAGGAAGCAGAAAGACAGCTTTATATGGCAGTTTTTCACTTTTCCAGAGAATGAGAAAAAGGTAAATGCACCAAAAGTTACATGTGTACTTTGTAACAAAGTCTTATCTCGTGGGAATCCTAACAAGAAATATTCTTTTAGCATTCACACTATGTTAAGACATGTTGACAAAATGCACCCAGTATCTTTTCGTCGAGCTTCTGAAGAAAACTCTCCACCTGCTCAGCCGACGACATCAGCAGCAGCTCAGCCGAGCACATCTTCGGCAGCTCAGGGGAGCACTTCAGCTGCGATGGTGCCTTCACCTGTTTCTTTACCTCTTGTTGGTCCACCTTGTTTGGCGAGGTTGTCTACACGGTGCACTGATTGCGGTTCACTTATTTCTGTGGGGGAGACCAGTCTTGATCTCCTTCAGAGAAAATTTGATGCGCATTCATGCACTAGGCCATAGATTTTTTTTCATTTTTTGCGTTTTTCTCTTCCTGTTTCCCTCCATTAACTCAAGGGCTCTTTTAAGAGCCACTTATAAACTTAACCCAAAAAATTTTTTTTTTTTAATTTTTTTTGGAAATTTTTTTGAGGTGCGCGCACCCTGCGCGCACCCAAGGTTTTTTTAATTTTTTTTTTTTTTTTTTTTTTTTTTTGAGAGACTCCCCCTTTTTCCTACTAATGCAACTGTGAAATCACCAGAGGAAAACGCAACAAATCTCTTCCTGTAATTCCTATTTGCACACAGAGTCATGTTTTCACATTAGTCACAAAACGAAAAATCTTTGCCAATTTGAATGCACACTTACTGCTCTTTTTTGTTGGCAAGTGAAAATTACTTTTACAGACTGACACATTATGAATCCACTTTTCAGATTTTTTTAAATGCACATGTCCAGACTGCATTTTCAGACCACAAACCATGTGTATGCTGGGTGACTGCCTACACTCCAGCAAGGGCAACCAGCCTTAGTGATGCTGAATGTATTTGCATTACAGACTGAAACCTCAAAACCCCACAGCACATTATCAGAGCCAGGACCTTTGTTCTCTACACCTCTCTCCACTCAGCAGAACCAGATAATGGCAATCTTTCCCTCTATTTTTCCACACATATAGATGTTAATTTCAAATCACACTGCTTCCCCCTTTTTTTCAAATGTAATCACACATTTCTATTGCTTGAAAACCAACCCTTTTCCAAATGTACCCTTCCCCCAACTTGACTTCTGCCTAGTACCCTTCCCCCAACTTGACTTCTGCCTGCTACCATAGCAACAGCTCATGGAACACTGCTGTGTGGAGTTAGGTCAGAAGTTCGCCACACAATGTTTCAATTCCACAGAGCAAGAGTGCTTGACTTTTCAAACCTTACAGCAAATCCATAGTACTGTTCTTTGGTAACACATTTTTCTGAACCAATACAAAACATGCTTCTATTAATTTACACATACAGCCTAGTTTTTAGTGTAGAATGGTATGAAACAGCCAATCAGTTCTTTTTTTTTTATAAAAAATATGTATGCCTCCATTTCCAAACTGTCTTTCATTTCTTTTTACCATTCTACTGAATTACACCTCCTGAGTGCATCCAGATCTCCTTTGAAGATGTTCACAGTGTGGATTGTAGGACACAGCTATGTCTTCTGGAGTGAAAAATTTGCAGAGAAAAGAGGTATGGTGAGAGACCTTGCTTTGCCAAATGTAGACATCAAGTGGATTGGTCAGAGAGGGTTAAAGTGGCACCAATTAATGCCTTTGGTGAAAACCTTTCTACATCTCCCACAGCCTAACCTTATTATTGTGCACTGTGGTGGTAATGATCTAGGCACTTTAACTGGGGTAGGTTTGGAAATGCTTATTAAGGACACCTTTGTGCAATTAATGTCGCTTTTTCCTCAATCTGCCTTTGTATATTCTAACATATGCCAAAGGCAAAAGTGGAACTGGTCCAACCAATTTTGTCCGCAGATTGACAAAGCAAGGAAGCACGTCAACAAATCTGTTTCTGCTTTCCTCCGTGACTATGGTATGGGTTCCATTTACCACAACAACTTGCGTTACGACATGCAAGACATTTATAGAGGAGATGGTGTGCACTTCAATGATGAAGGGAACAGAGTCTTCCTCTTGAACCTCAGACTCTGCGTTGGTACTTACTTGTAGGTACCGAAAAACAAACAATAAACACAAGGGCTCTTTTTAGAGCCACCTTATATCTAAACACTTAAATGCAATTTTTTTTAAATTTCTTTTATTATTTTTTTTTCCGGGTGCGCGCAGGGTGCGCGCACTCGGCGATATTTTTTTTCAAAATATTATTCTTTTTTTTTGCCCTACAAGGTCCTACTTTGACCCCCTTACAATGCCTACTGGGTCTATTTCTACCCACTCTGCCCCCTTTTCAAGTGCTCCCCCTTTGTTTATCACCCCCTCTTTATGCGATAGACAAAATGGCGGCCGCCGCTTCCTGACTTCCACCGATTCGAATGTTTACTAAGATCTAACAACCAATCAGAATTGCGCTCGCGCACGGCAAGGTGCGCGCACCCAGCGCGCACTCTGCGCGCATACAGATATATATATTGATTCAAAGGCTATTTTCTCAGAATCTACTGAACAGATTTACACCAAACCTACAAAAGGCACTTCCTTGACCTAGGGACTACCTCTCTGCCAAATTTTGAGTAATTCTGTTCAGCCGTTCGGGCTGTAGCTCGTTCTAAAGGTCCTATGGAAAAATGCATGGGAAAAACGCGTTTTGGGACCCCCCTTTTATCTCAGCCCCCGCTTGACGAATCCCCCCGAGACTTTCAGGGTAGGAGCGGAGCGTAGCGCCCCACCTATTTTGAAAAATTCGCGAGGATTCGTCGACCGGCGCCAAAGTTATTCAAAATAGAATGTTGAGGTTTTCCTATGGAAACGTGGTCCTAACTATAACTACCTACTGGCGACCGCCAGTAGGTAATATATAGATATATATATATATACACACACATATATTCTTATATACACACATATATATACACATATACACATATATATATACACATATAAACATATATACATATACACATATAAACATATATACATATACACATATATATACACATATAAACATATATACATATACACATATATGCCACGGAACATTCTGAAATTCACAAAGAACGGGAGGGACACAGCAGGGAATAGGGAAAGGATTTATTTTCACTAAAAAAAGCTTAAGGCATGACGCGTTTCGGAGCAATTTACTTTTTCAAATGCCAGCTTCAACAAAGGCACTCCCACCAGATCTGTGAGTGAGTTTTCATTTTCCTGAATAAGGAAGTTGTGGTGAATATTTTTCGGCGTGGCTCTGCCGAGAATTTTCGCACCGGGAGGAGAAGCACCATGGGTCCGGCAGTTTAAGCCTTGATGTGGAGTGTATATATATATATATATATAATCTACTCGCGGTCGCCAGTAGATAGTTATAGTTAGGACCGTGTTTCCATAGGAAATCCGCAACATTCTATTTGGAATAACTTTGGCGCCGATTGACGAATCCTCGCGAAATTCTCAAAATAGGTGGTGCGCTCCGTTCCGCTCCTTCCCTGAAAGTCTCGGGGGGATTTGTCAAGCGGGGGCTGAGAAAAAGGGGGGGTCCCAAAACGCGTTTTCCCCATGCATTTTTCCATAGGACCTTTAGTCCGAGCTACAGCCCGAACGGCTGAACAGAATTACTTGAAATTTGGCAGAGAGGTAGCCCTCAGGTCAGGGATGTGCCTTTTGAAGGTCTCGTGTAAATCTGTTCAGTATTTCCTGAGAAAATAGCATTTAAATCAATATATATATCTATAGGCGCGCTCCGAGCGCGTACCGTAAGCTTACCGTACGCGCACGCCGCCGTGCACGAGCGCGATTCTGATTGGTTGTTAGATCTCAGTAAACATTCGAATCGGTCAAAACCAGGAAGTGTCGGCCGCCATTTAGTCTCTCGCAGTCTGAGGGGGTGAAAAACAAAGGTGGAGAACGTGAAAAGGGGGCAGGGTGGACAGTTCCTGACCCCTTAGCCTTTGTCAGGGGGTCCCAGAAGGACCCCCAAGGGCAAAAATGAATTTTAATTTTTTTTCGAAAAAAATCGCCGCATGCGCGTAGCGTGCGCGCACGGCGTAAACGGAAAAATACCGCGAGAAAAATTCCACGAACTTCACGTAGCGATTACGCGTACTGTACGCGCACGGCAAAAAAAAATTTCAAAAAAGAAAGCTTAAAAAAAAAAAAAACAAATTTGTGAGGTAAGGTTGGCTCTTAAAAGAGCCGTTGGGTTAATAGAGGGATAGAGGCAAGAAAGAATGGGAATATTATGAGCGTCTACAAATGTGCTGGTCTATCTTATTGTTAGTAAGGGAAACACTGGTCTCCCCAAAAACAATAAGACCACAACACGTTGTACACCTCATTGAAACCCTCCGAAATCGAGGGTTAATGTCCAGAGGAGCAGAAGAAGGTGATGCTCCCACCTCAGAGGAAGGGCTCAGCTGAGCTGCCGATGATGTACTCGGCTGAGCTTCTGAGGTTGGGCTCCGGTGACTTACTGAAGAGTTTTCTTCAGTATGTCGAGCAAAGGTCCTGGGATGTTTATCCCTAAGGTGTCTCATCATAGAGTGATTTCCAAAGGAATACTTCTTCCTTGGATCTCCTCTAGATAAAACACGGTCACAAAGTGTGCAAGTGACCAATGGAGCATTGACCTTTTTCTGCCCCTCTAGAAAAGTAAAATACTCCCACACAAAAGAATCCTTTTGTTTCCTCCTTCTCTGTCTGATGATGGTGCTGCTAGGCTCACTCTCAGAAGAGGTCTGCTGCTCTGCCATTGTATCTCAATGTCAATTCAGCTCCTTCTCCTAGGGGATCTCAAGCAGTAATGAGGGGAATGGGTGTGGTGTGGGAAGTTTCTGGAACTGAAAGTAGTTTCAACCAATGAAAAGTGTTCTTTGTGGATCACATGACCTACCGTGCGCGCTCCGTAAGCTTACGGTACGCGCTCGTAAACAAGTACGCATGCGCAAACGTGACGCTTACGGAGCGCTTACGGAGCGCGTACGTAAGACGCACTCGCGCATTACACGCCCCTGCGTAACCGCGATGTTGCTTCCGCGCAACGCGCATGCGTGTATGCGTACGTCACGTACGTATCACGTAAGCGCACTGTACTTATGACGTACGGAGCGCGTAGCGTCAGCTTACCGTACGCGCACGGCAAAAAATGCATACAAAAAAAAAATACAAGTTTCAAGAGTTGTAGAAGATAATAACTGTGATGTACAACTGTATGTAAACATTAATTTTAAAAAAATTAAGCATTCCATAATGCAGGATATAGTACATATATTATTTTATACATAGGTTGGATATTATTTTTTACCAAAAATCTCAAAAAAAAAAATTGCATTTAAAAAACCGTACAAATTCACTGAAAAAACCATAGGTTTCACACACGTTATAGTTAGGAATTAGCATTTAAAAAACCTTGCAAATTCATTGAAAAAACCATAGGTTTCACACATGTTATAGTTAGCAGGACATTTCACTCGTGAAAAACCAATGAAATTCCCCCGTTATAGTTAGTGCAGGCAACTATAACTCACGCGACCGCAATCCTCTGCTGATGATGTCAAATATTACATCACTGATGACATATGTGTCTTTCTGAAAAAAAAATATTTGTAATATATGTATAGCTGAAAATTAATGGAAGAAGACATGGGTAAATAAGTGTCTAAATACAGTGATGTAATATTTGACATCATCAGCAGAGGATTGCGGTCGCGTGAGTTATAGTTGCCTGCACTAACTATAACGGGGGAATTTCATTGGTTTTTCACGAGTGAAATGTCCTGCTAACTATAACATGTGTGAAACCTATGGTTTTTTCAGTGAATTTGCAAGGTTTTTTAAATGCTAATTCCTAACTATAACGTGTGTGAAACCTATGGTTTTTTCAGTGAATATATATATATATATATATATATATATATATATATATATATTACCTACTGGCGGTTGCCAGTAGGTAGTTATAGTTAGGACCCTGTTTCCATAGGAAAACCGCAACATTCTATTTTGAATAACTTTGGCGCCGGTCGACGAATCCTCGCGAAATTTTCAAAACTAATGGGGCGCTACGCTCCGCTCCTACACTGAAAGTCTCGGGGGGGATTCGTCAAGCGGGGGCTGAGATAAAAGGGGGGTCCCAAAAAGCGTTTTTCCCATGCATTTTTCCATAGGACCTTTAGACACAGCTACAGCCCGAACGGCTGAACAGAGTTCCTTGAAATTTGGCAGAGAGGTAGTCTACAGGTCAAGGAAGTGCCTTTTGTAGGTTTGGTATAAATCTGTTCAGTAGATTCTGAGAAAATAGCCTTTAAATCAATATATATATCTGAGCCAGCTTACAGTGCGCTTACGGTGCGCTTACCGTACGCGTACGGTGACGTGCGCGAGCGCGATTCTGATTGGCTGTTAGATCTTAGTAAACATTCGAATTGGTCGAAACCAGGAAGCGGCGGCCGCCATTTTCTCTCTCGCACTCTTAAGGGGTGATGAAAAACAAAGGCCAAAAACATGTAATGGGACTGTTTAGACAGCTCCTTACCACCTAGCCTTGATTAATGGGTCCCCACAGTTCCCCCATGGGCAAAAACCCATTTTATTTTTTTTACGAAAAATCGCCGATTACGATTACGCTTACGAAAAAAAAATCAATCCACACTCTCCCCACCCCGTGTGCAAATGGAGCCCGAAGGGCACCATGTGTGCATGGCCTATCAGAGATGTTGGAAATGAAAAAGCTTACCTTTCACAGCGAAGCGCATAATATGTCCTCCATGTGCGCACGGTGCGCGAAGCGCATCGTGCGTACATGGCCCATCCAGCGTAACGTGGGCACGCGGTGCGCTACGCGCACCGCGTGCCCACCCTGCGTGCATGGCACTAACTGCGTAAAGTGGGCGCGCGGTGCGCGAAGCGCACCGCGTGCTCACTGTGCGCGCACGGTGCGCGAAGCGCACCGTGCGCGCACGGAACGAACTGCGTTAAGTGGGCGCGCACGCCACGAATGGCGTAAAGTAACTTAGCATTTAAAAAACCGTACAAATTCACTGAAAAAACCATAGGTTTCACACACGTTATAGTTAGGAATTAGCATTTACAAAACCTTGCAAATTCACTGAAAAAAACCATAGGTTTCACACATGTTATAGTTAGCTGGACATTTTACTGATAAAAAACCAATGAAATTCCCCCGTTATAGTTAATGCAGGCAACTATAACTCACGCAACCGCAATCCTCTGCTGATGACATATGTGCCTTTATGAAAAAAAAATATTTGCAATATATGTATAGCTAAAATTTAATGGAAGAAGACATGGGCAAATAAGTGTCTAAATACAGTATTGGCATCAGCAGAGGATTGCGGTTGCGTGAGTTATAGTTGCCTGCATTAACTATAACGGGGGAATTTCATTGGTTTTTTATCAGTAAAATGTCCAGCTAACTATAACATGTGTGAAACCTATGGTTTTTTTCAGTGAATATATATTTCCAACCAAATCCGACCTTTTCCAAATCAGACACCGACACTGGAAATGCTTTCAGCCATCCGGCTTGGGTATTTATTTCCTTCTCGTATATATATATATATATATATCCTACTGCCAGTCGCCAGTAGGTAGTTATAGTTAGGACCTATTTTCCATAGGAAATCCGCACCATTCTATTTGGAATAACGTTGGCACCGATTGACGAATCTTCGCGACATTTTCCAAACTTTTGGCCAGCTCCGGTCCGCTCCTATCCTGAAAATTTCACGGTGATTCGTCAAGCGGGAGCCGAGAAAAAAGGGGCGTCCCAAAACGCGTTTTCCCCATGCATTTTCCCATAGGACCTGTTGACACAGCTACAGCCCGAACTGCTGAACGGAATTACACCAAATTTGGCAAACAGGTAGTCCTCAGTTAAGACTCGTGCCTTTTGCTTAAATGGTGTAAATCCGTTCAGTAGTTCCTGAGAAAATAAAAATCACATATATATCTGGGCGGAGCCTAACCACACATCTCATTGTGAGATCTGATTGGCTGTCAGTACTTCATCCAAGAAGTGTTGGCAGCCATCTTGGGACCAATATACATGATAGCACCTCATTAAAAAGCATTGCAGTTAATAGAAGGTTTTAAGACTTTAGTTACATTATAAATCATTTGTTGATGGTACCATACTCATTTTAGGAAATGTGGTGTGTTCTAAAGTGATTTTACCATGTGAAAAAGCCTTCTGCTGTGATATCATGAATCATGTTTGAGAGAAAACTATTTTCTCATGCTTTTCCCACAGAGGTTTGGAAGGTGATCTATAAGCTAAACTGAGAGCATATTTTCTGTAAATTCACATTATCTTTCTCAGTCATGTGAGAATGAAGTCTGACATTCTCAGTAAAACATGTACATACAACAAGGGCAGAGACTGTCAGTTGATTCCTTTGTGTTCTACTGCAGCTTCCCATAGTGTTCTAAAGAACAACTAGAGCGCTAACAGTCCTACTTATGACAAACATATTGCACACCTGAAGCCATCTTGATTGGAATAAAGTGGTAACTCTTAAAACATTTAATTTAAAAAAGGAACAAAATGAGGGGTTTCCTTTTGCCATAGAAAGTATGATTAGTGCTGCAGAAAGAAAAATTAGGGCACATTTTGAGTGACTTCTCAAAACCTCTTCTATTTCATTAAAAAATTCTGACATGCACACTGAAACATACACTTTCAATACCAGCAGCAGACTTCCCTGGTGAGCAGTAGCTTTACTACAGTGATCTAATAAGCAACTAGAGTGCTAACATTCTGAATTTATAGCAAATGTGTGACACATCTGAATGCCTTCTTGATGGAATCAACTGAAAGTATTCCTACTGAGGAGACTGTAGTAAATGAGGAAATTAGGAAACTTCATAACAAATAAGTCTCCCATAATGGCCACCAGAGACAAAAGAGCCCAAATGTAGCCCAAATATCACCCAGATGTAGCCCAAGAATAGCCCAATGACAGAATGTCCCAGAGTGTTCTAACGAACAACTAGAGCGCTAACAGTCTTACTTATGACAAAAGTATGGCACACCTGAAGCCATCTTGATTGGAAAAAAGTGGTAACACTTAAAACATTTAATTTACAAAGGAACAAAATGATGGGGTTAATTTTGCCATAGAAATTATGATTAGTGCTGCAGAAAGAAAAATTAGGGCACATTTTGACATCTCAAATCCTCTTCTATTTCATAAAAGAATTCTGACATGCAGACTAAACCATGCACTTTGAATACCAGCAGCAGACTTCCCTGGTGAGCAGTAGCTTTACTACAGTGATCTAATGAGCAACTAGAGTGCTAACATTCAGAATTTATGGCAAATGTGTGACACATCTGAATGCCTTCTTGATGGAACCAAAGTGAAAAACTGAAAGTATTTCCTACTGAGGAGACTGCAGTAAATGAGGAAATTAGGAAACTTCATAACAAATAAATCTCCCAAGATGGCCACCTGAGACAAAAGATCCCAAATGTAGCCCAAATATCACCCAGATGTAGCCCAAGTATAGCCCAATGACAGAAGTGTGCAAAACACTTATTTTTTGTGTATTTGCAGTTTTATATAGTGCAGACTTGTCAGGTATTGGAGTGCTTTACATGAGCATTGGTTACATCACACAAGATCAAATTCATTCTGGTTGTAGACATGGGGAGATGAAGTGATTTGACCAGAATCACAGAATGTTGAGCTGAAGCAGAAACTCCAACCTGGTTCCCCAGTTGCAAAGTCTGCAGCTCTGGAAGTAACACCACATCCTCTCCCCTAGGTGCAACATTTAATCAAGTGGTCAACTGGATAAAAAAAACAAAGATTAAAAATTCTTTGTCGCTATTTGAAAACTCAGACAATATGTCCTCATGTTAGTTTTTTAGAGCACTAACCATAATTTTTATGCAAATAAGACCCTCTCATATATGTAATTTCTAAAGGAAATGCTCTAGGTATTACAGTTTTGATTACATCAAGATGACGTTAGGCGTTCCACACTTTTGTAATAAATATAGAATGTTAGCAATCTAGTTGTTCATTGGGATACTGTTGAGAGGCAGAGGCCAGGGGCACGGACTCTGAAAATTGAAGACCACACTGGGCAGGCAGGAAGGGCAGTGCAGCACAACAGACTATGGAGGGCAGTGGAAACAAACCAACAATACAGGACTGGCAAGAGAGGCTGTGGCAATATAATAGACCATTGTGGGCAGAAGGAAGAGGCAGGGGTAGTACAACCATACATGCCAACAGACCCGTTTCATCCAGAAAACGTCCAATGTTTTTAAGCTCAAATGGGCTTTATTTGATCTGTCTCCTGTCTACAATCTCCTCTTTTTCAATGTAACTCAAAGGGGAAAATCAATACCCCAGTTTGTTTTTCAAAATCTCCCTCTTACCAAGTTCAAAATGTTCGCAAGTATGATACATTGGATCATGGTAGGCAGGAGGAATTGGGGTGAAACCCCGAAACCGGTCCTAGGATGCTTGATTCCAGTCCAGGGAAGACATGGCCTGGCAGTTCGGGCTGGACTGTTCCCATGAGGCACAGGGTCAAGACTGATTTGCATATGGCCATGTCTGAACTGGGATGGCGTGGTGAGCAAAATAACGATGGATTAAACCCAGATCTGTGACTGGGGGTGAATGTTTTGCCATTGTGCAACATTCCGTCCATCATCTTGTGTGTTTTTATATGTACCTTACGCCAGTATTCCTGGATTGGTCTACAGTGCCATAGAATGTGCATGAATGTGCCTAGTTGAGGGCATCCCCGCCTACAAGACCCATCCTTCTGCCCACCCATGTGTACCAGTTCAGGGCCAGTTACATAGATTCTATGCAGGATTTTTAGCTGCACAAGCCGAAGCCGTGCCGGTATAGCAACCGTTTTGGGGGAGGAGACCGCCGTCTGCCAGCTTTCGTCGTCCAATTCAATGCCATCTCCAGTCCATTTCTCCCGCAGTGAGATTAGGGGATCGCCCATATTGTTAATACGTTTTCGGTAGATTAGGGATATAGCCCTTTCGGGCAGTTGCCAATCTAGCAGTCTATCATCCAGTGGAGAGCTATCTGGTGGAGAGGAGTCACAAGGCAATACTGTTTGTAGCGCGTGACGGACTTGCAGGTATCTGAAAAACTCTAAAGTCTGCCAGCGAGTGTTGACTTTGGAGGGCGTCAAAAGGCTTTACTCCCCCTGTTCCCCATAGGTCCCTAATGTGGGAGATGCCAATTAGGTCCCATTTGTCGAAACCTTTGGAGTTACCCAAATCCCCTAGCTTTTGTGAATCCCACAAGGGTGTGGCGAGAGTCAACCTATTGTTCCAGCCCAGTGATTTGGTTGCTGTATGCCAGATCTTAACTGTGTGATTGGTAGGTCCAGTAAGAGGGTATCTGTCCGGTTTTGAATACAGTGCTTGAGTGTAGGCCCCATTCGGAAGGATCCAACGATCCATACGGAACCCTGGGTCGTCAGGGCGGCCGTAGGTGCCATGGTTTATTGCTGTGAGGTGCGCTGCCCAGTAGTATTTTTTAATGTCTGGTAGTCCGATTCCAACGTCATACCAACTGAGCGTGAGTTTTGGTAAAGCAATGCGCGGTCTCCCGCCCCAAAGAAGGTCCCGTTGGGAGTCTTCAATTTCTTTGAAGTAAGAGCTCGGGACAGGGTCAGCCGAATTTTGTAGGGCATAGAGGAAACGGGGCAGGGACATCATTTTAAAAAGGGCCGCCTTGCCTAATAGAGAGAGTGGGAGTGACTTCCAATTTGTGATGTCACATTCGATTGTCTGCAGGGGTGGGACAAGGTTGCGGGCGTATCTGACTGCAGGGTCGAGAGAAATGAATATGCCTAGATATTTAAAGTCTTCTATAACTATTGGTATGGGGCAGTCTCGGGGCAGCGGGGGAGGGCCCCCACAGAGAACATATAGGAGAGATTTTTGCCAATTGACTCGAAATCCAGAATATCTGCCGAAAACGTGCAGGATGTCGAATACGGCAATCAAGGATCTCTTGGGGGAGGTGAGATAAAGGAGGATATCATCCGCGTATAGAGAGAGGCGGTCTTCCCAGTCTACCGACCATCGCATCCCTCGGATCATTACATCCTTACGGATCCATGCTGCAAGGTGTTCGAGGGCCACAGCAAACAGTAAGGGAGAGAGGGGACATCCCTGGCGGGTTCCTCGACTAAACGTTCAGGTCTCAGATTTTTTATTATTCAAAACCACTTGTGCCATCGGCGCGCTGTACAGTAATCTCACCCATCTGCTCAATATCGGGCCAAATCCCAATTTTGTAAGTACTGCAAAAAGATACGGCCATTCAAGTGTGTCGAATGCCATAGTGGCATCTAGGGACACTATGACTGCATCTTCACGTAAGGTCGGTGCCCTACACAAGTACCCCATGCACTCTGCGCACATTTAGAGCAGTGTTTTTCCTTGGCCAGGATGTACCAAGTCCCCTATCACCTTAACTAATCTATTGGCGAGTACTTTAGCTAGAATTTTGGGTTCTGCGTTCAGCATTGAAATGGGACGGTAGGAGGCAGTCTGTTTTGGGTTTTCCGTCTTTGTATATTGTGACATGGTAACAATTTGCATGTGACATGGTCGCAATTCTCTGGTCAAGGGGCAGTGATCCCTGTTCCAAACTGTCGTTATACATGGATTTCAAATATGGGGCTAGTTTGTCAGGAAGGAGCTTGTACAGCTCAATTGGGACATCGTTTGGCCCAAGGGCCATACCCGAGTGGAGCGCTCGTATCGCTAATGCAATTTCGTCAGTGGTGAGGGCGCTATCCAAAAAATGTTCGGTCAGCGTCAGAGAGGGTAGGGAGGGAGATATCTTTTATGAGGTCTGAGGAGTCCAAGTCTGTATATGGTGCCACCGAGCTGTAGACTGAGTGAAAGTGGGCTGCAAACTGGTTGACTATATCTTGGGGGTCCGTTATGGGGTTCTTGTCAGTGTCCCTAAGCTCTGGGACGAGCCTGCTAGCGTGCTCCTTTTTATCAAGCCAGGCAATCAGCTTCCCAGCTTTGTCTCCCCAGTCGTAGATCCAGCCCAGTCTTTCTTGCCCCATTAATTTGGCACGGTCAGTGACCAGAGCCCAGTATTCTTCTTGGCGCAAACGGAGTGTATGGAGGGCTTCAGGCGTAGCATCAGAGTTCACGTCTTGTTCAAGACGATAAATCTCTTGTTCAACATCAGAGATGTCCTTTAACCTTTCCTTTTTTGCTCCAGCTATGAGGGAAAGGGCCTGACCCGGACCACTGTTTTAAAGGCTTCCCAAAGTATTTGAGGGGACTCGACAGTGTGTTAATTTTCCACGAAACAGTCGTCGATAGACTTAATCAAGTCTTTACGTATTTTGGGCTTTTGAGGTGCCTGGGATTTATAGTGGCAATGCGCCCTATTTGTGTGTGATCTAAAACTATGTAGACCCATAGGAGGGAGTGGTCGGATATACCTCTGGCACGATGTGGATCTCACGGACGTCTGTGACTTGGGAAGCAGGGACAATTATGTAGTCAAGGTGGGAGAGACTGTTGTGCGCCCCAGAGTGAAAGGTGTGCTGGATCTTGTCCAGGTTGTAAGTCCTCCATCCGTCCACTAATCCCATTGCCTCTAGAAAACTAGAAAAAGAGTGGGCGGCTTGGTGGTGGGTGCCTATCTAGCAAGCCCCGATAAGACTGAGTTAAAGTCGCCGCCGAGTACGAGGTGCCCTTCAGGCAGAGTTAGCAGCATAGCACTGAGGTCAGTGAATGTTACAGATTGTAGCCCTGGGGGCGCATACACAGACAGGAAAGTAATGGTTCGGCCCTCCCATGTGCCCGTGACCCCGACATACCTCCCTCGGTTATCTATGTAGGTGGATGTAACAGACAAAGGGAAGGCTTTCTTTTGCATAATGCCCACCCCTCTTGAGTTAGATGCAAAGCCCGCGTGCGCCACCATTGAGTATCCCCACCTGTGCATCGCTTTCCACATATTACCGATTAGGTGTGTTTCCTGAAGCAGTACAATGTCCGGTGACAGTCTCTTGATATATTGCAACACCACACTTCTCTTAATTTTGTCCCCCAACCCGATAACATTCCAACTTAAGATTTTGACTTCTTTGTTCCGCTGCGTATCCATTGGCATACAAGTAGAGCGCGACAATGTGTTTCACAAACAGGGACTATACCATCGAGAGAATGCAAAAAATAAGAAAAAACAATCCCGCCCAACAACCCCTCACCCTGCTTCTCTGCACTCTGGGCTCAAAACTGCCCCTCTTAAAAAAATGCAGAATGCCTGTCGCCCAACAATAAGTCTAAAAGAAGAACGTGAGGCTTTAGTGCCCCATTAACCCCCCTCCCCACAGAAACGAATTATCGGTGCATTGTGCAAAGGAAGCCAAAAGGAGGAATACTAAGTTATGCAGTATTAAAGTGTACAGTTCAGCACCTGCTAATGTCAAGAGGCCGCAAGCAGAGCCCAGCTTGTGAGGATCGAAGGTGGCTCGGAACCATCAAAGGACATCCGATGCAGGTACATTGTCCGTTTCAGTGGTCGCTGGAGCTTCGTTCCGTCGGGTCCCGCCAGCTGTCCAGCCAATCAGATGCCACCTCTGGTAGGACGAAGAAGCAGGTTTTTCCACCGACCTCGACAAGTAGACACGCGGGGATGAGCATAGCGTATTTCAGACCCCTGTCCCGTAACCTTCGCTTGACATCCAGGAATGATCGTCGACGCATCTGCACTTCCCGGGTGAAGTTGGGAAAGAAGGTGATGTCCTAATTGTCCTGTTGAATCGGAAGAGCAACCCTGGCGGCTTAGAGAATCGTGTCCCTGTCTCTGTAATTCAATAGCCGGGCCAGTATCGGGCGGGGTGGAGCTCCCGCCCTCGGGCGACCTCTGGGTACCCTGTGTGCCCTTCCGATCACAAACTGCTTGGACAGTCTCTTCGGTTGTAGTTTCGTCGTGATCAGGTCTTCAAGGAACAGATCTGCAGCGGGACCCTCCGATTTCTCCGGCACCCCAAGGACGCGTATGTTGTTGCGTCTTAGGCGCCCCGCATAATCGTCCAGTTTGTCCTCTGTGAATTTACGGAACGCTTGGCGTTCTCGGACGTCTGTCTGTACTTGCTAGGTGTCTTCTACCAGACCTGCAGTGGTGATCTCAAGTTGCTTAACCTTTTCTCTATATTTTGTGAGGTCCGCCCTGATTAGTGTCACTTCAGAGAACAGGGCATCAATGGACGTACGAACCCCTATGATTGCCGCCATTAAGTCTTTCATTGTGGGCTCAGAAGGATCTTGTTCTGCACCACTTTGTTGCTTGTCGCCTGTTCCCTTCCGTTCGGGTAGGTCCGCATTCGGACAGGTGTAGCGGTCAAGCCTGCTCTGTTGGGACGTCTTTGCGCCTTTTGCGTTGGACATGGTGAGGCCTTTGGTCACGAGTCTGGCCAATGATGGATCGGTTGATGAGGACATCGAGTCAGTCTCGCCGCCCCAAGTCACCAGCACAGGATAATATTCAAAGAGTCTTTTGAGGTAGGTAGCCCAGTGCGTAGCTCACAATTGGGTCACCAAATGACGGGGTCTCGTAGCGATCCACGCACTCCTCGTGGGTTGTGGGGGCCTCCCTACCTTCAGCCAGCCATCCTGTCGCAGCAAGAGTCAGATGAATGCATTCCAGTACCCAGGGGCCTAGAAGTCGATGTTGTTCCTCTTGGCGTGTGCCAGCTGTAGCGATTCAGATGGTGGAACTGAAAAGAGGCAATGGAGGGAAGGGGGGGGAGCACAGGGAGCCCACAGCGAAGAGTGGTGGGCGCCTGGTCTGCTCATACAAATACAGTCTGCCCTAGGAGTGGTCTGCTTCGCCCGATAGAGCCCGGACAGAGGAGGTCCCAGGGCTTAGGGCGGACAACGTTCCAATCCAGGTGCCCAACTTGATCTCTGTGGCCCTCCTGGAATGACTCAAAAGGGGGGGAGCGCCAGTCCCCCCGAGAGCTCACTGCCGAGGATACAGCCTCACCAGGTACAGCCAGGGGCCCCCAAGCAGCGCGCTCCACACCGCCGGTCCAGGCGAGTCAGCTAGAGTGTGGTATTGAGGCCCGGCTCCGCTCCGGTGGTTAATTTTAGGGCCCCCCTGCTGGCAGCCTCACGAAATTCCCGGGTTGAATGCTGGGATCCCTCGCCGTCACGTCGGGTCCCACTCGCAGGCTTCAGGCAGGGTGCGGGGTTGCGGCGTCACTGCACAGAAGGCGTAGTGAGGCGTTGGTGAGCCTCGCGTATACAATCCACCGCCCCCCGGGGATGATGTAGAGGGGCACGCCGGCACCCTCGACGTCCGCGGCGGCCGGCACCACTACGCAAGGCCCCGGCTTCCTTCACGCTGCAGGCCCCAAGCGCCAAGCCGTATATCTCTGGCCTACGACGGCCGTCACAGGTCGGGATTGTTGCGCTGGGCACCGCTGCTCCTCCGGTTTACAAATCAGCACCGGTAAGTCGGATTTGTGCGGCGGATTTATGGAGTAGTGAAGGAGGGCTCCGGAGATGCCCTAGCAAGCGGCCATTTTGGTTCGTCACGAAGCCATGCCCCCGACATCTCCTATCCTTAAGGTGGATGATTCTAGCTGCCTGGTTTTGAATCATTTGAAGCCAGTGTCTCAGATATATTGCCAAGATAAAGGGCATTTCCATAATCTAATTTAGAAAGGAAAAGGGCAATCACAATTTGAACGCTATCCTCTCTGCTAAAGAAACGTCTGATCTTGTCGAAGTTGAACGAAGCAGGCAGAAGTTACTGCGTTGATTTGAGCACTCATAGAGAGGTCGGAGTCTATATAGAGACGCAAACTCTTAACCGATTGTTTAGGAATTGGTCCAATGAATGAGTTTATTGCTCGGGATGATTATTTCAGTTTTTTTCCAAATTCTTTTTTTTTTAAATTACATTTTGGGCATAATAACATCTCAAAAGACATAACCGTAATTATCGTTGGTTGTCCCAGCCTCCCTCCATATTACACCCACCAACACCACCAGCAGTACATGTTTAGACAGAATTACAAATCCAAAGAGTCCCACATCCCCTCCCCCAACTTATTCCAGATCCTCTTCTCCTGTGAGTGCAGGCGGCTCAAAGATATGGCCTCTGTATTTATTCCAGGTTTCCCAAACTTTTCCCCATTTCCTGGGACAACCTCGGTTGATGTACGCAGCTTTTTCTGCCACCATCGCTGCATCCATATTATTACACCAGTACCAAAGCTTTGGCAAGTGGCTGGAGCCCCACAGTCGAGCGATATTACGCTTAGCTAACATTATCCCCAAGGTCGCCCAGTCTTGCGCCTGATGATTCAAGTAATTGGGTTCCCATATATTCAGCAAACATCTTTTTGGTTCCGGTACCAATGACACCCCCTCTGCCTGCGATAGAGTTCTTAACACTGCTACCCAGTACGGCAGGATTCTCGGGCACTGCCATATAGTGTGAAAAAACGTACCCTCCTCCCCACATTCCCTCAAGCAATATGGATGAGCTGCCATTCCTATTTTGTGCAGGGTGAATCTAGTACAGTACGTGCGGTGAAGTATCTTTAATTGTATTAATCTTAACCTCGATGGTATTGAAACTTCCCGCAGTGACGAGAGCGCCATCTGCCAGTCTGTCTCGTCGAGATCTCCAAGGTCTGAGGACCATTTGTCTTTTAATATCTGTGTAGGGTCCGGCAGGTTGTTAATTAGTTTACGGTATGTAAATGAGGTGGCCCTCTGTGGCATATAATCAGTCAGTAGCCTATCCTCCAGGGGAGAAGCCTCCGGCAGTGTGGTGTCTGGTGGTATAGCCGCCTGTAGTGCATGCTTAATCTGCAGGTACCGAAATTTTTCAGTGGGTGCCAGTTCGTATTGTTCCTGCAGTCGTTCAAACGGGATCACCCCACCCTTAACCCACAGGTCCCCCACTGTGGAGATGCTGATTGTGTCCCAACTGCTGAATCCCTTACTATAGCTAAGTCTCCCCACCCGTCGCGTGTCCCAAAGTGGAGTGAGTTGGGTGATTACGTCCTGCCACCCCAGTTTTTTTTGTGCCGCATACCATATTTTTACTGTATGTGCCATTGGTCCAATTAGGGGGTAAGTTCTCTTTCGATTGTACAGGGCCGCCATGACACCACCATCCCCCAGCCCGTATCTGTCCACTCGGAACGCTGGGTCTGCTTGTGGGGCGTGGATCCATTGATTAATTATTTTTAACTGTGCTGCCCAATAGTATAATTGGATGTTTGGAAGTGCTATACCCCCATCGTACCAGCCTTTAACCAATTTTTCCATCGCAATCCGCGCCGGTTTATTCCCCCACAGTAAATTAGAGACTGCAGCCGCTATGGTTTTAAAATAGCGCGGTGGTACCGGTAACGGAGTATTTTCTAGGGCATGAAGAAACCGCGGGAGCGCCATCATTTAAAAAAGCGCTGCTTTTCCAAGCAATGTTAAAGGTAAAGTGTGCCAGTGTGTTATATCCCGTTTTAAACGTTCCAAGGGGGGTATAAGGTTCCTGGCGAAGAATTCATCGGGCCTCGGCGTCACATAGATACCTAAGTATTTGAAGCCCTCCTCTGTGACTAAGAGATCGCAATCCTTAGGGAGCCGCGGTGGCGGGCCTACAAGTACGAATAGGACCGATTTGGTCCAGTTAATAGTATAGCCCGATACTCGCCCATAAATCTCTAAAACATTTAGTAACACTAAAGATGGAATGTCTGGGGGTGGCCAGGTATAACAAGATGTCATCTGCATATAAGGAGATACGGTCCTCCCATCCCGCCGCCAACTTGAGTCCCCGGATGGTCGGCTCCCATCTAATCAGCGCTGCTAATGGTTCAAGCACCAGGGCGAACAACAGTGGGGACAGGGTACAGCCCTGGTGGGTACCCCGTCCCAGCGAGAAGTCCCCCGACATGTGACCATTTACCGTAACATGTGCTACGGGTTTTGAGTACAACAGGCGCACCCACGCAAAAAAATTGGGGCCAAAGCCGAGATGCTTAAGAACCGCGAAAAGAAAGGGCCACTCCACCATATCAAACGCCATACGGGTGTCTAGCGAAAGAATGACCGCTGGTTCTTGTATATACGGTATACGGGCCATCACTCCTTGGAGGCGCCTCAGGTTAAGAGCCGTGTTGCGACCTGGCATAAATCCCAACTGATCCGGGTGTATTAGGGTTGCCAAGTGTGGGGTCAATCTTGTCGCCAGGAGTTTAACGAGAATTTTCACCTGCGCATTAAGCAGCGATATTGGTCGGTATGAGGTGCATTCTTTGGGCGGTTTTCCCGGTTTGGGAAATGCCACTATGGTGGCCGTTCGTTGGTCTTTCGGGAGTTCACCCACCGCCAAACCCTCGAGATACATATTCAACCAGTGGGGCGAGAGTGTATTTGCCATCTTTTTATAGTATTCGATGGGAATGCCGTTGGGTCCAACCGCCCTCCCAGAGCGCAGTGACCCGATTGCTAACTGTAGCTCTTCCGCAGTAAGATCAGCCTCAAGCTGTTGGATTGCCTCGGGTGTTAATCTGGGCATGTGTATGTCTTTAAGGTAATCCAGCGCCTCGTCCTCCGTAGTGGCAGTCGAGGACTTGTAAACCTGGGTGAAATATCCGGCCAGAGTATTTACTATTTCTTTGGGGTCAGGCACCAGTAGTCCCTCCTGGGTTTTTATCTGCGCTATCCAACTCCGGGCTCTCTCTTTTTTGTCGAGCCAGGGCAGGAGTTTACCCGCTTTATCCCCTATTTCATATATTTTATGTTGTGTTGTAGCCTAGCTTTCGCAATTGCTTGTAGGTGTTCCCTGTATTCTTGCTGCAGGACAAGCAGCAAGAGGGACGACCCCGATGTCGGGTTTAGTGCATGCTGATCCTCAGTCTGGTGCAATCTCGACTATGTTAAGCAACTCTTGTTGTGCATCGCGTTTGTGACCCACTATAGATGCAATGGCTTGCCCCCGCATAACCGTTTTGTAGGCCTCCCCAATGGTGGCTGCTGATGTGACCAATGTTGTATTTTCTACAAAGTAGCAGTGTGTTGCAGTGCGGAGGTCTTTGAGGATCTTGGGGTTGTGTAAGTAATTGGGATAGATAGGGTAGATTCGTCGCCTAACCTTGTGGTGACATGTGTACGTCAGTAACACTGGGGAGTGGTCTGAGATTTCCCTAGATCTAATCTCTACGGCCGCCATGTTCTGTAAGCTGTCCACTGACGTCAGAAAATAATCTATCCTCGAGAGGCTATTGTGTACTCCCGAATGATAAGTAAACTGGCGTGCTGTGGGATGACGACACCTCCAGGCATCCATGAGACCAAGGGCCTCTAGAAAACTCTCGATGCGGGATATTCCAGTTGTCTGAGGTTTAGGGGGATGACGAAAAAGAGTCCCATTAATTGCCGCATTAAAGTCCCCCCTATAATAATTTCCCCCTCTGGGAGGTTGAGTAGAAACCTACTGAATGCCGGGAGGGCCACTGCGTGGAGCACTGGTGGAATATATACCGACACTACATTAAGGGACCTCCCCTTCCATTGACAGGACATAGCGGCGAAGCGGCCCTGGTCATCTGTCCATGTTTAGTTGATTATCAGTGGGAATTGTTTTCTCACCAAGATACCTACACCCCGCGAGCCGGAGGAAAACTCTGAGTGTACAATCATTTTAAAACCCCATCGGTCCATCGTTTTACAGGCCGAACCCGTTAGGTGTGATTCCTGTATGAGGGCTATCGCAGGTGCACACCGTTTTAGATACTGGAGAACTAGACCCCTTTTAGTCTTGTCTCCTAGTCCACGGACATTCCATGTAATTAGTGACAGTGGGGTAACCGGGGACAGAGGGGATGTTGGTGGGTTAAGTTGCAGTAAGTCCTGACTCATCATTCCGGTCATAGTTGAAACATGCAGTCAAGGATGTGTATCGGGAGTGCTTCTTGAAACCGATACTTGACCTGGTTAAGATCTGTGCCCTTAGAACAATAACAACAAAAACACTGAACAGTGTAAGAACAGCCCCATCCCTCCCATCCTCCTTCCTGTCTCCCTGCTTGACGGACATATAACTACCCGCCACCCCAACAGTGCAGAGCGCTTAATACCCGTCCCCTTTACCATAACTTGCGGGATGAGAGCAAACGTCCATTGTCCGTAGAAACCCCTCCGTTCCCCTTTCATCAAGAGCGGCCCCAGTTCCCTCTCAGCCAGTTCATGTATAGCAGGCGGTTGGAAGACATGAGTTCCCCCCAGCGGGTAGGTTTTGTGTCCAAGATCATTTCTTCAGACCTCCAGATACGTCATTAATTAGGCATTCAAACTGTATTCCCTTCCGGCAGTTTGGCGACATAACTGTGGGCGTCAGCTTCCCGGCATATCGAGGCCCCGAGCACCTCATCCTCTCAGGTTACCTCTTTTCGACTTCGATGGGAAGAACTGTCCCCTTTCAAGGCCATTTATTCCGGGTCGTCTCTTGTCACTGTGCCACTTTAGTGGTCTCGTCCTCCTCCCCGGCGCTCCGAACGGGAGGTGGAGCACCACCCCTCTAGACATTCCTGCGCGTCCGCCGGAGAGAGAAATAACCACGCCTTTCCTTCAGCTTCCACCCGCAATTTAGCGGGGAACAGCATGGAGTACTTAATCCCACGCTCACGGAGTGCTTTTTTGACTTCCAGGATGTCACGGCGCTGCTTCGTGACAGCCGCGGTGTAGTCTGGGAAGATGGTAATAGTGGAGTTGTCCAGCCGTAGAGGGGGTGCAGTACGTGCGGCCTGTAATATGACATCTCTGTCCCGGTAGTTAAAGATACGTGCCAGGATGGGATGTGGAGGGGTCCCCGGTTTAGGCTTGCCTCCGGGGACCCTATGCACCCTTTCGACGGAGAAATAATTGGAGAGACCCCGTGGGTGGAAATGGTTCAGGATGAGATCCTCCACGAATAGGTCAAGGGCTGGGCCGCCTGTTCGTTCCGGCACACCTATGAGGCGGATGTTGTTGCGCCTCGATCGCCGTTCCTGGTCTTCCAGTTTAGCTGCCAACAGCTTGTTATCTGTTATAAGTTGCTGCATTTGTTCTTTTAGGACAGTCGTCTCCTTCGTTAGGGTGGTTGCTGTGCCTTCCACCTCTGACACTCTGGTGGACATTTTGTGGAGGTCAGCCCGGATTAAGGAGAATTCCGTGGAGAGAGTCCTGATGCGGGAATCGAGGGACGTGTGCACTTTATTCAAGGTGGCCATAATGTCTTGTAAAGTCACTTCTGGAGCATCTGCGGCTTTCGAGCCCGGCACCGGTGCCGGAGCGGGATCCGCAAGGTCTGGCTGTGACTTCGTGTAGGCGTATTTTTCTAACTTCGCCTGGTTCGGCCCTTTAGCATTCCTGCCGCTCATTGTGATCCTGGGGGGGGGGGGGCGGGAGTGGGGCCGAATAAGCGATGAAGGTAGGGGGAGGTAATCACCGCCGCCTGCCAGCGGGCTTATTGCAGCCCAAGCGGCCTGTCGGGTTTCTCATCCCGTCTCCTTTACAATCCAGCATTCGGGGCACCCCTAGGATTCGCACCGTCCACTTGGTCCACTGCGGCTGCCCCCCCCGCTGCTGTTCGCCAGACCAGGCCAGTGTACTGTTTACTGAGGCAGTCTCTGTTGCTATAATGGCTATTGTGTTATAATAGCTCTCATCACCGAGGCAGTCTCACCTCAGTTATTGGGGTGTCACTTCTCCTCAATGCGCTCCCAACGCGCTATGGTGGGTCTACGAGAGCATCGGGACGCCCCTGTAGCCGCCTCTCGCCTCTGTCACCCCGATGTATCAGGGCAGCCCCCTTCGCCGCCACTCCAGCAGAGTTGCAGCACCACCACGGGGGAGCCGCCCGCTGGATGTCGTCGCTGCTCCGATGCCCCCGCTGCTCCGGTCCCGACAGGGGGAAGAGGTCTGCCACCAGTGTTATTATTTAGGCTTGGGGAGCCTTTCTCGTCGGGCCGAGGTCTGCTGCGCCTCGCGCCCCTCCGCAGCCGGCCGCGTTGGAAATTTAGACCCTGGCTCGCCACGCCGGCAGTAGGCCCCTGCACTCGCCCGCTCTGCCGAAGTCGTCCGTTGCGGCCGGCCGAGCTCAAACCGGGATCGATGGAGTCCCTGGGGCTTCCGCCACCACTGGCTTTACTTTGTGGGCACGGGAGCCGCCAGATAACTGTGCGGATTGACTTGGAGGTTTCTCGGACCCCGGAGCCTCCCTAGGTCGTGGCCATCTTCCACAGCCGCTAGCCACGCCCCCAGCCCGAATTCAATTTTAGTTGGTTCTTATCCATCCAAGTTTTTACATACATAATAGAATTCCTGATAAAATCTTTGCATTCAGAAGAGTTCTCCAGAGTAAAAATCAGCTGCATGTCGTCCGCATAGTTGAAGATTTTTACCCCCCTGCCGAAGACTCAGGATAAGGGGACGTATGTAAATGTTAACAAGCATTGGCATAGCCAAAAGGTCTCGCTTGTGGGACCTTCTAAGTATTTAGTTATGCATCACAATATCCTTGGTGCAACCACATCAACTGTTGCGTAGCTAAACACTTACAAGATCCCAAAGGTGAGACCTATTGGCTATGCCAATGCTTGGTGTGGTTATGTGTGTGGTTGTGTGGGGTTGGGTGTGTGTGTGGTTGTGTGTGTGGGTGTAGTTGTGTGTGGTTGTGTGTGTGTGTGTGTGTGTGTGTATGTGGCAGTGTGTGTGTATGTGGCAGTGTGTGTGTGTGTATGTGGCTGTGTGTGGTTGTGGTTGTGGGTGTGGTTGTGGTTGTGGGTGTGTGGTTTTGTGTGTGTGTGTGGTTGTGTGGGTGTGGTTGTGTGTGGTTGTGTGTGTGGTGTGTGTGTGGTTGTGTGTGGTGTGTGTGTGGTTGTGTGTGTGTGGTTGTGTGTGTGTGGGTGTATGTGTGTGGTTGTGTGTGTCGGTGTGTGTGTGGGTGTGTGTGGGTGTGGGTGTGTGGGGTTGTGGTTGTGTGTGGGGTTGTGGTTGTGTGTGGGGTTGTGGTTGTGTGTGTGTGTGGCTGTGGTTGTGTGGCTGTGTGTGGTTGTGTGTGTGTGGTTGTGTGTGTGGTGGTGTGGTTGTGTGTGGTGTGGCTGTGTGTGGTGTGGCTGTGTGTGGTGTGGTTGTATGTGGTGTGTGGGGTGGTTGTGTGTGTGGGTGTGTGGTTGTGTGTGTGTGGTGTGTGTGTGGTTGTGTGTGTGGTTGTGTGTGGTTGTGTGTGGTTGTGGTTGTGTGTGGGGTTGTGGTTGTGTGTGTGTGGCTGTGGTTGTGTGTGTGGCTGTGGTTGTGTGTGTGTGGTTGTGTGTGTGTGGTTGTGTGTGTGTGTGGTTGTGTGTGTGTGTGTGGTTGTGTGTGGCTGTGTGTGGTTGTGTGTGGCTGTGTGTGGTGTGTGGGGTGTGGGGTGGTTGTGTGGGTGGTTGTGTGTGTGGGTGTGTTTGTGTGTGTGTGGTTGTGTGTGTGGTTGTGTGTGTGTGGTGTGTGTGTGGTGTGTGTGTGGTGTGTGTGTGGTGTGTGTGTGGTTGTGTGTGTGGTTGTGTGTGTGGTTGTGTGTGTGGTTGTGTGTGGTTGTGTGGGTGTGTGTGGGTGTGTGTGTGGTTGTGGTTGTGTGTGGGGTTGTGGTTGTGTGTGTGTGGCTGTGGTTGTGTGTGTGTGGTTGTGGTTGTGTGTGTGGTTGTGTGTGTGTGGTTGTGTGTGTGTGGGGTTGTGGTTGTGTGTGTGTGGTTGTGTGTGTGTGTGTGGTTGTGTGTGTGGGGTTGTGGGTGTGGTTGTGTGTGTGTGGTTGTGTGTATGTGTGTGGTTGTGTGTGTGTGTGGTTGTGGTTGTGGTTGTCTGTGTGGTTGTGTGTGTGACAGTAATACTAAAAGCATCTCAAAATAAAGGAACACAAACATTGAGTTTGTGGAAAGAGAAAGCACGTTGTAAGTCAAACGGGCGCAGATCACTTAGCGAAGGAGTGCTGATAATGGATACACACAGCCCATCATCTTAAGAGTTCGATTGCAGCCAATGTGCACTTAAACCTGCCCCCTCCTTGTGAGTTGCACCCCATATTTCATGAATTGTAACTGCTGCAACCACCATAGCACTTTGAGATCTAAAGTGCTACATAGGTCTAAATCGATTAACCAGTCGCCAACATGCTGTGCTTTTAAAGAGAATGTGCCAAAAGTTTCCAGCTTCCTCATCATGTCCTCATGAAAGCGCCAACGAAAGGACTCCCTGAATGGTGCAACGGACATGAAGCAGCCGCTGCGATCAGAAATAAACACTGTGAACTTTGTCCAGTTTCACAGTAACATTTCCTTAATGTTCTTTAAGTCACAAACAGTAATACTAAAAGCATCTCAAAATAAAGGAACACAAACATCGAGTTTGTGGAAAGAGAAAGCACATTGTAAGTCAAACGGGCGCAGCAAAGCATTAACACATGTTCTTTGATGTTTGATGTTCTTTGAATGAGAACATCAAAGGGGCGCCGCGAATGTGATCGCGGGCGAAAGTGATCGCGGGTGCTTAATGAGCATGACGAGGCTTGCCAGCTTCTGCTCCTAAGCGCGCACCCGCGCACATGCACTGTAGCTCTAGGCTGGCCATGGTAGCATTTTTGAGCCCTAACAAAAAGTCTCGCCAGAACAGCGCATGCGCTGGGTCAGGCGAGAACTAAAAAGGATCGGCGACAGGGAGGAGCCCTGTGGAACACCACAACTCATTTCAACAGTATTGGATTTGTGGGGCGAAAGCCACACCGATTGTTTGCTGTTTTCTAGAAAGGACCCAAACCAACCCAGTGCCGAACCTCCAAGACCTGCTGCGGCAATACAGTCCAACAAAATTTTGTGGTTCAGGGTGTCAAATGCCGCAGACAGGTCAAGGAGGATCAGAGCCGGATTGTGATCAATGTCAGCCTGTCCTTTAAGGTCTTCCAGGACAGATAGGATCACGGATTCGGTGGAATGAGCGGGACGGAAACTCACCTGATAAATGTTCAAAAACTTTGATGCTTCTAAAAAGGAACTGAGACAGGATGCCACATGAGTTTCCAGTAATTTTGCAGGAAACTGAAGCAGTGAAATGGGTCTGTAGTTTTCCAGCTTATTAAAATCTAAGCCTTGTTTTTGTTCAAGTGGAATGACTACCGCTTCCTTAAAGGCTGATGGTACGGTTCCCTGTCTGTCCCTATCTTAGCTCAAGGAATACATCGGGGATAGCCCTAAAGATTGCTTTCTTTATGTTAATGGGGCATTCATCCTTAGATATCATGTGTAGAATTGATTTAAAGCCTAATGTCAATAAGGCCTCGGCTCCATCTTTATAAAACATGGCTGCTGACTTCATAATATTCATCATGTGTTTATATTTTTCATTGACACATCTTGCAGCAAGATGTGCACTGTTTATTTTATATGACATGTTCACAAAGAACTATCTGGAGGAAGCTTTTAGATATTTGACAAGGCTCTTCCTGCTCGTACACAGTATTGCACTTATTCATGACACTTGTTATTGGTCATGTCATTAGTTTGTTCTGACACCTCCAGATGACACTAGGTCAGAAGGGGCAAAGCCAGATTGTAGTGGGATAGTATTATCATGGTAGGGTTATATGATGTTTTATAATGCTGAACTATGGTTTGTTAACATGTCAATAGATTTGCTGGCACCATACTGACATTGCAGTTTCCTTCGTTGTCTGTGGTAAAATTGGCTATATAACCAGGCCTTGAAAAATCATAACAATGTTGCCTAACCTGCAGGTCCAGTGACTTAAATAATCTACTCAACCTAATTATAATGCTCTTGACCCAGAAACTGGTTAAAATTGTGTGATCCTGGGAAAATATTTAAATTTGCTGATCCACCATTTTCTTCTTTATCACATATGAGAGCACCTTCAAATATGCAAGTTCAGCATGTCTGCATAAAAAACACGTTTGTTTGATTTAATAAACTTAACTTTTGCTCCATAGATAATACAGATCTAGCCCCACATAGGATACACATGACCGCTGACTTGCCTCTTAGTTCATTAACTGATTTGTCATCAGGGCGGGGGATGGAATGTTTCTCAAATCATATCTAAAAACTATCACTTTTAATAAATACAAATCTGACACACGAACTGGTAGCACACTTATTTGTAATCAGCTGATTTTCCATTTAAATGGCCACAACATTTCCCACTGACGTGATTTTATTGATAAAACTGACTGGCCGATTACGATGCGGCCGTAAAAGGCTCCGACCCTCGATCGGAGCCTTTACGGCCGCATCGCAATCGGCCAGTCAGTTTACTTTACGATCGCCTCATTACGAAGGAGGCGGTCGTAAACTAAACCTGATGTTCATTCCGGCTGGTTTTGGCCAGTCGGAATCCGGCCTGTAATCTCAAGGGCGGGCATTTCCGACCTTGAGATTACAATGTCGGGTTTCGGCAGCCTTTCCGTGCCGGCCTTTCCAACATGGAAAGGCTGGCACAACTCCACTTTGGGAGCCTCCAGCAGGGCCCCCTAGGGTGCATGGCCTCCGGTTGGAGGCCGAGGGGGCATCTAAGGTGCCCCCCTGTTTATCCCTGCACCTTGTGGCAGGCACCTTGAGGTGCTTGCCACGGGGTGCAGCGATGAACTGCGCCTTCCTTTTCTCAATGGGAGCTTGTGTTACGGCCGGTTTCCGGTCATAACACAAGCTCCCATTGAGAAAAGTGTAATGCGACCGAACAGTGTTCGGTCGCATTATAATGGGGTGGTCAGGACCGCTGACCAGGTGTCGATCGGTCCCAGGACCGAGTCGGGGCAGAATGAATTCCGCCCGACATCAAAATGAGGCCTTAGGTAGTGTACAATGTTTGGTGATTTTACTGATAAAACTATGTAGTTTACAATGTTTGAAAATTGAGTATCTGCAAATATTTGTCATTTGCACATTACTAAGTAACGTCTTCTGATTTATTTTGCACTTATTTAAATCTTTGTATCACACTTCTGAATTACAAACATATTTTATTTCGAAATTCCTGATATATTTTGAAATAATTGTACTATTCATTTACAAGCTGTTTAAATGTGTTTTGGAAAAAAACCTGACATCTTACAGCCTTTTGTTTCACAATTATTGTCAGACAGCTCACTTTACAAAAAAACCTCTCACTGTAATAAGAGGAAGAAAAGTAAACATCATTTTTCAGGATATGATAAGCAACAATTAATAAAAAGACAAATTGACATTTGACCTCTGATCCCTGAATAGATAGAAAATGTGTGAAGATAAAAACAAGATTTAAAGGCGTCTTTATTGCTCATTCACTTTCTGAATGAAGAGAACACCTGTTCCTTCCAGGTTAAGTTCACTTGCCAGAATGGACAAGTAGATGCTAAAAATAGCTAGACCTGATAGAATCTGACTTGTGGGCGGGTAGATTTTTCAAGGTCTGATACACCCTGACTTTTGGAGGTAAACCATAATCTGTGGGATCTCTACTAGGGATTCTGTCTAATTCTCTGTCGATTTTCTGCATTCTCTGAACTTAGGCTATTTCCAGCCTCTGCTCATTGCTTCATAAATTTTAAATTGCTAAGTGCCTTTCCGGCAAAATTTCTATGTCTTATGACTGATTTATTCAACTAACTGAGCCTTAATTTTGCCTTCTTTATTGCATGTTAATATTTTAATAAACCTTCATGGTTTTCCAAATTTCTGATCTTGAACCTAATTTTGAGTCCATCTTTACTTTTCAATTGTTTTGTTAATGCTGTTTTGAATCATGTCTTTAGAGACATATTGCCTCAACTATGCTTGAGGACAACACCGTCTACTATTCCACATCTGGGTGCTATGAGATTTACCACCATCATGCAGATTACCTAAGAAATAGTGATCACATCACCACTGCAGGTCCCAACGAGATTTTGATTTGATTTGAGTTGAGTTTAGTATAGTGCGAACAAATACCCTGGGGTGTCTCTGCACTGAGAGATAAAGACAGAGAGAGGACAGGGTCAGTGTTTAGTGAAAAGCCAGGTTTTTAAAAGCTTGCGGCAACTCCAGAGAGAGGGGGCTAATTTAATTTCCAAGGGAAGCCTGTTCCAGTTTTGAATTGTACATATTAAAAAGCTCCTACCTCCCCAGGCTGACAGCTTGTAGGGAAGCACCACCAAATTCATAGCTGAACTGGACCTAAGGGTCCTGTTAGGAACATATCTTTAAAGATTTTCTCTTAAGAAGTCTGGCCATTGACCCTGAAGCGCTTTATAGGTAATGCAGAGCGCATCAAAGAGAATTCTTCGATGAACTGGGAGCCAATGAAGCCTCACCAAAGCCTTTGAGGCCAACTGGAACCTCAGGATTTTCATCAGCAATCTTGCCACTGTATTTTGTAACATCTGCAATTTTTTCAGAAGAGCATTGGGTAGATTGATATAAAGACTGTTACAGTAGTCCACCCTGGAAATTACAAGGCAAAGAACCACTGTTTTCAGTAAATTAGGCAGAAGAAACTGTGCTATTTTCCTAATCGTGTGTAGCACAAAGGATGTAGGAATTACCTTGTAAACTTGTTCTTTGTATATAAGGTTATCCTCTACCAGGATTTCCAGGTTTTTCACCCTTTTCGCAGGAACCGGAAGAGGACCCAATTCATACAGCCTCCAGGAAGGATTCTAAAATGAAGAGTTATTCACAAAAAGGATGATCTCTCTTTTTGCAGAAGTTCAACTTAAGGCAGTTCACACCCATCCAGGCACAAACCTCTCGCATGCACACCCGGAAAGACTCATTCATGTCAGGACCATTTCTGGATAAGGACACGACAATTTCAGTGTTGTACGCATATGAAATGTTTGAAGGACCAAATGATTTCACCACGGCAGCCAGCGGTGTTAAATAATATTTAAAAGAGTTGGACTCCACGAAAAGCCCTGGGATACTCCACACTGCAAAGAAAATGGTCTACAGGTGAAAATCACCCATGGCTACCGTTTGGGTTAATTCTGACAGAAAGGATGAGAAGAGGGCCAACACTGCCCCTTCTAAACCCAAGTCTACCAGCCGTTGTATCAAGAGGTCATGATTGACAGTGTCGAAGGCTGTCATCAAATCAAGGAGAATGAGAGCAGCATTGCCCCCATCATCTACTGTGGCCCTGACCATTACCACAAGCTATATATACTATGACCGTTTCTAGACATCTCACAGTGACAATCAGCTATGGAATGCTAGTAACAAAGTCTACCCCAGCAGATCTCTCCACCATTTCTCCCTCAAACGTATGCCCGCTCAGGACAATCAAATATAAACAAAACATATCAGAGTGAACAACCTAATGAAGTAACCAGGTACGTAGACTATGATCATAAACAAATACCATAAGGGGACGTGCAGAACTGCTCAAAGCTACCAGCTTACTAAATACCACAAACTGCGTGCCTATCTTTCACAATTCTTTATCGATCACATTGTTAAGTGCCAAGTCCAATAACATGATAACAGCACATTGGTGGTCATCACCCATGACAAAGACAGACTTCCGATATAAGATCAAAACAAAAACAACACACCCTACACAGTGTAGTGTGCTACCCATATAGGTAAGCACTACAGCAACATACATAGGGGTAGTATGCGCTACACAAATATTGCCATACAATTATTAACCCCAGACCAACTGGCTAAACCAATGCTTGTTCCCTCACGAAAGAGACCACTCTAACAGCCAGATGTAATAAGCATTTTAACAAGCTGGAATTTTTCTATTGACTCCTTAGAATGGATACTCATTCAGTATCTGGAAGGGGTGTTGGAAGAATTCCTGTAAAATAACAAATCGGTTACTAATGTATCGATATTTTGTGACTGAAATCTGATCACAAAATATTGATATTTTATGGATACTTCAAAGAAGGTGATAATGAATTCGGAAGGGGGGGGACCGCAGACACCTTCTCCATTATGAAGGTAGAAAAATAGTTTGTTGAAGAGCAGGCAGTGATCCATGGAACCACTCAGGGCTTTAAGCGGGCCAGGTCTCAGTCGGATATGTCCCTCGGCATGATGGTAATTAACGAAAGGTAATTGTACCTGAAAAACGCAATAAAAATTGTTTTTGCAAAAAAAAAAGCGGGCCAGGTCTCACCGGGTCTCTATCGGGCTCTGTTTTGTTCCCTGGCAGAGGCGGCCCGTTTTTTCAGACTACAGTGACAGCAGGCACATCGATGTGCCCTTGCTCACACTGCTCACTTTTCACACTGCTCACTTCTCACTAGTGGAGAAGTTATGACATGACGTCATGCCAGGTGAGCGTTGTTGGGGGAAGGGAAATCCTTTAAAGAGAGTAATTTTCTCTCTGGATTTCCCTTCTGTGTTTGAAACCCAGGAGCAGCAACATTGTCCTGGTGTCATCAGGGCTTTAAGTGGAAGCTTTTTCAATATTATATACAAGCCATAGTTGCTGCTTATTTGTCTTATGCAACTAACAACCATTGATAAAGCCAATAGTACTGACTTCTTGTAGGTATGATGTTACTTGTATCATATATCTGGATACAATGACAGAAACAGCAAATTACAAGTCGGGTGGCACACTATGCTAAGCACAGATGTTTAGGTTATGTGTTTTTAAGCCACGCCCTTAATTACATTGGGCACGCCCCTTTGAGAGACCCCCCCCTTTCCCCCCCCCCCCGCCAGTTTTTGCATCCCACTTAAAAAGCCCTGGAACCACTCACTGTCCGTCCTCTCTCCCCAAAACTCCGAAGCGCATACGGGGCTAGCTTCGGCTCTGACTAACCGTACTCAGATGGGGGATAATAGGGGCACAGTCAGCCCCTCTAAAGATGATAGGTAAGAGTTAGTGCCTCAGCAAGCCTGAGATACTCACAATGGTGACGCCGTAACCCTTAGACAGGTCACCTCGGCAACGGCCCCGTGCAAAAGCATCAGTTCCAAACAGCTGCAGAAATAAAGACAGGGCAAGAACCGCACATTGGGATTAAATGCAAATTGCGTGATCATTTCGGTTGCTTGCAAGTTTTACTCCAAGCAAACAGGGTTGCTTTCTTACCTGTAAAGAACCGCCGTAACTGCACTTGCAACTGCAAGAGGGCTCACCTTACCATAGCCTCCCCGATGGCCACGCCTTACTTCAGATGGACACAGAGTACGACCAATAAGATCCTGGACACCGGGAAAGAAGAAGCAACTGGTAGGACCTAAAAGGCCAACGTCAGTTAGCAAGCTAAGCTGAGAGGTCGAGGAGGCGTCTCTCGTCTCTATGGTGATGAGCCATGCCGGGGCTCTGAGTTCTGTTTATTTCACTCAACAAGTCGTTTTCGGAACATTTTGAAACTGGCCCACAATGTAAATATATTTTTAGAAAACAAATAGCTACTTCTTCTAGTTTTACACGCAAAACACGCAGTTATTATGACGGGCCGTTTATCGAAGTTAAACCGATGGGAACACGTGACAGATCAGTTTGGAAAGGGAATTTCACGGCCGGCGACGTGTGAAAGTCAGGTAAGGCTCGAGTCCAATAAGTCACATCTCAGGTATACCATTGTCATAAACATGGGCGTCCGCAGAAATTTTTCCAGGGGGGGGGCGAACCTGGCAAATGAAGGGGCGTGGCTAATGTTAATGGGGGCGGGGCTAAAATGGCAGACAATCCGGATCGGGTAATGTTCAGGCCAACCTGAGAAAAACAAGCATTGGCATAGCCAATAGGTCTCGCCTTTGGGACCTTATGACTGACTCACTGACTGAAGAACTTATATAGCGCACTTCTGCCAAGGCGTCTTGGCGCTGGGTAAGTATGATGCCGGCAGTATAAGTATTTAGTTCTGCAGCAGGTCCCAAAGGCGAGACCAATTGGCTATGCCAATGCTTGTTGTTATATCTGGGCATGTTGAGAGGCTAGGGGACTGGGTCTCGATGTCAGGTTGGGAGCACAGCAATGACCTACTCAATTTGAATGCGTAGATAATACAACCGGAGGGGTGAAATGAAAGGTTCACTACCAGGAATAACAGGAAAGTAGAAAGTTACGCTGGTTAGAAAGGTAAGGAGGGGTAGAGGCAGGCATGGTGGTGAGGGGAAAAACAGATGCATGCTAGGAGAGCGCTGTGAGGGAGTGAGGCGAAATGGGAAGAGGCACTGAAGGTGGGTCAGGTAAAGACCGTAGTGAGGCAAACAGAAGGGTAGCGAGGGGTGAAGGGTAGACAAAGAAGTGAGGTGTAGAAGTAAAAGATTCAGGAGCAGAGACAGGTAAATCAAAGCTGGAGAGGGGAGAATAACGCAGTCGTAGAACCAAAGAGGGCCAGGTAGAGAGAGGGAGAGGTGTGTCAGAGACAGGTAGAGACAGCTGAGGAAGAGGGAATAATAACGACTGAGGTAGACAGGCGAGGTAGAGGGGTGCGTTGATATAAAGGAAGTGCAGAGATGTGTCACAGATGTTACTGAAGAGGAAAAGAAGTAGAGATATTGAGAAAGAAGTAAGGCACAAAAAGAAGTAAGGGGTGAACAGAGGTAGAACGAGTGGAAGGGGAGAGAACACGTAGAAGATGAATGGCAGGGTAAAATGAGCGATCAGGCAGTGAGTGTGAGGAGTGGGATACAGAGGCATATGTGGCAGTGAGCGCGAAGTGCGGGGTACAGAGGGATATGTTGTGGCAGTTAGCGCAAGGTGTGGGGTACAGAGGGATATGTCGTGGCAGTTAGCGCGAGGTGTGGGGTATAGAGGGATATAAGGCAGTGATCGTGGGCAGGGCCGACTTTAGCGCTCGTGGGGCCCAGTGCGATAATGCTTTTTGGCACCCCCAATGACCACCTCCACTACAGGTTCTTCATAACCATCCTTTCACAGCGCCCCTCAAGCCTCCGTAACCATTCAGTCTCAGGTGCATTTAATTCATTTTATAGCGCCGCTCCTATCAGTGTAAGGTGTCACAACACTTTACATCACACAGATTACATAGAGACAATCAATCATAGGTGTGTAAATCAGTGCATAGGAAATGTACATAAGAGAGAGGACAAGAAGGTGTAGGAGTCACATGTCATCCATACAGGTAGGCAGGATAGTTTAAGAGTGCTTGGTCAGGAGAATCAGAAACCTAGAATTTAAAACCTAGCACCATGGATGGGGGGGTTCTCTTTATTAATAAGAATTGATTTCTACCCAAATTAACCCATTTTGCCACATTAGGATAATGAAAAACTGGGGGGAAATCATAACGCTCTAGCCCAGTTTGCATGCATCTTTGCTAACAGTTACTTGCTCACTGTTCCACATTAGGATTTTAACTCATAAAGAGTTATCAACAATATGGTCTCTCTGACAAAAGTGTGACCCACTGACCTATTTACATTACATTATACGCACTTTGTGAGCTGCACGTTCTTTGCAGCAAGCATAGTAACCCTCTGTGCTACCTTAGGATGAGTAGAAACTTCCACTACACAAAACTTTGATCTCTCCCTCTCTCTAAGGAAGTGCATTAATCACTGCAGTCATTTAGACATTTTTATAGGTGGCTGAAAGTTTCTAGGAGTCCAGGAAAGAAGCAGGTGCTTTTAAAATCATCATATTAGGGCCCCCTACACGAAGTCAGCAGCCGGTGCGGTGGCACCGGTCGCACCGCCCTAGAGCCAGCCCTGAGCACGGGGAGTGGGATACAGGGGGATATGAGGCAGTGAGCGTGGGGAGTGGGGTGCAGGGGGATATGAGGTAGTGAAACACAGGGTCGGGACGTCCTGCCAGACATGATAGGGTGCATACTGGCAGATAGATATGTTATTGACACAAGTCTGTGTACGTTTTAGTGGGATCTGAAATCCGGTCTATGCTGCAACCTCAGTTTTTGACTTGGGAGAATAATGCATCGACCCCCCGCCCCCCCCCCCCGAACTTCATTCAGAAGACCCCTTGCTCTCAGGCTACAGAGTGTTCAGGGCCGGCTTTAGCGCTGGTGGCGCCCTGTGCGACAAAGTTTGTTGGCGCCCCCCACGGGCGCTCCCCACAGACTGCCACACTACTACCCTTTAACAGTACAGTACCCCCTCAAGTCTCCATAACCACTCTCTCTCAGATGCATTTAATAGTGCCACCTGTACCAGTTTAGGGTGTCAGAGCACTTTACATCGCAAACACTACTCAGATGCAATCAATCATAGGTGTGTAAATCAGTGTATAGGAAATGTTACATAATACAGAGGACTGCAAGGTGTAGGAGTTGCATGTCATCCATACTGGTAGGCAGTATAGTTTAAGAGTGCTTGGTCTGGAGAAGCACCGACTCAGAAAGTAAATCAGAACCCGATGGTTTGAGGTTACATTTCATAATGATGATTTTTTTTTACCGAAAGGATCTCTCTGACAAAAGCACTGACCTATTTAAACTATATGCATTTTGTGATCTGCATGGTACACATTCTTTGCAGCACACACATTAACCCTCTGTGATACATAAAATGAGTTAAAACTTCCACTTCACAAAACTCCTTTTCTCTCCAGGAAGAACATTAATCACCAAGTTATCTTGACATTTTTATTTTTGTATGACAATTTCGGAGGCCGGCAATGCAGCAGGTGCTTTTAAAACCATAAAATACTTCCAAATAGGTGCCCCCTCGAAGAGTCAGCACCCAGTGAGGTGGCACCAGTTGCACCGCCCTAAAGCCGGCCCTGAGAGTGTTAAAAGGAGGTCTTTGTGTCCAGACCTAACCACTCGTGCTTGTGGCGCGCAGCTCAAACCGGCCATTGTCATTCTGTTTGTGGCAATCAGCCGCAGACAGAATGACAATGGGCGGGAGGGGCAGCGAGGAGGAGTGCAAGGAGCCCCATCAGGGAGTTGAGGCCTCTGGCAGGGAACACCTCTGCTCCCTGCAGGGCCCGTAATCCCGGACAAAAGGCGTCCGTAAAAGCATAAGTGGCCACAGGGGGGGCAAGGAGGAGCAGTCCAGGGGGGGGCAAGCGCCCCTCCTTGCCCCCCCCCTGCGGACGCCCATGGTCATAAACCTAATTTAAAGATACGAAATGACTCATAGAAACCAGGATCCGGTTCTGGGGTTTCATTTATCTATAGATTCGCAAAGTGTGTATGCGGAGATGAAATACCTACAGCTACTTGTGGACGAAGTGTTCCGTGAAGAAGAAGAGTGCTTTCAGTTATTTAGGTCTGGGCTACACCGCGCATGTGCTTTCTCGAAGAGACGTGTTTAATCTGTGGGTTTCAGCACGCCCACAGGCTCATAGCTGCCAAGGTTTCACTCATTACAAGATATTTGTTGTAGAATGACTGTGCGTGAAAAAAGTCACCCATTGTCTTAGTGTTTAGTTTTTTTTGTGGGTAAGTGTCGTACGTGAGGTAACGTACTAGTCTTTCGAAGCAGAGGACAGTCCTCTTTCCATTGTATGTGCCTCCTGACGTCACTGGCCAATCCGATGTCGAGGATGGCTGTGACGTCGGGGGGCGGCGGGAGGAGGACAGAAAGAGCGCGAGGACGCTAGCGGCGGTTGTTTTACCCGCTGCTCCTCGTGGGCCGTAATATTCACTGGACTTAATAAAAGGCTCAGTTATACCCTGTAACCTGTCTCGCCTCCCTCATTCCTGCCACTACAAATGGCGACGAGGGTTAAAGCTTTCGTTGCGGCCCACGTGTGATTTCCGGCGTGCCTGATGTTCATGTGTTGCTGGTACGACGCACCGATGTCTCCTCGCCCGCTCCTGCGCGGTGGACTACATCGTAGATGACTCCTTGTCCCTACCCATGCCTGCTGAATGCGTGGCTCTCTGACAGTGAGCCCTGATGTCCCGCCTACTGCTGCTGCTGCTGTGATGATGGGCTGTTGCGCCCCGACGACCCTGTGAGCTGCCTGCGGTGAGCTGCTGTGGAGGGAGCGCTGTTTCTGCGGGTCCTTGGTGCTTCCAGTCGCCTAAGGCTAGGGATGCTTGCTGCTGCGCCTGGCACCTGCCTTCCTGCACCCGGTGGTGTTCTTCTGAGCTGCCTGGGAGCTGTCTGTGTGCTGCGCTCCTGTTCCACGTGGCCTGCTCTCCAGCCATGGCGCAACCTATCAACATTTGTGTGCCGCCCCTCTTTCTGGACTCCCCTGGTGAGCCATGTATGAAGTGGAAGGGGTGGCTGTGCGCATTTGAAAATTACATCGTCTCCATTGATGGTGAGGGGTATAGCCCCGCACGCAAGAAGTCGCTTCTATTCGGACTGTTGGGGAAAGCGGGTCAGGAGGTTTTCGACAGCTTACTCGTTTATGCGGACCCTCCGGGGACCCTTGCCCCCCTGAATGCGTACCAGGAGGCGGTTAAGCGGCTCGAACGGCAATATTCTGAGGAGGGTAACATCATGGTGGGGCGCCATAAATTCGCATTGCGGAAGCAGGAGGAGGGAGAGACTATCGAGGAATATATTGCCTGTCTACGTGTTTTGGCACAAGACTGTGAATTCGCGGAGATGACTGATACCTACCTCAGGGACCAGGTGGTGTTCTACTGCCATTCTAAGAAGGTGCAGGAACGGTTGCTTTCTTGCAGGAACCCTTCGCTGAAAGATGTGGTGGCCATTGCGAAGGCCGTTGAACGTTCTATGGTGTCCACGAAGGAACTTGCAAGCACAAGTCAAGCTTCTAATGTGTTCTTTGTGCAGGACAAACATAAAGGTGCATCCAAGACACCAGACAGGGCGGCGAGTGAGAGAGGGGGGGGCAGGAAGCCGTTCGCTTGTTTTAGATGTGGGTCGAGGGACCACCTAGCAGATAGCAGGACCTGCCCGGCCCTGTCCAAAAGTTGTTCTAAGTGCAGGAAAGTGGGCCTCTTCGCGGCAGTGTGCAAAGCCAGGAGACCTGGTGGGGGCATGAAAGTGAGTTCGGTGAGCGATTGTGATGTGGATGCGGATGCGGACATCGTACTGTCCATTGATGCTGAGGATGGTAGAGTGAAGGGGCCTATTGGCTCTGTCCTGATCGGTGCAGTTGAATTGCCATTTACGGCTGATTCTGGTTCCCCTATTACCCTGATATCTGATACTACATATGATTTGAAATGGCAGGGTGTGAAATTGCATGAGACGGATGTGAATCCGAAGGCCTTCGGGGAGCAAGACATAGAGATGATGGGGTACTTCTGGGACTCCCTCACCTTCAGGGGGCGAACAGTGAAAACGAAGATCTATGTGGCTGAGAAAGGGAGGAGCCTGGTGGGGTGGAAGGACCTGGCAAAGCTGGGGGTGATGCTAGTCCCGGGGGCGGACGATCCCATAGTTCTGAGGGATGATTGGGTCAACTACGTGCAGCCGGATGACTTGCCCGAGGGCTTGGCTGAGGTCATCGGCAAATTTGAGTCTGTTTTTGATAACAAAGTAGGGTGTGTGAGAGGATTCGTGCACGCCATTCGTTTGAAAGAGGATGCTGTGCCAGTAAAGCACAAGGTCAGGTCGGTTCCCCTATCTGTCAGGGGGGAGCTAAAGGCTGTTCTTGATAGGCTGAAGTCGGAGGGAGTGATAGAGGAAGCAGGCGCATCAGAATGGGTGTCCGCTATTGTGGTGTCCAAGAAGAAGAGGACAGGGGACATTCGGCTGTGTGTGGACCTGCGATCCTTGAACAGAAACATCCTGGTGAACTGCCACCCTCTGCCCAACATTCAAGAGATACTGTCTTCCATGTCAGGATCGAGGTTTTTCACTTTGATAGACCTGAAGTCCGCGTATCATCAGGTGTGCCTCACGGAGGATTCCAAGAAACTGACCACCTTTATTACCCCATTCGGAGCGTAGAGGTATGTCCGTCTCCCGTTCGGCCTCGCTTCGGCTTCCGGTGTCTTCCAAAGACTGATGGATCTGCTCTTCTGCGACATGACGGGCGTTGAAGCCTTCCAGGACGACATTTTAGTCCACACGGCGGATGAGGAGGGGCACCTGGAGCTGTTGGGCAGAGTGCTGGAGGTGCTGCAAGAAAAAGGGATGACGGTCTCCAAGGACAAGTGCAAGTTCATGGAGGGCAAGATCGACTACTTGGGACACGTGCTGACTGCGGAGGGCATTGCGCCTAAAGATGACTTGGTGAGGGCCATACGTGATGCTCCGTGTCCTGGAGACAAAGACGCCTTGCGATCGTTCCTGGGGCTCAGTGAATACTACTCCAAATTTATGCAGGGATATGCGACCATGATGGAGCCTTTAAGGAAACTGCTGAGGAAGAACGAAAAATTTGCATGGGTGCAGGACCAACAGGCTGCTTTCGAAGCTGTCAAGCAGGCCATCGTGGCGGCTCCAGTGCTACAGCCGTACAACAAGGCATTCCGGAACGTGATCACAGTCGACGCCAGCGCCAAGGGTATCGGCGCGGTGTTTTGCCAGTTCCAAGGGAGGAAGGAGAACACGGTCGCTTTCATATCCCGGTCACTGAGTGACGCTGAGAAGCATTACAGCACCATCGAGCGGGAGACGCTCGCGTGCGTATGGGCCGTGGAGAAATTGAAGAACTATCTGTGGGGTATGGAGTTCGAACTGGTCACCGATCACAAGCCCCTGATCTACATGATGGACGGCGAAGGCCGCGGCAACGGGAAAGCCAGCTCGAGACTGCTACGTCTGCTGTCCAGGCTGCAGGAATATCACTTCGTCATCAGGCACATCAAGGGTGGCCTCAATTGCAGGGCAGATTGTCTGTCGCGCATGCCGGTCAATGGCGAGGAGGCCGTTTCCCTGGATGACACGGAGTGCGTGGTGGCGCTGGTGGATGCTACGGCCATTTGCGAGGGATCCATATCTGAGGAAGAATGGTTGACGGCCCAGGAGAAGGACATGACTATTCGTAGGGTGATGGACCATATGACGGCTCGTTGGCCCCGATCCGGAACTTGAGCGGTGCTCTCAGGAGTTTCCAACAGGTTAGCCCTGAACTCACCATCGAGGGCGGCTTCGTGAAGAGGCATGAGCTGTTTGTGCCGCCGGAAGGGTTGAGAGAAAAGCTAATCAGGATTGCTCACAGGGGGCACCCGGGCGGTACTGCCACGAAGAATCTCCTCAAGCAATACTACTGGTGGCCAGGGATGTGCAGCGACGTCGGCAGGTTTATTGATCGATGCGGACCGTGTTTAAGGGCCGACAAGCATTGGAAGACGGCAAAAGGAACGCTGCAACTGGTGGATATTCCTGCCGGTCCATGGATCAAGGTTGCCATTGACTTCGCAGGCTCGTTTACCCTGCTGCCGGACGACTGCAGATATCTCATTGTCCTCACGGATTACTTCTCCAAGTGGATTCACTACAAGTTCGTCAGGGAGGTTACCACTGAACGAGTGATCAAGGAGCTGAAGAAGATTTTCGCCAGTGAAGGTCAGCCGAAGGTTTTGGTGTCCGACAACGGCACACAACTGGTCTCCAGGCAGATGCAGGACTTCCTGGCCAGATTGGGAATCAAGCAGGAGAAGACCCCGCTCTACAGCCCTAAGAGCAATGAGCAGGTCGAGCGGATGAATAGATACTTGAAGGAGGGTGTGCAACAGGCGGTTGCCTCCAACTTAGATGTGAAAGCATTTCTGGCGGACAAGGTGCACACTTTCCACAACACGCCCAATGCAGTCACGGGGCACACTCCGTTCTACCTGATGAGAGGGAGAAGGTGTATGAGTGAGCTTACTCCCAAATTTAATAAGTGGTATGACATGAGGGAGGAACCTGAGAATATACCTGATGAGAGGTTGAGAGTCAAAGAAAGAATTGTGGCTAAACAGGAAAGCAACAAACGGTATGCAGATATGGTGAACAGAGCCAAAGTTAAAGAGGTAGTGCAGGGGGATTGGGTATTGGTGAAGAAACCAACCAAGGTGATGAAAGGAGAATCTGTTTTTCAGACCCCTGCACGTGTGCAAGGAGTGACAAAGGGAGCTGTCTGTTTGGAAGGAGGGGGATGGCGTAGCAAGGACGACATTGTCAGGCTCAAGAAAACAGAACAAACAGTTCAAGCTGAGAATAACTCAACACAATCTTTTTGTAGCTCCTAAAAAGAAATGAAACTGAGAAGGAGGGATTTATGAATTTCCTTATTATTTGATGGAAATAATTCAAATTTATTTTATGATGCAAGAACAATTTTTGCGCAGAACCATTTCTTTTGTTGCGCTGAGGTCATATATACAAAATGTTACAAGGCATATATTACAATAACACATAACTAATATTCCCCTGGAAACACAAAAAGAAAATAAATGTCAACATTCATCAAACACTCATGGCCATTCCACTCATGCATTCACGGCATACATACAAAAACTGTCTAGAACTAGGTCCTTGTGGCGACCTTTCTTTCTTAGTACGATTGATTACATTGCGATTCAAATGTCAAAAAACATTTCATTATTATTTTGCGAAAATGAATATGACAAACATGTTTTTAAACTTCGCATAGGAATACAATTTTATGAAAGCGGTGCGACACAAGGAAATGAAAAATGGTCGACGCGTTTCGAACCCCAGAGTTGTGGGTTCTCCTCAGGACCAACCAATTTCTGTAAGGAACAATGGAAAGGTTTTAGAATATGGAATCGGACTAAGAAAAACTATGAAGCACCAACCGGGCTTGTCAAAACCCACCTTTGCACGGAGAAATCTATCTGCCTTAAATGGATTTTGTTTCCAATGCAGAGGGACCTACACAAGGGAACAAACCAAAACCACCTATATCAGAATTGAAACTTGTCTGCCACACGCTAAACAAAAAACACTTAACCAACAAGAGACTTTAGACCAAGGTAGGTGATGTACGCTCAACTTACTAGAGAAAGGGAACTTTTCCTCTTTTCCGGCTGTCCAAGATTAAATACTTGTGTATCTGAAGGAAGGGAGAATGGACGAAATGAGTACCGTTGACTAGTGTAATCTCATGGAACTGAAAACAACCGTTCAGAAACGCAATCAACGAAGTGGACCGCAGCCCACTGAATGGAGTTTGGAACTTACTTCGATAAGATTTCAGTTTACTTCATGATGTTTATCCCGCGCCGGAATCTAAAAAAACGAGATGGGCTGTGTAAATAATGCGTCGGAGAGTGAAACAATCCAATATCTTAGAACTCCTCTTCTTTAGACCGGAGTGATCATTGCAGGCTTACCGGGCATACATTTTGCAACCGTCCACACCGTAGTCGTGCCTCGAGTGAGGATGCACACAGCCTTGTGGGTACTAATGGCGTGTAACTCTCATTAGGACTACCAAAAAGCGCAAAGCTTGCTGGTACTTGTAGTTTATGTTCTATGACCATACAGGTGTGTTATTTAAAACAAGGGGGATGTGGCTAAGATTCTGATAATTTAAAGTATTGGCGATGGAAGGTGGCTTCCAGGTATTATGGTTTCTGTGTAGTTTTGTTTTTAGCAATCGGACCAACTCCTTTGCTGAGCACCTCAACAACAAGGAAGGCTTTCCCTACGAGGGGAGTAAAGCATGGCTCTGAAAAAGATGGAACTCTCTTTTCTATATAATCGTATGAAGAATGATCGATGCAGCAGAGCAGGCAAAGCCCCGCACAGAAGGACAGCGGCAAAGTTAAGATGTTCTTTTACTTTAAGCAAGTGGTCTAAAAATCTCAGCGACTTCATTTAGGCCATTGATAGCCGTGTTGTACTTCATGATTAATAACGCCTCACGACGGCTTAATAGGCCTTCCAAATCTCCTCCACGGGGATCTCTTTCAACTTTGGACAAGACTGTCCATCTCAAATCAGTCTCACTGTGTGAATGAGAGAGCCAATGATGGACTAGAGGGGCATTCTCCACTCGGCGTCTGATCCTAGATTTGTGCTGGATGATGCGTTGTCGCACTTCCTGCGTTGTTTTTCCAATGTACAGCTTCGGACATGGACAAACTATTGCATAAACGACATTTTTCGTTTTGCAATTACTGAATGAGTTATGTTTCCAATGCGTGGTATTGAAGGAAAAGACGTCCCCCTCTATGGTCTGGTCACAGTTTGTGCATGTGCCACATTTGTGGTGTCCTAAAACAGGTGGTAAGTTAAGCATACTCCTCAATGTGCGCTGTTCTTGTTTCGGTAAGGCCGCACGTACTATGTAGTTTGCTACACATTTCTCCTTTTTGAACGCAAACATCGGAGGTCTCGAAAAATCCTCATGGAGGTCCTTGATCAAATGCCAGTTGCCCAGGATGAGTTTGCGGAGTTGGTGGCTGTTTGGGCAGAATGTGGTCACACAAACCGATCTGTCAACCTTACTCCTAATTTTTTGCTCAAGTAATGTCTCTCTTGGTGTCCACCACGCTCTCTTCAGAGAGTGTTTAATTAATTTCTTTGGATAACCCCTCTCAAGGAGGCGGTCTCTGAGTTTGTTTGCATGCCTAAAATATTCCTCTTTTTTGGTGCAGTTCCTGCGAATTCGCAAGAACTGACCATAGGGTAGGTTTTGTCTCAGACTGCGAGGGTGGTTGCTCGTGAAATGAAGGGCCTTGTTCCGATCTGTCTCTTTTCTAAAAAGTGTGGTTTCAAGCTCTCCATCCGAAGCCACTACCTTGACGTCCAGAAAAGTGATAGAATCGTTTGACGAGACTATATTGAATTTGATGTCATTAGATCTTCCATTTAGCCAACAAATGAACTCGTCTAGTGATTGTTGTGTGCCAGTCCAAATTAAGAAAATGTCATCGATAAACCTCATATAGTTGGAAATGTTAGAGACAAACGGGTTATTGTTATATATGAAATTGTTTTCATATAAACCCATGAATAGAACTGCCAGCTCAGGCGCGAAAGGACAACCCATGGCCACGCCTCGTATTTGGTAAAAAAACTCTGAGTCGAAAGAAAAATAATTTTTAGAAAGTGCAAACTTCGCCAAAGACAGGAGGAATTCTGTGGGCACTTGTACTGGTCGTTCTCTTAAATTTAAAAACCACTCTAGGGCCTCCAGAGCTTGATCTTGTGGAATTTGAGTATAGAGTGACACCACGTCCAATGTAACCATCAATTGTGTCCTTTTGTTGAAATGTACGGATGTAATTCTATTCAGGAAAGCCGTGGTGTCTTTCAAATGTGCCGGAACCTGATTGATGAATGGTTTTAGAAAATAGTCGATATATTGAGCCACTGGCTCAATAAGTGATTCACACCCAGAGACTATAGGTCGTCCTGGGGGGTCCAATTCATTTTTGTGGAGTTTGGGTAAAGCATAGAAGACCGGTATCCTTGGATTCATATTTTTCAGGAACAGGCGTTCTTTAGGTCCCACAAAACCTTGTGAAAAGCCTTCCTCTATAATGTGAAATAGTTGGTCTTGTAGTTCTTTAGTTGGGTCTTTTGTGATTTTCCGGTAGCAGGTCACGTCTTCCAATTGGCGGAGTACTTCTTTTTTATATTTATTGACGTCCCAGAGGACCACTGCACCACCTTTGTCTGCCTGCTTCACTACAATAGTTCTATCATTTTGTAGGTCGATAAGGGCATCCTTTTCTTTTTTAGCTAGGTTGAACCTCACAAAGCTTTTTTTGCTTTCCATTGCCTGTATTCCTGATAAGATGGTTCTCTCAAACGTTGCGATTTCCTTGGGAACCTTGGGTCCTGTTGGACAAAAAGTAGATTTCCTCTTTAGTCCGGTGATTTCTGCCGTTCCTCCCTCGGTTGTCTCAGAAAAGAACGTTTTTAAACGGATTTTACGACAGAACTCCATGGTTTCAAGCTTCATTTTGATGAAGTCTGTAGCCCGAGAAGGAACAAAGCTTAGTCCTTTTTGGAGAATTGAAATTTCCGCTGTTGTAAGTATTTTGTCAGACAAATTATAAATTGGTGATGAAGTTAACTCCTGTAATATTGGCGTCGTGTCCTCATTTCCCATGGTTGGGAATATCGTAACCGTCCTCTGCCTTGTCGTTGGCCTCGGCCTAAAAAACGTGCTTCTTGATTGGATGTTTGCGGGTCCTGATTTTGTTGGTTGCCCCTTTGGTTCTGATTGGTCCTAGTTGTTGTATCTGTGGTCTCGCTAGAAGATGATGATGATTCAGAAAAGTTGATAAATCTCTTCCGGGATCTCCCCTGATAGTTTTGGAGATAGTTTCTAGAATCATTGGTAGAATAGAAATCCTTATTAAGGTAGGGGTAAGTAGATTCCAACGAGAAATTCTTTTTGTCCTGCTCAAATTTGTTGCTTTTTTGGATGACCGTGTAATCTTTGAATTCGAGTATTTCTTTCTCCACTTTTTCCAGCAAGGCCTTTGCGTCCGTGAGGTTAGGATTGTTTTTAATCTCGTTTTCAAGGTCCTCAATCTCCTGTAGTTGTGTCAATGAAAGCCTATGGGCTGTCTCCACCGTGAGGACCATAAGGTCCCTGCTGCATTTGGTCTCTATGCAGCTGTAACCTTTCTTATAGATTGGGTCGTCTATAAAAACTACTGGAATGTTACGTATCTGAAGTCCTGATGGAATGGTGCCTTCCTTAAGGTGCTGTAGTAAGAAATGTCCGTGAAGGTCCGTGCGTATTTGTTTTTTACGTAATCTGGTGAGTTTATCCGACTCGTTCTGTGTTTTTGCTGTAACACTTAAGGTGGCCGATGCAAAGACCGGCGGTGCCCGTATCAAATTCTGAATGTGTTCTTCGCTGTAAGCGAAGGCATCATTCTCTGCCATTATAAAAAACAGATGACAAACAAGGGATTGCTAAGACTCAGACACCACAAGACAAACTAAACATTTAACATAAAATTAACCTACTAGAAAAATTACAACTGCAGCAAACAACGATTTTAGAAATAGTGACCCTTTAGATCCCTAAAGGGTGGTGGCTATTTGGCCACTGGAATGAACCTCGCGAGCAACCGCCCGCTCCAACAGTTAGAAAACAACACTGGGTGGTGGCTCAAACTACTCAGCTGAACTGAGCCAAAGATACAAGAAAACAGAACAAACAGTTCAAGCTGAGAATAACTCAACACAATCTTTTTGTAGCTCCTAAAAAGAAATGAAACTGAGAAGGAGGGATTTATGAATTTCCTTATTATTTGATGGAAATAATTCAAATTTATTTTATGATGCAAGAACAATTTTTGCGCAGAACCATTTCTTTTGTTGCGCTGAGGTCATATATACAAAATGTTACAAGGCATATATTACAATAACACATAACTAATATTCCCCTGGAAACACAAAAAGAAAATAAATGTCAACATTCATCAAACACTCATGGCCATTCCACTCATGCATTCACGGCATACATACAAAAACTGTCTAGAACTAGGTCCTTGTGGCGACCTTTCTTTCTTAGTACGATTGATTACATTGCGATTCAAATGTCAAAAAACATTTCATTATTATTTTGCGAAAATGAATATGACAAACATGTTTTTAAACTTCGCATAGGAATACAATTTTATGAAAGCGGTGCGACACAAGGAAATGAAAAATGGTCGACGCGTTTCGAACCCCAGAGTTGTGGGTTCTCCTCAGGACCAACCAATTTCTGTAAGGAACAATGGAAAGGTTTTAGAATATGGAATCGGACTAAGAAAAACTATGAAGCACCAACCGGGCTTGTCAAAACCCACCTTTGCACGGAGAAATCTATCTGCCTTAAATGGATTTTGTTTCCAATGCAGAGGGACCTACACAAGGGAACAAACCAAAACCACCTATATCAGAATTGAAACTTGTCTGCCACACGCTAAACAAAAAACACTTAACCAACAAGAGACTTTAGACCAAGGTAGGTGATGTACGCTCAACTTACTAGAGAAAGGGAACTTTTCCTCTTTTCCGGCTGTCCAAGATTAAATACTTGTGTATCTGAAGGAAGGGAGAATGGACGAAATGAGTACCGTTGACTAGTGTAATCTCATGGAACTGAAAACAACCGTTCAGAAACGCAATCAACGAAGTGGACCGCAGCCCACTGAATGGAGTTTGGAACTTACTTCGATAAGATTTCAGTTTACTTCATGATGTTTATCCCGCGCCGGAATCTAAAAAAACGAGATGGGCTGTGTAAATAATGCGTCGGAGAGTGAAACAATCCAATATCTTAGAACTCCTCTTCTTTAGACCGGAGTGATCATTGCAGGCTTACCGGGCATACATTTTGCAACCGTCCACACCGTAGTCGTGCCTCGAGTGAGGATGCACACAGCCTTGTGGGTACTAATGGCGTGTAACTCTCATTAGGACTACCAAAAAGCGCAAAGCTTGCTGGTACTTGTAGTTTATGTTCTATGACCATACAGGTGTGTTATTTAAAACAAGGGGGATGTGGCTAAGATTCTGATAATTTAAAGTATTGGCGATGGAAGGTGGCTTCCAGGTATTATGGTTTCTGTGTAGTTTTGTTTTTAGCAATCGGACCAACTCCTTTGCTGAGCACCTCAACAACAAGGAAGGCTTTCCCTACGAGGGGAGTAAAGCATGGCTCTGAAAAAGATGGAACTCTCTTTTCTATATAATCGTATGAAGAATGATCGATGCAGCAGAGCAGGCAAAGCCCCGCACAGAAGGACAGCGGCAAAGTTAAGATGTTCTTTTACTTTAAGCAAGTGGTCTAAAAATCTCAGCGACTTCATTTAGGCCATTGATAGCCGTGTTGTACTTCATGATTAATAACGCCTCACGATTATATAGAAAAGAGAGTTCCATCTTTTTCAGAGCCATGCTTTACTCCCCTCGTAGGGAAAGCCTTCCTTGTTGTTGAGGTGCTCAGCAAAGGAGTTGGTCCGATTGCTAAAAACAAAACTACACAGAAACCATAATACCTGGAAGCCACCTTCCATCGCCAATACTTTAAATTATCAGAATCTTAGCCACATCCCCCTTGTTTTAAATAACACACCTGTATGGTCATAGAACATAAACTACAAGTACCAGCAAGCTTTGCGCTTTTTGGTAGTCCTAATGAGAGTTACACGCCATTAGTACCCACAAGGCTGTGTGCATCCTCACTCGAGGCACGACTACGGTGTGGACGGTTGCAAAATGTATGCCCGGTAAGCCTGCAATGATCACTCCGGTCTAAAGAAGAGGAGTTCTAAGATATTGGATTGTTTCACTCTCCGACGCATTATTTACACAGCCCATCTCGTTTTTTTAGATTCCGGCGCGGGATAAACATCATGAAGTAAACTGAAATCTTATCGAAGTAAGTTCCAAACTCCATTCAGTGGGCTGCGGTCCACTTCGTTGATTGCGTTTCTGAACGGTTGTTTTCAGTTCCATGAGATTACACTAGTCAACGGTACTCATTTCGTCCATTCTCCCTTCCTTCAGATACACAAGTATTTAATCTTGGACAGCCGGAAAAGAGGAAAAGTTCCCTTTCTCTAGTAAGTTGAGCGTACATCACCTACCTTGGTCTAAAGTCTCTTGTTGGTTAAGTGTTTTTTGTTTAGCGTGTGGCAGACAAGTTTCAATTCTGATATAGGTGGTTTTGGTTTGTTCCCTTGTGTAGGTCCCTCTGCATTGGAAACAAAATCCATTTAAGGCAGATAGATTTCTCCGTGCAAAGGTGGGTTTTGACAAGCCCGGTTGGTGCTTCATAGTTTTTCTTAGTCCGATTCCATATTCTAAAACCTTTCCATTGTTCCTTACAGAAATTGGTTGGTCCTGAGGAGAACCCACAACTCTGGGGTTCGAAACGCGTCGACCATTTTTCATTTCCTTGTGTCGCACCGCTTTCATAAAATTGTATTCCTATGCGAAGTTTAAAAACATGTTTGTCATATTCATTTTCGCAAAATAATAATGAAATGTTTTTTGACATTTGAATCGCAATGTAATCAATCGTACTAAGAAAGAAAGGTCGCCACAAGGACCTAGTTCTAGACAGTTTTTGTATGTATGCCGTGAATGCATGAGTGGAATGGCCATGAGTGTTTGATGAATGTTGACATTTATTTTCTTTTTGTGTTTCCAGGGGAATATTAGTTATGTGTTATTGTAATATATGCCTTGTAACATTTTGTATATATGACCTCAGCGCAACAAAAGAAATGGTTCTGCGCAAAAATTGTTCTTGCATCATAAAATAAATTTGAATTATTTCCATCAAATAATAAGGAAATTCATAAATCCCTCCTTCTCAGTTTCATTTCTTTTTAGGAGCTACAAAAAGATTGTGTTGAGTTATTCTCAGCTTGAACTGTTTGTTCTGTTTTCTTGTATCTTTGGCTCAGTTCAGCTGAGTAGTTTGAGCCACCACCCAGTGTTGTTTTCTAATTGTCAGGCTCAAGGCAGGCCAAGAGAAAATCATCATGAGAGGCAACCAGGTGCGCGAGGCCGAGAGCGATGATAGTATGTACGAATGGCAGGTTCAAGAAGACAATGATGGTGCCACTGGTGATGGTGTGAGTGGTGATACGCCTCCTGTACGAGGGCGGACTGCACACGGTAGTGCAGACCGGTGTGAGAATACGTGGCACGGTCTAGGGGATACCGAAGGCCGTAGTGACAGCAGTGCTAATTCTGTGAGGAGTGACAGTCATAATGTAATGAGTGCAAGCAAAGGTGGTACGGGCACTAGCGGCGGGGGGTCCACCCTGTATGTCACTCCCCGCAGACCAACAAGGCATATAAGGGCCCCCAAGAGGTTCGAAAATTTTGTTATGAGGTAAAGTTATGTACAATTCTCAGTTTGTTAAGAAAAGGAGATGTCGTACGTGAGGTAACGTACTAGTCTTTCGAAGCAGAGGACAGTCCTCTTTCCATTGTATGTGCCTCCTGACATCACTGGCCAATCCGATGTCGAGGATGGCTGTGACGTCGGGGGGCGGCGGGAGGAGGACAGAAAGAGCGCGAGGACGCTAGCGGCGGTTGTTTTACCCGCTGCTCCTCGTGGGCCGTAACATTCACTGGACTTAATAAAAGGCTCAGTTATACCCTGTAACCTGTCTCGCCTCCCTCATTCATGCCACTACAGTAAGTGAAAAGATCCCAGAATTTGAACAACGATTTATGTTGGGTATGAGGTGGCTGTGAAGTGTTAAGCCAATCTTTGGTTTGAGTCGTGGCGTGTATGAGATGGCTGAGTATTGTTAAGCCACTCATTACAAGATATTTGTTGTTGAATGACTGTGCATGAATAAAGTGACCTACTGTCTTAGTGTTTAGTTCCTCTTTTTGTGGGTAAGTGAGTGTAGCAATGTTTGATTGGTTTGTTTGATAACGAATGTGATTTTACGTTTTGTTGTTCCCTGATGCACTGTTTAGGTCTCGCCTGAGACAGCGCTTTAGCGCTGCTCTCGCGAGAGCTTTTGTAAATGGGGGATCTGGAAGTGCAAACGAGTGCTTTAAGGCCTCCAAATACAGTGCATGTGCGCCGGGCGCGCGCACCGTTTGGCAGCCTGAAAGCACTCGTTTGCACTTCCAGATCCCCCACCATTTGGCAGCCTGCACACCATTTGCTTTCACTTTCGCGGCCGCTTTGATGTTTGATCACGATCGCGATCACTTCCAGTTTTGCGGCCGCACATTTGCCCCCGAAAAGGTGCAATGTATCCAGGGGAAAATGCCTGGAAAGAGGGGAAAACCAGTGCAAGCTGGTGCGCAAAAAATGATTTCTGTGACAATGCTTCATTCCATGAGCCACAATGAGCCCGGCTCTGGTAATATTTCACCCAGTAATTACCGTACATTGTGGTATTTCCGTTTGTGGTATAACACACTGAAAGATCAGGACTAGGGGTGGGCGGAATTTGCGAAATTAACTTTCGCAAATTATCGCGAAAATGTTTAAAATTATCGCAAACAAGCGGAAATATCGCGAAGATGCGGAAGTTTTTTTCTGGCATGTTCGCAAGATTTTCTGCATGGTTGCGGGTCGCCAACTTACCCATGTGGTTACTTGCGGGCGCGGCCATCTTGTTTTGAGTTGTCTCGCGGTGCATAATCGCGAGAAGAAAGACGTGATCGCGCGACGCATGACGTCACTGCGGGCGCGAACTGTCGCGAGATAGCGCAAATGGCTAAAAACAATACAACATCTCATGGAGAACGCGACCGGATCAAGAAAACTTGTCGGCGAACGCAGGGATTCAGGTAAGGCGATCGCGCGCGAGAATGTATTATTTTACAGCGCGAGCAAGCAACAAATTATCGCCAAGCTGCGGAAACCGGAATTTTTGACATTTTCGCGCTCTCCGTGGAACGCGAAAATGTCAAATTATCGCAATTTCCGCGAACGGAACGAAATTTTCGCCCAGGCCTAATCAGGACACATCTTTTCCAGGCTTTAGAACCTAGAGTCCGATGTTTTTCCACCAGTACTCATATTGCTGAAAGGAGGTTGTCTGATGCTGATCTAAGGTAGTCGGGTATCTTGTTATGGTTTAGTTTCACAAGGTATTTTGGGCCTTGAGACCAGTGTGCTCTTTGGGATGTACAGAGCATCCTGAATGTAACTCGTTCTTCTTTGGGCACCTAGACACATGAAAAGCATGTCAGTAACCTGTGTTAAAAGCCCCATGTGTTCCTTCATTGCCAAAGGTAGAGTGTTGACAAACAGCTTGTCTGCTCCTTGCAATTTGATGACTATGTCAGCACTTGAAGGCAATGTAAACAAGCATTTGCAATGCAATAGGTCTCACATTTGTGAGAGTTGGAGCTATTAGCATTGTAAATGACAATGCCTTTTATTTATGTTTTAAAAAAAACAAACTTAAATAAAAAGCATTGTCATTTACAATGCCAATAGCTCAAACTTGTATAAATGCGAGACCTATTGCATTGCAAATGCTTGTTTTAGGATTGTTCCCTGTGTGTTGCACTTTGTGCCAGTCTGACCAACTGACATGATCCGTGGCATGTGGGGTTTGTTTGCTTTGTGATGTGGGATAGTGGTTTAAGTGGGAAAGAGATGTGATGTGATGTTTCTTGTTTAGTCCGCGGTGAGATGTGGTTACGTTTTTTGTTATTGTTTTGAGCGAGATGTGGTGTGACGTCTGGTACAGTGCTGTGGTGGAATGTTTCTTTTATTACTCATTGTGGGTATGAGTGTGATCTTTCATGTATCTATTTATGCACAGTTTCTTATGTATTATTACATTGCATTTTTTTTCTTGGTCTTATAATTAATGCATTGCATCCAATTTCTTGACGATATGTCTATATGTTATTTGCCATATTTTCATTCTTTCATCTAAATTTGTTTCACAATGCATTTGTTCCCTGTAAAGAAGGGAGATATGTTGTACCTGCTGCTCAGCCAATATGAGTGTGGAGTGGAATGTTGGTGTGGATGGAATGTTGGATGTCTGTGAGTGTCAGTTGGGTGTGGGCTGAGCAGCAGGGTGGCTGCTCCTGGTGGGGTTCCTTGTTTTCACCTTGTAACTACTTAATAAAGAATATAACTAATCTACACATGGAGTCCGGACCATCATTTAGATTACAACAGGGTGCTGCCTGGAGACTGTGTGTCGCTGCAACCAGGCCCAGATTCAGGGATTTTAATGGAAGCAGAGGTGTGTCAGAAAACATCATACACATAGCTGTCAAGTTTTCAGCTTGTGTGACATTTCAATGGTTTCTGTGCACTTATGAGTGATACCCTGCTGCCAAATATGTAATACTTAGTATGACAATTTCTTATAAGTAAAACCAAGCAAAGAAATGCACGGCAAGAGATAAATATAAGAAATTACACACTTTTGATCAATGAGAAGCCCTAAAATATCTTGAAAGTGCTTCAAAACCCTTGAAATTGAAGGTTGAGATACTGACACAAAACAATTTTGTTCCCAGAAGATATGAAAGTAAATAATCATAAGACGTCTCACACCCCCATGCCATTGCACTTTATTTCGCCCTAACAGGGAAGCAAATACTACGAAGATCAAACAAACACGGGGCAGGTATTGTTCAAGTGGGTACAAAAATAAACAAAATCACCTAAAACTGATAATATTTTTCCCTTTATCTGTAAATACTTCAAAGAACAAATATAAATAGAAAGCACTTTTAAATGTATTCTAGAGCTGATCAATAACTAGTACTTAAAGAAAGCAAATACCGAAATGGCATGTTACAAATGAATAAATACAATTATGTTTTCTGTTCAATTTTGTATCACGTCCAGGCATTTGCAGACACTTGAAACACAAGTAAACTTCTTTTGAAAAGCTGTCAACCCTAGGCAGAGTGCTCAACTCACCTAACGGCTGCCATTCCAGCCCCCGGGAGTGTGTCTTAAAGCTGAACCATTTGCCAGCTAGCTTTATTTACACAGAGTTGCGAAGTGTCTCAGGACTTCAGCTTCAGGGCGATGGGCTACAATTTCAGTTTAAAGCTGTGTCACCCAGGCAGTTCTTCAGAGCGTCTGCGGCAGTTTTGATGAGCGTATCCCCTGCACGTCGTTTTCCAGCGGGCCCGTCTGAGCAGCAGCCAGTGATGCCTTTCTGGGGCAGCAGAGCACACAGGAAATTAATAACATCTGGCACGGTGCCAGTCATGCACGCTGACAACCCTGGCAAGGCATGTTTAGAGCACACAGAGAGTGCCCTGCCAATTAGGTGCCATGTGGAGCAGAGAGCCTAATACTCTCCCTGCCTGTGGCGTGCGCCCCTACAATGGAAAAGAAAGTTTAATTTACCTGCAGCCGCCACTCAATGATTGACTATAATCCTAACACAGCACCACACCCCACTGCTCACAGAGCAGAGCAGAGCAGAGCACAAAAATAAAATAATAATAACGTTGTAATTTTTTGTAGATGCAGGCTGGGTTAGGGCGGGGCTGATGGCACAGGGGGAGGAGTGATTTGCACATTCCCTAAGTGCACATGACTGTTTGGCCGGCCCTCTTCGGCCGACCAAATATTCATGCGCACTTTACATGTTCCCCACCAGGCTGCATTACACAGCCTGGTGAGGAACATGCAAAGCCTCCTTGTCCCCGTCTGAGCGCCAAACCACGGTGCTCAGACCAATCACAACACTGAATTGCAGCGTTGTTATTGGCTCAGGGGAGTCAGGGAGCCGGGTACTTCCTGCAGCCGTGACTGCAGGAAGAAGGAAGCTGAGCAAGAATGAGGAGAGGCGGCGGCCGGCACAAAGGTAGTGTGGTATTTTTTAAATTTGTTTACATTTTCTCCCCACTTGCCCCTGTCACCCCACCCCTTCAACGCCATTCCTTGCCAGCCGCTATTGCACAGCACACACTGCAGGGGTAGCGACAGATACTGGAAAACCAACAAGGCAATGCGCGGCCCACAAATCAATCAGTGCTGGCGCATTGCCCGGTGATTTGATCACTGCGCAGCAAATATAGGCACTGTTTTTGTAGACTTCTGTGACAGCTATGTCACGTGAGGCTGCGCTGCGGCCCGGGCTGAGAGTGAGCCTTAGCGGATTGAATGCAGGCAGCCCCCGGGCATGGTGGGGTGCCAACTCTAATTTAGCAATAGTTGTTGCAATGCTTCCAAATCTGTATGCAGCAGGCTGTGGGCAGGTTGCACACAGTGTGTACACTTCACTCACCAGGATTGCGCTGCTTTACTTAATGAAGGGCGGCGCAGTTGCAATGGATAGCCCGGTGGCTGGCGGACAGATGTCGGGAGGATACTGCAACAGCGGAGAGTCCTCCGATGGCGGTGGCGGAGCTTCTGCGGATCTTTCACCCGACGACGGGTGCTTCACGGCCAGCACCGGCACTGCTGGCGGTGGCGTGCAAATGCTACCGCAGAAGCCTCCGGCTCACCAGTACCAGGATCTCTTATGCCCCGGCTATGCCCCTGGAGGGTTCCCCTTGCGGCCGAGACACACTTGGGGCCGCGGAGCTGAGGGACTGGCATGCGGTGGATATCCACACGTTGGAGGATCTCTACCGTGAGGGAGAATTGTTGTCGTTCGCGACCCTTGCGGAGGAGACGGGACTAGCACAGGGCCAGTTCCTCCGCCATCGGGCCCTGGTAGAGACGCTCGCGGGGCACTGGGGAGACCTACGGGAGGAGCCGGAACAACACTTGGTGATGCAGTACCTCCATGTCTTGGGCCGCGGGGGACACCTGATCAGGTGGTTTGCTGCGGCACTGCGCGCGCATGCTGTGCCGAGTCTGGGTGCACTACGCGAGAAATCGGAGGGAGACCTCGCCCGCCCCATGACAGACAAAGAATGGGACAGGGTGTTGCAGGGGCCGAGGAGGGTACCTCGAAATATGAGATTTCGTCAAATACAGTTCTTCGTCTTGCATAGGGCCTACCTAACGCCTGCCGCCATTAATAGGTATTTCCACCGTGTGGATGCCAGCTGCCCCCGTTGTGCGGAAGCTGATGCTGATCTGCTTCACATGCTGTGGGGCTGCCCGGAACTGAGTACATACTGGCAGGCGATACACGGGATGCTCCGTCGGTGTACGGGACGGGAGATCCCTCCTGAGTGGCCTACTTACCTGTTGCACCTCTTTCATAGGTCGCCCCCGGTCAAGGTAGCATCTCGTTTTATAGACCTGGGGATCATAGTGGCAAAGCGACTCATCACTAAACGCTGGAAAGCAGACGCTGCGCCACACGTGCGGGCGTGGCGCGGCTCTTTCCTAGTCTGGGCCAAGGCGGAGGAGGTGGCACTTCGGAGAGAGGAGACGCTGGGTCTCCGGATGACACCGATCGCATCCCAATGGGGAGAGATGCTGCAGGTCCTGCTACAATCTGATGGAGTGACTCTGGCTGGGGTCGAGGGTGAGCTGCAGGACCCGGGTTAGCTGCGGGGAGGTGATCCGATCTGACGGGGTGCCGCAGCGCTGGGGCTGATTTGCTTGGATTCTGGCATTCCTGCGCGTCGCAGCCCGGATGTTCCTACACATGACGTTCCTGGGGTGGGAGCCGGGGGGGGGACTCGACGGGAGGGGGGGTTTGAGGGAGAAGGACGCCTAGAATTGAGACAGGAGAGCTGCTGTTAGATGTTGTTTTCGTTGTTCTGTGGCAAGCAGGCCAGTTCCCCAGTTGCAGTATGGGTGCGCAAGGCTGTTTGATTATTGATCTGGGGGTACACTGGGCAGCACGCGTCTATAGTGCATAAGGCGGTGACTTGCTACCCTCAACTGAAACAGTGACTGCAACAACACGCGTGATGGTAGTGGTCATTACAGACTCACGGGTCCCAACTTTAGTCCATACTGATTGCTCCTCAATTGGCGTAAAGTGTTATGCTTATATGTGGCATGCTCCGAATCCTTACTGTGTATCAGCTGTAATTATGCTCTTTGCCATTCTGCACTGCATTGTATAATCTTCTTGCTGCAAACTTTAAAATTCAATAAACAGATTTCTAAATAAATGAAGGGCAGCTCCAACATCCATCTTGGCTTGTGCCATGCAGCGCCAATGGTGTCAGTAGGCCCTATAAATGTGGGACATATGCATTTTAGTGCGGTTGCAGACCACCACACTAAAAATGCATTAGTCTAACACCTGATGCGTGATACTTGGCAGGGCTGCACAAATATGCTAAAGATACCAGGTATGTTGTAGTTCATGGGCAGCCTCTTTATTTCACCTCATCCAGTGGTCTGACTTAACAGATATCTGGCATCTCTATTCAAATCTAAACATATGCTTTGCTAGGATCACAACGATGGGAAGGCTCTAATTCATAACCTAACTACCTCACACTTTTCCATTCTTATTAACAGTAACTACCCCTTTTCTAATCCCACACTTTTCCCACATATTTAATTACTGTACAAAAGACAAAAATAAAAACCAAATGATAAGGTAACCCCCTCCTATACACAGATTTAAACAAATTGCAAGGAAAAAAGTTCACACTGACAGTATTTCTTAACCCCAATTTTTTTTAACCTCTTTACATAGTCTTTTAAGAACCGCTGCAATGTGCGCATTCTCACACTTCTACTGTTTTCCCCTCCTTGTTCCGATTTACATGTGTTTATTTAATCCTTTGTGGGCAGAATGATCCCTGGTTTTGTCAGCATCTGACTCATGAAGGGCCTCCATAACCCGATTCAAGTTCAAAATCCTGCCATCATCAGTCTTTATGGCAATCAAAAATAACTTCACAATTTGATTTTCCTTCATGAATTTTGGCCATTTTTCACACCCATCTGCTGCTTTAATCTTCAGCCAATTACCAATCTTAAATTTCCCTCTCTCTCCAACCAACAATACCATTGAATTTAAAGCCTCTGTCTAATGACATCCAGCCTGGACAATGATTGGTATTAGCAGCTCTCCTTTTAAACAATTCAAAACGTGTTTTACCTGGAGTGGCATAGGGTAAGAGCCTGTAAGCTGTGATTCTCTCTTGCAATTCCTTTTTCCAGTCTAAACTGTTCACCCTTTGCATTTGTATACTCTCTTTCAAGGCTCTCAGTTGCTCCTTTTGTCTCTGGATAATAAAGAGAGTTTATCTTATGATATCTGCCACACTCACTTAAGTATCTCTCCATTTCTTGTGATCAAAATTGAGGACAATTATCACACAAAATATACCTTGGATAACTCTCTCTCTTAATAACTTCTTCTAAAACTTTATTCACAATATGTGGAGAAATATCATGTACACAGCTAACCTCAATCCACTGTGAATACAAATAAAGTAGCTTTATCAGACAAGGTGTGTTGTGTTCACCATGAAGAGGTCCTACAATATCGATTGCCACCTCCTTCCATGGTCACTTAGGCAAATCTCTACATACCATTGGCACACGTCTCATATTAAGCATTTTGTCACTCATATTTCATTGTATACAATCTCTTAGTTCATGTTCTACCATTAAGTCTATACCTGGCCACCAAAAGTCTAGGCATATTTGTGCCTTTGTTTGGGCAATGCCCATATGTCCTTCATTCTCTAAGCAAAATTATTTACCTCTCAAATATTCCAACAGAACCAATCTTATACCTTTTGTTAAAATACCATCTCTTACTGCCAATTCTTTTTTAACTACAGACCGTGGTCTCTCTCATTTATTAACTTTCCCTGTCAATATTGGTTCTTTGGCGTTTAGCAGTGTAGTATCCTTTGCTTTTTCAGCCATCCATTCATCTTCTTCTATAGCACCGAGTGTGACTTCACAAACCTTTACCTCCTGTTCAAGAAAATCATCCAGAGAATCCTCTGAATCCGCCAAGTCAACTAAGTGTGACAAGCAGTCAGCTGTAAAGTTTTTAGCACCGGGAATATATTCAACTGTGAAGTCATACTCCTTAAGAGCAATAACCCACCTCCTTATCCTGGATGATATGGAATCTAAACCATTAAAAAAGAAATGCTCTTAAAGGCTTATGATCACATCTTACCTTAAAAGTTGTTCCCTATATCAAATTTCTCAATTTTGTTAAAGTGCAAATGATGGCAAGAGCTTCTTTTTCGATCACAGAGAAATATAACTCTGCACTCTTCAAACATCTCGAAGCACAAGCGATTAACTGTGCAGTACCTGCTTCACTCTGAACAACAACTGTTCCTATTCCTTTGCTACTGACATCTGTGATTGTACAAGTGTCCTCACCTGGAATTAATGCTTGCAAGTTGGGCGCATTGGCAAGATATTTTTTTACCTGCATAAATTCATCTTTACATACTTCATCGCCAATGAACTCCACATTCTTACCTAGCAAATCTCTAAGATGACTTGTTTTATCCGCAAATCCTTTGATAAACTTGCTATAATATTCCACCATTCCAAGAAAGATGGAACAGGGTTCCTTCATATTTACAATGATTTCAAAGAATTCCTTTTTTGGTTTGGTGATGACCCCTGATATGTAATATCCTAAATAGTTAATTTCCCTCACGAAAAACCTTCACTCATCCTTCCTCTAATTGAGTCCTGCTCTTACCAACCTCTCCAGCACCACTTCAACTTTTGCATCATGTTCCTCCTTTGCTTTCCCAAAGATTACTTCATCGTCTTGATAACAACGTACCCCTTGAATTCCTTTCAAAGCAGTAGACCTGACCCTCTGGAATGCCGAGGCTGCCGATATTAAACCAAATGGCATCCTTAAAAACTTGAAGGCCCTCCAAAGGATTAATAAATGCTGTCAGCTCTTGAGATGATTTATCTAAAGTAGCCTGGTGGTAGGCTGATGCTAAGTCAAGAGTAGTGAAATAATTAGCACCAGCCAAAGTTGCCACCATTTCATCACTGTTGGAAAGTGGAAATGTATCCACTATTACCTCCTTATTTAGTATTCTGAGTTCTACACACAAATGTATTTCATTGTTGGATTTCCTCACCGCAACTATAGAAGCCAACCACTCGGTGGCTTCCAACGGCTGAATCACTCCCAACTCAACCAGACGTGTAATCTCTAGCTAAACCCCTTCCTGCACACTAAGTTGTATTTTCTTCACCCTGGCAACAAATGGTTAAGCACGCAACTTCAACTTAATTTGATGCTTGTAACCTTGCAGACATCCTAGCTCATCCCTAAACAATTCTTTGAATTTCACCTCATACCTACTCCCATCTTCATGTATTATCTGTACCTGAACTTGTGGAACAGCATTGGGATTAAGTGTTATCCCCAACAGGCCCTGATGAGGCCAGCTAAGTACATTTTTCACCTTTGTTCGATACATATACTTTTGCCTCCACAAACCTCCCTTTGCATTCTAGGCTTGTAAAGAAATATCCATGCATCTTAATGGGTGACCCTCCATATCTAGTAGATTTCACATCCATCCTGTATAGTTTCACTCTTCCTCTAAAATTGTTATCAAAAACCTCTTTAGATATCATAGTTAGCTGTGAGCAAGAATCAAATTTCATCCCAACTTTGCAACTCTCAATATTGACCCATTCGTAGGGATGGTCATTTTTGCATCCATTTACTTTGAAATACAATTTCTTTTACTTCATGTTTTTGCTCACTTTTGTTTTTTCCTTTCCAACACTTCGAGAAAATGACCTCTTTTCCCTCAAGATTTGTACAAAACATGAATTGCCAGACAAATAGCGGCATTGGCCTTATGTTCCAACCTCCCACACCTGACGTGTGCATTGAAAGTCAGAACCGATCTTCAACTCACTTGTATTACTCTTGTCAACATTTCCATTGGATTGTTGCTTCACCTGACTCACCACTTCCTCAATCTTGTTTGTACTTACACTCTGCTTATCTTCCTTGCTTAATTCACCCATACACTTAACCATATATGCAACACGCTTTGCTATAACAATCACCTCCTCCAGCGGTGGTTCGTCTTTTAGGCAAAGTTCCTCCCTTATTTTATCTTTGTAGCATTTTAATACAAATTGGTCTCTTATTCTTTCTTCTGTAAGTCCCCCAAACTTGCAACTTGCCGTTAGCTTTCTTAGTCTCATCACAACCTCTTCCACCAACTCATCCTTCCCTTGTTCTCTCATCCGAAAATAATATCGCTCCATAATTGTGCTGACCTTAGGTAAATAATGACCGCCAAGTTTAAGAATCTTCCGTTATCAAAATTACCTGGTAAAACAGTTCCTTGATGTCGATAGCTCAGTCCAGGGCTATAACAGCGTTGTGAGCAAACAAATACAAACAGTTCTGGCTGACCGCGGCGTCGCGGGCCAGCTACGGTGTCAGGAAGACCCGCAAACAGTACCTTTTAGAAATGCAGGGCGTCAATGACCTCTTGTTGATCTTCCAAAAACACGGCGTCCGCAGGCGTCGGTTCCGGAGGCTGGTGCAGGAGTTGTCAGGGCCCTCAAAGTCACACGTATTGCAAATCAAACTCTTCTTTGTTGAAGTCAGGAGCGCCGGCGTCTGGTGCTGCGGTGCAAAGTGCAACGGTGTGGCGTGCAGTGCCCTCAGGTCGCGGAGCGAGCAGCGGCTCTGTGACGGCGTCAGATGGTGTCGTTGGTGAGACCAGGGTCGCGGTGTGAGATGACGGAGGTGCTCCTCGCGGTGCTGGCAGGTCACGGCGCAAGCAGCGGCATTGTCGTTGCTGAAACGCTGTCGTCGGCTGACGAAGTGGAGTCGATGGCACCGACGTCGGTCGGCCAAGGCTGCGGTGCGGGATGAGGGCAGTGCATCGTGTAACTTTACGAGCGGTGCCCTCAAACCATGATGCAAGCAGCAGCGCTGATACCGGCGTGGAACGCCGGCTTCGGGGATACAATCGTCATGAAGCGAGGCGGTGTGGAGTGCAGTGCCCACAGGTCGCAGTGCGAACAGTGGCTCGTGGTGGCGTCAGTAGGCGTTGTCGGTGAGACCAGGGTCGTGGTGCGGCATTGCGGTGGTGCCTCCTGCGGTGCCATCAGGACACGGAGTCGGCAGCAGCGTCGTCTATGTCATCGAGTTGCTTTTCTTCTGTTGCAGCACAAAACACACAGTGCTGAGGGCAGAAGGGCTTGAAGTCTTTGCTGTTCCTGAGACTTCTTGAACAGGGGGCAAGTTCTACCTCAAGCCCTTGAATAAACTCACAAAAGTAGATTGCAGAAAGTTCAGTCCAGTCCTTTCACTGCCCAAGACAGAAGCAGCCACTGCAGGCCCACACAGCAAAGCACAGAGCAAAGTGGTAGTTCCTCCTCACAGCTTCTCCAGCTCTTCTTCTTGGCAGTCTTCTTGATCCAAAAGAGTTCTAAAGTTCTGGAGTTTGGGCCCCACTATTTATACCACCAAAGCCTTTGTTCTCTGAAGGCAGAGAATCCTGTACCTAGTCCAAACCAGTTCTGGGTGCATTCTGCCAGTGTACACCTTCTTCCTTTGTCAGTGTGGGCCAGGGTCCTCAGACGCACCACAGGCAGTGGAGCCAGCATTGTGGAAGGCAGGCACAGCCCTATTCAGACCCAGGTGCTACTCCTCCCACAACTCTAAATGCAGATAGGTCTATTCAGCCCTGTGCTGACTCACCCTGGCTCCTGGACTCTCCCCAGCCCCAGCCCCTGTCACTCACAAACCAGACAGACAATACACAACCTAGGCAGAGGCAGGCTGGATCGTTAGGCAAGAAAATACCTACTTTCTAAAAGGGGTATTTTCAAACACAGAATATTAAAACTAACTTCACAAAAAGATGTATTTTATCATTCTGAGTTCAGGCATACTAAACTCGAATTTCTACCATGTTGCCATGGTCAGTTAGGATTATAAGATGTTATAATCAAACTGCCCATTCTGGCCTATGGGCACAGGTAGCCTTGCAATAGTGAAAAACGAAATTGGCTGTAATTCACTATCAGGACATGCCACACACATCAGGGCATGTCCTACCTTTCACTTACAATGCATCCTGCCCATGGGGGTACCTTAGGCCTGCCTTAGGGGTGACTAACATGTAGAAAAAGGAAGGTTTAGGGACTGGGAAGTGGGTACACTTACCAAGTCGACATGGCAGCCCCAGGCTGCACACAGGCTCCGCAATAGCAGGCCAGAGTTACACTTTACGGGCTGTTTGCGTGGGTGGCACAATCCAGTGCTGCAGTCCACCAACAGCATTTGATTTATGGGCCCTGGCACTTGCAGTGCACTTTACTAGGGACTGACACATAAATCAAATAGGCCAATCATAGAAACACCAATCCATAACACATTTTACTACAGGAGCACTTGCACTTTACCACTGATCAGCACTGAGAAAAGTGCGCAGAATCATTACACCAGCAAAAACAAAGTCAAAACCGGGAGGTCAGAAAGCAAAAAAACTCAGGGGAAACACGCCAAAAGATGCCAAGTCTAACACTGTGTCTCCTGCTATCACATCTCGAGCACTCCTTATGTGACACAGTCATTTCCCATGTCTCCTTTTGTTCTGGCGCCGATCAAGCCTAAAGTTCAAATATGGCCTCCAGACTTGACTGCGTACACACTGCAGACTACTTCTTGTGGCAATCTGGCTTGTCTAGCAGTGCGTCCAAGTCTCAGCAGTATATTGGGCAAGACTCAGGTGGGCCATTGAGCACAGATTGCCCCCTTTATGACATAAGTGAAGCGCAGGATGCGTTTCGGCGCTGCGTGTTCCTTAGGCCCTTTTTGTGAAGTCAATGAAATGCAGGATGCTTTTTGACTCTGCCATGCTTTTTGTAGGCGGTAGGGCACCCACTCCACCTCCTGAAGTGACGTAAGGGATGCATTTCAGATGCCTTCAGACTCCCCGGACGACTCCCAAAGTCTCTGATCTCCAATTTTGGCAAATTATGTCATCGTCAATACACCGAACTGTGTTGTGGGAGCTTGACTGCAGGCACAGGTGATCAGCTTCCGTCTAAACTCAATCAGTCACAGCGGCTGATCACAAACTAGAAAGTGACCAACGTTGAGGTGAAGAAAAACCGAATAAAGAGGCATTGCATCTCACACTCGTCGCCAAATGACAAGTTGGGACAAATACGCTGAAGACACCAGGTATGTTGCAATTCATGGACAAGTTCTTTATTTCACTTCATCCACTGGTCAGACTTAACAGATAACTGGCATCTGTATTCAAACGTAAACATTCACTTGCTAGGAACACAAAGAAGAGGAGGTTCTAATACAGAACCTAACTACCTCACATTTGCTCCATCATCTGTCTCATAGTCTTTGACACCATTTCTCCCTAGCATGCATTGCCATGCCTCTTCTTGTGTTTAGCCCTCCGCCAGAGCATGGAGTACTTGTAAACATCCACTGCTCCAGTTGTTAAGACCAATTTAGGACCTACTTTTTTCTTTCTTTTTCAGCACTCTACACAGTGCTCGTGCTTTTACCAGCTCCATCTCCTCCCACCCACCCTCATACCCCATCCACAGATCACCCCCTCCTTGTCACTGCTTTTCCCTTTATTGCTGCTTACCATTTCCCCCACCTCCTTCCTCTTGTCTCTGCTTGGTGCCTCGCATATCCGATGCTTGCCTTGTCCACAGATCACCCCCTCCCCCAGCCCTGTCACTGCTTTATACCCCCACTTTCATTCTGTTTCATTCTAATGAGTGGTGGTGTTAAGCCTTTTAATGTCCAGGGTATAGCTGATGTGCTGTTCGGAGTATATGTTCATGGCAGCTATTACTTGGCACACGTGTAGTCTCTGTTTATTTTCTGCATGTGTGGGTACTAGGTGTATACATGTGTTTACACCATATGTGGTCATTCTGCAATAGTGTTTATAGCTGGAAAATCAGACCTCACCTTAATCAGGTAAGCGTTATCACAGGGCATGTCAGAGCTTCTAAAGTACCTGTGTCTTCTGCTATATCTGCATGGCCATGTTTCTCCTGTGCGAAATGATTCAACTGTTCGTGTCTCACCTTGTTGCTTCGCAATTGAATAGGGTGCAACTCTATTTTTCAGATTTCAGCCATCTGGACGCTTTCTTACTTTTTCTGCAATTACCAGTAATGTGTTTCTATGCCCCATTTTTGCTTAACTTGAATTTTTGCAAAGGAGCCAGGCTGAATCTTGATGTCATCAAGGTCTGCCTGCCCCTCCGTGTCCATGGTAAGAGTAGTCCTTTTAATGTGATTGCCCATGCAATGTATTTTTCTTATGTTCACTCCAGTAAACCAGCCTAACACTGTGATTTATTCTGGTTTTTGTGTGCAGTTTTATAAAGCGCCAACACCACCCTAAGGTAGTAGAGCGCTCTACAGTAGCACTAGTTACTTTTTTTGTTCAGTTTTATATAGTGCCAACACCATCCGAAGGTATTAGAGTGCTTTACATTAGCACCAGTTACTTAACACAAGGATACATTCATTTTTGTAGACATGGCGAGATTACGTGATTTGCCCAAAATCAAGGATGTTGAGCCAATGTCAAAATTTGAACCCAGTTTATCAGCTACATAGTCGGCAGCTCTGGCCCTTAGGCCACGTCCTTTTCCGAACTGATGCCATATCATCTGCCTGGCCTTTGCCTCAGTTCCACATTTTGTGATTACGGATAAATCAATTAATCTCCATGTTTCTAAATACAACAAGCATTGACAAAGCCAGTAAGTTTCGCTTGTTCGAATTCTTTTGTTTTTAGGTCTCGGCTAGACAGTTCATGCACTCTCTCAAAGATAAGTGGTGTGTTCTATCTGTGGGCTTAAAGGCTGCTCATCTCCTACCATTGGTAAACTGCAGCGTCACTCATTTTCTTTGATGCCATTTGCCATGGCATTCGGGCGTCATGCCCTCTTCTTGTGTTTGGCCCTCCCATAGCACATGGATCAAGTACATGTCTCCTTACAATGCTCCCGGTTTAAGCAGCTATTTTTTTCTTGTTTTCAAGCACTCCATAGGAATACTTGTGTTTTCAGGCCCTCTCTCTTGTACACATACACACTAAAATGCATGCGCGTGTACATTAACAAAGGCATTTCTTAAAAAGTTGTTAAGGGGGAGACAGGGTCGGGCGTGCTTGGCACGACGTCTTCTAGCCCAGACTACGCAAACCCACATCGCTAAACTTAAGCGTTGGGATGGCACTTGGGCCATCTCTGAGGCTGAAAAAAGCCTATATCTGGAAGCCTTTTATAGGGATCTTTATGCAAACGCCCCCTGCTCACCAGACGCTGTCACAGATTTTCTTGCTTCTTGTCTCTGGGCGCCTATTGACCCTTACCTCACGAGATTGCTGAATGAGCCTATCACCTATGATGATATTGCTAAAGCACTAAAACTCTCACGATAGGCAAAACCCCCGGACCCGATGGTTTGACTGTAGGCTTTTATCGCGTTTTTTATCCACAACTTCGGGACCATTTGCTTCATCTCTTTAATAGTTTCACTGACAGCTCGGGTCTCTCTCCTACAATGAATGAGGCGGAAGTAGTGCTTATTCCCAAACTGGGTAAGGACCATACCCTGTCCGCTTCATTTCGCCCCATAGCCCTGTTAAATACTGGTCTAAAATATATACCAAAATCTTAGCCAACCGCTTGGAACCACATTTGCCGGGTCTCATTGAACCTGATCAGGTGGGGTTTATTTGTCAATGTCAGGGGGAGGACAGTATCCGCCGGCTAGCTCATCTGGTGGAAAAGGTGCGATTCAGAAATATTCTGGCCTGTCTAGTGTCTCTCGACGTGGAGAAAGCCTTTGACCTCGTGGACTGGGGCTTTCTCAAGGCAGTTCTTCATTGGGTGGGCTTGGATCCTGGACTGATCTCTAAGCTGATGGTCCCTTACACAAGATGTACTGTCCGTATACAGTTTAATGGACATTGTACGACCCCTATCCCTATTCACCGCGGCACTAGGCAGGGGTGCCTGCTCTCCCCACTTTTGTTTGCTCTTGTGGTGGAGCCCTTGGCTATTGCTTTACGTCGGGACCAGACTATACGGGGTATTCCCATGGGTGGTTATGAACATAAAGCCTCCCTTTTTGCAGATGATCTTCTTTTATCCCTGACCTCATGTCTACTTCCCTTCCGGCTGTAGCAACACTTCTAGTATCTTTCGAAGATGCCTCTGGATATCGGATTAACTTGGCCAAATCTCACGCCTTTAACCTAACACTTCCGCCAGCGGAAGTTCAGGATCTACGGGGGTTGATCCCAGTTCAATGGAATAACGAGTCGATCAGGTATTTGGGCCTTGACCTGACCCCTACACTCTCGACTTGGACCACGGCTAATTGGCCCAGATATAGGCAATCCACACGGGAGGATATGCGCAGATGGAAAGGCCTCCCCCTTGCTTGGTAAGGACGCATTAATGCCATTAAAATGTCTCTTCTCCCGAAGGTCCTCTACCTTTTTCAAACTCTTCCCACCCCAATACCCCAAGGGGATATTCTAACCCTCCAGAGGGACTTTACTAAATTTATCTGGGGGAAATCTCATCCCCGGTTTTCTAATAAGATCCCTGTGCTTCCCTAGAGTCGAGGTAGTCTTGCCTGCCCTAATCTTTTAGAATATTACTGGGCCTGTCATTTCCGATTTATATCAGAATGGGTAGTCCTTGAAAGCGAAACGCACTGGTTCCACCTGGACCGAGCGGTATCATGTCGCCCCTATGGGATCTAGCATGGCTTCCAAGAGGGGCTCGCCCCGCAGTGCAAACGTAGCTACACCTATGTGGAGGGTATTGGAGATTTGGGACAGACTGGCGGTCCCTCGGGGTCTTACACCGTTCCCCTGCCCTAACACACCTATAATGTGTAACCCTGCATTTCCTCCTGCCCTCCAGTTCCAGGCATTTGGAGCCTGGTCGAAAGGTGAATGTCAAGTCATGCAAGATCTCTTCCAGAGTAACAACTTCCACACCTTTGACCAATGTAAACAACTTTTTCATCTTCCGGAACAGTCGCTTATGCAATTTTATCAACTGCGGCATTGGCTTAGCTCCCAGACGTATACCCAAGAGGCCACTAGGCAACTCACCCCCTTCGAATCTCTGGTCCGCCAGTTTGAGGGTTCAAAGGGTCTCATTTCTAAAACCTATTCGGTTTTGCAATACTCCCCACATCCAACACCACATGCCTATCAATCAATCAATCAATCAATCGCATTTATAAAGCACGCTACTCACCCATAAAGGGTCTCAAGGCGCTGGAGGGGGGGGGGGGGTCAGTGCTCGAAGAGCCAGGTCTTGAGCTGCCTTCTGAAGGAGAGGTGGTCAGGTATGGCGCGAAGGTGGCTGGGCAGAGAGTTCCAGGTTTTCGCTGCTAGGAAGGAGAAGGATCTTCCTCCGGCGGTGGCTTTGCGGATGCGGGGTACGGCTGCCAGGGCCTGTCCGGTAGAGCGTAGAGTGCGCGGAGGAGTGTAGAAGGAGACGCGGTTGTTGATGAGTTTGGGTCCGAGGTTGTGAAGGGCTTTGTGTGCGTGGGTGAGGAGTCGGAAGGTGATCCTCTTGTTGACTGGGAGCCAATGAAGTCTCTTCAGGTGTCCGGAAATGTGGTGGTGGCGGGGTATGTCTAGGATGAGTCGTGCGGCAGCGTTCTGGATCCGTTGTAGTTTCCTCTGCAGCTTGGTGGTGATGCCGGCGTACAGAGTGTTCCCGTAGTCCAGGCGGCTGGTGACGAGGGCGTGGGTGACGGTCTTCCTGGTGTCGGTGGGGATCCAGCGGAAGATCTTGCGGAGCATGCGGAGGGTGTTGAAGCATGCCGAGGTCACCGAGTTGACCTGTCTGGTCATGGAGGGGGATGAGTCCAGGATGAAGCCGAGGTTGCGTGCGTAGTCGGTGGGTTGGGGAGTGCTGCCTAGAGCGGGGGGCCACCAGGAGTCGTCCCATGCGGTGGGAGTAGGGCCGAGGATGAGGACCTCCGTCTTATCTGTGTTAAGTTTCAGCCGGCTGTCTGTCATCCAGTTCGCTACTTCCTTCATTCCGTCATGTAGTCTGGTCCTAGCTGAGGTGGGGTTGTTTGTGAGGGATAGGATGAGCTGGGTGTCGTCAGCGTAGGATATGAGGTCGAGTCCGTGTTTGCGTGCGATGTTCGCCAGGGGGGTCATGTAGACGTTGAAGAGTGTGGGGCTGAGGGAGGATCCTTGGGGTACGCCGCAGATGATCTCCGTGGCTGTGGATCTGAAGGGGGGCAGGCGAACTCTCTGAGTCCTTCCGGAGAGGAAGGAGAAGATCCATTCCAGGGCCTTGCCTCTGATGCCGGCGTTGCTGAGGCGGCGTATCAGGGTGCGGTGGCAGACCGTGTCGAAGGCTGCAGAGAGGTCCAGGAGTATGAGGGCCACGGTTTCTCCCTTGTCGGTCAGGGCTCGGATGTCGTCCGTGGCTGCGATGAGGGCGGTTTCGGTGCTGTGGTTGGCCCTGAAACCGAACTGTGTGGGGTCGAGGGAGTCGTTGGTTTCCAGGGCGGTGGTGAGTTGAGCGTTGACGATTTTCTCAATCACTTTGGCGGGGAACGGTAGGAGAGAGATGGGCCAGAAGTTTTTGAGTTCGGTGGGGTCTGCTGTAGGTTTCTTTAGGAGGGCGTTGAGCTCTGCGTGTTTCCAGCTCTCCGGGAAGGTGGCGGCGGTGAGGGAGGCGTTGATGACGTCTCGGAGGTGCGGTGCGCTGATGCTGTCGGCCTTGTTGTAGATGTGGTGCAGGCAGGGGTCTGATGGGGAACCGGAGTGGATCGAGTTCATGACGCGGGTGGTCTCCTTGGTGGTGGTAGGGCTCCAGCTGAGGATGGTGGTGATGTCGGTGGCGGGTTCCGGGTGGGGGTTCGCGTTGGCGGTCGGGAAGCTGTTGTATATGTCGATGATCTTGTGGTGGAAGAAGGTTGCGAGGGAGTTGCAGAGGTCCTGTGAGGGAGGGATGGGGTTGTTTTCTGCGTCCGGGTTGGAGAGCTCTTTGACGATGCCAATTAGTTCCTTGCTGTTGTGGGCGTTGTTTTCAAGTCTGTTCCGGTAGGCTGTTTTTCGTGCGGCGCGGAGGTGTTGGTGGTGTTGGCGGGTGGCGTCCTTGAGAGCTGACATGTTCTCTTCGGACTGGTTGAGGCGCCACGTCTTCTCGCGGGCGCGGCATTCTTTCTTGGAGTCCTTGAGGTCGGGGGTGAACCAGGAGTTTTTCTTGTGGTTGTTGGTGTTAGCTTGAGTCTTCAGGGGGGCCAGGAGGTTGGTGCAGTCGGAGATCCAGCTTGTGAGGTTGTTGGCGGCTTCGTTTGAGTCGGTGGTGCTGGTGGGTTGGTTCTGGGAGAGGGTTGATGCGAGCTGTTCAGTGGTGATACGATCCCAGTGTCTTCTTGGTGGTTGCTGGGTGTGGTGAAGCACGGTGGTCTTCTTGAAGCTGAAGTGGACACAGCTGTGGTCCGACCAGGTGAGTTCGGTGGCGTGGCTGACGGTGATGTGTTTGCTGGAGGAGAAGATGGGGTCGAGCGTGTGTCCGGCGTGGTGGGTGGGTGTGTTGACTAGCTGTTTCAGTCCCAGGTTGGCGAGGTTGTCCAGTAAGGTGGTGGTGTTTTTGTCGGTGAGGTTCTCCAGGTGAAAGTTGAGGTCTCCTAGGTGGATGTAGTCGGTGGACGAGAGTGCGTGAGGGTTGACGAAGTCTGCGATGTCTTCGCTGAACTTGGTGCGAGGTCCTGGAGGTCTGTACATGAGGGTGCCTCTGCCTATCAGTCACTTTGGGCAGTAGAACTAGATGAGGATATCCCCCCGGAGGGGTGGGCCCGACTATGGAGGGACATACCCAGGGTAAACAGAAGCACCCCGCAGCGTGAATCCGATTACAAGCTGATGACACGGTGGTATTATACCCCGACTCGTCTGCATCAGATGTTCCCTAACTTCCCCCTGGCATGCTGGAGATGCTTTGTGCATATTTGGTGGTCCTGCCCCGGTCTCTCTCTAGTCTGGAAAGAGGTCTTAAGTCATATCAAGGAAGTGGTGGGTTTCCTGGTTCCTTCCTCACATTGGTTGCGCTCTTGGGTATTAAACCCACCATGCTGACAGCTATGATGAACGCAGAGGGGCACCTCATTCTTCACCTGTTGGGAGAGGCTAAACATTCTATTGCCCTATATTGGAAGAAACCACACTATCCCCCTATTGCCGTTTGGTTTCTTCGGATCTGGGTTGTCTTGGCATTGGAATTACTTACAGCTCGCATTAACCATGCAGGCACGCACTTTGAGTGCACTTGGCAACCACTAATACAACATCTTTCCAAGACAGAGCACTCTCGAATGCCCCCCCAGATTAAGAGCCCTGCAATTGTTTGAGGACTCCCTGGAGCCCTTTGCTAGGAGTCATAAACCAGAATCCCCGGAATGACTCCTCTGACGCCACAGACATGCCTTTTCCACACCTGCACCCCCTTTGGCCCCTGGCCTAGCCCCTGGACTTTAACGGCGCATCCAGCCTTCGATTTCTTCTCCAGTAGGGAAGTTTCCTTAGATGGTTTTCTTTGATTTGTTCTTTTCTCCTTTTATTTTTCATCTGTCTTGTATTATTTTCTTTTTGCATTCAGCATTTATTCTTCAATTTCTCTATAGCTGAATATACTTTCAACATTTGGTGGGAAGGTCCTGCCTGCGATAAGGCTAACCTCCATTTGCCCCTACCGGGATTTATATGTGTTTTTGAGACGCCTGCCTCCCAGTTCCCACTAAATGCATTCTCCTGACTCTGGGATTAATATGTGACTGTTTGACATCTGAGGGGGTAGTCTACACAGTCTTGCCTCTAAGTTGCTGGTTTTATATTGGGGAGGGCCTGCTACTGTAACTCTTGTTTTTTCTTTTCTTCTTACACAGCACGGCCTGTGTTCCCGGTGGGTTGCTTCTTCTCTATTGTTATGTTAAGTTATCAAGTATTTGTGGAGCGCTCGTACAGCAGTTGGTTTCTTGGCGCTTATTGCTAGGGGGGTAGCCAACCCAGAAGATAGATCATTCATAAGCTTAGATAAAAAGCCAGGTTTTGAGATTCTTCCTGAAATTCAGTAAGTTGACGCTTAACCTGATTTCCAGGGGGCTAGAGTTGCAAACCTGCAACCCCCTTGGCGCTTCAGTTTGAAGGTAGGGACGGTCAGAAGTTGGAGCTGTGCCGAACGAAGACTGCGTGGAGGAGTGTAGCGGTAGATGAGGTTGTTTATGAATTTAGGGCTCTGGCCATTCAGAGATTTAAACACCAGGCAACTCACTTTGAAGATGCAGCGCTGTAGGATGGGTAGCCAGTGCAGTTTCCTAAGAAGGGGGGATGCGTGTTGCCACCTGGGTTGTTTGTATACTAGTCTGGCTGCTTGGTTCTGAACCATTTGTAGCCGTTTAGTAAGGCCAAGTGGTAGACCAAGGTATGTTGCATTGGTATAGTCTAAACGTGACATTACCAAAGCTATCCGCACCTGTACCAGAGCTGCCTGGGTCAGAAGCCTGCTTATCTTCCTGATTTTGCGCAGCTGAAGGAAACATGTGGAAATCACGGCACCTACATGCGATTTTAGGGAGAGGCCATTGTCAATGGTGAACCCTAAACTTTTAACTGAGGGTGAGGGAACGGGGGGGGGGTAATTTGATTGACTAGTGGGCCCCATTGGTTATGGGCGCCACCTGTCAGGACCAGTTCGGTATTACCTGGGTTTAGTTTTAAGTGACTGTGGTCCATCCATTGAAGGATGAATGTCATGGTGGATTGAAAATCAGATATTGACTGGGGGGAGCTGTCGATAGTAAACATAAGTTGGAGGTCATCGGCATAGTTGAAGGTGTCCACCCTTCTTTCCTTCAGGCATCTGATCAGAGGGAGAAGGTAGAGGTTGAACAGGTGTTATAAGGTATAGTCTTGAATGTGATATTATGCTATTGATAATCTCCCCTGGACATGTGTCCCCAATTTGCTTGATCTTTTGTTTCTATTTTCCTTCAATAAACAGATATTACAATAATAAGTTGTTAAAACACGAGCAGAACTTTTTTTTTTACATGTTCTGATGGTATTAGAGCACTTGCTCCATCCTCTGTCTTGCCATAGTGTGAACACGAGCCGATGGTATTGAAGCGCTTTAGGTGCTCCCCAGTTACAATCCGCAATGACACATTCATTTTTGTCACTGATTCTGCTTCAATTAAGGTATTTGTTTGTACCCCTTCTATGTTACTTCCTCCCACTCTCTCCCATCCTTGCTTGCCCATCTCTCCATCCCGTCCGGCTTTTCTGCTTGAAAGGTCCCCCATTACCTCCCTCGTCACTGCTGCTTTTTATTTTTTGTATTTTTTTGTATGATCCAATGTATTGGAGTGCTCGTTCCATCCTCCGTCTTGCCATAGTCTCCCTTGAACACATACACCCATACCACTAAAATGCATGCACGTTTACATAAACAAATACATTTCTTATAAAGTTATGAAACTGCACTTGAATTTTTTTTTTGCATAATCCAGTAGTATTGGAGAGCTCGCTCGCTCGCTCCATCCTTCATCCTCCGTCTTGCCATAGCGCAAACATGAGCTGATGGTACTGGAGCACTTTAAGTGCTCACTAGTTACATTCCACAGTGACACATACATTTTTGTCGCTGATCCTGCTTCAATGAAGGTATTTCTTCCCCCTTCATTGTTGCTTCCGCCCGCCCTCTCCCGCTGTTGCTTGTGCATCTCCTCATCTCCTCCTGCTTCCCTGCTTGACCCGTCCCCCACCAGCTCCCTCGTCGCTGCTGCTTTTATCTTTTATTTTTTATGCACAATCCGATGGAATTGAAGCTCTTGTTCCATCCTCCATCTTGCCATAGTGCTAACACCAGTCAATGGTATTGGAGCGCTTTAAGTGCTCACCATTTATATTAGACAATGACACATTCTTTGCTGTATGCAGGGTAAGCGTAAGTGATTTGCCCAGAATCACAAACTGTTCAGCCGACCCCGAGATTCGAACCTGGTTCCCCAGTTCCCCTGTCGGCATCTCTGGGCGTTACGCCATATCCTTGTATCACTTTAAAGCTTCTCAAACTGTTTCTCACTATCACTTCAACACTTGTTCAACAAGTAAACACCAATAGATTTCATCAATGCCCGAGCTATTGGCCATTTCAATGTGAATGTCCTTTAACCATGCTGTCTAGCAGCACATCTACTGTTCGGCATGGCTGAAAGTAATTGAAAAAAGCACTATGATGTGGCCAGCACAGGCCACGTCATAGTGCTTTTTTGTGTTAGGAGGGGCAGGACAATAAACTCAGCAAGGGGGTGAAGGCCCCTGTGATTCTGGGCTTTCAGTGACTTTCAGTCATGTTGAACAGCAGATGTGCTGCTTGACATCATGGCTAAAAGACATTCACATTGACAAGGCCAATAGCTTGGGCATTGTCTAGACCTTTTAGCGTTGCCAATGTTTGTTTCTTGAAGGGAAGATGGTGCATGGTAGATCTTTGTCAGAATGACGCCTTAGATCCAGATCCTTCTGGTCTTCTTGCACATCATGGCGCTCTATTACAGTTGTATGGGAATACCACGTTAGTATTCCTGTACCCTAAATTGCTGATACAGGAGGTATTTGTTATTCCAGGATGCAAAAAGACTGTAGTAGTCTGAGTGTTCCCCTGAGGGTCCTACGAGGAATGTGGAATTATGACAGGAACCAAGAATATTGCACCCAAATCCTGTAGCAATTCTACATTTTTCAGCCCATTCTCAGCCAGATATATCACCAGATTTTAGCTAATGAAATGTTGGGGTCGGAGGAGTTATCAAGGATGTGTATGCCCACATTCCTAAAAATACCTCATTCTGTTGGATCTCATGATGGGGGCCTGGATATACAGCCTGACAATGTCTTCGCTCCATGTTTGCATTGGCCACTGAAAACCTCGATGCCGTCTTTCAAGCAGTGTTTTGCGTTATTGTTCACTGCTTAGAAGGTGAAGCTGCAAAAATGAATGTTATGTGGCGGAGAGGGGGTGCCACTGGAGTTACTGAAGCATAAGGTGATCCAGTCATACTTCCTCAGTCCCAAGAGACATCATGTGACTGTGTGGAGGATGCTTTTAAGCGGTTCTAGTTTGATCTATGGGTCACTGCTGTTGCCTCCATCAAAGTGGGACATAAATATTGGTTGAATGGCCATTACCTCCTCGTCTGTTTTCCCCACTACTTTCCTTGCCTGCAAGATTCTATCTCCGTCCTGCAGAACCTGTTCCCTAGCTGACATACAAAAACATCCTCCCAACATGGCCAACATTCATATGTGGCAGTAGAAAAGAAGAGGAGTAATGAAATCCCATCCTGTATATAAACAAGCAAGTTACAACAATCCTCTACAACATAATCAATTCCCCCCCCCCTCCCCTGCCCCCCAGGCAGGCAGGTGGGAAAAAACAGGACTGTATTGGGGAAGGCCTGGACTTGGAGTAGTGAAGACTACTAGTAAGTAACGGGGCCATTCTGAAGTATGGTGCGCTTTAACTTTGAGAAGAAGGTAGAGTTGGTGCCATGGTGCCAGCGTGAGAAGATAAAGCAACTACATGTAATTTTTAATTTTTTTTAAGCTACATGAGCTGTGCAAAGTACTTAGATCCTGTAGTTTAAAAGAATAAATGTTTGGAACTATGGGGGGGTAGATCATATAGTCCTGGCATCGCTTGGCAGCTGTCCAGCTCAACACTAATGGATGCTATAGTGAGCTACTCTGCCTAGATGTATTTGAAGCTGAGGGCATAATAAATTGGACATTGACTGGTGGGGGTCTTGTCCAGATACTTGGTACAGGAGTGTACATTTCTTTTGCTGCGCTTAGGAAATTGCAGGTCAGGCCCTAGATCCTACACCGGTCACTGCACAGCATGCCAAAGTAAGGTGACCAATGCGTGAACCCACCAACTACTTCAAGACATGATGTGGCTTGACTTGCTTGGCTGGTAGATGTGTCAGTGTGTACCAGGTTGGTCAGGATCTTCGCGTACTTACCAGCCCCACTGAAGGTGCAGCTGCTGAGGGTGAGCCCCCTGCTCACCTTCAGCACAGCCCTGCTGTGTAGTGGACAGTGAGCCAAGGAGCTGGTGGAAGGGCAGAGCACTAAGTGATGGAAGTGCTGCTGAGGAAGTGTGGTTGAAGACATATGTGATTCAAGCAGACACCGGCAGTGAGCAGATGCCACTGCACCCGCACAAAACGACTTTGCAAGGGAGGCTGGCAGGGCTGAATGAAAATAACAAAATCTTCAAGGGACAATAAGTTGGAACAACAAGGAAGTCTGAATATCTACCTGGATTGAATACATAAATGTATTTAGTTTCCCAAAGGTGCCAAGAAGGAATGAAAACAACTTACTATTGAAAGGACACTGGACAGTAAAAGGATTTTAGATATGAAAACACTGGACACTCAACACAATCACATTCATAAGTTGTGAACAACACAGAGCAAGAGGAAGTCAGGCGGTAGAAGGAACAACACAGAACATGGCTGATGAACAGCACCTTCTAGCAGCACTACACCTCAATTCTGAGACTGCCCTGCAAGGACCCTCCTTTGCAGGCTCAAGTTCAAAGAATACCAATAGTACTGTCATGTATGGCAGTGCAACTGCCATTTAGTGAATTAATGGAACCAGCCACTGCTGCACCCGGATGGAAGATGTGGTTGAGAACACTCAATAACTATATCATACCAACTCAAGAAACATCTGGCAAAGCGAAGCGACCGTTGTGGAAGAAGTGTGCAGATTGTTTGAGAATCTGATACAGGCGGTGAAAAGAATTATGAAGAGCCATTGGCCGCACTCAATGGTCACTTTGATCACTAACGCAATCTGGACTATGAGAGGTTCAATCTTTGGCAAGCAACACAACATGCAAAGAATCCATTGATTGTTTTAGGCAAGAGTCTGTGAACTACATGTAGTACATGTAGTGAGGATAATTTGGCCAAAGAAGTTCATACTACAAATCGTATAGGGGTGCCGACCATCCGTGCCTTGGATCCTCATTCTGAGAGAACCAGGGTAAAGCTTGAGGAAATTCTGGCACTGGCTCTGTCTCATTAACTCTTTAACAGCAAGGCAGAGCAGATGAAAACAGTCCTAGCCCATTTGACTATCAAAGCAGAACAAGAGAGAACTTTTTGTATCAAGGAAGAAGCCACTGATGTGATACAACAAAGAGGGCCTTCCAGAATGAACTTTGACAACTCTAACTGCAGAACAAAGCACTTCAATAACTGCAGCGTGGAATCCCATCCCCCGGTGAAATGCCACATACAAGTGAAAGCATACTCTAAGTGTAGCAAAGCCAACCAGTTTGCTCAAGTTTGCTGCAGTGGAGGGAGAGGAAGGAGAATGTCTTGGACAATGGATACCCCATCAACTGTGAGAAACCTGACAATGAAAACTAACAGCTGACCAGAATCAACCACAATGTCCACGACAAGATGTGATTTCGACAACAAAGACAAGGAAGTCTTCCTTATCTCATAAAAAAAGGCCCAAAAAAGACCAAGAAGGCTTCAGCCAACCTGCAACTAACACATCCAAAGTCAACTTACACTGCCAAAGATGGAACTCACCAAGACAAGAATCTGCACATACATAAGCAATAAGCCAATTTCCCTGACCCAGGTCAACACCACGAGCAAGCTGGGGATGCAAAACCATGAGCAAGTTGTAGATGAAATATTATACTCAACTTTAGAGGGCACTGGGAAACTAATCAGTTGTAGCACAGCTAAATATCTGGAACACATAGTTTTTGCAAAACAAGTGAGAGACTAATCTATGGAAGGCATAATGGAGGACTTCTGACATTTATTCCAAGGATTAGGGTGTCTCAAGAACACCTTGCATGCACTCCACATAGACATAATATTCCACCTCAGACCATTGATAGACAACAAACTTGAAAAGCTGGGAAATGAATCTAATTGACAAAGCATCCAGACCAGTGCTCTGGGTCACCCTTGTGGTGGTCACCACCACACCCAAGCAACTGGAAGCTGTATGAGTTTGTATTGACATGTGAATTCCCAACTGCACCATTAAGCACAAAAGGCACATTACGCCAACCCTGGATAGCATCATTGACGACTTGTTTACTGGAACCTCAAAGCTGGATACCACCATCTACTTCTGGGTCTTGCTAACTGGTAGTACATCGCTACCTTCTCCACTCATGTGGGGCTCAGGAGATACAAAAGGCTAATATTTGGCATTTCCTTAGCTGACAAAGTCTTTCAAAATACTATTAGGAAAACACTATAAAGACTAAAAGGGTTATCAATAACAGTGATGACATCCTGATATTCTTGAAAACCAAAGAAGGGCAACATCAACAGCTGAGAACTTCCCTGAAGGGATTATACGAACAGGGTGTAACCCTTCATGAAGACAAATTTGAGTTCTTCAGAGATTGTATACACTTCTTTGGGCATCTATTTTCCAAAGAAGGCATCAGCATTGACCAAAAGAAATTGGATGATATCCAAATTGCCCCTGCCCCAATGTTGGCAAGTCATGTAAAGAACATTCTAGGTGTGTAAGCGTTTTGGGGATGTTTTATACCCAGCTTGGCCACCTCAACTGCTCCTTTGAAAGCCCTTACGAAAATGCAAGCTCGTGAGAGTGGTGGGTGGTAGTTGATGCGTTCAGAAGCTTCAAAAATGCTCTTCCGTATGACATCACAATGATCTGTTTGAACTCTCAGCAAGCCACAGAACTCATAGTGGACCCTAGCCCTGTCCAGTTCAGTGAAGGTCTAGTTCAGGAAAAGATGCAAGGAGTGTACATGTCCTGTGTGTTCTCAAATAAGTCTTTTACAAAAAACTGAATTGAGAAAATACCAGAGTGAATGGGAATCTTTATTGATTAAGTGTGGATTCACTCAATTTCATTTATGGCAGAGAGCTTGGAGTGATTCCAAAACACAAGCTTCTGGTCAAACGTTTCGCAGGCACATCTCAGCAACTACCCCCAAGGACTGAAAAGTGAATAATGCAGCTCCAGAAATACAATTTCACAGTGCTATTTAGTTCCAGGAATGAAAATCCTACTGTAGTCTTGCTACTAGACCTGAGCATAATGAGCGAGGGGATGCAACTAAAACATGTGTACAATCTGTTGCTTAAGGTGCATGTCCAAAAGTCCTGGAAACTAAGGACAAGAAACCGCCAAGGTTGAGTGCCTCCAAAAAGCCAGACTCGCAAAGAAGCATGGAAGAACTTCCTAACCAACATGACGATACATGACATGCCATATCAGCACACGTTATGACAGAGTACGTTCAGAACTGAGCTCAACACCTAAGGGACCAGTATCACACTATAAGAGAGAGTGCTTTCCCTGGCACATCAAGAGCACCAAGGCATTGTCAAGACAAAAATTAGGTTGAGGTAGAAGCTGTGGATCCCTGAGGTGGATAGAATGGTGGAAGAGTGCTTTGGAATGTAGACCACGCCCCCTCACTAGCAGAATGAAACAACCATCGCCAATAGCCACTGAATGGATGATAAGCGTTTGTATTGATGGACTTGTGCATTAAATTCCCAGCTGTGAAGGTAGTGACACCCACTGTGTTTGAACATGTTAAACTTAAGCTTGAGAAAGTAATTGCAATGTATGGAATACATAAGGAAATAAAAACAGACAATGGCCTACTATTCCAGAAGGGTGACGTCCAAAGCTATCTAGATAGCTCAGGTGTATCATTGGAAAATCACACCTTACTGCCCACTGGCCACTGTCTGAAGAGGTAGAACGATTCATACAAAGTTTTTTAAAAAAGCACTACACATTGGTGAAGAACGTACAGAGGAGGCTTCATGGTCCATGCATAACTACATGCTCATTTACCAAAACATACTATACAGCACCTCATCAAGTATTGCTGCTACCTTGAAATTCGAAAGGTTGTTATAAGATATCCTGACAGGTGCCCCTCAATGGTAACCTTGTACAATGGATGCAAAAGTGTAGAAGTGAATAAGCCACAACAGCAGTTGATGTAGGAGGAAAACGACTTTATTAGTCAACCCTCATCAGCTTCCCAACAGCAACGGTCCCCCAGAGAACTCGACGAACATCATCTCTGTGCATTCCACATTCCAAGGTCGCGTAGCTTGGAATGCGGAATGCAGCACATCACAACACATTTCCCTCCTTTCACAAATATGATAAGAAAACAAACATGCTCAATTAGCAAATTGGGGAAAAAAAACAATGAAAGAAAATGAGAGTATAATATGCAAAATACAACGCGAAGAAAAACAGAAAGAAAAGTTCTATACAACGCGAAATCTAATGGGCTTAGAAACAACCCTCTCGCTTCTACATAACACTACAGGAAAAATATCTTCATTGTCATTACTTTGCATGTTTTCATCTGACATACCAAATCCCTTGAGTTGATTGCTTGGAAGCTTAGCAGTTTCATTTCTGTGAGAAGTTTTGCTTTGGTCAACGGGCACACACTCCTTCTTACTCACGGCCATAACTTTATGCGCTCTATTTTTATTCCACCATTCATGCCCATTGACTTTACCAGCATTCTTAGACACAGCATCCACCTGTACAAGATCTTTGAATGTGGAATTACCTTTCACAACGTGAGTAGGGAACTTGATCCGAACCCAATCCCCCACCTCAATGCATGTGTGAGTTTCCCCAACTCTATGTCTGTTGTCATAATACTCTTTCATCTTGCTCTGGTACGACTCTACTTTTGGCGGGTAAGGTCTCATCAACAGAACTCCTTTTCTCCGTTTTAGATTGGTATGACCTTAACCACGCGGGACACAACTTGGACGTGGGAGTACGCCCCCTCATTAATTCAAATGGACTTTTACCAGTCACCGCATTAGGAGTAGTGCGATGGGACCATAACATGCTCTCAACAGCTTCGAGAACTGGAACACCATTTTGAAAAGACCACTGAATACAGTCTATCAACGTGCAATTCAGTTTCTCCACCAAACCTTTGGCTTGTGGATGTTACACAGCAATACGTTTGTGCACAATAACATTTTTTTCCAGAAACTCTCTCAGCTCTCTGGAAATAAACTGGACCCCGTTGTCCGAAACCATTTCCTTTGGAAAACTTTCCCTAAGGAAAATGTTTTTGAGGGACTTTAAAACAAAAGCAGTGTTGGGTTCCTCCATGAACCTACTTCCCACCACTTGCTGTAGTAGTAAACAATGACTAGGGCAAACTTGTACTTAAGTTGTAACATATTGAACGGACCAATAAAATCAATCGCAATTTTGAACCATGGACCTTCAGGCAAAATACTGGGTTGTAGAGGAAGAGTGGTGAGTTTGATACTCTTATCACTGTTGGCACAAATGACGAACCTTTCAACTTTGTTAAGTATGTCAGTTTCCATTGCTGGCCACCAGTAATCTTCTCTAATTTTCCTCTTGGTCAAAGTTTGCCCTAAATGACCCTTGTGTCCAATATCAATAATTCTTTGCCTCAGGCCGAGAGGGGGAACAAATCTGTCTCCTCTCATCAAAATCACATTCTTTTGCACATGTAGTTCATCTGCGATTTTTGCATACACTTGCAAATTCCCAGGCAACATACGTTACCTCGGCCATCCTTCAATCACACATTTTTTTACTATAACCAGATCACCATCGTCTTCCATACTTGACTTCCATTCCTCTTCACTGAGGGCATGTCCTTGACATACATCCACGGCTGCAATCAAACATTCATCGCAATCCTCATCACAATCATCAGAGTTTGCATCAAAAGAAATGGGAGAACGAGATAAGTAATCTGCCCTTACATTCTTCCCACCTGGGCTGTACTCTATTTTAATGTAATATTGCAACAACTTTGCACTCAATCTTGAGATTCGTGGGGTATGGTCTCTAATTGTGCTGCCAGATAAAATATTCACCAACGGTTTATGATCTGTTTGTAGCACAAACCTCCTCCCCCATGTGAAGTACTTAAATCTCTCCACAACCCAACAACACGCTAAAAGTTCCTTTTCAATCACAGAAAATATTTTCTCATTATCTCTCAGTGACCTTGATGCGAAACCCAAAGTTACTTATTTTCCATGTTTGTTTATCTGAGACAACCTTGCACCCAAACCATCATTGTTTGCATCGACTGTAATGATGCATTGTCTCGATGAATCGAAAGGTGCTAAAACCATTGTAGAGCTAATCTCTTTCTTAAGATTGTCAAATTCCTCTTGACACACAGAAGACCATGTGAATATTTTTTTTTTTACAGCAATTCCCTCAAATTGGCGGTTTTTGCAGAAAAATTATCAACAAACTTTGCATAAAATTCACAAACTTCCAAAAAGGATGAAACATGTTCTTTGGTTGTGGGACAAGGTGCATTGGTGATGGCGAGCAACTAAACCAGGTCTTGGTGATATTCCTTTTTCTGAGAACACATGTCCAAGATACTCTATGTTGTCCTTAGCAAATTCACATTTTTTGAGGTTTGCAACAATCCCAGCTTTTTGCAGTCTCCTACTACAAATCCATTATCTCATCATGTTGCACCAGATCTTTTCCTGGCATCAAAATATCATCTTGAAACGTTACTGCACCTTTTATGCCACTCAAAACATTCTCCAATTCACGTTGAAAAATGGATGCAGCGGAAGCCAATCCGAACGGCATTCTCATGAATTGGAAAGTCCAGATGGGAGAGACAAAAACTGTATAATGTTTGGATGATTCGTCAAGTACTACCTGATGATAGGCAGAGGCCAAATCAATTTTACTGAAAATCTGTGCACCAGAAAATGTAGAAACAATGTCATCAATACGTGGTAGCGGATGTGAATCTACCCAGATAACTTTATTTAGACTCCTAAGGTCCACACAGACCCTAAGTTGGCCATTTTTTTGTTCTTGCAATAACCAATGGAGATAACCAAAGAGATGACTCGATTGGTTCCATGACATCACCCTCACACATTTTCTTGAGTATTTGTGACAGTTCTCGTACACTGAAAGGAACATTCCTCAGTTTATGTTTAACTGGGGTGGTACTATTTTGTACTTTTATCATGTGCTCAAAACCAGCAATTCTTCCCAACTTGTCACTGAAAACTACTTTATATTTGTTGATCCATTTCACACTAGTAATTTCTTGACCTGACTGTTCACCAAATGAACGTTCTGCAACCAATGATACCAGAACTTTTTATCCTGGTCTAAGAGTCATTCCAAATAATCCTTGGTGATACCACCCAAGGATATTCAGACCCTTCTTTGCTACATATACTTTTCCGAAAATCACCCTCTCCTTAAACTTCAAATGACTCTCAAAGTACCCTGTGAGTTCAATTTTCCTCCAATCATATGTAACAGGATTTCTGTCAGGGGGAAGTAAATGTTTAGCACTCCACGTTATCTTGAATACATCTTCTGTGACCATAGTCATCCTGGCCCCTGAATCAATTAACAAATTAACAGCTTTTCCATCTACTACAATATCTTCATACGGGTTGATACAATCCATTTCATCATTTTGTACAACTAATATAAATTCTTTCTCAAATTGTTCATTTCCAGATTCATCACTCATTTCTTTGTCAATAACAGAGTTAACTTTGATGCTTTCTTTAGGGGATTGACAAACTTTTGCAAAATGTCCCATTCTATTACATAACCTACATTTTACATTCATGGCAGTTTGGGGACGTCCAATGAAACCGTGTCTTGGGTTACCACATCTGAAACAGATATTATTTTGATTTAAAAAACTATCCTTCCCTTCTTTTTTTTTAGACATACTTACTAAGCCCCCTCTGTGTATGACTGGTACTCTCTTTCATATTTTCTTTTACTACCGACACTCCACTGTCAGTTTTCTTTGTTAACTCTTTAGACGATTTACGTGAAATTTCTATGCTTTTCACTATATCTATGGTTTCTGTGAGTGTTGGGTTTTTTAATGTTAACAGCTTCTCTTGAACTTTCTTATCCCAACACCTAACCACAATTTGATCTCTAATAAGTTGAGAAGTAAAGTCTTCAAACTCACATTCAGCTGCTCATGTGCACAAAGCAGCCACATAAATAACAATGGATCCATCCTGTTGCTGCTCCCTAGTGAAAAACTTGTGTATATTTACAATTAAGCTAGGTAATATATCAAACTGTTTTTCAAATTTTTTCACTGCTAATTGATACTCATCAATATCTTCCTCTTCCTCTCTCACCTCATACGGTGGTAGGTGCTCATAAACTGACTGTCTGTCAAAATCTAAACGGTGTTCTAATAAAAACTTTTTTCTTTCTGGACAATATGTGTTACCACCAATATCACCAAGATATTTTGTAAAGGCTCTGTACCATGAGCGCCATGGAAAAGGGGGATCCCCGGGAACTTGAAGAAAGGGTGGAGGTGCATTAATACTTTGCATGTTGATTTACCGAATATAACGTTTACAATAAACATAGAACAAAATAATTCTACAAAATGTTGGTGGTATACTTATAGAAAATGGTATTGAAGATCTGAACAAAACAGAGGAAGAAGAAAGAAAGAATAATAAATGACGTGTGCGTATCATGGTGATAATTTTGAATTGATACGCAAATGAAATTTATGCGTATCAAAGGTTAACTTTGATGGAGGTGAGAAAAGATTGGTTGAGTATTGTAGAATATTTGACACGCAAAATAAAATGTGTGCGTGTCACAGTGCTTTGTAGAATATTTGACACGCAAAATAAAATGTGTTTGTGTCACAGTGTTTGGGATGTCACACGATGTAGCTGTGTACACAACACTGTATAAAATGATGATCTTGAACTTGAAGATCCACTCAATTAAGCATCTTCTTCACAAAGTGGAGGCTTTAAATAGTAGATACGTGTTCACAAAATGGAAGCTTTAAATAGTAGACACGCATTTTAAACATATGTGCGTGTCAGAGTGTAGCACAACGTCTTGAGAAGAATTCTCAAAACGTGCAAAAACAAAGAATGGACACGCTTTTAAAAGCTGTGTGCATGTCACAGTCTGGCGCAGCGTTTTAGGAGCTGTTCTCAAGCGCCTATAACCAAACAATGACGTTTGTGTGTAGTCACCTTTATCGAAAATGGAGTGGAAATCAGCAAATAGATAAAAAGAAGTCGCAAAAATAGTTTTGTTGCTTTCTTTCCAAAGGAACGGCAACCAAAGTCGTACTGAACCAAAATGTCCACCACATTTTTTTTTCTGTGCGTAAACCGTGGAGTGTGCTGACGCTGGCGTCAATGTCCGCCTGAAAGAAGCCTGATGTGTGACGTGAAGCCTGATCTATGACACAAACAGCTTATAATGCTCTCAAAGTAAGTGTCAAACAGGATTTTTGAAATAATGTAGATGTATTGGAAGCTGAAGCCTTATGACTGGAGACAGTTGAGGTGCAGACTGTGTCAAGGTAAGTGAAAGTCGAGTAGACGACATGCCTTACTTACAGTTTCCTCTTTTCTCTCTTTTTTTTTTAATCAAACACGCGTAGATTCTTTACCGCTTTCTTGAGGGTTGAAAGTCTTGTAAAAATCGTCACCAAATTTGTAGAAGTGAGTAAGCCACAACAGCAGTTGATGTAGGAGGAAAATAACTTTATTAGTCAACCCTCACCAGCTGCCCAACAGCAACGGTCCCCCAGAGAACTCGACGAACATCATCTCTGTGCATTCCACATTCCAAGGTCGCGTAGCTTGGAATGCGTAATGCAGCACATCACAACTAAAAGCCTGTCACAAAAAACAGAAAAGGACACCACAGTTCACACAATATTAACAACAATATGGTGCAGCCCTGCGTTTCCCCCTGCGCTGGCGCTAAACTTAGCAGCCTAGCGCCAAAGCCGTCACCCGTCACCATAGTGCAAGGGTACCTGTGTTGCAGGAGAAGATTGTTTATGTGCAGGAAGGTATCCCTTCCTGCATATAAACAATCTTTAAATTTTGTAAATTTATGTGTGCTGCTTAATGCAGCACACACAGAAGTTGCAAAATGCCATTTCTTTTTTTTGATTGTTTATGTGCAAGAAGGGACACCTTCTTGCACATAAACAATCAATGGCAATTTACTTTTTCTATGTGTGCTGCACAACACACAAGGAAACAGTAAAAACGAGGAGAAATAAAGCATTTCTCCTCGGTTCACCTGGTCTTAATTTTGGCGCTGCCTCCAATTTATGCTCGAGGAGTGTTGCAGTTGAACGCCGTCCGCAACACCCATTACCCTACCCTTTCACACGTGAAAGGGGGCCTTATTTACAAGGCAGCGTTAAGCCACGTTATGTGGCTTAACAATGCCTTGTAAATAAGACAAAGCCCTTTATCACCATCACAACGTCACTGAAAGTGACAATGTGGTGGCGATAGGGGCTTGTAAATATTCTCCTATGTTTATTAACCTGTTTTGCAGTAAGTTGCTTCTATGTTTCTATTTGCCTAATTGTTTTTGCATTCTCACATGGGGAGGAATTTAAAGAGTCCCTTGGCCTCAATGTCCATGTACCGCATGTCACACGCATCCCGAGGGCCATCACAGCTGAGGGATGAACAAATAGAATAAAGGCAAATAAATGCTTATTGTCCATATCAATTGAATTGATGGCCTTTAGTCTGTTAAATTGGTTTAGCAGCATTTGAATGTGATGGCTAGGATAAATCCCCCCCTTTCTCTTAGTTTACTACGGCCCTGTACAGCCGCCTAGGGCCAAATCCCTTGTTGTTATTATACTTTAATAAATTTGGCATTTTCTTACTTTAACCATTCTATGCCTCTGCCTGCTCTGAATACATGTCTCTTGTGGGTAACAGCTGGGCTTTGTGCATTCCCTCTAGACAGCCGCACAGAAAGGGAGCGTAGGTGTGCCAGATGGGCCATTCACATCCTGGCTGATGGGTCTTCTTGAGTTAGATGTGAGGGAGGGACTGACACTTGCCCCTGAAATGGGCTATGCCTGGTCCCACACAAAGAGCTGCATACCCCACCTATTAGAAAAAGGGTAATAGCTTAGAGAGATATTGTGGAGTTGCTTTGTGATGTGTTCAGAAAGCACGTGAATTGGCTTAATGTGTGATTGATCAGAACAATCTTTGGTTGATATTGTTGGTATTTATGCTACGTATAGGTGAGCAAGAGATGTTTTCTTCCTTTCACTTGGGCTTTATGAAGGAGATGAACTGTTGGTCAGTGTTTGTACTTCTCTGACAGCTTCTGCTGAGGCTGCTGAAAGTTGGCATGTTCTCTGCTCCACCAGCACCTGCAAAACGTTCCTGTCTGTTGACTACACAAGAACGTCTGTGGTCCAAACTTCCCCATGAACAGTGGATTTCAGCTCTGAACACCACCATACCCCCCAAAAATGCAAATCCGACTGTGGCCAATAATATTTTTAACAAATGGATTGAGCTCTTGTTAGATCAGGCTCTCCCTAAACAATCATGCCTAAAAAAAAAACAGAGCTAAGATCTCGCCATGGTACTCTCCGAACCTTCGCCAAATTAAATAACCATGTAAAAAGTTGGAAAGGGAATGGAGAAAGGACTATTCAGCACCTGCCAAACAAAAATATAGGGCTAGTATTAAAAAATACCAAAGCGAAATCAAAAAGGTGCAAGCCACATACTCTGGGGAAAAAATCGCTCTTGCCGCTAGTGCACTGCAGGAAATTTTCCGCATCGCTAAAACCCTCACTAAACCCCCCGCACCACACGTTATCACAGATGGCACTCTCACTCGCTGCAATAACTTGGCTGAATAATTCTACAAGAAGATTGACAACATATATCTTACATTTCCTTGTTTAACCGCTTATGTTGACCGGTATTCTGCAGATATGCATTCCCCGGGTACACAAGCAAAGCTGGATCATATCCCTCTTCTGGATCTTAATTCTCTAGAAGCCATTCTGGTCCGGGTTCAATCAGGATCACCTAGGGATCCAGCCCCTCCACATGTCTTGAAATTAGCAACAGTAACAATTCTCCCAGTAATCCAAGAACTCATTAATACCTCCATTTCCACGGAAGTGGTTCCCTTGCCATGGAAATGTGCCATGGTAAAAGCATTGTTAAAAAAAACAATCTGGACCCAGGGATCTTGAGGAATTATCGGCTGATTTCCTAACTCCAAGTAATCAGCAAAATCTTAGTAAGACATGTAAACTCAGTATTATCCAAGTTTCTAGAATTAAACAACTTCATGGAATGGAGACAGCACTTCTAGCGGTGGCTGAAGAATCCAGGAGGATTCTGGACCAGGGTGGTGTAGCGGCCATCATGCTCCCGGATCTCAGCACCGCATTTGACACCGTTAATCATGAAATCCTAATCTGCAGACTAAGGATATTGGGAGTCTCTGGTGGTGTTGTCACATGCTTACAATTCTTCCTAGAAGACAGGTCCTTTCAGGTCTTTGAAGTGGTTTTTAAGCATATGGTCCTCAGTTGCGGTTTGCCTCAGTCATCTTCCCTGAGCCCCAAGTTATTCAATATATACTTGAGGCCGCTAGCTGAGATAGTCCAACTGTAAGGATCTTACCCGGAATAGATTCTGCAGGAGCGCCACGGAGTCTGTGATGATGTCGTTGCTAGCCCCTGCCTTCCACTACCACCTAATGCCTCTATCAGACCCTAGAGAGCACAGGTAATAGGGGAAAGCAGGGAAACAAAACAAGGAAAGAGGGGAAGAAATCTCTGTAGCCACAGTCAGCTGCCTCTTCTAGATGTCTCAACACGAATTGTATCTGGTCTCTGTAGAGCTCACTGGATAGTGTATCTAAAAAGGAATATCAGAATTAGGTGAGAGGCGGAGAACAGGAGATATAACGTGTAAGGGTGTTCACTAGAAACAAAGAAGGTGCATAGAGGAATACCTAAGGTCTACTTGATGATGGCAGTATGCGGTATGTGGGCAATCTTGGGAGGAATTCTTCTATAATGTATATCCTAATCATAGAAACATAGAAAAACATGTATGAGTCCAAATAAACTCTAATCGCCTCCCCCGTTCCTTTCTACATGCCCATCCCGTTACCGGCTCTTCAAGCAGGGCGAGGATCAGAGGTTCAACGCTGCTCCGAGGTAGTCCCAGTCAGTTGCCAACAGGTCCCAGGAGACAGTGCGAGGAGATGGTGGCTTCTCATCCACCCTTGGCAGTAAGGAACGCCCTGCTATGCCTCAACTACTCAATCCAGAGAGGCAAAAGAAGCACACAATGCACGATAAGAGGGCCACCAGCAGAGATAGTGACAGGAGCGAGAGGAATAGGATAAGGTGGGAGAGCACCCCAAGACACCCGGCCGGCTCTCGGGAAGCCGCTCCGGAAAGGCGGGCGGAGCGCTGGGTATGCGGCACTGTCGACAAAGGCGGGAAAGCACCCCAGACACCCGGCCGGCCCTCGGGAAGCAGCTCCGGAAAGGCGGGCGGAGCGCTGGGTATGCGGCACTGTCGACAGAGGCAGGAAAGGGCGAGATTGGGAATGCTTGCAGAAAGGCAAGCGGAGCACACCGGAGGACTCGCCCTGCCTCGGGAACAACAATCCAGGCAGACGAGCGGAGCCCAGGGCAGAAGTACGAGGAGTAACAATGAAAAAAGGCCAAAAGGTAGCCCTTAGTCCTAGAAACAGAGTCTCCGGCACGCGAACGCCAGGAAGGCGTCTAGAATCCGGAATCAGGAAGCGAAAACAGGAAACAGGAAATGGACGTCACAACTACGGAGCAACACTAGAACGCGAAGCCTCGAGTCATTGAGTGTTCGGCTTTTCTACAGTCTCGCCGTTACTGAGCATGCGCACTGGTACAGTCACTGATCACGGCGTCCTGCGCTCGACAACCCTGACACCAACCATTTGGCATGAAAATTATCACATATGCCGATGACACACAACTTGTCTTGGCCTTAAACCATCCTGGAAAGACATCTGTGAGCCTACGCCCGTGCTTAGAAGAGGTTGCAAAATGGATGGAGCTCTCGTGTTTAAAACTGAACGGAGACACGACGGAGCTCATGCTCCTAGGCAAAACCCCAACTTCTAACATAGGGTTATTGTGGCCAAACTGTTTTGGCCCTGCTCCCCCACAAAAAAATCAAATCAAAAGTTTGGGTATGTGGTTGGACTGCACCTTGACCTTTGGATACCAAGCAGCCAAACTGTCCGCGACATGCTATGGGATTATGAGGATGCTTCAGAAAGTTCTTCCCCTCCTCCCATTCACGTAAAGAAGGATAATCGTTCAGGCTCTTATTCTCTCATGAATGGACTATGTAAATGCACTTTATCTAGGAGCGCCTAAGGCAACGATAACTAGACTACGGATTATTCAGAACTGTGCAGCCGGTTTGCTTCTGGGTCTCCCTTATCGGCAATCGGCCAAACCTGCTTTGAAAACTTTACACTGGCTACCAATATCAGAAAGAATTAAATTCAAAGCACTCTGTATTACCCATAAGTCTCTCGGGGCAAGGGACCGACGATCAACCAATCAATGATCATCCCTTACCACCCTAACACAAACCTCCACTCAGCAAACATGTTGCTCGCAACAGTGCCAAAAATAAAGCGAGTAAGAAGCGGCGGATGCTCTTTTTCCTATAATGCAGCTAAATTGTGGAATGCCCTTCCCCTCACATACGACAGGAAACCAATCATCTGTCTTTCAGGAAATTACTTAAAACCTGGCTCTTCAAATCTCTGTCCAGTAGAGGTGTTATCTTAGTCCGCGTCCGCAAACAGCGCTGGGATGCCTCAGGGTAGCTATGTGCTCTATAAATGTTTATTTCATTCATTCATTCATTCAATGAAGGATAGAGGTGACACCAAGTAAGGCAGAGTGAAAGCATTTGGGAAACCTTCTCAATCGTTCACTGGGTGGACTTTTCAACTAAACCCTTCCAGTACTATTTAAAATATTTTTTTTCCCATTTTCATGGACCATGCAGTGGTCCCAAGATTTGACCACATAGACTGTCAGCACGTCAGCTGCTACTTTAACAAATGCAGATCTTACATAATCCACTAATACACCATCTCTTGCTAATATTGGATTATTTTTTATCTTTCTGTGTGTGGGTTCATATTCTCATGTGCTTCTCAGTGTCTACTTGTCTCCTGTTCTATAATTTCTGGCAGCATTAAGTAAGCTGTTCTATGCAAATTGCACACATTCTCCCACAATGACTCTCACAGCATATCTCCCCATACTTCTAAGTGCTCTGCCTCGCTGCTTTCATATGTCCTTCTTTAGCCAATGCTCACTATAGAACATCTCTATGCCAATCACTTACCAAGGGCCCTCGTGGACGGAGCCAGCCAATGGCTATGTGTCTATTCAGTAATACTAAGCCCAGCATTGCAAATCTGCATCAAACTTTTCAGTTACTAGATTTTTTTTTAATTCCCAGAGGCCCTGTTTTGGAGATACCTCCATCCTAAGGTCCATTACCCTGTGCAACCTTGCTACCACAGCTTACCAATACCTCTATACTACTTCACAGTGACATATGAGGAATACAAATATAGTGTTCCTGGTCCAATATTTGGGGCAATTTGAGGATCTTTCAGTTTTACAGGGTCATATATGTATGACAACACCCAGCTCGTCCGATTGCTCTCAGCCGCCCCTACCTCGACAAAGACAAACTTCCACTGTTTGAAGAATGTCTCAGCCTGGATGAAGAATAATTGCCTTAAGCTCAATACAGACAAGTTGGAAGTCCTCATCTTCGGCAAACACACCGCTCTCTGAAATGACTCCTGGTGGCCGTCTGAACTCCACCCTCCACGCCAAAAGACTGCACCTGCAAGCTTGGCATCATCCTTAACAGCAAACTCTCAATGAAATGTCAAGTCAACGTCGTGTCCTCAGCCTGCTTCCACACACTCTGCATGCTCCTCAAAATCTTTAAGTGGCTCTCCATCAACACCAGGAAGACGGCAATAAAGGCCCTCACCACCAGCAGACTGGACTACAGCAATGTACTCTATGCAGGCACACTACCAGTTTAACTCACCTTTGCTGGCTGTCCCGCGTCGTCGGTCTGCGTCGTCCTACAACAGGAAGCAGCCACAGGCAACCACCCTCCCCTCTCCTAAACCAATCACAATGCTGCAATGGCAGCGTTTTAATTGGCTGGGACTCCGACCCCCACAGGCGTCTATGGGGAGGCCGTTTTCTCTATGTAGGCTGCATGCCACCTACATAGAGAAAATGCAGAGTGTATATGACTGGTTTGGTCGGCCCTGGGGCCGAACAAATAGTCAGCACCCACAACAGTGGGCAAGCCACTCCTCCCATGCCTCCAGCAGTCACGCCCACCCGCCTGCCCCCAACCATACCCCTTACCTTCTGTTTTCGCGCAGGGCGAGAAGCAAGAACATAAAATGGTATTTTAAATACAATTTTATAATTCTACTTCTTGCAATACGAGAAAGTAGTGGGGCGACGCTCCTCCGCCCACATGTCTCCTGCACACTACCGAAATCATACAAAGACTACAGACAACCTCTGCTCCACACATCTCGCCGATCACTCGCATTTTCCGCTACCACACTGGAGAACGGCCCTTTTCCCATCTTGCTGCCAAAGCCTGGGACACCGTACCCCTCCACACCCACACCTTGCCCTCGCTGACCAACTTCAGGAAAGGGCTCAAGACCTGGCTTTTTGACTGAGATCTTCAGCCAGTGCCTGGATACCCTCTCAGGTAACAACCTGCGCTTTACAAATACGACTTTTTATTGATTAAAGCGTGTCAGCTTAGATCTAGTATTGCTAGAGACCTTCTTCACCCAGTAAACTCCTCCCTTCACTCTCCATCCATTATCTGTTCTTGTATGTATCTTCCCACACCCTACTTCTCTTCCCAACCCACACAAAGGATATCATTAGTCTTCAGTACACTTTCACTGTCTGGTCAATGGGGTCAACATGTGTTAGCATTTCCAGAACTAGTTCTCATGTAGATGAACATTTTGGACTGTCTGCTTTAGGGATTGGGGTTCACCCCACCACCCAATGGTCCCTGCATCTTGAGGCAACTATGCTAAGGCTGAGGTGTCTTTACTTTTGTCCCAATTAGAGCAACTTCTAATGCGCTGGCGACTCTTCCTGCAGCACTTTCTGCCAGTGCTGCCTTTCTGCCAGTGCTGCCTTTCTGCCTAGGCTCACCTATCAAGTTGCACCAAAAGTCATCAGGAACAATGAAGAAGATGGCGCTGGACATGGCCAAAATGGAGCACGAAGGCCTCTCTGCTTTCAACCAGCAGAGGAATGCATCCTGTTGAGTGCTGCAGAGGTACTGTGTTCAAGCCACACTACCCACTCCCACGAGCCGCGGAGGAGTAGCGCCGGCGCTGGTTCAGCGCACCAGCAAGTCCGTCAAACGGCGGAATTGCTTATGGGACAGGTGCGGCTTTTCTGAACTAAACATGAGCAGTTTTGGAAGATTGACCCTAGCGCCACGATCCACTTGGATAAGATAACTGTATTTGGGATGTCAACAGCAGAGCAGCAGAGAGACTCACTTGAGTAAAACGTATGGAACCACAAGTACCAGCAGGCCACGGGAGTGGCCGCGCCCACTGAGGCGGGGTTTCTTTTGAGTATCAAGGTTGCCGCCAAAACACTCCGCTGTTGCCTCCCAGTCCACAGCCCCTGATGAAGTCATTGCACGAAACGCGTTGGGACTGGACTCGTAAACTGCGTGGGCAGTGTTGCTGTTCCTGATCGCTCCACCATTAAAGCAGATTTGGCATAATCCTTACCTGTCGTGTGCTTCCTCTACAGCAGGCAAAACTTTGTGGGTTTGATATCTCAATATATATATATATATATATATATATATATATATATATATATATATCAATATCAAAACAACGCTGTTCTCACTAGGCCTGGGGTAAAATTCCGTTCCACTCGCGGAAATTGCGATAATTTGACATTTTCGCGTTCCGCGGAGAGCGCGAAAATGTCAAAATCTCCGCAATCCGCATTTTACCGGAAATTTTTTGCTTGCTCGCGCTGTAAAATATTACATTCTCGCGTCCGCGCGATCGCCTTACCTGAATCCCCGCGTTCGCCGACAAGTTTTCCCGATCCGGTCGTGTTCTCCACGAGATGTTGGATTGTTGGTAGCCATTTGCGCTGTCTCGCGACAGTTCGCGCCCGCAGTAACGTAATTCGTCGCGCGATCACGTCTTCCTACTCGCGATCATGCACCGCGAGACAAGGGAAAACAAGATGGCCACGCCCGCGAGCAACCGCATGGCTAAGTTGGCGAGCCGCGACCACGCAGAAAATACCGCGAACGGGCGGGAAAAAAACTTCTGCATCTTCGCGATATTTCCGCATGTTTGCGGAGATTTTTAACATTTTCACGATAATTTGCGAAAGTGAATTTCGCAAATTACGCCCACCATCGCAATAACAGCATGCCACCGACTCCCAATATTGTAAAGCGGTGATTTATTAATGGTATGGCAACAACTCGACGAGTTTTCGGAGCCTGCGCTCCTTGCTCCCGCCGCCCAGCTGACCCCTCCTCCCCTCCCTCCCTCTTATGGCGACCGCTGCGCGGTGGAGTCAGTGACCCTTGACCCTTGGGTAGGTCACTTCCCCACCGCTGCAGCTCCGCCTGCCTGCCCGCCTTGACGCCTGCTCTGCCAGCAGGTCAGCGCTCTGAGCGATCGCCGCCTGCCTTCAACCTCCTTCTTTATTCTGTACCCTGACTGCCTGTTCGCCCTCATTGTACTTTCTCTGCTTGTACCTCGTGTGCCTGAGTGCCTGCCCGCCCCTTTTACACTTCTGTGCCCCGTGTGCCTGCCCCGGCCAGTGTTCGCTTCCTTCGCGCCGTTTCCCGCCGCTGCCTCCCGTGCGGCCCCGCCCCCCTGCTCCGATTGGTTCTTCCCTCCTGCCGCCCAGCTGACCCCTCCTCCCCTCCCTCCCTCTTATGGCGACTGCTGCGCGGCGGCGCCCAGCGGCCGCGCCTAAGGCAAGCCCGTCTGCGCCTGTCCACGCCTGGCCCGCGCCCAGCGCCAGGACTCCTGGCCCCCGCCGACGCCAGCCCACACGACGGACCTTCGACACCGCAACCCTCAACGCACTCAAACCCGACCGAAACCCCACCTGCTAGCAAGCCACCCCGAAACGCACCCACGGACCCTTCACCTGCCAAGCCTGCAACTTCACCTGCCTCCGGACCTCCACTGCAGCCGCCAAGCCGAACACCAGCAACAACCACCTCAAGTGCATCCTGCTCAACACCCGCTCCATCCACAGGCACGCCGTCGAACTCTGGAACCTCCTCGACACAACATCGCCAGATATCGCCTTCCTCACAGAAACCTGGATGAACGCCTCCTCAGCGCCCGACATCGCCACAGCCATCCCGGATGGATACAAGATCACCCGGAGGGACCGCGTCAACCAGACTGGAGGAGGCATCGCCATCGTACACAAGAACACCATCCACATCACGACCAACTCCGACGACACCTTCACCGCCGCCGAACACCTCCACTTCCAGATACACGTTCTTCCACCGCAAGATAGCCGACATACACAACAGCTTCGGCGCACCAACCACGCACCCAACCGCCGAACCAACACACCCCACCACAACCCTCTGCGCCTGGACCCCGGTCAGCACCGAATACACCACCCGCACGATGAACACCATCCACTCTGGATCACCTGCCGACCCCTGCCCACACCACGTCTTCAACAAGGCCGACTCCATCATCGCACTCCAACTACGGGACATCATCAACACCTCCTTCCACACCGCCACCTTCCTGGAGAGCTGGAAGCACGCCGAGCTCAGCGCCCTTCTGAAGAAACCAACAGCGGATCCCACCGACCTCAAGAACTTCCGCCCCATCTCGCTCCTCCCCTTTCCTGCCAAAGTCATCGAGAAGACAGTCAACAGACAGCTCGCCACCTTCCTCGAAACAAACAGTTCCCTCGACCCCTCGCAGTCCGGTTTTCGAGCCAACCACAGCACCGAGACCGCACTGATCGCAGCCACCGACGACATCAGATCCCTGCTCGACAACGGGAAAACAGCGGCCCTCATCCTCCTGGACCTCTCTGCAGCGTTCGACACTTTCTGCCACCGCACCCTAGTACAGCGCCTCAGCAACATCGGGATCCAAGAGAAGGCACTGAAGTAGATCATCTCGTTCCTCGCCAGAAGAAGTTCACCTCCCCCCCTTCAGATCCGAGGCCAACAAAGTCATCTGCGGCGTGCCACAAGGTTCATCCCTCAGCCCAACCCTCTTCAACGTCTACATGAGCCCCCTCGCAGCCATCGCACGCCAACACAACCCCAACATCATCTCCTACACCGACGACACCCACCTGATCCTCTCCCTCACCAGCGACCCCGCCACCGCCAGAGCCAGCCTACACGAAGGGATGAAAGACGTCGCTGAGTGGATGAAGAACAGCCGCTTGAAACTGAACTCAGATAAGACGGAAGTCCTCATCCTGGGATCAGCGCCCTCCGCCTGGGACGACTCCTGGTGGCCCCCTGCCCTGGGCGCCACTCCCAAGCCAACAGACCACGCACGCAACCTGGGCTTCATCCTGGACTCCTCCCTATCGATGACCAGACAAGTCAACGCCGTCTCATCATCATGGTTCAATACCCTACGCATGCTCCGTAAGATCTTCCGATGGATCCCCACCGAAACCAGAAAGACGGTCACCCAGGCAATCGTCACCAGCCGACTGGACTATGGGAACACCCTCTACGCCGGAACCACAGCCAAACTTCAGAAAAGACTCCAACGCATCCAGAACGCCTCCGCACGACTCATCCTGGACATCCCTCGACACAGCCACACCTCTGGCCACCTGAGAGACCTGCACTGGCTCCCCGTCAGCAAGAGGATCACGTTCAGACTCCTCACCCATTCACACAAGGCTCTCCACGACCTGGGCCCCAAGTACCTCAACAACCGCCTGACCTTCTACACGCCCACCCGCCAGCTACGATCGACCAGCCTCGCCCTCGCCGCCGTACCACGCATCCGCAGAGCCACCACCGGGGGAAGATCCTTCTCCTACCTGGCAGCCAAGACCTGGAACTCCCTCCCCATCCACCTTCGGCTGACCAAGGACTACCTCTCCTTCAGGAAGCAACTCAAGACCTGGCTGTTCGAGCTGTAACGGACCCCTCTCCCCCAGCGCCTTGAGACCCTCCGGGTGAGTAGTGCGCTATACAAATGCTATGATTGATTGATTGATTGATTGCTCACGAGTGAGTGAGTGCTGTTATTGCGATGTAAGAACAGCATTGTTTTGATTGATTAAGACTCAAGACTCGCCACCCCGCCATGGAACACCGTCGTTGGAGGCTCGGGTAAGAGTGAACTGTTTGCTGTGGGATATATATATATATATATATACATATATTTCAAAACGCAGGGTTGCCCTTGTGAGGATGCCACATACACCAGGGTTACTGCACTCGACGCCGCAGGCAGCAGTGTAGTACGAGGCTGCCTCCCCCCTTCTGCGGCCAAACGCGTTTCGGGCTCCCATGAGCCCTTGATCACTGGCTGGAAGGAAACAGGATGCGGAAAGGAGGAACAATTGATTTATTAGCATTCAGAGTCCCGCCCATGTGGGCCAAGGGCATGCTGGACAAGGTAGTTCAAAGTGCTTCCCCTGGACTCGCAATTCCTCTCACCAAGTGGAATCCGCTCCTGCGCCTCAATCGAATAAATGTACCTCGTTAGGAGAATGGTTTTGGCAGCAACGCTTCACACTGCCACTGTAATCCTGCGGTTCAGGCCCCCGATGTCCCAACAGCACCTGTGGTTATAAGTGCCCAGGATCCGCCGAACAGCGTCAGGGCATCCTCGCGACCGGACGGGGCCGCATATTATTCCAAAACGCAGGGTTGCCCTTGTGAGGATGCCACATACACCAGGGTTACTGCACTCGACGCCGCAGGCAGCAGTGTAGTACGAGGCTGCCTCCCCCCTTCTGCGGCCAAACGCGTTTCGGGCTCCCATGAGCCCTTGATCACTGGCTGGAAGGAAACAGGATGCGGAAAGGAGGAACAATTGATTTATTAGCATTCAGAGTCCCGCCCATGTGGGCCAAGGGCATGCTGGACAAGGTAGTTCAAAGTGCTTCCCCTGGACTCGCAATTCCTCTCACCAAGTGGAATCCGCTCCTGCGCCTCAATCGAATAAATGTACCTCGTTAGGAGAATGGTTTTGGCAGCAACGCTTCACACTGCCACTGTAATCCTGCGGTTCAGGCCCCCGATGTCCCAACAGCACCTGTGGTTATAAGTGCCCAGGATCCGCCGAACAGCGTCAGGGCATCCTCGCGACCGGACGGGGCCGCATATTATTCCAAAACGCAGGGTTGCCCTTGTGAGGATGCCACATACACCAGGGTTACTGCACTCGACGCCGCAGGCAGCAGTGTAGTACGAGGCTGCCTCCCCCCTTCTGCGGCCAAACGCGTTTCGGGCTCCCATGAGCCCTTGATCACTGGCTGGAAGGAAACAGGATGCGGAAAGGAGGAACAATTGATTTATTAGCATTCAGAGTCCCGCCCATGTGGGCCAAGGGCATGCTGGACAAGGTAGTTCAAAGTGCTTCCCCTGGACTCGCAATTCCTCTCACCAAGTGGAATCCGCTCCTGCGCCTCAATCGAATAAATGTACCTCGTTAGGAGAATGGTTTTGGCAGCAACGCTTCACACTGCCACTATATACATATATATATATATATATATATATATATATATATATATATATATATATATATATATATAACCACGAAGATTCTCCGTACTACGCCACAGTTGTTTCGGCGCACAGAGAACCACGTACCACCGGAAATGTAGGCATTTAAAATTTACTACTCCTCAAATGATGCGTTTCGGGCACCACTTGCCCTTGATCACATATCTGAGAAAGCAGTTCGCCATCTTTTTTTGTATGCTTTGTGAATAAACCACATGGTTGAACAAACATAGTAAACATGATAAAAACCCTAGCACATTGCCCTGCTTAACCTCTTCAGTGCCCATGACGAGATAGTCTCGTCATGGAGCACGGTCGCACTGTGCCCATGACGAGACTATCTCGTCATGAACCCCACCCACTAATAAAACGCCCGGCACAGGAGGGGGAAAGGGCGTGGCACAGAAGGGGTTATGATTGTCTGTTTTCTTTTTTCGTTACCTTTAAGGTTCTTATATCCAATCATTACATGCACTACTCATAAATGATTTAAAGTGCACATAATTGCAACATGTTGATGAATAATGCTATATACATGCGATAAAAATGGAGTATAAATCAATGGTATTATAAAACATTATTTTTTCTAAAAAAATCATTGCAAATGCATCCTACTAATGTGTATTGTTTGAATGCACTGAAACTCCTAGGTTTGATGATTAAAACATAAGTTATTCAACAAAATTAAAACCATGACAATTTAAAATAACTTATGGCTAGAACAACATGTGCAAACCATCACATGACCTAAAGTAAACAGTTGACATGTGCAAATAAAATGCCCTGTATGTTCAATCATTAGATTGTGTTATCCCTGCCTAAATACAGATATCCTTGGATAAATCCCTACTTGACCAAACTTCACCTATGTATTGAAGATATACTGAATTGTTGGCATAGTGCAAACATCGCAGAGTACAGTAAAGTGCTATGTGCTAAAGTGCTACCGATTTTACATATATAAAAAGACTAATAAAGTGCAAGTGCTGGAAATTCAAAAAATACCATCATTTAATTGTTAAATATCAAAAAAGAATGTGCATAATGTGTGCCTAATTAGAAAGGTCACAGCGCGAACTACCTATTCTTTAGAATCTAATATTTGAATTAATCAAATAGAATGTAATATTTGTCAATGGGGTAAATTCTGCTTACTTGATCATACCTAGTTTGTTACTCATAGAAAATGGTGCAAGTCTTCCGTGTTGTTCAGGCCAAATTGAAACTTGCTGTCCAACTCCAAAATCATTTTAGACTCCATTTGCTTGAGCATTTTCTCTCTGTCACCCCCTCTATGAAGTTTGGGAATGGCCGCCACTACAAAATATCTCAAGCAGTTAAGATTGTTATTGTGTTCTTGCTTGAAATGGCGAGCCACCGGATAGGTAGATTCATTATTACGATGGCTCACAGGTGCTGCAAAATTCGGACATGCACCTGCAGCTTGGTGCTGCCCACATATCTTAAGCCACAGGTGCATGTCAGAATATACACAGCAAACTCAGTCCTGCAATTGAAACTGCCCTGGATTGCAATGCTATCTGGGATAAATGGGGTCGAGTAGTATGTGGTATTTTCCCCAAATTTGCACGCTTTACAAGTAGAGCATTTTGTAAATCCTTGCTTTGGTTGTAGCCACATTTTGGCTGTTGACAATTCAGGACTGGTTTTCACAATCTGTTTGCTCATAGAGGGACCTTTTCTGTAAGTAACACAGGTTGTGTCGGTAATCTGGGCGACATATCCCGTCTGTGAGGACAATGGGCCAATTGCGTCTGATGATGGACCGAATCTTTCTCTCTTGTTTACTGTAGGTGGTAATTAACCGAGGGGCATTGTTACCTTCATTTGATGTTTCCTTGTCCGTATTTGTAACCAACAAGGATTCCCTGTTTTTTTTCTCATTCATTTTCTTGACTGCCTCTGCGAGGATGCCCTCACTCTATCCTCTTTGCCTGAATCTGCAGAGTGCCTCTTCTGTGCATCTATTAAGATCGTCTGCTGTACTGCAGATTCCTTTCAAACGTAGTAATTCACCAAACAGAATATTCCTAATGAGATGTTTGGGGTGTGCACTGCTGGCATGGAGTGTAAGATTGCCAGCAGTGGCCTTTCTATATAGTGTAGTCGCTATTTGCCCCTATTTTAAGTACATTTTCACATCCAGGAATTCAATACAGTTCTTACTAATTTGTGAGGTAAACTTGAGATTGGCAGTATTGTTGTTAATCTGCTGGATAAAATCAGTGGCACTTTTTACATCACCTCGCCACACAATAAAAACATCATTGATGTATCTTAACCAGTAAAAAACATGATTGTTATATTCAATGCCATGGGTGCTTTTGAGGACCTGCTCCTTTCACCAACCCACATGCAAGCATGCGTAGCTGGGGGAGAAGCAATCCCCCATAGCCACTCCTCTTTTTTGCAAAAAAATGTAATTCCCAAAATGAAAAATAATTGTTGTACAAGCACCATGAGATCAGGCTTAAAAGCATTTTGTTATGATTATAGCAATCAATAGGTCTAGAATTAAGAAAATACTTGACTGCATTTAGCCCTGTAGTATGTTTGATGCTGGTGTATAATGATTCGATGTCCAAAGTAATGAACAGCAAATCATCCGGCCATTCAATGGCTTGTACTTTTTTAAGAAAGTCACCAGTATCTTTCACATAACTTGCTGGTTGTTTTACGTGGTCCTGCAGAAAAAAGTCTACATATTGTGTCACTTTCTCCCCCAAACTGTTGATGGCCGATATGATGGGCCTACCCGGAATGGGTGCTGTTTTTTTGTGGACTTTTGGGATAAAATACAGTCTGGGCAATACTGGATGCTCCACGTTAAGAAATTGGAACTCATCCCGGAAATCACACCTTCTCGTTTCCACCCTAATAGTTCTTTTTTCAAATTATCTTTGGCCAAATTGTATTGCCTGTGACTGGTCTTTTCATAACATTCAAAATCGTTTAAATGCCTGCGTGCGTATATGTATATGTATATATATATATATATATATATATATATATATATATATATATATATATATATATATATATATATATATATATATGTGTGTGTGTGTGTGAAAAATATTTTCCCCAACCTTCTATGATTAAGGAACCGGCACTCGTAGTCATGGGTGTTCTCCTGTTTATTGCATAGGCTGCATTACACACACAAACACCACAGGGACGCGTTTCGGCAGTCTAGCTGCCTTCTTCGACCTGTCATGTGCCATATTGATGCTTCTTTTAAAGTTTAAATTTTTTTGTAAAAATAGAAGATGCCCTTTCCTTAACACTGATTGGGTATGCACTTGAATGTGGGAAATTAACTATTCAAAACAAAATACACAGCTATAAATGCTCAGAAAAAGTCGCAACAGGGTAAAGCTTACAGATAACATTACTTCACTGTTCTTTTACCACCTGTGCTACTGAGGATTTAAGTCTTTCAGTTCATTTTATACTGAAAAGTCCCATCATGCATTTCTACGTCACTAGCAAAGCCCGGACTGGATTATTGCACGTCCTTAGATTGAAAGATGGCATCCCAATAATATTCTTTTAAAAGCCCAAAAAGTTACGCATTTCTGCCAGTATAGACAGAGTTCTTTCCAGCGTAGTAGTTCCGCATATTATTATCAGCTTCTCCCACTTGTCTCCGTTTGTGATGGCAATTTACTTTTCTGCTCGGAAACACCTCAATTGTGAATACAAGAATATCATGTTACCAGGGAGAAGGACTCACGGTGACGGCTTCATGCTGCTAAAACTCAAGTCCGTGTGTCCAGTGCAGCCAGTCTCCATAAGCAGTAGTAAGGTCCCATGACACCACCGCTTTTTTTAACTTTAAAAGAAGCACCAATATGGCGCATGACAGGTCGAAGAAGGCAGCTAGACTGCCGAAACGCGTCCCTGTGGTGTTTGTGTGTGTGATGCAGCCTATGCAATAAACAGGAGAACACCCATGACTACGAGTGCCTGTTCCTTAATCATAGAAGGTTGGGGAAAATATTTTTCACATTTACAGCGCTAGCGGTAGCGCCAATTCTTGTGCACCACCAGTGATCTGGCAGCACACCAGTTTACCGCAATTTGGATTTTGAATATATATATATATAAATATATATATATATCCAATCGTGTTGCATCCCTCAACCTCCAGAATGGCGAGAAGGAATACACAAACTCCTCTTATGTGTGGTAAGATTTTTTTATTCTCTCCACATCGTAGTCATGACGTGTTTCGGCCGGTAAAACGCTCCTTGATCACATATATATATACACACTAAGGTCACTTGTATCAACATACAATGATCATGGGTTTTGAAATATAAAGTTAATTTATTTTATTGAGTTTTATTTGAGGTTTATGTAATGTGCTACTGCTCAGTCTGCAGTGGCCTCCGGGCACTTTGGGTTGAGGGTCTAGTTTAAATTTGCATTATGATGATTTATACTGCTTTATATTACCTATTAAAGAACACAGAGGACCTAATTTACAAACTTTTGGCGTAGGGCAGTGCCGCAAGCCTAATTACTGGCTTGCCCTACGTCAAACGAAAAGGGCAGGAATGCACCGTATCTTTGAGATTGAATGTAGCACACGTATAAAGAGGAAAAAACGAGGAGAAATAATGTTATTTCTCCTTATTGCGCCTGCCCCACAGGCTTTTGACATATTCCCAGGTTTTGCAGAACAGTTGTAAATCTGGGAATGTGTCAAATGTTATGTGGGAACACCCGCTGTAACGCCCCGGCACGCCTCCCATCACAGTGTGAGGCAACGCGGCGGCTTGTTGCCTCACACCATATCTACAAGGACATGAAAAGCCATACAGCTTGGCTTTATGTGGCCTTGTAGATATGGCACTGCAATGTGCGCCGCCAAAATGTCAATAAAAGTGACATTCTGGTGGCGCAAAGGGCTTGTAAATAAGCTCCTATGTTGTTTAACTCACAGTCATTTTGTTTGTCCATATTATACTTAGGCCTGCTCAGTTTTCCACCTTCCGACGCGTTCAGTCTCCGTTTCATTCTAGCACCTCCAAGCGAGCATTTACAAAATAACTAGGTCAGCGTCTAGGATTGTATACTAACCATACCTTTTCAAGGTCCTTTTTCATCTTTCTCATGAGAAGCATCTGCGCACCGCCAGCTCCCGCCTGCTTAAGTTTTGGTCGCTGTCGCATCTGTTCTTTCCATTGCTAATTATGAGTTGAAAATATATTGAAGTGGGTAAATTGTTGGGAGGTTTAACATTACATTCTTTATATTTTGGGGCAGTGAGGCGTTGACTCTCTGGGGTCTTATTGTTGACTTATTTTTGTATACTAAACATGTTTTAGACATTATGTAAGATTGGTGATTGATTTTTCTCTCACAATAGGCAAAGCAGCAATAAACACCCTGTGTTTTTTTATGCAGTACCATCAAACTTGATCTTCAAACCTTGTCAGATAAGGAGGACCACAGAGAGGACAGCCCTCACAGGCTGGATGGCAGGGTGCCTTAGAATGATAGAATGTTGACCAGTACCACCAAAGCAGGAGGAAATTCTCTTCCATTCAGGCCCTCGTAATGAAACATACACCCGTAAGCCCTACATATCCAGATTCCCTGAGTCCACACTCCCTCGCCATGAGACACCATCACTTCTCTTTCCTCACCAGCAACGGAGACGCATTGGCGGAGGGGTGATGGGAGCGTATACCAGCATTGCCACCAATAGTGCACCTTTTGCCCTTGAATCAATTGAGCTGAACGGGAGGAGCCAAGAAGGGGGTCGTCAGGTTGAAGTCCTCTATATAGCAGACACATCCAGTCCGTAAGTGAGACGGCAATGGACTGGCAGGCTGTGCTGCTTACTAGATGTTTCTTACTCCCCGCATGCAACAGGGAGATGTGGATGTTGGTCACTCCATGGTGTGGAATGGAGGAGGCAAGGTAATGGGAGAATGTGCTTTTGGCTGGACCCTATTATTTTTCCATGGTGAAACACTCAGTAAATGAGAACAACACCACCTCAGCCAGGCTTTTCCTTTCACTGCCTCTCAGGGGGAAGCTGTGCTTAAAAATCGTTAAAATAATATAAATAGCAAGAAGTGTTGATTTCCTTTCTCTCCATTAGCGATCAGTCGGTTTCGGTTAAACTGTTCCCTTCCGCCATGCGGCGCCTGATTTAGAGATGTTGGTAATGGAAAAGCCCATGATCCCAGATGAAGTGCTGAATCAGGAGGAGAAACCGCTGTGGGATTTCCTACACTGCGCTATCCCTGTGGCAGAAGAAAAGTCCAGTAGTAGATTTTCCTCCAAATGTATATTTTCTACATAAATATGAGGCTTTTCGATTAACTCTCAATGCTAGAACATGCCGTCTGTGAACCATATTGAATCATCTATGGTGCCCAAGAGGTTAACATTTTCCTCTTTTTAGGCCGAAGGCTACCAGACAGCTTAGCTGTCTGGTTTCCAAAGACTTCTTGTGGACATTCTGAAAGCTTCCCTGGGAGTGCATTCCGCCCATTGCTTACCATTGGCTTTGTTGATTTGTAACTCACATTTGCTTGCTTTCTATTTTCTGTCTTTATTTGTATTAAGCTGTCTAGCATGTCTTTGTCCCTTCCATAAGGCATAGCCAGAATACCATATCCTTCCACAAGTGCTCACTTTCTATAAACAGGCCTTTCAATTTGTTTCTTATATTGCTACATTTACTTTACATTCAATGGCAGAGGTCAAATGTCAGGCTCTGTCTTCCGAGGGAGCTTGGTGTTTACTTTTATTTTGCCGACTTCAAAGTGAGAGGGTTTTTGTAACCAGGTTTAGGGGTTCTGAAATGAAAGGCTTTGTTTTAGCAAACAGCACAATTTAAATGTTTGTAAATTAACAGTGCAAATATTTCAGAATATATCACAATTAGGAAAGCACAAATGAAGTACATATTTCCTAATCCTGAAGTGTTGTGCAAACCAATTTTTTAATGTGATTAAAACAAATCAACATGCTAGGTGATGTCATGTCCCCACATTATTGTTTAAGCGCTATGTAGTTTTATCAGTAAAACTGGATGTGGGTGCAAATGTAATTGTCATTTCAACTGAAAATGTGTTGTCTGTAAAGGCAGAGTGCTACCACACCATGCATACTCATCTCCACTCTACGCCACTCTACTCCACTCTTTGCGGCTCCACTCAATGACACTCTACAACACTCCATTCTATGCCAATCTACTTGACTCTACACCACTTTACTCTATTCATCTCTATGGCACTCAACTCTACTCTATTCCACTCCATGACACTCCACTCTATCCCACCACATCCCACAACACTCCACTCCATGATACTCCACTCTATGCCACTCTACTCCATCCTACTTTCTTTGTCTCGTCGACAGACTAGTCTATTCTATGTCACTCCACTCTATTCCAACCTACGCTACTCTACACTTTATGCCATTTCACTCTAGGCCACTCCCCTGCTTTCTACGCCACTTCCCTCAACAACACTCTATGAAATTCTATGCCACACAATTCTACACCACTCTATCACTCTCTATGCCACTCTACGTCACTCCACTCTACTACACGGTAGGCCAATTTACTTCACTGTATGGCACTCCATGCTAAACCACTCCACTCTCACACTTTACTCTATTATACGGTACGCCCCTCCATTTTACTCCACTTTATGCCAATCCACTCTATGACACTTTACTGCACTCCATGCTACTCAACTTTATGTCACTCCACCCTACCTCATACCCCTCTATGACACTTTACTCTACTCCACTCTGTGCTACTCCAACCTACGACACTCTATGCCACTTAACTCTAGGCCACTCTGCTCCACTCTATGCCACCCCATTCTACAACTCTACTCTACTCTACACAACTACACAAAACTCCACTCTACAACACTCCACACCACTTTATGCGACGCCACTCTACTCTACAACACCTTCCTGCACTTTTCCCCTCCACTCTATGCCCCTTTGCTCTACTCCCTTCTGCTCTATGCCCCTCCGCTCTTCGACACTCCACACCACTCTATTCCCCTCCATTCTACAATACTTCACCCTATGACACTCCACTCTATTCCACTCCATGACACTATACCCCCTCCACTCCGTGACACTTTACTCCACTCTCCACCCTTCAACTCTACGACTCTCCATTTTACACCCCTTCTCTCTGTGGCCCTTCACTCTATGACACTTTCCTTCACTCTATGACAGTCCACAACAATTCACTCAATGGCACTCTTCGCCCCTCCACTCTAGGGCACTCTGCTCTACTCCACTGCACTCTACACCATTACAGTAAACAACATTCCAATCTATGCCACTCCACTCTATGGCACTCTACTCAACCAATCTCTACTCCACTCTATTCTAAGCCACTCTAAACCACTCTACACCACTCAATTTCACTCTATGCCACTCCATTCTAAGCCACTCTACTCCACTCCATGGCACTCTACTACCCTCCATTCCATTCTACGACACTCCACTCTATGACACTCCACTCTATGACACTCTACACCACTCCACTCCATGACACTCTACTCCACTCTACAACATTCTACTCCACTTTACTTCTTTCCATTCTACAACCCTCTATTTTACGACCCTCCACTCTACGACACTCTACTTCACTCCACTCTATGCAACTCCCCCTACACCACTCTGTGCTACCACACACTACTTCACTCTACTCCACTCTACACCGCTCCACTCTATGCCACTTCATGATGCTCCATGCCACTCCACTATACATCACTCCATGCCACTTTACTCCTCTCTACGTCACTTTAATCTACACTACTCCACTCTACACTACTCCACCCTAAACCACTCCACTATGTGCTTCTTCAATCTACGACACTCCACTGTATGACAGCCTACTCCACTCTACACTACTCCACTCAGCTCCTCTCAGCACAATTCTACAACACTCTGTGCCACTCCATGCCACTTTACTCCACTCTATGCCACTCCACTCTGATCCACTGTATGACACACAACTCCATTCTACAACACTCTATGCCACTCCACGACACTCTGTGCCACTCCATGACGCTCTAGTCCCCTCTACGCCACTCCACTCTTCGACACTGTGCTCCACTCTATGTCTCTCCAGTCTATGCCCCTTCACTCAACACCATTCCACTTAACTCCACTTTATTCACTTCACTCAACACTCCACAACACTCCACTCTACTCCCCAATACTCCACTCCACATCACTCTCCTCTTATCCACTAACTTGCTGAACAGCAGCCATTCTGGTGTACAGCATGGCTAAAACACATTGGCAAAGTCAATAACTCTTGCATAGGGAAAACATAATTGGCTTTGCCAGTGTTTGTTAGAATATCTGCATCTTACCAACCATGACCTTGATCAGTTCCAATGGTTTATCCACTAGAGGGGGAAGTGTTCTAGTGATACTTCAGTCAGAGAGCTAGAGAGGATTGGAAGTGACCAATTGCCATATCCTTCCCCCCTACTTTCTGCCCTCTGGTTATTCTACTGCTGCGTCTTCCATTCCAGGAGCAACTGAGTGCCAAGTAGTGCCTTCTGTGCTACTGCAAACAGCATTCATTCAGAGTTCCATTAGCTGACAGGTGAGCGTGGTTACATATCCAGCATTGTTTTTCTTCCTACGTCATTGTATTTGTGTCTTATCAAATTGGATAAAAGGTTTTAAATAGAAAAAAATGTTGAGCAAGGGACACCTCTTCATTTATACATGGATCACTATACACTAGTGATGCCCATTCATTTGCCTATATGTCGGTTCAGAGCCAAGTTCTAATTTTCAGATATTTTCCATGCATTTTTTGAGGTTTTCTATAAATAAACAATACATTATATTTCTGCTAAATCTCAGGTTCTCTGTTTTTATTCCTACCTGCTTTCGTATGTTGTTCTGAGCAACCCAGAGAGGAAAAATTTCTTCTTATCGCATTACTGGACATTTTTTAATTACGAAGTATTTCAAACATTTCTGGTAAACAAATATTCTAATTCAGCAAACCTATCAGTAATTTTGGAAGATGCCCAACCAAGACTCGAAAAAATAAGTAGTTTTGTTTATAACATCATAGGAAGTGATATCATACACTGAATCCAATGATGTAACAGGAAGTTATATGGCATAACATTTTAAAGTATTAGAATATAGCCTAAGTTGATAAACTAACTCTTAGTAGTTCTGTTGCATGTCTGACTGTAAACCATTCAAGTGTGGTCATCTGCCATTGCTTTGATCCATGTTTTGCCCACAATGGCAATGTGGTAGCTTGCCAGACAATGTCAGCTGTCTCAAATGCAAACCATATCACCTCTAGGTACTCCCAGCTTCATCAGATGAGGCAACCACGGTACAGGCATGCCTAAACTACACAATGTGATGAAAAGGGAGACTGGATTTAAACAGAGATTTCCTGGGTCCTATATCTAGTAGCCGACACCTGATGCAAATATTCAGTATTTCTATACCAGTGACACATGAATGACACCACACAAGGTAGAATATTGTTGTATGAAAAAGTACAGTGCAGAAGTACACACGAGAAGAAAGGTAGCTTGCTTTTTAATCCAGTGGTGATGGTAATGATGGAGACAGTTTAGTTTTCATGTATGTTTGAACAGATTCTCACTGCAGCCTCCTTCCCTGAGGACTGGAAACATGCTGAAGTGAGACCCCCCTGGAAAAAATATCCACTGACCCAGCAGAATTGAAGAACTACCAGCCCATCTCTCTGCTGTTCTATCTAGCAAAAGTCCTCGACAAGGCAATCAACCAGCAACTCACCCAACTCCTAGAAGACCACAACCTCCTGGACCCTTCCCAATCTGGATTTTGAGCTAACCACAGCACTGAGACAGCCCTGGTCGCAGCTGCCGAAGACATCAGAGCCCGCCTGGACCGCGGGGAAACAGCAGCCCTCATCCTCCTGGATCTGTCCACCATGTTTGACACCGTCTCCCACCATATCCTGATCAACAGACTCCACCACATTGGGATTCAAGGAAACCCCCTCAAATGGATTGCCTCGTACCTCACTGGCAGAACCCAAAGGATCTGTCTCCCAGAATTCACCTCAGAGCCCAAAAAGATAATCAGCAGAGTTCCGTAAGGATCATCCGTCAGCCCGACCCTCATCAACACCTACATAAATCCCCCAGGCAGACACCATCAGATCACACGGATTCAACATCATCTCCTACGCTGATGACACACAGTTCTTCCTCTCACTGTCTGAAGATCCCTGTCTGAAGGACATCTGTCTCAAACTCAACACGGAAAAGACGGAAGTCCTGATTTTTGGGAACGACACCTCGCCATGGAACGACACTAAGCCCTGTAGAGCTCGTCCCATTCTCCCCACCCCAACAGACCACGCCCGCAACCTTGGAATCATACTGGATAGCAAGTTATCCATGAAGAAACAACTCAACACAATCTAAACCTCCTGCTTCCACACCCTTTGCATGCTCAAAGATTGTTAGGTGGCTCCCATTAAACACCAGAAGGACAGTCACGCAGGCCCTCATCACCAGTGGACTGTACTATGGTAACACACTCTACATCGAAATCACCGCATGCCTCCTGAAGACACTCCAGACAATACTGAAACTCTGCGGCATGACTCATACTCGACCTCCCCAGAAGGACCCACATCAATCCTCATCTCAAAAATCTACACTGGCTCCCGATTCAGAAGGGATGCCAATTCAAGATGCTGACACACGCCTACAAGGCCCTGCACAGCGAACGACCAGCATACATCAACAAACACCCGACCTTCAACCAGCCCACCAGACACCTTTGAGCAACTTCCCTCTCCCTCGCAGACAGCCCACGGATCCGCCGAGCCAACATTGGTGGATACTCCTTCTCGCACCGGGCAGGCAAGGCTTGGAAAAAACTCCCCTTGTACCTCAGGACCGCACTGTTTGAATGATCAAACCTCCAGGCTGCAACAAAGAGCTACAGCACCTCGAGACCCTCACAGGTGATTTGCCGTGCTGTATAATTGTTTGATTGATTATATTTGCACATGCCTCTTAAAATAACCCATGGAAGACCCTTTTCTTAAGGGCTGCATTGATTTATGCTTTTATGTGGTCAGAACACATGCAGCCTCTCAGCCCTCATTTTGTAAATTACAATTTTTATGCTCTACTGCCACTATGGGCTTTTGCCACTAAAACACCTGATAATATCTGAGGTGTGGGTTGCAAGAGTTTGGTTCCTCAGTGGAAGTGGCAAGAAACTTAGGAGTGAAATTCGGCAGCTCACTCTCCTTCCACACTCAAGCTCTTGCTTTGGCTGGGACATGATTTAACTTCATCAAATCCCTAAGAAAGTCTTTTGACTTCCTCCGATTAGCTGCCAGAAAAACAGTTGCTTTTGCCCTCATTACTTCCAGACTCGATTACTGTAATATTCTCTATGCAGGATCCTCAAAATATATACTTCACAAACTTGTGCTGAAACTCCCCAGATGAAGTTCTGCTACCACTGCTCTAAAAAACCTCATTAGCTACTGTTACACAAAAGGATCCTTTTTAAGATTCCTTTACTGGTTTTCAGAGCATTTAAAGCTGCAAGTCCTAAATACTTGACAGCCAGATTCACGCATTGTACAACGCAAAGAACCTTGAGATCCTATCATATTAATTTCTTAAGCCTCCCTTATTTAGACTTAAAACCCGAGGTGGCAAATCCTTCTCGGTACTAGGATCCAAGGCATGGAATCAGCTTCCCAGCCCTCTGTGTCTCATAGAATCAGCAGCTCTTTTTAAAAAGCATTTAAACACCTGGATTTTCCTGGCCCTTGATGCACTCTATTACTCCCTTATCTAGCCAGCCTCACTTTCCCCTTTCCCTTTCATTTGGGTAATTGGATTTAAACCTGCAGCACCAAGATGCTTCATTGTGAGTGGTAGCGCACTTTATAAGTGTATAACTCATTCATTTATTAATTCAAGAGTGAAGAATTTGAAGACAATAGGTGGCAAATTGATTGTATGTGGGGGCCCACTTCAATGTATCTTGCAAGCAGGCCCCTTAAGGTTTTGTTACCCCACTGAATAGAGGAATCAACCACATGGCAAGTCAAGTGACAACACAGGAAGTGATATCAGAAGAATGCCCTTTATGAATGTAAATTTTATAACATAACATTAATATTCACCATTATCGAATGAGTTCCTACCTTTTTTCCGACTCCCTCTGGCTTGGTAGCTAGACCGTTGATTCGCAATAGATGTTTCATGTTCCCAAGAATGCTGAGGGCAGCATGAGGTTTTTATTAGTTGTCAAGCTGGAGTTATTTAGATGTCTAAACTGACATGCAATGCAATACGCAATGGCAGATGAGTCTTCCTAATCATGAACCCATACCTTGACGAGATGCGTTTCTTGGAACGTAAATGGCCTCGAGGACAAGGTTAAAAGAGGCGCGGTGCTAAGGGCCACTAAACAACATGGGGCTGATATGCTCATGCTGCAAGAAACACATTTAAAAGGGGATTCTTATAGATGCCTCAATAGATAGGAATTCCTCACACCATCATATGCGGGGTTTGTTCGTAGCTCCAGAGGTGTAGCGCTACTGGGACACAAACACTAAGGGTGGGCGTAGTTCGCGAAGTAGCACTTCGCGAAGCTACGCAAAGTGAAGTTCGCACTACGCGAGCTACGCGTAGCACTTCGCGAACTGCGAAGTAACATGTTCGCACTGTGCAAGATGTTGTTTTCAATGATTGCACAGTGCGGACAAGCAACCGGCACTGTGCAATCATTGAAAATGGCATCTTGCACAGTGCGAGCTGTAGTTTTCTGCTGCTCGAGTAGATTTTTCCTCGAGCTGCAGCTTTCTCAACGCGAACTGGTAGTTTCTCATCGCGAGCAGTCGCGAGCATACGCGACCCCTCGCAATGAGAAACCTGACCTTCTCGCGTTGGGAATCTCGCCGGGAGGTTTATTTTCCATGCTCGCGATCGCGAACAAGGAAAAAGTCTCGCCAGGATGTCATTTTGCTTGCTCGCGGTCGCCAACTTGACGTTGAGGACCGCGAGCAAGCAAAAAATGACCGCAGCACTACGCAACACTACGCTACGCGTGTTCGCACTGTGCTACGTGCAGTTCGCGTAGCGCGAAGTAGCGCGAACTTCGCAAACTACGCGAGCGTAGCGTAGTGCTTCGCCCAGGCCTAACAAACACCTCCCACAAGAAGTATCACAAACATGGAAAGATACCGGGGGCCATAACATTATGGTGACGGGGACATTTGTCTGCAAACGGATCACACTATGCACTGCTTATTAAATGTCCCCTTCTCCATGAGTTTTCTTGCCACTGTGGGCTCTGTCCTACTGGTGGCCCCACCAAGTTCAGTGATTGTGGAAAAATATTTGAATGGACTCGCAGATTACATCGGAGATCGATAAAGCCCTTCCTATGATGCCCTTATCAACCTCTTTCGCCGACTAGGATATATGAGGCTCACTGATGTATGGGGACTATCCATCCACGTGATGGTGTTTACACCTTTTGTTCTGGCCTTTCTACCGCATAGACTGCTTCCTAATGTCCAGCGCTGACGCAAGTCACCTTCAGAATACTACCCTCCATGCTAGGGGGCTTGTTTAACTATGCCCCAATCGGAACTTCAATTTTTTTGACAAACCACCACCCAGCCCACACAGATCGCAAATGAGCCTGTGGTTGTTTAAAAAGCGAGATGCAATAGAATCCCGACAATGTTATGAGAGGGTGTTAGACCTGTCAGCCCTTTGGGTGGTCCCTCCTCATCATTATTTATTTTGTCCCACTTTTGCCTCAAACCCTGTTAGTATTTTTCCTTTTTGGGAACCACCAGACTTTTTAGTGTTGATGCAGGGTCAGGGAGCCATTTTCCCTACCCCTGGAACTTCTGTCTGAGGGCCTGAAACACAAAATGGTGGCCACCCATTGTCACCTGAGACCTAGCTGGAACCTACTAGTACCTTCCAGAACATTCTAGAACCCTGTGACAGTGTGAGGCAGGTTTAGAATGTTGGGAAGCCAGCTCAGAGTTGGCAGTTGGAGTAGGCAGTTGGCACCTGACTGGTGAAGGGAGAGCAGCACAACACTGAAGGAGGAAGGAGTGAGGCAGCAGGGGTGGAAACTTGTGCCTGGAGTGGGGTCCAGAAACCCACCCTTGATACTAGTCCCTACTGACTGAGCCCAGCCTAGAGCCCTGTGTGGGATAAAGTCAAGAAGAACCAACTCAAGGACCTGAACAGCCGGAACAGGCCTTGAAAGTAAAGAACAGCAAGTTCCTGACCTGTCTATTGGTATCTTCCTGGAGTCCGACGCCGAGAAGCCTAGAGACCTGGGGCCGGAGGTGAAGAAGCGGCGCTGACTGGAAAGCAGACGTCGTACCCGGAGCCGCCAGAGGTCGAGAGAGGGCGCCGACGGAGGTCGTGGAGACACCAGAGGTCGAGGAGGAAGTCACCTGAGGTCGAGTGTGCGGCGTCGACGGGGGAGTGAAGTCCGCCCTCCGGAGTCGCCGGAGACCGAGGTGAATCGTGCCGGAGGTCGGGAGTGGAGATCGCACTCCGGAGTCGCCGGAACCTGAGGAAAGGAGCACCGGAGGTCGGGAGTGGAGATCGCACTCCGGAGTCGCCGGAACCTGAAGGGAAGAGCACCGGAGGTCGGGAGTGGAGGTCGCACTCCGGAGACACCCGGAAGTAGGGAGATCGTGTCCCTGTGACGCCGGAGACCGACATCGAGCCGAGGCCGCCCGCCGACATCGATCCGGAACCACCTCACGGCGTCAACAGGAACTGACATCGAGCCGAGGCCGTCCGCCGACATCGATCCGGAACCGCCTCACGGCGTCGACAAGAACTGACATCGAGCCGAGGCCGGCTAGCGACATCGAACCGGAACCGCCTCACGGCGTCGACACGACTCCGGCGGAGTCGGAAGTTCATAAAGAGGGCAGTAAGTGGAATAGAGGGCGCCTAAGGCCCTGTGGAGCCCTAAGAGACCATCCTAGGGGCTAGAGAGGTGTTAGGACCAGCCTGGGAGTGCCAGGGGTGGACTGAGACTGATACAGTGACCTGTGTGAGGGGTTGTGTAGTTTGGGAGAGCCAGATTCCTAGATTACCCTTGATCTACCTCAGTTTTAGCCTCAGCCTTATCCAAGCTAGGTGAGACACCCTCAGGCCATCCACATAACCACAAGCTGTGATTGGGCCAAATCAACCCTTAGTACCTCACAAATGTGACCTGATTTGAAAGTGGTCTGATGGCTTATATTTATTGAGAGTATTGTATTCTTTGTATTTATCCTATTTATTGTCTCACAGTATTTATTCCCTCGCAGTATTTATTTGCCTATGTATTTTATGCACATCTATTTATTCATTGATTATTTATGATCTGAGCTTATTTATTTGACCTACCCTTTTTACAGAAGAAGCTTTGTGTACTGTAAGTGTGTTATTATTTATTTAACCTGCAACTAAGAGAAAACAAGATAAACACAGATATATTTTCATAAATTTTTACGGTGTAGTGTCGTTTTTGGAACGGATGCACGCATGGTTATTGTGAGGGTGTGACGTACGCTTAACACGGTGCCTGACCCCCGACCGCTCGAGCCAAGCTACCCCTTGTGCTGGGAAAAACCGGGTGACTGCTAACCCGGTTGCCCGGGGTTTTCTAACAGAGGGCTATAAGGCCACAAGGGCACAAGTGATCAGTACAGTAACATGTCACAAATGGGCCCCACAGAATGAAATCAACTAACTGGAAATGCCAGTTCAAGAGGCTGAGAAAGACTACATCAGACACTACTGAGGCTCGCCTGCACAAGCCTACCCAAGCAAAACTGCACCATCAACAAATTAGAATAACATACCCTTAGCAAATGAAACACTGGCTAACACAGGTTATGAGTGCAGGCACATTAGTCAGATAGCAGGATGAAATGAAACCATTCTTACTCAGCCACAAGATCTAGCCAATGAGTTTGCACAGTAGTGCAGCTCTCAGTATAAACTGTGTCCACCACATTCAATTGACCACTTACAAATATACTTGACCTCCATAATAATGCCGGGTTTGTCTGAGAACGAGAGGACACAACTTGGCAATCCCATATCAGTAGAGGAGATGCTAGAGGCAAACAACTTTCTTCAGGCACCCAACGAAGTTCCAGCAGACATCTGTAAAACTCTAACCACTCCAGTGGCTTATTTTGGGGGTCCCTGTACGGACCATCTTTGAATTTATGCTCCAGTTTCAGACCTTTCTTACCCTCTTTGGCCAGGTCACTGAAGGTGCACAGATACACTGGTCCGAATTCTAAATGTGTTTACATATAATATTCAGGGATAGTGAGTTTTCAATATTGTAACACAGCGGCAGGTCACTCAAAATATCGCAAATAATCTCTCTGCCTTTCATTTATCATTTGTGAGGTTCCGTTTTGATCTAATATAAACATTTATAGGGATGTTGCATGAAACATAAATATAAAATTTCTCTACAAAATGCCTGTAACAGACTCCCACACCTCACCCATATTAAAAATAAATTAAAGGAAAATGTTATTTAAAACAATCTGTTTTAAGATTATTCAAGGTCATCAAGCAAAATTCTCAGGAGAACAGAGTTGGCTGTATCAGGGGTGCTCCTGAAAGGCCGGGGTCCTGGGCCAGTGCCCACTTTGCCCATACTTTAAAACGTCTCTGAGTCCTGGCCCTTGGTAGCTTACCGTCTAATATAAGCGAGGCCCTCTCGTGACCAACTTCAAACCAGACCTCCCTCCAGAAAAATGTGAGTCTTACTGAATAATCTCCCTGATATATATTTTGGCTTAAATCCTTGTCAAAATACTTGTGACTCCCTCACATTTGTAACAAACCTTATTCACCATGACCAAAGTGGCTTTATGGCCCATCGGGTTTCAGACATAGTGTCCATGCTCTTTTAACCCTTTTAACTTCTCAGTGTGTCTCCAGCACTTCCTCGACAGTGAGTTTTCTTTTTATATTTTTAAAGTCAGGCTGCTGAGGAAGGAACCCAGGACTCCCGCTGACCTTGGTTTGATCTGTTCCTGTCGCAGGCACTAGGCCCAGCCACACAAATGGGTCAGCATTTTTATCGGGACAACTGGGGTATCGGCAGGAGGTAGGAATGTTGTTAATTCCTGCTGATTCCGGATGTTTTCATCACAGAAATATAAATAAAATGCATGATTTTAGGCATTGTTTGAGGTTTGCATGGCATTGTGGGTTAGAAAACCTAGCGAGATCCACACAAGTCTCCCCCCCCCCCCTGAATTCCACAAGCTGTCTAGCTTTCAAAAATGTGTATGGTTGGTAGATTTCCATGGATGGTGACTGAGCATCAAATACCTTAGCTACTGCTATTTGTGATCTATCCACGTAGCACTTAAGGGCCTTTTGTGTGGTGGTCTGTTGGCACACCCACACAAGTGGGGTGCTTCTCATATTGGGAGAAAAGTAAGAACTCAGGGTGTTATGAAATGTGGGGCTCCTCACTGATTCCAGAACTTTCCATTATAGAAATGTGAGGAGGAAAATGTGTATTTTTAGCCAATGCTTTAGGTTTGTAAGGGCTTCTGGGTAAAATTACCTAGTGATTACCACTCAAGTCATGCACCCCTGAATTTCCCTAGTCGTCTAGCTTTCAAAAACGTGCATATTTGCAAGTTTTCCCTCGGTACCGGCTGAGCTAGGGTCCTAAATCCACAACTACCCAAATTGCAAAAAAAGGTGTCAGTTTTCAATGCAAAAATTTGATGTGTCTATGTTGCCTTTTAGGGTCCTTTCTTACAGTGGACAATAGGCCTACACACACTAGTAAGGTACAATTTTTATCCGTAGAGTTGGTGTAAGCTATGTGGTAGAAAATCTTTAGCTATCCGCAGATTCCAGAAGTTTTTCCTCACAAAAATGTGTGTTTTTAGCTACTATTTGAGGTTGGCAAGGCCTGCTGAATAATAAAACCTGTGAAGAGCCTAGGTGGGTTTAAAAAATGTACAGGTTTAGTAGGTTTCCCTAGGTACCGGCTGAGCTAGGGCTCAAAATTCCGAGCAAGCCACACTGCAAAAAAGGATCCGTTTTCAGAAGAAAAATGTGATGTGTCCATATTGTGTTTTGTGGCTTTTCCTGAAGTGTGCACAAGACCAACACAGTTAAACGAGGAATCATTTTTATCAGGAGACATGGGGAAATGCTCGGTGTTAAGAATGACGTGGCTCCCTACAGATTCCAGAAGTTTTCCTCAGAGAAATGTGAGGAAAATGTGTGTTGTTAGTAAAAGTTTGGGTTTGCAAGAGATTCTCTGTAATAAAACCTGGTGAGAGCCACACGTCACTCCACCCTGGATTCCCTTAGGTGTCTAGTTTAAAAAAATTTACAGATTTGCTACACACAGTTTGTAGTGGAAAAATGTGGAATGTCGATGTTGCATTTTGGGACTTTTCCTGTCATTGGCACTATGCCTACTCACACAAGTGAGATACCATTTTTATTGGGAGGCATGTGGGAACACAGAATAGTAGACCATTTGTTATTACCAATTGGATTTATCTGTATGTCTGCCATCCAAATGGAAGCAAGTGTGCAAGAAAGAAGACATTTTGAAAAATGTCCTCTGAATCACATGCCAGTATGGATATCTACAAATTCAGAGATGTACAAATAATCACCGCTCCTAAGCTTCGTATTTAGTGTCCATTTCCGCAATACACAGGCTTCCTTGATACCTATGTTTCAGTCTAAATATTTTACCATATGGATTGCTCTATGCTTAGTACACAATGAAAAACCACTCTAAGGTGCAACTCAGTTGTCGGCTCTGGGTATTTCAGGGATTAGACAACCAACAGACCCTATATATCCCTGCAACCAGAAGGTTTTAGGGGGCGTAAAGGTATATTGCTTTTGTAAATTGGCCAATCTGACAAGACGTTACAGATGAAAACGTTGTCACAAACTGCCTTTTTTTCCTATCATTTAAAAAAAATGTATTTCAACAGTTAGTATCTTTGGGAAAACCTTGAGGGATCTACCCAAATGACTCCTTGCTAAATTCAAAAGTTTGTCGATTTTTCAGACATCTATAGCTTTCTGGGATCAACCATGGGTTTTACACTGGTTTCCACCACTAACTGATAGTGAGTTGAAAGCACAAAATTTTGGAAAAATGATCTACCTCTTTGAAAAGCTGCCAAAACTGTGGTTGTTTGATTCAGCTGCATATGTTCTTGAAGGTGGGAATGAGGGGGACTTAAGCCCAGCAACATTTTCATTAATGCCATTTTTTGTTAAAAAAAACCCCAGACTTTTTTTTACGGAGGACTTTTTTCTTATTTTCCTCAAAACACTCAAACTTTATCTTTATTTTGGCTAGTTTCTCAGTCACCACAAGGGGAATTCAAAGACCCTGGGTACCTTTACAATCCCCCATATGTTGGGAAAAAATTTACATTTTAGGCATGGATACCTTATGCAGGCAAAATGTTATGGAGGCCTCCATGCGAAGTACCCCAAAAAGCCAATAAAGGAGTCTGGCATAGGAGTGAAAATGTCTCAGCAGTTATGGGGTTAATTCCCTGAAAATGGGCAATAAATTGAAGAAACCCTGCGCATTATTATTGGTCGACTTTTACAAAACTTTTGATAACATCTCCTGGGATTACCGCTTTGCCCTCTTAGGCCACATTGGTTTTGAGTCACGATTTCTAGCATACACCTGTACACTCTACTTGGGACATAAGGATTCGGTTTCAGCCTGAGTGACACTGTGATTCCCCTTCCTGTTAGAGAGAAGGCTGAGATAGGCATGTTCTCTCTCTCCACTATTAGTCGCCATTGCCATTGAATCTTTAGCCCGCAGAATCAGACAAAACTAAGAGATCACTGGACTCAGATGGTCTGAGACCCTGGAGGACACATTATCACTGTATGGGGACAACCTCCTCATAGACTTTAGGCCCCCACAACTCTCTGGGCCCAGTCATGATGCAGTTTTTTTAGAAATGTAGTCACTACTCAGGCTAATAGTTAATTGGCCCAAAACCAGGCTTTTCCCCTATGTCCAACAGACAGATATGCGTCCTGGGCTGAGACCTTCGAGATTTGCGAAATAACAAATATTTGGGTGTTCAAAATTCTCATGTTGAGACGATAGCAGAAACAGTTGACCGTTGATGGAATGGATCCGCAGAGATACACAAAACTGTCTCTCCCTACTACTGTCAATAATGGATAGAATTACGTTACTAAAAAGGAGTATCCTCCATAAAATCCTTTACATGCTACAAGACTACTCCTTTGCCCTTCCAAGCAAGCTCCTATCGACGTTGAAATCTCGATTATGTCTTGTACTTGAGAGCCGCAAACCATATCATCATAACTAAATTAATCTATTCATCCCAGATTGGACCTCACACAGCCTGTGCATATGCAGCCGAAATATGGGCAATGGGTAAGAGCACCCCAAACCATTATCTACACAGGTTTAAGCATCCGCCAAGAGTACCTCCAGTCGTGAAAGTGGTGGATGTAAAGGGAGAAATGATTTTAGGATGGCCACATCAAGAACAATTAGGCATGAGTTTGGACCATACGGTGAACCTTTTCATGCTGCTGGTAGTATAAGGGTATGATACACACAACAATGATTACAAAGAGTTTGAAAAGGAGCTCGCCAATGTGTTGACTGCGAACTGAGCAAGCATAAAAGTTCCAAGAAAAAGATTATTGTCAAAGGAAGAATTCATCATGTGACTCAAAGGTTTATGAATGTGCTATTTGTGTATAGACCAACGTTGAAAGAGATCCTAAGGTTATATGCACAAAGCACATAACTAAGCTTATTGAAAACTCATACTGGTTGTTCCCCTGTGTAAATTCACTAAAGAGCTCAAGTGAGGCTCTTAATTCACCTAAAAAGTCTCAATAAAGCAATTTGGTCTTACAGTTTCCCTCTTCTGAATTTACAAGAGTTGCTTTCATTTATATTTAGTGCCATATTTGACAGTGGCGGCTCCTCTGCTATGACGGAAAAGTGTTGCCCCACTGCCTTCAAGCAGAAAAGAAAGGAAAAAATAAAATGATAATAACGTAATGTTATTATCATTTTATTTTGTCCTCCTGCTGCGGCACCTTGTGTGAGGGGGCGGGCGGGGCTGAAGAGCAGGAGAGGAGGGTACAACTTTCCTAAGTGCGCAATGACTATTTGGTCGGCCCTCTTGGGCCACCTAAACCAATTGTGCGCACTTTCCCTGTTCTCCATGCAGGCTGCATCACAGCCTGCGTGGAGAACATGCCCACCCCTCCAGCCCCTGGCTGAGCACCGTGTCACGGTGCTCAGACCAATCACAACTCTGCATTGCAGCATTGTGATTGGTCAGGGGAGCCTGTGTGCCGGGTGCTTTCTGTTCCTGGAAGACGAGAGCTGGGACGCAGGACCCGGTGGGAAGGTAAGTGGTTTGTTTTTTTAATTGTGACCCGCGCGCCTCCCAGCCCCACCCGCTACCTGTGAGCCGTGCCGGCCACCACTGATATTTGTTCTTCAACAGATTTAACCAGCGCGAGCCACATGATCCAGTTTGAAGGCTCGAGACATTTTACAGCCTTCTTCACTCAGAAAGGGCATTCCAGTACAGAAGAGTATGTTTTGAGTTAGCAAGTGCTGGTGTTGTGTGGAATATTGGAATGGCTGTGGCGGGCAAATGTTCTTCAGAATGATATTCAGTTGTTTGGGAAGAACAAGTAAAAGCAAGGTGGCATTTTTCCCACCATGATACATCAGTTTGGACCCAACCACATCCAAATCAGTCTTGACCCTGCTCCAATAAGAACAGCCCAACCCGTACTGCCAGGCCAGGTCCTCCCTGAACTGGAACACAAGCAACCCAAGACCGGTTTCACCTTGATTGGGTCTCGTCAGTTGGGTGTAGCTTGGTTTCACTTGCACAGTGAGCACAGGGCTCACATCTGGGCATTCAAAATGTGATGGAAGGAATGCTTGCAACTTAACCATTTGCAATTGCTCAGGGTAGCATTCCACCATGTTGTTCTTTTGCCTACCATGCCACCTCAGTTTGGACCTAACCATATGAAAATCAGTCTTGACCCTGCTCCAGTCGGAACAGTGCTGTACTGTGCTTTAATGAATTTATATGTAAACATTCTCACGCTCTGCTCGCGGCATGCGCGTGAGCGGTGTCCTTTGTTTTCTCACCGCTCTCATGCTCAGCTTCCTGCGTGCGCCAGAACAGAGATGCTTTCTTTGTTCTGTTTTTCTTTGAACTTGCATCTGCTTGCAGATGCCTCGGATCTGCACACGGGTGCATGTTTCTATTCAAACTTGCTGAGATTTCGTCTGTAGCGGCCTACTCGCTGCCACAGACGACATCCGCACCCTCGTGGACCAAGGCCACTCCGCAGCCCTCATCCTACTCGACCTATCAGCGGCCTTCGACACCGTCTCCCACCGCACACTAGTCACCAGACTACGCAAAGCAGGCATGCAAGCAATAGCCCTGGACTTGATCCGATTATTCCTCACCGGAAAAAGCCAAAGGATCAGACTCCCACCTTTCCTCTCCGATCCCACGAAAATCACCTGCGGAGTCCCACAAGGTTCATCCCTGAGCCCCACCCTCTTCAACATCGACATGACCCCCTTCGCAGCCATCGTCCGACAACACGGCCTCAACATCGTATCCTACGCCGACGACACCCAGCTCATCCTCTCCCTCACCAAAGACCACACCACTACCAAACTCAACTTCCAGAAAGGAATGCAAGACGTCGCAGTCTGGATGACCAACAGCTGCCTGAAGCTCAATGCCGAGAAGACCGAAGTCCTCGTCCTTGGTACCACCCCTTCTGCATGGGACAGCACCTGGTGGGCGACCGCCCTCAGAAGCCCACCTACCCCCTCAGAACACGCCAAGAACCTCTGCATCGTACTTGACTCATCACTCACCATGAACCAACAGTTCAACGCCGTCACCGCCAGCTGCTTCAACACCCTCCGCATTCTCCGCAAGACCTTCAAGTGGATCTCCCCTGAGTCAAGGAAGACAGTCACCCACGCACTCATCACCAGCAGACTGGACTATGGAAACGCACTCTACGCCGGCATCAGCAAAGTCCCTACTCCGCAAACTCCAGACAATACAGAATACCGCCGCCAGACTCGTCCTCGGCATCCCCCGACATGAACACATCAGCCAACACCTACGAAGTCTCCACTGGCTCCCCGTGGAGAAAAGATTCACTTTCAAAATCCTTACTCACGCCTACAAATGCCTACACAACAACATACCCAAATACCTCAATGACCGAATCAACTTACACATTCCCAAAAGAAACCTCCGATCTTCCAACCTCGAACTGGCTGAAACCCCGTGCATCCACAGAGCAGGCAGAAGATCCTTCTCTCACATTTCAGCCAAGACCTGGAACAAACTATCGGCAGACATCAGACGCGCCCCCTCCCTGAACACCTTCAGGAAGACCCTCAAGACCTGGCACTTCAACTATTCAACTAAACAGATCTGCAGACCCCCCCCCCCTCAACGCTTTGAGACCCTCACGGGTGAGTAACGTGCTTACAATTCCCTTATTGATTGATACAGTGATCCCTGTCAGTTATGTCCGTTTTTACCTGTCTGATGTGTACCTTTGACATGCTGCTGTTGGCTCCGTATTCAATGAATATAAGAATAAACTCTTCTGGATATTTTACCTGCTGGCTTGCTTCTTCCTTCAAACCTGAGGTGGTACCTTTCTTTCTGGATTCCTGTACCACATTTTGGGGACGATTGGAAATGAAAACACGCATCAGGGAGTCCACAGGTCTTCTATAATGCTGACACTTACCTCATGTCAAGTCTCTACGCCTACTTCTCCGTGTCATTGGTGTGAGGCACATTTGAAGTTTTCAGTGCACCGCACTAAGGTGTCCCTTGTCTCTGGATTCAGCTTGTCAACGTATTTCTCTCAGCTCAAGGATTTCTTCGCTGCATTTTAAAGAGTGTTCCTGGATTCTCCTGGTTAGACTTCATCCAAGTTTGGCAGTTTACTATTGGATCTTCTGGAAATTGCTTGTCCTTCTACAATGGTGACAGGCACACCTTGTGAGTATTCTGTGTCTGCCTCCTGCTGCGCTCTTCGTCTGAGTCCTTAATCAGTATTTGTCTCTACTTTCTTAATGGCTGCTTTCACTTCTACTCCCAATGCTTTCGCTCAACTGGCTCTATTTCTTGACCATCCTGGCAAACCTCCTTTGAAGTGCATGCTTTGGATTAGAGCTTTTGAAAATTATTTAATTGCTGTTGGTGCAGATGAATATGTTCCTAAACGGAAGGCAGCTATTCTCTTCAGTCATTTGGGACGTGAAGGACAGCAAGTCTTTGACAATCTTCCCAAAATACCTGCACCCACTGATGAAGAGGATGAGTGGGTTTGTTTTCCTTGAAGCAAAAGCTCGTCTTCAAAAGAAATTGAGTAATGAGCCAAGCATTCTTCTGGAACGCTTCAATTTTGTAAAGAGAAGACCAGGCACTGATGAGTCCATGGAGGATTATTTGTCTGTTTTAAGATACTTAGCTAGCAACTGCAATTTTGGTCCTGCATTGGCTATTTACATACGCAATCAATTTGTCTATGGCTGTTCATCTAAGAAAATTCAGTAAAAATTGTTGTGTTTTAGAGACCCATCCCTTAGTGAAGTGTTAACAGTTGCCAAAAGCATAGAACGCTCCATTGAGTCTTCTTGGGTCATGGGTCAGAAGATGATTACTTCTACTCCTGTGCACATTGTTGATAATGATGTGGATGTCAATGTTGGTGAACCTAAAAACAAATTTGCTAAGTCTGTTAACAAAACTGCTACTTTCTGTTTCAGGTGTGGGTCTAAATCTCATATAGGGAATTCACCACAGTGTCCAGCCGTTGGGAAACGTTGTGTGAAATTTAAAAAGATTGGTCGTTTCCACACTGTATGTAGGATGGACAAGATTCAGACTAGAGGTAATAGTTTGGAAGCACTCTTGGACACTGAGGCATTGGATTTATCCAATCTATTACTTAGTCTTGATGTCTTGCAAATTTCTGATACAGAAATCAAGGATCCAATTTGTCAAGTGACTATAGGTGGGATTCTCACCCTTGACATGATGTGTGACTCTGGTGCGCCCATCACCATTATTTCTGATGTATTATTTTATTCTAACTGGGGAAATGGTGCACATTTGCATGGTTCTGATGTACGTCCCAAAGCTTATGGGGAACAGGAAAGTGATATGGTGGGATTTTTCTATGACCTCATAACTTGTCAAGGTAGATCTCTACAACTAAGACATATGTTGCAAGAAAAGGCAAATCTATTGTTGGTTGGAAGGATCTTGCCAAGTTAGGAATTTATTTGGTTCCTGGTGGCGATCCTCCAGTCAGGATCCATGATTTTCCTGCCACCTCTCTTTATTCTCTTGATTATTCTGGTATGGCATTATGGAAGAAAGAAATTCCTGCTGTGTTTAACGATTCTTTGGGTTGTGTAAAAAACTATTTTCATACTATTCAGTTAAAGAAAAGCTCCAGTCCTGTATCTCACAAAGTTCGCCCAGTTCCATTGAACATATGTTGTCTGAAGGTGTTATTTATTTATTTATTTATTTATTTATTTTATTTTAGTGTTTTATAGGGCGCGAACATGACCCATGAGGGTATCAGAGCGCTTTACATGGTTAACGGGAAAAAACATCATAGAGAAACAGTGCAAACAGTAAAGAATCAAAAGCAAAGAAATATAACATATAGGTGGGGGGGATGAGGGAGCATGGGGGCAAAGGGAGCACACATGAGAGCTAAAATTCAAGCTAGGGTTGGCAGAGACCGTGGCCCCCTTGGGTCTCGATGGAGTCCGGTTATAGGGTTGCGGAAGACGCAATAGTCATGGAATCAAGCAGCAAGTCATATCTGCTGAGAGGAGGAATTAGTACAGGAATTTACCCATGAGGAAGGTTTTGGCTTCCTTCTTGAAGCGAGCAAGAGTGGGGATTCTTCTGATAACGGGCGGGAAGGAGTTCCAAATTCTTGGTGCTGCCCCGGTGAATGCCCTATTGTAGGTTCTTTTTTTACGAAAGTGGGCGGGTCGGAGCAGGAGACTGTTAGTGGAGCGAGATTTCCTGTTTCCTCCCGATAGCACAAGCTTCTGTGAGAGGTATGCCGGGGAGTTTGCGTATAAGGCCTTGTGTGTAATGCACGCCAGTTTCAACTGTATTCTGGCCTCTAGAGGGAGCCAGTTTAGGGCTTTCAGATGTGGAGAGATGTGGTCGAATTTCCTGGTGCCGGTGAGTAGTCTGGCAGCCGCGTTGAGACAGGCTTTTAGCGGTGCCAAGGAGCGCTTGGGTAGGCCTGTGAGGGTGGAGCATCCAAATTCCAGTCTGGATATGACTAGAGCTTGGACTGCCATTTTCAAATCAGGAGCATCGATGAAGGGTTTTAGTTTCCAGAGGTAGCTCAGGTGGAATCTGGCTGCCTTGGCCATTGAATTAATGTGGTCATGCATGTTCAGGTTGCAGTCAAGAAATATGCCCAGTGATTTGGCGGAGTCCACGATGGTCGGGGGACAATTTAGGGCTGTGATGGCCTTGAACCACACCTGTAGCTCCGGGTTGGCTTTGGATGGGGAGATCAGGAGAAATTCAGTTTTCTTGGCGTTGAGTTTTAGTTGGTTAGTGGCAAGCCACTGAACGGTTAGTTTCAGGGTTTCGTTCAGGGCGAGGACCTCCTTGAGTGAGGAGATATTGATGTAGATTTGGGTGTCATCCGCATACATGTGGTAGGAGATATTGGCGGAGCGTAGAATTTCAGTGAGAGGCTCCAAGTAAAGATTAAAGAGGGTAGGAGACAGGGTTGAGCCTTGAGGGACTCCAACCGTGACCGGGGTGGGAGCGGATAGTTTGCCGTCAATGAGGAATCTTTGAGATCGGTTATGGAGGAAGGACCTGAACCATTCAAGGACAGCGCCATCCAGACCCATCCTATGTTTAAGGCGTTCAAGTAGTTTATCATGATTGACCGTGTCGAAGGCGGAAGATAGATCTAAAAGGATTAGGAGGCATGTTTTGCCTTGGTCCAGGGCTTGGAGGGCGTCGTCCACAATGTGGAGCATGGTTGTTTCAGTGCTGTGCCCTGGTCTGAATCCCGATTGGAAGTCGTCCAGCAGGTGGAAGTTGTCGATGTGTTGACTAAGCTGGTATTGTACGCATTTCTCTAACACTTTGGCTAGTAGGGGTATATTAGAGATGGGTCTGAAATTGTCTGGTGCGGCGGGATCAAGCGTTGGTTTTTTTAGAATTGGAAGGACTTGGCCGGCTTTCAGGGGGTCCGGAATCGATCCCTGCTGGAGAGAGGCGTTGATCATCGCGGTCCAGCAAGGAACAATGGCACGGGAGGCCGCAGCGAGGCAGTTGGATGGTAGCGGGTCATTGAAGTGGTTGTTTGGTTTTAATGTAGAGAGGATTTTAGCAATGGAGTCTTCGTCGTAGATTTTGAAGTCAGTCCAGCAAGCTTCGTTTTTGGGTAAGGTCGAAGATGAGGGTGCATGGGGAGGCAGTTGGTCATGAGGGGGTTGAGCGCAAGAGGCGGTACTAAGTTCGATTCCTAGGGAGGCAGTTTTTTCGGCGAAGAAGGAGGAGAATTCATCCGAAGATATAAGAGATTTCGGGGATTCTTTAGGGGTTTTGGCCAGCTTGTTTGATTGAAGTTTAACCAGTTCAAAAAGCTTGCGGGGCCTATTCGTGGCATTCCCCAGTTCGGATCTGAAGTAATCTTTTTTTGAGTTGAGGATGTGTCTGTTGTAGGAGTTTCTTGCCTGCCGGAGAAGTTTGAGGTGCTCGGTAGATGGGTACTGCCTCCATGTTCTTTCGGCTTGACGTAGGGATCTCCTCTCTGAGTTGAGGGAGGCGGAGAACCAGGGGTTTCTGTCTTTGATTTGTGTTCTCTTTAGTTTCAGGGGGGCAAGGTCGTCTAGAATGTTCGACATAGAAGCCGAATAATGGTCATAGATGTCATTGATTGAGGTAGTGTTCGAGGTCGGGTAGAGCTCAAGTTTGCAGCGAGCCTCCAGCTTCGTAAGGTCCAGATTTTTGGTGTCCCTGATCCAGCGTTTGGGAATCATCGGTTGTGGGGGCTTAGTCTTGATTGATCCGGGTAGGATGAAGGAGATGGTGTGGTGGTCGGACCAGTCACAAGGGTCGATAGAGATGAGTTTGACTACGGAGTCCTTGGATATGATCCAGTCCAGGGTGGCTCCTTTTGAGTGAGTTGGTAGGGAGCAGGATTGAGTCAGGGCTTGGTCATTTAGGAGGTCTTTGATGGTATTGACGTGAGGGTCATTGGGGTCATTCCAGTGGAGATTGAAATCACCAAGGAAGATCTCTTTGGAATTAGAGGAAATTTTTGAGGTGATGACTTCCAGTAGGTGATCGGTGAAAGAGTCATTAGAGCCAGGGGGGTGGTAAAAAATGTGCAAGTTACAAAGGTGAAGGGCGTTGTTGGTGAGGGAGAGTGAGAGATACTCGCAGGAGTCGGTGGTGAGCGTTCCGAGTTCCTTGACCAGGAGGGAGGATCTGTAGATGCAGGCGAGGCCTCCGCCCTTTCTGTTCGACTGCCTGTCTAGCCTAGCAATGTTGTAATTAGGAGGGACTAATAAGTCCAGACAAGGGGAGGAGTATTCATTTAGCCAGGTTTCAGTAAGAATAGCTAAGTCCAGGTTTTTGTGCAGGATGAGGTCAGCGATATCGGCTGCATGTTTAACTGCTGAACGACAGTTGATTAGGAGACCTGATAGTGGGGGGTCTGGGGAAGTGTCAAGTGTCTGGGAGGATGGAAGAATTGGCGCAAGATTGCTTTTAACCACATTTCTGTTACGTCGTGTGGTTGGCCTGTTGGGGTTGATGGTGACCGTGCTGATGGGGTGTGCATGACCTGTGACAGGAGGGCAAGGGTTGGCAAGGGCAGTATTGTAATCTTGGAGGATAGCAAGGATTTCGTCTTCAGTGAGGTCAGCTGGGGTAAGGGAGGTGGGTGGGGAATTGTAGGAGAGTGCCAGAGCTCGGGATTCCGCTTCAGAGATGCGGCAGGGGTGCTTGCGCGGGCGAAGGTGTCTTAAGGGAAGCGGGAGAGGGAGCATGGGGGGCGCATTTGACTGTGGGGGGGTGGATGAGGTTTTAGGTTCGCGAGGGCGAGTTCAGCGAGGTGCAAGAGGTTCATAAGGTCCAGAATGGAGCAGTGGATGCTCTGAGTTAGGGTGGATGCTCTAGAGTGCAAAGCTTCTAGGTCGATGAGGGCTGGGGGTGTTGGCAGGGAGGGGGGCGAGGGTTCAGGAGCCGATGTTAGGGTAGGGGGGGGTCCATGGTAAAGATCACAGAGTATGCTGGGAGGGGAAGGAGGAACTATGGTGGGGGCTGTAGTGGGGGTATGCAGGTTGCTAGGCATAGTGGGCGGGTAGGACGGAGGGCTGCTGGTGATGAAGCGTTTGAATGGGCCAGTCCCATACTCATCATACGCAAGAAAGACAAAAGTATTAGATTATGTGCAGACTTACGCTGTTTTAACGTATGTATTGTTGTTGAGAGTCACCCATTACCTAAGATTCATGAATTGTTGGCCAGTATTGGTGGTGGACAGTTCTTTTCCCTGCTTTACCTTAAGTCTGCGTATCACCAAATTTCTCTCCAGCCTAACTCTCAACTATTCACCACATTTGTTATGCCTTTTGGGGCTTACAAGTTTACCAGACTTCCTTTTGGACTGGCTTCTTCTGCCAGTGTTTTTCAAAGGTTGATGGACACTATCCTGGAGAGTATCATTTGGGTTCAAGCCTACCAGGATGATGTCCTCATCTTTGCTAAAACACTGGCTGAGCATGATGCTATCCTCTGCCAGGTCGTTGGTAAGTTCACTGAGTTTGGCATTACTCTAAGACTGGACAAATGTCCATTTAATGTCCAAGAGCTTGATTATTTGGGTCATTCTATAGGTGCAAAGGGCATTTCTCCCAAACTCTCACTGATTAAAGCTATTCAAGATGCCCCCATTCCCAGGGATAAAGATACCCTTCGCCTATTTTTAGGTTTGAGTGAATATTACTCCAGGTTTGTGGATGTGTACCCCTTTATTGTGCAACCATTGAGGGAATTGCTAAAGAAGGGTGTAAAATTCATTTGGAATGAAGAGACACAGGTTACTTTTGAAACTATAAAAAATACAATATTTTCAGCGCTTGCACTTTTTCCTTTTCAGGCTGACAAGGAGTGCATTCTGACTGTGGATGCCAGTCAAATTGGCCTGGGTGCAGTACTGTCAAAAATCATCCAGGGCTGCAAGGAGCGCACAATTGCTTTTGCCTCGTGCTCTTTCTCTACTGCTGAATCACGTTGCAGCACCATAGTGCACGAGGCATTGGCATGTTCACGGGCTGTGGAATTTTTTAAAATGTTTTTATGGGGACAACATTTCACTATGTTAACTGACCACAGACCTTTGCTACATTTGTTCAATGGCAACGGCTCTGGCAAGGCCTCTTCTCGCTTGGTGAGGTTGTTATCCAGATTGCTAGAACATAATTTCACATTAAAGTACATTCCAGGCGGCAAAAATGTCAGAGCTGACTGTCTTTCTAGACTGATGATTCAGGATGATTCTGATGAGGGAGGTAGTCATGAGGAATGTGTGGTCGCACTAGTGGATGAAGTTATTTCTAATTCTGCTCCTGTTTCACATGAAGAATGGCTTAAGGCTTCTGCTTCGCATCCTGTTTTGGTCACAGTGGCAGGTTTATTTTTTTAAATGGTCGGCGTAAAGTGAGATGTGTGGAGTCTTCCTTGCGACCTTTCATCCAAGTTGCTGATGAGTTCGTTTTGGTTGAGGGAGTGTTAGTGAGAGGAGATCGTTGTGTGCCACCTTCTCAGGTTGTCTCTCATCAAGGAGGCTCATGGTGGGAATTTAGGGGACTCCAGCACTTGCCAGTCTTTGAACGTTTTTTTGGGTGGCCGTCTTTGGAGGCGCAGGTTGAACAATTTGTGGAGGCTTGTTCAACCTGCTATTTTCTGACAAGCACTGGAAGAAACATGAGGCACCCCTCATGCCTGTTCCTTTACTTCAAATTCATATCTCATCCTGACACAGAGTCAGTTATTAGTTTCTTAAGGAGTGCCTTTCTTATTGAAGGGGTACCTAAAGAATTGGTCTCTGACAATGGCACACACTTTGTTTCCAAAAGGATGTGCACATTTTTGGATGAACAACGTATCAAGCACATAAATACAGCATTTTACTCACCTTCTGTCAATGGATTGGTTGAGTGAATGAATCGCTTTCCCAAAGAGGGCATCCAAACAGTGTTAACGATGGGTTGGGATGCCAAGTAAGTTTTGTCAAAAAAGCTTTGGTCATATTTACTTACCCCCACACAGCACAACAGGTGTTTCTCCTTTTCTTCTGTTGAGGAAAAGGTTACTCAAGTTGTCCTGACTGAGTCAGGAATATGAACAAGCAAGGATCTCATAAGTGGTTAGAAGGTGTGACTTCCTGGGTCGCTAAGAAACAAATGCAGTCTAAGTTAGCTTTTGATCGCAGAAATAAGGTGCGTACATGTGATTTGATGGTTGGTGACATTGTTTTAGTAAAGATTCCTAAAAGAGTGAAGAAAGGAGAATCTAAGTGGTCTGTTCCAGTGGTGGTTGAAAGAGTGTCCAAAGGCTCAGCATTTTTAAAAGGCAAAGGCTGGTAGAGTAAAAGGGATTTGGTGAAGGTATCTAAGGAGCAAGCATTAAACATTTCTCACATAAAGAAAAAGAAGGATTCTGACGACCTGGATTTCTCTGGGCCTGACTTTGCTGGCCCAAGTATAAGCAATTCCTTGTCTGAACTCCAATGTGATAGTACTAGTTTGGAGAGGTCTACCTCTTTACTCCGTACTGGTGGCAATTTTGAAGCAGATGCTTCTTCTGTTTCACAGAGGCTTGCACAAAATGTGGGTATGCCTTCACAATTTAAGGATTTCTATGTAGACTAATCTATTTGTTGTTGGTATTTTACAGCCCCTTCCTGTGACTGTTGTTCTTTTCTTTTGTTTCTTTTGTAAAGAGTAAGGTTTTGTACAGTTCTTTTAATGTATTTATATGTAAACGTTTTCGCACTTTGCTCACGGCATGTGCGTGAGCGGTGTCCTTTGTTTTCTCACTGCTCTCGCGCTCAGCTTCCTGCGAGCGCCAGAACAGAGATGCTTTCTTTGTTCCGTTTTTCTTTTAACTTGCATCTGCGTGCAGATGCCTTGGATCTGCTCGCGGATTCATGTTGAGCTTTATTTATGAAGTGATCCATGTCAATTATGTCAGTTTTTACCTGTCTGGTGTGTACCTTTGACATGTTGCTGTGGGCTCCATTTTCCATGGATATAAGAATAAACTCTTCTGGATATTTTACCTGCTGACTTGCTTCTTCCTTCAAACCTGAGGTGGTACCATTCTTCCTGGATTTCTGTACCACAAACAGTCCAGCCCAAACTTACACTTTCTATAGCTTGAGGACACCCATTTCCTTCTCAGTCTAAAAGGTGAGGATAATTGCACTAGACCTGGGCTGTCTGCAACATTGGATAAAGACTAAATATGGATGAGAGAGCTTTCGTAAGCTTGATCCAACCGAGTCATATGTCACGCTTGCTACGGGTGAGGCTGGGCAACCACGGCATGGCTTTCAGGCCAAACTCCTTAGGAACATGTCAACAAAATGAACAAGAGCACTCTGCTTGTTCCCTGCTCAATCTTGGTGCTCAAGTAGCCTCAGAGACCAAATCTTGCTTCTTCAACTTTAGGTCACTGCAGAGAATCGTTCCACTTCTATTTTTTCATGTTGAGTGATCTCAATCAATACTTTCATTCAGTTCCAGTTGGATTTTTGCAATTCAGTCTATTTGGGAGCCTCTAAAAATATCAGGCATATTCAGGCAATCAAGAATGCTGGAGCCAGCGCCCTGGAGGGTCTCAGGAAATTCGATCAAGCGGCCTAGGCCCTGAATCAGCTGCGTTGGATGCCAATTAAAAGGTGCATTGTATTTTCTATCTACAAAAGCTGCACACTATTAATAAGAACTGTCAGACTCAGAAAGAAGCCTTGTGTGGATCCTAAAGGTTCAAGTCACAGCTTTTATATCAGGTACCCAGGTTCAAGTTTCAACCTGGAGGTGGCTGTTCTCTCAGAGTGCAGCATCCTATGTTCTGGAAATGTCTCCCCAGGACATTCAGGCTGAGCCAGATTTGGTAATATTCTGGAAAAACTCAAGACCTGGCAGTTTCCGATTTCCATCCTATCTATTAGTTCCTTCTGCTGAGATGCTTATATTTTTGAGAACTCCAAGAAATCCTTCAGGATGAATGTTGCGCTATAATCACCATAAATAAAATAAATGTTCTGGATGCATTTGAGTCTCTGCTGGTTCGAGGATACAGCCTTATGCTCAGAAATGCTGGTAGAGTTTGGGGATTCTCGATGCAGCTGCTCAGAAGCATAAAAGAGCAGTCCAGCACTGTGCTGTAGGATACAAAGTCATGAATGAAGGAGCTATGTGTACTGAAGGGTGACTATGATGAGTACACCTTGGCACACCACACTGGAGTTCAACATGGTGGACATGTGTTTACATTTGCAGTGAATCAGTAGGTCTCCGCGTGGAAGTGCGATAATTTCTTAGCCTGATCTGGTATGTATGTATATATATATATACCTATAAAACTAGAAATATTGAGCTGGAGACATGACAATTTCAGTATATGCCACTCTAAACAACAGTAATTAGAGATGTTATTACACAGGTTTACTTGGTTTTCAGGACAGCGGAAAAAGAATGTGGAAATGTATGTAGTGTCTGTACCCAAGAAATATGCAGTATGATATATCTAATTAAGTATGTGTATCATAGTCTTTTAAAAGAATCACGATGCTTTTCATCATCCTAGGCTGGTTTTAATTTGAATTAGCACAAATATGAACTGATCCATCATCCTTTAGCACCAAACAACTTAAAGTAAAAAACAGATGTACACATACACCTATTTTTAAATATATATCTTGTATTTATTCAGTAACGGACAACTTTTACTTATCATTCAAATACATAAATATTAAAATATGTTCAAAATGGAACTTTTATAAAGTACAGTTTTACAGCTAAACAAAACATGTCAAGGGAAACCACAGATCTATGGGGCGGCAATGGGGTTCAAAGTAGGGCAGTTCCCTGTAGTCCTCAGGGGCGATAACTGAATGTTCAATCCTTGCTTACAGTGTGTTGGGGTGTGGCAGTGTTTAATAGCTGATCAGAAGAGAGAACTTTCTCAGTTTCCTTAGAGAGTAGTGCCTGGGAAAGACTGGCAAGGTTCGGGTAGTTTCAGCCACCTGAGTTGGACACGCCTGACATTTGACCATGTCAAGCTTGTTCCTTCTGACCTTTCCCTTCTGAGGTGCTTGCATGTGTCAAAATCAGGAGATGCGTTTGTGGGTCAGTCCCATTGATGAGAACGGGTCCCCATACCATTCAGGTGGATTTCATTCGTTCCTGTTTCTTCAGCTAACAGCACCAGGCATGCTGGGACTTGCAGATCCATTCATAATATGTGGAAATTGTAAAACTACAAAACCTAGCATGCTTAGTGATGCTGACTAAATATCCAGAAAGTCACCTCCATGAAGAACGAACATCTTCTTGAGCACAAGGAGTAGATTGACAGCTAGGCAGTCTGGCTCTTGTATTTTGTGCTTACTTTGCCACCTCAGTTAAGCCGCTGATCCTAAAGTAGTCTGGGAACACGCGTACATTATTCTGAATGGCCGTTCCCTGGCAACGAAAGGAGAGGGCCAAAGGGTTTTAATCCCTTTTCTTTATTTGGCTAGGATGATTTGGTTCTGCCTTATTCATACGAATTAGGGCACCTTCATTTGCAATGTTGTACTGCCTCATGGGACCCCAACTCCCAAGTTAATACTCCAGATTCAATGTCCATGAAGCCATTTCAACCAATCTTTGGGTGGGTCGTTGATTGACAGCTGCTTTGGAAAACGGACAGTGAGACCTAGGTAGAGGCCTGGGCCGGCCCAGTCACTGTGGCATGATTGGGTAATGTTTGGGTGTATGTGCAGCTAGCATCGGCTGGGTGGCCGATCAAACAGTAGGAGCCATAGCTTCTTTTTGGAATAGCATGCAATGTGGAGTGGCCACTGCCCAACAGATGGTGCAAATCCATTTCTGACAAGCGCTCTTAGTCTTCATCACAGTCAGAATGATGTACGAAGCAGGCGATAAGTCCACTGGAGCAGGGCACCATCAGTGCAACATATTACCATAAAAATAGCAACAACACAGATAGACAGTAAGTGAGGAAGGGATGGTGTGACAGCGAGGTAAAATAAAATGCCACTCAAAGTAAGAAAGAGGGAAAATAAACATAATGTGGTTAGGAAAAAGAAAGATAAAGAGTGAATGTACCTGTGAAGAAATGCTGCAAAAAAGCAAGTAAGGGAGCCAGAACATGGAGAAAATTGTGGGATAGTGAACTGAAGAAACGATGACCAAGAGGCAAGCATGAAAACAGTATCACAATATCATCATCACAAAATATTATATCAAAGTATCAAAAAGACATCAGTATTGGTCCAAGATATTCTGTACAAGCGAATGCAATGACCCCGGCAGTGCCTGTCCTCCCATGCACAAATTTGTGAGCCTGAAACCATGTAAACTCCAATTCCTCATGCTGCCACTTCCTTGTGCCCAGCACATCAAACGCCATGGGGCACTGATAAACAAGGGCCCACCGTCAGACTACATGCATCACCAGCAATCCGAGCCAATGCGCATCCTCCACACTTGCACATACATGGAAACCACGCAAGAGAGTCGACAGACCTGTCTTGTTGGGGACATGTTCGGCCTCGCTGATCATTGGCAGGAGCCCTCATCCTACCGCTCGCTCGAGCCATATCATGAGGAACGCCCCAAATGTATTCAAAGATTAATATATTTTTGGGCATTGTGATGAATTCATGTTTGATGGTTTCCATTTTTGGAAAAATCTATTATTTTCCTGTACCCTTTGTTCGCTTTCTTCAAAGAGAGACAGAAGTGTTTGTTCTTTTTCTTCAAAGGGAAACTGGGGCTGCCCCTCCCCGAGGGTCTAATCAGATGCAAAAGGCGGGAAGCCAGAACAGGTGCAATAGCAATACAGAGAGTCAGGAAGACCACGTGGACCTGCACTTTTTTGCATAATTAATAATAGACATTTGCTAGGGAGCACAAACAAATCGCTCAGACCAGGACCGGAAATTGACTACAAAATTATCTCCAAATGAAGAGACCATAGACCCATATTACCTAACATCTTTGGAAATTGGGGGATCATTAAACGTGTACTCACATCTAACAGCTCTTCAGAGATATTGGCTTATTGGGGAAATCATATTTATTTTTCCATTGGCCATTATAAAATGGGCAAAAGCCATGGACTCTCTTTTGTGTGTTTGAGCCTACTCTGAGAAGACGGAGCACAATGGCCCCTGTGACTGCTAACTAGACATAGCAGTAGCTATGGAAACAGGTATGTAAGCCACTGAGAATGACGTGCTGCGCTTCCGACCTATCAGAACGCTGGTTGTCACAAGAGCGGGTTGTTGTGATAAAAGTTCTGTGCCAGCATTTGTGATCCCACCCTAGAGAACAGTGTCATATCATTATAGCCAGCTGCCTTAATCCTGAAGGCACACAAAAACCTTCCTCAAATGGATAAAAATACATAGTGTATGTGCCAACGTCACAAGGGCGTACAAACTTAAGTTACTATGTGAAAGTGGCCTTTATAGTTAAAGCCATGAGGGTGAGTTTTATTTTTTCCTGTGAGGAAAGGGCAGATTTTCAATTTGTGTTGAGTTATTCACCCAGCTGATCTGTTCGTTGGTGTTTTGTTTGGAGATATACTCTGACACATAGACATACACACTAGTTGTGTGAGGAGGAATACGTTCCCACGTGGATATGTGTCATTCTTAAAAGATCAAGTTGCGTAACATCAATAAAGATGTTCAGTGTGACTCCAGCTGTTGATTGTCCCTGTTTGCTGGTGCCGGAAAATGGGTCAGACAGTCCTGTCCAAGTGGGTTTTTGTTGTTTTGACTGGGGGGTGTCATAACTTACCCTCTTTCACTTTTTATGTGTAACTGGGGTGGTCCCCCACCCCCTTTCCCGCATCACACTTGCTACCAGAATTGTTTAAGTGGTGAAGGAGGCGTGACATAGGAGTACAGCCGGTTGGGGTGCCAGCCGTTTATCCCCCACCCCACAGTGAAAACGCCAGCCGAAGACCGTGCAGGTAAGAGCGGTGGGTTGGTGGGGCCGGCTGGGAGGGGGGAATTCGACAGATGACGAGGGAAAATTAATTATTTATTTAATTTTCCCTCGTTGTCTGTCGAAATCTCCCCCCACCCGGCCCCACTGCTCTTACCTGCATGGGCCGCGGTTGGAAGACGCGTCGTCTGAAGCACTCACGTCCACCTGCTCTTAGTTCATACTGGGGAGATTAGAGAGGTGCTGCATCTGTTGATAGTACATAAAGAGCAGGTAAGAAAGGTGCTAAATGCTGTAACACATGTACGGGTGGATTGCAGAATGAACCACAAATTCACACGTGAGCCCAGTAGCAAAAGCCTCTTTTCATTGGTTAAAACTAAGTTTTGGTATTCAACCCAGAAGAGACACATGCTGCTGTGGTCGAGGTCCTGACCACCTCCACTCATCTTTTGATAGTATATTTCAAATAAGATAGTTGCAGAAAATTCAAAATGCAGCTGTTAAGACACATTACTTACTACTTTTGTGGGCCATGCGGGGAGTGGCAATTTTCTGTCCTCAGCCCTAAACTATCAAATTTTAGGACATACAAAACCAAACTTGTAATAACCTTTTTAAACACCTGACTATTTTGAAGATGTTTTTATAGCAGTCTGCAGAGTTTCAGGTGGGATTACATGTATACATTTACGTTATGCACCACAACACAACACTTTATGATTTTATATTGTACCTTTAGTACTTAATTTGTAGAAAAATAAGTGCCAGGGCCCTTGATAGGAGGTCACTTCAGCTCATACAAACACAGACTATTCCAGGACCCAAAAGCTATTATATTGGCTTGGGTGGCTGATATTATTCATTTTTAATGTACATTGAATTTATAAACAACTGTTGTTGTAGTGATCTTTGAATAAGATAAACAGCGCCGCCATGTGGCAGACTGTCTTAAGTGCCTGTGTAGACAATTAAGTGCCGCTGCCGAGCACCGGAAACCACCGGCTCAAATTAAGCACTGGTCTACTAATATTTATCACTGTTTATTTTCAATAAATTGTCATACGTTCTTAAATGATTATTGCACAGTAATCTTACTGTGTATTTTATCATCGACTTACTACTTTCTTTTTATGTTTTTTTTTCTTTTATTGCACCTTGGTGACAACTTTACAGATTTTTATATCAATGTCATTGTAACTCCAAGTTGGTGTATCTTGTGTTTGTATTTAAATTCTGCTAGAAGAGATCTGGAGCATTATTTGTTTTCAGTGACTAAACAAACATTAAGCAATTGTGCTCTGTGTTCAGGGTCAGGTCTACCCTTCCCTTACCTAGATCAGCAATATTGCCCTGCGTTCTAATTTCACACTTCTATGGCCCAACCTAGAGCAGCTGACTCCTGGGTCCGCTCTGCATTTAACCTAATCTAGAGAAACACTCTAGGTTGGGGGGAGGGCTCTGTGGTTGAGTCTTACTGTATTTCTATTTTGTCAACAAATGACGCCGTTTCATTGCATCTGTTGGCACATCTAGGCGTGCAATGGTGCTCTGTGCTCTTCTAATGCCACAACTCTCCTGAATTCAGTTGGCCATGGCTCCTTAACATGTCCCCTGAATCTGCCAACTTCCTTTGCAGTTTCCACTGTGCCTGGTGCACGGGCCATAACTCTTCCAAGACAAACATTGCACTGTGTTCTGGATTCAGCCGGGCATGGTTTCTCAAACTCTCCTCACTGTCTGTTCCCAATTTGTCACCACCAGCCTGAATCTGCCAAGTTCCTTCGCAGTTTTCACTGTGCCTGGTGCGCAGGCACGGGAGGGTCTGAAGGTCATTCTTCCCATACGCTCTTAAAATACACAGAATAAGTGATTGTCGTAATCAGCGATGGATAATGGGTAACATTTAGCTGGAGTCGACACGGAATCTGTTCCATTACAAATGGAATCCCTATTAATCAAAATTTAATGACCCCCCCCATCCCGATCCCCCCCCCGCCCCAAAAAAAATAAGATTTCTTTAATCTCAAACATGGTGTTCTGGCACAAAATGAATCCGTCCTGGTTGAATAAAATTGTGATACATGAATTTCCATAGAAATTGATCCTGTTTCAGTATAAATAAATTGAATCTGATTTAAAATAAAATAAATTTGTGATACATGAATTTCCATGGAAATTGATCCTGTTTCAGTATAATTTGAATCGGATTTAAAATAAAATTGTGATACATGAGTTTCGATAGAAAGTGATCCTGTTTCAGTATCAATTGAATCTGATTTAAAATGAAATGGATTCCAGAAGAAAGTGAATTTGTTCCAATTAAATAAATCAATAGGAGTGAAATCCATTTCAGAAGAAATAAAATCCAATCCGACGAAGTTGAACCAATCCCAAAAGAAGAGAAATCCATCCTAGTACAAATTAAGTGCTTACGAGTATAAATACGATCTATTCTGGTACAAACAAAAACCAATCCAGTCAAAATAAATATAATTCCATTAAGACCAGGCAGAACCTATTACAGTAGGAAAATGTCATTCCTGTGGAAATGCAATATATTGCAGTACAAAAGAGATCAATTGCAGTGAAATCAGGATCAATGTTTGTAGAATTAAATCCATTCTTTTCAATATCCAGTACATTCTATGAGAAATGAATGCATCCTATTCAAATGCATTTATTTTAATGAGAAGTGAAACCACTTCCAGTAAGAAAGAGCATGATTTCTCACCCATAAAACATAATTCCCTTCAATTTTAATTGCATCTCCCCCATTACCACCCCCCCCCCAGGACTGGTACCAATAAACTCCTTAAGATAGAGGCAGCATCCAACCCTGTGACTACAACTGAGCCCAAGCTTCACACGAGCCACGTCTAACGGTCTACGCTTGTGTTTCTGGGACGGTCCCTAACTCACAATAAGACCTGACCAGTCAGAGTTTACCTGAAAGTAGTATGTAGTACCTGAGAGCTGCATAGCCAGCTGCCTAGTGTAACAGTGATCAGTATCCACAGGGTTATTATTGATGGACAATATTGGTTGAAGTCTTTGCCACCCAAGAAGAATACCTCATGAGATGCATCTTCTGACCACAGAAAAGACGGTAACTCTGAACACGAATGGGCCCACCCAATGCTTATTCCCAGTTAGATCTATACTGAGACAGCTATCCTGGTGTTCTACGTGTTGCAGTGACGAAAGGCAATCTGCTACGAGCTAACTTGTGGAGAGACGGACAGGCCTTGCAGGGAGGTGAGGAGATTTCTCGACAGGCCTGTGCCATGGAAAGGCAAGAGGGTCATGCAGGAATGTGGGAAAAGTTAGACAAGTGGCAGGTGTCTGCATTACTGGTCACAAGATATACTTCCACTTTTTCAAACTGAATCCATAGTAAGAAAATCAAGTAGTGTTATAATGAGAATATGAGCAAGGGCACAGAGATCTGAACAGTAATTGGGTTGACAAGTCAGATGCCACACTAAGCACTTCTAAAAATAAAAGCATTTGAGAAACACCTCCCATGATCATAAGCATATCAAGGTTTTGCAATAGAGAGACACCATATAGGTGCCTCTCAATGCACAGAAAGCCGGCCTCTTTCAGCACTAATTTTAACAATCCATACAGTATTTGTGGGATATTGCTGAGTCCTGGCAAGTGATGACTCTTCTAAATGAATAGTGGAACAGTCTTCTATACCGGCCACTCACTGGACACCCAGGTAATAACATTTACCAAGTAGCTGCCTGCAATGGCACCAATATGGTTTTCCCAAGTCTGAATCTGGATTCCGTATGCCATAGAAGACTCTAAAGGTTCTTTAAGAAACACATCCTGTCTGCACCCATTAGAACCTGGCTTAGTGATGTGGCAGACGAGTATGTAGAGGCATGGAATGATGAGACAATGAGGATCCATCGATTGGACCCATAAACAGGTGAGATGACTCATAGATTCAGTGGCGAGTTCTACCACTGGTTCAAAGAAGTGGTCATCAAATGTGGATTATTTCTGGAGGCCTAATGGGTCATGACAAAAACCAAGATGACAGCTAATAGGCTTCATTAGTGGGTGCCTAAGTACGGCCATGCCCTTACCTAGAGAGGTAGTTGCGGTTATGACGTTCATGCATGTGGATACTGGTGTTCCAAGTTGCACCCCTAAGAGAATTGACAGAAACTACACTAGTGGCTGCATGATGTCATTGGCTGTGGATATTCCATGTGAGATACATATCTTCTGCTAAGGTCTCTCTCTATGTAGGCCTTGCTGGAGCCATAGGGTAAAGGAGTTGCCTCATTACCAGGTGTCACATATATTTGTTAATTGTTGCAAAATAACCAGCATTAAAAAAACGGGGAGGGTCTCTGAAAGCATATGTCACAGCGGTTACAATTCCGCACAGATATATACACACACCAGCACCAGTGTGTGTCCCCGATCACACTCCTGTGCCACCACACACACACATTCACACATAGGAAGTAACATCATGATGTCTTCATGCCCAGGGCTGCGTCCACTTCCTCCTCGTTCTTCAAGGTGTGCCACTGTGCGATGGGCCTCCTGGGGTTAGCCAGCATATCTGACCAGTGTCGCAGCTCAGTGCCTGAAGCGTTGCAGCCAACAAAGACCTTGCCAATGGCTTCATTCTTGCCCAGCTTGTCATAATCCAGGACAGTGAAGACTACTAGCACTTTCTGAAAAGGAAAACAGGAAAAAGAAAACGGACTAAATAAGATAAAAGGTACAGCCTTTGCTGCTGTTCTGAGCATACAATCATGTGATAGTCTGATTTTATGGGGATCATAACACAATTTTCTAACTCATACCAGCTTTATTAAACTTGTTTCTTTCTATATAGCAGCATTTGTATAACTGAAGCAAGGTATGACCATAAATGAAGCTTAAAACACCAAATATGAAGAAGAGATATTAGAACTCGCATCCAGAAGACCCAATTTCCTCTGACAGAGCCTCCAGCTGCCAGTTAAACACCCAAAGAGAATCGTGTTGCAACTACCCGGCAAAAAATATTTCAAACGAGACATGTATGCTGGCCAGGAAATATTTCTACATTATATCACATGTTGGAAATGCATACACATCCATCCTCTATAGGAATTTTGGAAATGTAATCAAGGATTGCATTTGATATCATATATATGGAATTGAGCTAAGTGTTTCACTTGATGTGATCAATGTTAGAAAATCTTCTGGCATAAATGTTGTTTTCTAAATACTGTTTACAAAAATATCTCCTCATTGGAGTTATTAATAGAAAATGTACACCCAATCAAAAGATAGTTCTGTAAACAATATCTAGGACACAACATTTATGTCAGAAAATATTTCAAAATATGATATTTCGGTATACAACCTTGTCACAGATCCAATCAGTTTCCTATGTTACATGTGGGAATGAACTGTCAGAATATCCCATGGCGTTGTATATGTTAGTATATCCTATACATTAGATGTGGGATTTTTTTCTAATTATATCTTTAAACTCATATGAAGTAAATTTACTGCCATCTGGCTATGATATTACATGCAGGAAATAAATCCGGACTCTCAGATCTGGGACATGTTTATAGATATATCCTATTTTGGAAATGTACCAAGCTCCATCTCAGATACCACAAATTGGAAATGTACCAATGTTTAATACTGAGATCATATCTTGGAAATGCGTTGATCTGTCCCCATATTTGTAACAGATCACAAATGGGCCAGAAGCAGTCCTTGGTTTCCTTTGTGCCATTTGGTGCTTTCACCAACATCTTGCCACTCCTCCATACGTGGAGTATGGAAGCAAGATCCCCCGTTCTACATATCCTCCGTCAAAAAACAACTTGGCTTCCTTACCTGAATCTGCTCGAAGGGTACTTCAAAACTGAAAGACTCGTTATAGTATGGATTTAGGGTGTTCTTCTTGATGGTAGTCTTCTTCTTCTTGAGACGTTTACCGTTCTGCATAAGGTGGATCTTCACATATGGGTCTAGAATGGACGAAAATTAGCAACATTTAGCAAAAGCCAGAACTGTTGTGAAGTTAGCTGCAGCAGTATAATACCCATGAGCCACAGGATGAAAACATTAGGTCTAAACAATGAGGGACAGAATTAAAAGGTAAAGTACAGAAAAAGATCATAAGAAAGAGAGATGATACAGTGATAAATGAATATTATCATAGTATGCTCCAGAGGGGAGGATTGACTCTTAGCAACTGGGAATAGATTAACAAATAACTACGAAGTTGTAACTAAGAAATACGTGAATTGCTGCTAAGCAGGTCCTTTTTTCCACCAGCTGTAGGGCCACAAATCAGTGTCATTTCAAGGAGACAACAATGAGGTTCTCGCTTTCATGGAAAGAGGTGAGTAATTTCCTTTTTTGCTGACACAGTGCCTTTGTGGTCATGATCTAGAATCAAAGTAATGTTCCAGAAATGTGGCAATGTAAAACAACATCAAAGACAAATACACATCAGTGTGCAAAAGAAGAAATTGATTCCTATGAAAATTTACACACAGCTCACCAAGTCTTCATGTACTCCTAATCCAGAGAATTTCACATTGGTATTAAGGTACATGTAGGATCTTTATGAATGCACATCTTCGCTGTAGGATGCTCTTGTAGTGTTCTTGGGATATTGTTATATGATATCATTGAGTGGAATGTTTTATGGGGAATGGTGTTTAGGAGAGATTAGCATAGACAGATCGATTCAGAAAAGGACGTTCCTTGTTATCTGAAGTGCAACTCCATGCAGAGGTGATGTGCCTCACCTCGAAATCTGAAGTCCTTCATAGAGCAAGTACTTAGCGGCGATGAATATCTTCTGTAATTTAATTTACAGCCCCCTATCACAGCACTGGAGTAAATATGCTAGTTACCTCTCGGATATTCAGTGTAATGAAGTGAACTGTGAACTGAATAAGGTGGCAAGCCAGAATACGGATTGACATATACAGGGTAAGACAATTTCTTCTGTGAATTATATGAAATTCTAGAATCTATTACTGCATCCCTGTATTTAACAGGAAAATATTGTGACCTTGCAAGAATATTCATTGTAGGGTGGTAGAACCGCCCTTCGCCAACCAGTACTGAAATCTGACTATACAGGGTCAAGGACATCTGATTTCTGTAGCTCAGCATAAAAGTGCACAATAAAGGTCTATAGGATCAAACTTGTGCTATATATTCAGGAGAGCCACATTAAATAACTTTACATACAATTATTCTAAATGGAAATCACTCACATAGTCAGTAGTTACCCCGAAATTCTATCCTGTAGCCATCACTGCTGGACCCATGTGGGACACATCTTTTGGAGCTCGTAATATAGTTGGCCAACATCCACTTTATCAAGGATTTTAGTTAGTATTTGTATGATATGGAGGGAAAGGGCTATAGCTTATACAAGGGTTGGATGTTCAGCAGGTTCTATTTAGGATCCAAACACTTGTTATTTTGGAGAATTAGGAACAGTTTCTTGTTTGATTAGCACATTAAATAAAGCAGTAACAGAATGAAGGTTTTATGTGAACTTGGAGGCTAGCATGAGAAAATCTATATCTCCTTAAACCCGGATCAGTAAAATATTGTGAAGCAATTTAGGGCTAAGTCACGGGGTTTAGGACCACAAAATCCCTTTTCCCTCTGTATTCACCCTATTTTGCGATTCCGAAATGCAAAATGGGGCTTCCGACACCTACTGAATGACAATTTGAAAGGGCAGTGGTTTGAACGTTTCTTCCGAATGGCGGGCCAGTAACTGCAATTCCTATCACAAACCATTGACCAGATACTGACTTTCGACTCTTTGGAACCCTATCCATTTGAGAGACAAGGTGGCAACTTCAGGGGGCATAGTCAGTGGTCCAAAGTCGTATTTTAAATAGTAATTCCTTTAGTATGGACCTGAAAGTCAAGTCTAAGCGTTTTTTCCTTATGTGTCCACTTTTTGTTGAGTTTGTTTGTGACCATGGAATTTCTTCATGTTATGTTTTTGTAAATCTGAACTTGTCATACTGTGTTGCTTCAGCTTTGTTTATGACGTATGCAGTAGGGTGCTAAAATGAAAATACTGGAGTTTATGAGCACTGAGTTTGTGCTGGGGATCATGAATTTTCGGCAACCTCTGCCAGCCAAGATATGTAAAGAGGGCTTGCCGAAGCACCCAAACTGGTTTTGGCCAGTCATTTGTTTTGTCTTCTTGAGAAGAGTGGTAAGCTGACAGGATATGAAAGTAGACTCCCCAACCCACCCAAATGGGCTATATGTTTTGTACGGGGGAAGCTATTTGTAGGTTTTTATAGCACTCTTGTAGGGGAGCCTCCTTGTTGTGCTCTTTATTGTCTCATAGCGGGCTTCATTGACACAGTTCCTTGACCCCGTATTTGTTGCATACGAACACTCCCATACAACACACATACCACATATTATCACCCACCACACCCGTAGAGGGGGAGTGAAGAAAGCCAGTAATGGGGAGGGTGAGAATAGCTTCTAGAATGGGGTGAATAAACCTTTTCTTAGGGGTATATATAACAAGGAAGGTACTGTTGACTCAGCCATCACCAACCATCTATCTCACCATATTTGGTGAGGAGACAGTAGGAACCCACCACAACGTGTGGGGCGAGCAATTAAACTATGGATCACACTGAGTGGACTTGCAGGTTCTCAAGTTTACTTAGGGAAAAGCAGGCAGGGTTATCAGAAACTCTCGAAAAAGACAGGATGGCACAGCTTTGCTTACAGCATCAGCCATTTTATCTTCACATCAAGCAGGACACAATATTTCAAATGTAGCTAGATCTATTATTTTTTATATGGCCTTTAGAGCAAAACACAGTTTGCCTGATGAAGGAAAGAGGCATGGAGAATATACTACAAGCAAGGCTTGACTAGAGATGTCTACAGTGGTCATATACATTCCTTTTTAAGTTTTACTTCAACGACACTGCATCAATGACAACGTATGGCACATTAGAAGGGCACAGTAGTACCTTGTTGCTATGCAGGTGGAAGAAACCTCACACTTTACATGTAAGGTTTAAAAAAGTACCCCTGCTAGTCCTGAAGGGGGAAAAGCAAAAAAAGGGAATACTTCCACTGAAGGGAAGCTTTCAAATCTGGCGGATGCTCTTCCACTGGTGGGAATCAAGGTGTCCGCTCCCTGAGAGCATCTATGACCACCTGTGGGCTCCCTCTCATTGCCAAAGGTTTGTCACTTGCCTGTGCCCTCTGTTCTTCCCATGAGGTACTCCTGCTTGCATAGAATCTTCCGCACATCCTTAAGGAACTTTCACTTGATGGGTCCTCCCCATCCCTCGGGCAACTCTTGCTGGATAGGCCCTCTCCACCCAGAAACTGCAGCTGTATGGGCTCTTCCGCCCACTCTAAAGAACTCCCACTTGTCAAGTCCTCCTCTCTCTCCCTGACACTCCCACATGCCTTTTTCCCCTGCCTATATACACATGCGTGCTTGCTTCCTTCCTGTGACTGCCCAACATACTGCCGCCTGTCACTCCCTTTTTCTGTGTGTGCCTATTAGAACTAGCAACTGGTGGTATGAGGGAGAAAAGGTGGAGTGAGGAGCTACATTAGCAGTCAGGACGACAATCACAGCAAAAGGTAAGTTATAAAAAAGGCTTGTTGCTGTGTGTGTGGGAGCGTAAGTGTGGGAGCGCGGGTGCAGTTAAGTGTATGTGCATGAGTACTGTGACCAATGTTGCCCCTGTTAAAATGCTGGCGCTTGTATAGTGGTTGTATTACGTGGCAACTTGTGGGCATCCCGGGCATGATGTTGACCCTTGCTAAAATGCAGGTCCTGGTATATTGTGATATATCTTGCCATTTTACGGGCATCCACTACAAAATTGATAGTTATCCTTGACATATTGTAGCCCTCCATGACACCAACATGCTAGAATGCTGGTAGCCAGATTATTGTGGTAATTAATGACATATTCCAGTTTTGTCTGGCATGATGGAGTAAATCTTGACATGATACTGGCCTCTGTATAATGGTGGTAATTTATGGTGACGTGTGGTCAGCCATAAAGGTGCCAATGCATGACTATGATTAATTGTGGATCAAAGAGTGGTATGCAGTTCCTAACGACAGGGGAAGGAGAGGGAGGAGAAGGCAGAGGAAGAGGAAGAGGGGAAGGAGAAGGATCAGAAAGGGGTAGAGCTCCAATATGGAGCAAGGGCCCTCACACACCAGAGAGGTGTCATGCTTCATCAAAGGGCAGCTCCTCGTTGGGCCGGCGCTGCAATGCCCAACTGGCCCAGCAGGGGGTCTCTTTGCCGGAGATCTTTAGATTAGAACGCCAGGAGGCCCTATGTGTGGAGGTGGGGGGGGGGCATAAAGTGGTGAGTAGAGTGGGTGCAGTACGTGTAGTAAAAATAGCTATCAGTGCTCCAGGGAACCTTTATTAACTTGACACTATGGTATGGTTTAAAGAAGAGACTACAAGAGTCAAATCTGGCAAGGTGAATTCAACCTGCTGCAGCTCAGTGTGTGTAGTGACCAATATGGGTGGTTAAAAGGTCGACATGTTTCACGCCTAAAAACTCCTGGTGGATGTGTGGTATTTCTTCAGGACGGGGGGGGGGACCTATTCTACTCTAGATTGTAGGTGACGATCATAGGGGTACCCTAAATTGTACCGTCCCTATTGAATGGATTCAAATCAATCCAGGAGGTGGGACAAGCATTAAATGCTGTGTGGTTCGTCCTTCTAGCGAACCTCTGGGGGTGTAGACTGAGACTACAGCCAGGACATCCACGACCATCCACAGCAATGGCGGAAGCAAGTGACCGTCTGTGTGGTCTACTCCTGTGTGGGACCTACCCACGTCCGGACTCCTGGGGCGATGTTATAAGCTGCAGCAGGTTGAATTCACCTTAACCATAGCATAGTGTCCAGTTAGTAAAGGTTCCCTGAAGCACTGATATTTATTTTTACTACACGTACTGCACCCACTCTACTCACCACTCTATGCCCCCACCTCCTTTTTTTTTTATTTGTCAACAAGAGGACAACAAAGTAAACATGGTATTACATATGTAAAAAAAGACGCAAGAAGAAAAAGAATTCAAATAAAAACACATCTCAAAAGATTGAAGCAAGCAGGGATACATCATTAAACAAATAACATTATCAGAGCACGACAGCTTAAAAAATTCAGCATATTTAGATTAGAACAAAGACTCCCATATTTCATTACATTTTGTCAAGGAGCGAATAGCCCTTATTTTGGCCTGTGCTCGTTCCATTTCGTACATTTCCCTGACTAGCAGCCACCAATCACTAATAGAGGGAGGTTTTGGGGAAATCCATACCCGGGCTATTGCTAACCTAGCAGAGACCAACAGTATGAAAGATAGTCGATTGGGTCTATGATTCATTTTCCTAAAACCCATCATAATTTCCATAACCGTGATAGGCGGCTCTAACCCCAACCTCTGAAAAATTACTTGGCCAACCTTTTGCCAGAATAGCTCCAATTCCTGGCATCTTGCAGACAGATGCGTTATGCTAGCTGCATACATACCGCATTTTGAACATTTCATCCGATCGCTACCCAAACTGTTTGAAGCCCATTTAGCAATTTTTTCTGGCGTATAATACTGCAAGCATATAGTGCAAAATTGCTGCAGTCGCAAGTTAGTAGAATAAACTGACTTATCTACAATATTTACTGCTTGTTCAATAGTAGTAGGTGTAACTGCTGTCCCCAAGACCTTACTCCAGCGCTCCGCCAGTCTTTTGCAATCCCCTTGCCTATAGCTGCATAAGCATTTATACATGTTACTAATCAAAGATTATGTCTTCCCACTATGCAGGCAATCCCAGATTTCAGAACTCAAAATACTCATTAAACTTAAATTCCGCACAAGATAATCCTGAATCTGAAAGTATTTAAAAAGCATGTTATCAGGTAATTTATACAGTAACTGTAGATTCTCAAAGGAAGAGGATCCATTATGATCATAAAGATCACCAAGGCACGTAATCCTGTAACTAGCCCAACGTGTACTAACTACGTCTTGGAACACCTCTGGGAAACTCGGATTGCCCCAAAGGGGAAGTTTATCATAGTAGAATAGTACTTTGCATCTAAAAGATATAGCTCGCCAAATAAATATGGTATCTCGTATAGTCTTAAACTTGACTCTATTGAAGTAATTCGGGTCATTAATTGTATGTAGATACATCCTGCTCTCTTTGCCCAGCATAAACTGATGATAAAAAATAGTATGTACCGGGTTGAGGAGGCTACGAAAGCGCCCAGCGAAGCTGACCAGAAATACTTGAAAGGGAATTTTAGCAAGTCTATTGCGCGGCGAACTTTTCTATAGCCCCAAATAAAACTACTAAGCATGCCCTCTAACCTCTTAAAAAATAAATTGGGAACCCGCAAAGGAATAGAACGGAACAAATACAAAAATTCGGGTAAAATCTTTTATAATGTTAATTCGCCCTATAATACCTATAGGCAACTTATGCCAATTTTTCAATGATTTAACTGTCTCTTTCAATAGAAATTCATAATTCAGGGAAAATATCCTATCAATCCGTGCAGAAAGCTTGACCCCCAGATAAGAGATTACAGAACAGACCCCCAATATTGGTGCTACCGGTTTGAAGTTAAGAAGTATTGAAGTTTTTTTTACGTTTAACTTCTACCCGGATGTTGAACCAAACGTAGCTGCTTCATCTTCAATGGCTTTTACCGCCCTGATAGGTTCAGTTGTAAAAACCGCAATATCACCCGCGTAAGCGATAGCCTTAAGTGAATTTACCCCAGAAACTAAAGGCGAAATTTGGGGGTTACATTGCAGAGCACAAATAAATGGCTCAATATACAGAACAAAAAGCAGGGGTGAAAGGGGACAACCCTGCCGGATGCCACACAGAATCGAAAAGGTTACTGACTGTAAACCTAGATATACAAGTTTAGCTTGGGGTTTATCATATAAAGCTTGTATCCATTGTTTAAATTGTCCCTTAATACCAAATTTTACAAGTATGGCCCAGAGAAAATCCCACCCCACCCTGTCGAATGCCTTTTCGGCGTCCAGAAGGATCATACCAAGAGGGGTCAACCCCTGGCTTGTCATATCAAAGGCCCTAACCGCCATATTAACATGGGCAGTAGTATCCTTATTTTGGATAAACCCATGCTGGTGAGGGGATACAAGACTGGGCATAACTGGAGCAAGACGGTTTGCTAATATTTTAGCAAATAATTTTGCGTCCGCATTAATAAGCGATATTGCCCGATACGAGCCACACTCGTGAGAAGGTTTGCCCTTTTTCAGAAAAAAAACAATCTGCGTCATGTTCCATGACTCGGGTACCTTACCATTTAAGCCGATACACCATATAACTGAACTAAATGGCATTATCAGAACAACTTTTAAGAGTTTATAAAATTCGACGGGTATAGAATCTTCTCCAGCCGCCTTTACAGATGGCAGGGCAGAAATTGCCAATTCTATTTCCTCCTTTGAGATGTCTTTTTCCAATAACTCAGATGTGTCTGTCCCCACACTTAAAAGATCTACCCTGAATATATCTTTGTATGTCTTCATCATTTGGTTCAATTGTTGGGGTCTATAGCTCCTGATAATATATAGAAAATTGTTCTAAAATCTGCTGTGGATGTAAGTGGAGTATGCCATTTGCCCCTTTAATGGCTTTTATATGAGTTTTAGCCCTATCTTCTGCAACCTTAAAAGCCAAAATCCTACCTATTTGTTCGCCATATTCATATTGCGTATGATGGTATTTGTTAAATCTTACCGCAATTTTCTCCCTGAATGTCTTTTTTATAGCTAACCTAAGATCTATTAAGATAAGCAGCAGTTGTTCTTGATCATTAGTACCCCGCAAGACTGCCTCTGTGTGTTGTTCTTCCACCTTACGTATAGCTTGATTAGCCGCTTTACTTGCCATTCTACGTTCTTTATTTTGTTGCCATATATATTGTTGTGTTATGCCCCTTATAACCGCCTTACATGTATTCCAAACCATAATCGGTAAAGCTGACCCAATATTCTTTTTAAAAAATAATTCAAGCTGCTTCCTGATACTAACCAAATACTCTGCATCTGACAATAGATATCTTGGGAAGGAAAAAGGTCTAAGCATCTTACATTCAGCTATAGCCCTGAACGAGAGTAGTATAGGGTTATGATCAGAAGTAACTCTCTGGCATATTTCCATATCTGCCAACCACAATATCTGACCTGACACCCATGCCATATCAATTCGGGAGTAAAGTTTATGTGGGGCAGAGTAATAAGTATACCCTGGTATGGTTGGGTAAAGATTTCTCCACACATCTCTGATAGACTGAAGCCGACCCAGTTCCCCTATTGCTACCTGAGTCTTCTGCATCCTATGAGTAGCTCCCCGTATCTATACTGTAATCTAAAACACAGTTAAAATCACCCATTGCAACTCGCTCCCCCTCCCAATTCAACATATCCATATTCAGAGCATCCACAACAGTAGGGTCGTCAATATTGGGACCATACAGTGAGCAAAAAATATATTTATTTCCCCTTATCTCCATCTGTGCGATTGCCCATCTACCTCTCTGATCAGCCAATGTTTTGCATATCATACATGAAAACCGTTTATGGTTTAATATAGCAACCCCTGCGTGGAGGAACCTTGTAGTGTACACACCACAATTTCAAACCCCAGTTGTTTTAAAAGGCCATGATCTTTATATGATAGATGCGTTTCTGTTAGCATAACCTGGTTTAATATAGCAACCCCTGCGTGGAGGAACCTTGTAGTGTACACACCACAATTTCAAACCCCAGTTGTTTTAAAAGGCCATGATCTTTATATGATAGATGCGTTTCTGTTAGCATAACCTGGGGTTATACATTTTTAGCTCTTCACAAACAAGATGCCGCTTAATTCTGCTATTTAAACCTGCAACATTCCAAGCAAGACTTTTAATCCACTCCATCACAAAGATTATTCCCTCCCGCATTTCTAATACCAGGCTTAATTAAACCTGTTCCGTTTTCATTTCTTAGTGCCCTCGTGTTGACCTATTGCCCCCTCACCTCCACACATAGGGCCTCCTGGCGTTCCATTCTAAAGATCTCCGGCAAAGAGCCCCCCTGGCGGGGCCCGTTGGGCATTGCAGCACCGGCCCAACGAGGAGCTGCCCTACGATGAAGCATGACACATATCAGGGTGTGTGAGGGCCCTTGCTCCTTATTGGAGCCCCCCCCCCTCTGATCCTTTTCCTACTTGGTTCCCTCTACTTTCCCTCTTTCCCCTCTCTTCCTCTGCCTTCTGCTTCCTCTCCTTCCCCTATCCTTAGGAACTGCATACCACTCTTTGATCCATATGTTATTGGGCATGTATGCTGGACCTTAAAAGCCCTCATTCCTCAATTTGTTTATGATTATGATTAATTGTGAACACATTAAAAAACAAGTAGGTTCAGAGAAGAGCCTAACCAATGCAAGTGAACATATGCAACACGTGGTAGGGTTTTGACTAGAGCAGTGGCGGCTGGTGACACTAGAGACACTTGAAAGTGGTGGGGGGGGGTAAATGTTGGATATGACTTTTATGACAAGACTGGGTATGACAAGTGAAGCAAGTAAGCTTGATGGACAAATGTGCAGTTTGGGGGGTTGACTCCTCGGCCCTCCCAAGAAACACCTGAAAAAAGCTATGCGAATGGCTAGGGAGCAAAAGTCCTGAACGACTAGTGGATCAGCTTTGCTGGGGAACAAATACAGCAGCTTCACTTCTAAAGAGGCCAGTGACCTGCTGCCACGACCTGGGGTGTCAGAGTGGGGGAGGTCAGCATGACCAGGAGTCCCACCACAATATACCTCATAGAGGTTTAGCATTATTACTTACCATTACCAAGGACAAGGTGACAAATCTCACTTACTGCACTCACATCCAACCCTACCCTGTGAAGAATGGGAAAGGGTAGAATCTATGCCTGTGAATGACATCAAGCCTCATGCCGGGATGCAGCCTGCAACAGCCGAAACTGTGATGCCAGCAGCGTCACTGATCTACAGTGGATATCACCAAAGACTCCCATGGCACAGAAGGGCTTTAGAAAAGTAAGCCCTGCGTAATGTGTCACAGTGCAGAAAGTTGATTTACTGCCTGGCTTTCAGCTCCTAGTTCAGAGTGAAGCAGGGCAGACAGACTGGGACAGGCAGCCCAGACTTAAACAAATTGATGTATTTCATATTCTTTGCAGAAAAAATATAGGAATTTCAGAGGGGTGCAGCCTTAGAGCTCTAAAGCAGAACCCCGCCCCCTGTCAGAAAGGGTCAGGAAAGGTCAATCCTTTTGCATTTATAGATGCATGTGCCTGCCAGTTACTGGGCTCCTAACATACTCCCTGCTGCGTTAGAATGCAGTTCTGCTCCTTTGTGTTCTCTGGTAGCATAACAATTATATGGCTCTCCCATTTTGTGCCCGTATAGGCTTCACATGTCATCTTGTAATGCTCATTTAGTGTGCCATTGTCTGCCTTGAGCATAAGCTGCCACAGGCCACTATGAGACCCCACTCTCAGCTTTTCTGCCTTATGCTTCATTGTTTCTGCACATTCCTATAATAGATCCTCTGCAAATAGGCAGATCTTACTGACTAGCTCCACCACAATGTTACTAAACAAATACTCTGAAGAGTGCTAATCTGGGACCTAGTCACAGGATGTCCACATCACTTTCTTCAGACTCACCCGACAATCCACCCACATCCATCTTCTTTAGGTTCTTGGCCTCCAGGACAATCACAGTAAGCTTTCCAGCCGTCGGGACATAGCGTAGAGAGAAGCAAATGTCTCCAAGTTTTTCTTGCTGTAAAAAGCACACAAAGGGTTAAAAATGTGAGGATAATCTAAAGCGAAACCCGACTATTCTTTTCTTCTTTCCGTCACATCACATGACATGCTTATCCAGTAAAATGAACTCAAAGTACCCTCCTTCTCTGTGTTCCTTATTCCCGAATTATACCCACATCCCCTTATTAATATGATGACTCCAGAAACCCTGAAACCCAATGAAAAGATGTAAGGATGCAGTCTGAAGTAACTTGCCTGTCGAAGTTAGTCTACCTTTGACCAAGGACCTTCAAATTCCCTCAACAATATCCCAGCTAATGGGACCACCAAATCTAGAGACTTTAGAGTACATCCACTGAGAGCACCAAGTTAAGATCATACCTCCTCTTTCTCAGCAGACTGCAGGTCCTGCCACTCCTCAATGACATGCGCCAGGTCCACAGTGTTCATGTGTACACGTGCCTCGCCAATGGCATCATGCTTCGAAAACCGGTCGAAGTCGTAAACAGACATCACAAGTGTCTTTCCTCCCAGTTCGGCATAGGGGATCTAGAAGGAGATAAGAGGGAACCATTACCATAGTAATCATGCAATGGTAAGATGACCCAGCTCCCTAAATGTTCAGTACCTGCATTTAACCACATAATGGATTCTTGATTCCATCCACTTAAATCAACCCAACTAAGATAAAATAATATACAGGTTTCAGAAAAAGAATTTAGGGTACCAGGGTTTAAAACAAAACTAAGCTGGGAAGTGTTCTGTGTCAGCTTTCAGAAGTTGTGAGCCCAGGCTCCAGTGAGATTGCAGAGGAGCCTATGGGTAAAGAAAACAGGAGTCCTGTATCGACAAGCAGTCCTGTTTTTTCGCCATCTGTCCTGGCAAATGTCAGTAAATTTAGTACATGTCCTGGTTGACTGAACACAGAGCAAGGCAACTTTTAACGTGTTCCGGGGCAGAATTTGTTCTCAACCATTACCAGAGGGCAATTTAGTTAAAGCAGATGGTAGTGCGTGTAAAAGTTGTATTGTTATGTTGATCTGTACAGCGGACTACTCACTCGAGAGGAATTTCCCAGTTTTTTTTGTTTTCAAAATCTGGTCACCCTATACATGTGGGATCACAGAAAGCATTGCTTGAGTGTTTTATATGTAGTACACTGTAAGTGAAATCACTTCTGGATTTGGTTGCTGGCATAAGAGTTCTGTGGAGAGGCCAGAAGCCAGTAGCATTACACAAAATGAAAGGGCTCCCTGCAGAATTTGGTGAAGGGACACTGACACTCTCATATATCATAGATATTTATAGGCCTGTGGGTGAATTGTGACTCCCTGAATGAGCCCCCTACCCCCCGAACCAAGGGGACGCAGGGATCTATGGTGCACCCCAGCCATCTCTGAAAGTCCACACTCCCTCGGGCCATCGAAGGAAGGTTAACGCTGACAGGGTAAATTATACTCATCGGTGTAGACCTGGCAGTCCACACGAATCAAAATAGGGCAAGTAGACCGAGAGTTTGGTGGACAGAGTATCCTGTTGCCGTTGAGAAAACTGAAAATAAGACCCTTGTGACTTAGCCAGTTTCCCAACACGAAAGGGAGATCCCGATGGCCTGCAACCCCGCTAATCCTGTAAGGATAACATGAGTGTAGCGCAAAGTTGGGAACAATCAGTCCAATAAAACGTTACAAAAATAGTTCATGGAACTTCAGCCCTCTTTTATCATGGGTAGACACACTCAAGAGCACTGGGAAACTAGCTATATACTTTCAAGATTTATTAAAATCAAAATCCCATCCTAGTGTACACAATATGAATAGTAGTTATAAATCATCATAGCGGTAAAGGTATTTGTTAGCAAATAGAACAGAAAATATTGTAACAAGATGATGGTCTCGTATGGTTTTTCTGCATCCCCCAATCGCTCCTCTCCCTTCGCTAAGTAGGCTGAACTTAACACCAAGAAGGGGCCTATTCGAGGTTCATAGATGGTTCACACCCTCATACATTTTTGAACATTGGAAGCAGATTTCAGTAAATACATAACTGCTGCTGCCTCTGTGTCCGCATTTTAGCAGCTGTGTCCTTGGATTCGGAAGAAGCTGAGTTGCATCTGCCTTCTGTGAAGCCTTCAGCAAGAAATGGTGTTTACAGCTACCAGATTGCCCTCAGTCTTGAATCCCTGGAGAGAAGCTCCTCTCGATCTAAAAATACTTTGCTCCAGTTTATATACTATGTCTACATGTTGCTGAACATTCTCAGAGCAAACAATTACTAATTAAACCCCTTTAACCTTTCTCCTACTTATATTCACTGAAAGATTGCTTTTGTTTAAAAACAATACCTAGAAATGCAACTCAAACCATGCTATGATAAGACATTAATATATTCAAGTAAGCTAAATGTATCATGCTGAAATGGAACACGTTTTATGACATATGAATTTGTACACTTGCAATTTAAAACATACTCCTAAAGGTGAACATATATATAATCAAAAGGGCATACCTAAAAAATGAAAAATACATGAAGTTTATAACAGCTCTGGGCAGGAGGAGCAGGGAAATCGCAAAGATCGCATACTACACGGAAGGCCACATGTATGCCTGTCTGCTTCAAGTCACAGGCCCTATGCCATGGCCCGAAGACCTGTCTAAATCAACATGGTGGCTTCTATTTCTGAGGTCAGAGATGAACAGTGCAGCACCCCCTCATACACAGAACAGTAAATCACAGGCATCAGTGCCATCTGTGCTCACACACCAAACAGGTACAGCATAGACCTTACACATACTCAGAGCGTAGCGTGTAGACTATTCAGTTTACTTTACCCTGAATTAAATTACAGGAGGAGAGTACTTTGATCATACCACACTACATTCAATGTCAAAAGTAAAATGCTGTGATTACTTAACTAGTCAATGTGGTTAAAACAAGACTACATTGCTTACTTTTTCTGAACTGGATAAAAGATGAGAGACAGTTTAGAATGATTACTTTACCCTTCATTAATTAACCGATTAAAGGGATAACGTTTCTATGCATTAAATAACACATAGTTACTTTGGTTACTTTACCATATAATTCCTTACTAAACACACAGATTACATTAAGCTGCATCTGATTACAGTAGGTAATACTGATTGATTAATCCAGCCTCAATGAACAGATTACAGATTAAAGTAATCTATTACTTTAGATTACATGAGATTACTCAAGTTAATGTACTGGCATTATATCACAGAAGCAGATGGCTCTGATTATTTCTACCTTATATTAAATTGAAGGAGAATATTCTAATTACTCTGTGCTGAATTACAGAATGGGGATAACTCTGATAACATTGTCTTTATTGCCCTTTACTTAATTGGCAATACAAGTTCGTTTGGAGGCCCACCAACCTGCTAGGTCAGAGAAGGCTAAGATCTCCACTTCCAGCCCACCATAGAGGCCCCCGCCTACCAATCTCTAAAGCTTTCATTGGTGAGGCAGTTGCAGTGAAGGCTTTAAGCTTTGCTTAGGGGGTGCCATGGGTTATGTACTTTGAAATCTGGGCCGATGACCAGGTGCTGTTCTGTGCCCACATTCTAGAACCATCTTGTGATCTCCTGAGATCTGAGTGCAGCAGTTGCTCTGCCCTGGTCCTGTTTCATATACTGCTTTTCTTTTCTGAATAAATAGATTGCCCACTCAATGTCTCTGTGTCTTATCACTGGTGCGCACTCTTCAAATTATTTTATTTTCCTGATAAAAATCCCAAAAGCAGGGGTTGTGAGGGGTTTGAGGCTAAAAGTGTTGTTTGGTTGAAGTTACCCGCAGATTCAGGGGCATATTTACAAGGGAAGTGGCGGAGTGAGGCATTACCCTTCCTGGCTTAACGCCTCACTCCTCTACTTCAGAAACGCAGGGCTGCACCATATGTGTGCTGCTTAATGCAGCACACACAGAAGTTGCAAAACGGCATTTAAAAAAAATATTGTTTATGTGCAGGAAGGGTTCACCTATTTACACTGCTCTTGTAAATAGGGGGCAGTGTCAAAATCAATGGGTGTTGCGGTGGAACGCCCACCCCAACACCCATTGCCCACCCCGTTCACGCTAAACTCAGTGTGAAAGGGTGCCTTATGTACAAGGCAGCGTTCAGCCACATTTAAATGGCTTAACACTGCCTTATAGCTAAGGCGATGCCCCTATCGCCATCACAATGTCACTGAAAGTGACGTTGTGGTGGCGATAGGGGCTTGTAAATAAGTCCCCAGTGCCACGCAAAGTGGCTTTGCGTGGCTTCAGACATCTGACTTAGAGGTTTGCAGCACACATGTAACATGATGTGTGGTGCAAACATGACGCAACCCTCTCATAAATATGCCCCTCTGTCTTTCTTTGTTTTGGGGATTATTGTATGGAGGCAGTACCCGAAAGCCAGTGGGTCTGTACTGTTACTCACTGTCATTTTTGCTTCAGAATTTTCGTTGATCTTCGAAATGGGCAAAGTAATTTTTTTGATAAGGTCAATTGTATAAAACAAAATTGTTAACGAGTGATAGACTCGTTATAGAGATGATTATCAGTGTAGTCCGGCCTTCCCCTCTTTAGGAGACTTCAGTAAACCCACACTGACTACCAATCACAGGTTTAAAAAGATAGCTGCCAATGTTTGATATGCTTATGATTATGGTTAAGGGGCAGTGAAGAGTTTTGGGCAAATAAATAATGCAAGTAGTGAGTCCTAAAGCTCATTTTAATGTATGAGCCTCCCAGGTTTTGAAGCCCTAGAAGCTGCAAGAAAGCAGCTGTGAACTCTCTCTAGTCCCATTCATCCGTTCCCTCGTTTTCCAGTCGCGCAGTGACAAATAGAACCCTTAGTGGCTGAACACTGAAAGCGAGGGTAGTAGGTGGATCTACAGTGTTCCTGCTGACCTACTATTACTACTGAAGGGCATGTAATTAAATACAGAGCCTGGCAGTTTCTGATACTTTTCTGCTATGCACTAGATCAGCGCTTCATCAAATTTTTATAAGCACGTCCCAATTTTTAGAATGACGTTCACAACCCATCTAGCTTTAAAGCACATGAAGCAGGGACTGTTTTAATTTAATAACAGCAATTGTTTGTAAACGTCAAAACCTTGACCATGCCCTTTGATATGGGCTGTGAGGGCTGCGGGGCGATGGGCCTCCCCCTGCGTCCCCCAACGTTGGTTATAGTTGTTGGGTGTCCCAGGTGGGACCGGGGAACCCAAACAAAAAAAAGAGGTTGGCCTGCTACTGCTTGTGGGCCAGCAAGGGCTCACACGTAGGGAAAAGGCTGGTTGTGGGGGCCATGGGCCCCTCCCTTCTGAACCCCTACGTTCAACATAGTTGTTGGGTGACCTGGTGGGATCGGGCACCAAGCCAAGAAAACAAATACACCTGCATGAATAAATGAGCGGATTAGCAGCTGATTTCACATTCACTGCTTCCACCAGGGAATGCCTTAGAATACCCTGTGAGGAATTTTTATTTATTGGTATATTTAGATCCTTGTGCTGCCCCTAGAAGGGGCAGAAGCACCACCAAGCATTTTTAAACGTCGTAGGGAGAGCTGCAGCCTCCCTAAAGTCATAAAAAAATATGCAGTAAGTCTCCTGGGGCATTGAATACATCCCCCCAGGCCAGCTTACCACCTTTTTGAAAGCACTCGTAACGAAAGTTCAAGGGGCCCCCCTGCAATATACACGGATGAGCCCCCGCTCCGGATTTATTCCGGAGCGCTCAGGCATAAGTACTGTGCCGAGGGGGCCCCCATGCAGCCCAGGGGCCGCCCCGCGCAGCGGGGGATGCGGGGGCCTGTGTTACGCCCCTGGCTGTATGCTTTTCGGTTGGAGAGTGGGGACCCTTTTTGGTTAGTTCATTTGCTGCATTTGGTGGCCTGAAGAGTCTTAAGTAAAGAATCATATGCATAATTATAGTTGTTTTGATTAAAAAATGCTTTATTTAAAATATTTTGAGACAGTATTACTATGCCCTGCCATGTGTATATTTATAAGGAAATCATTGGTTAATGTTTATTGCTAAATTATTGTGGTGACTTTTCAACCAAGCCAATATATGTTGATGTGCTGACCTCCAGATAGACCTGCTTTTTCAACTGTGGTGTGCTGACCCTTTGACAAAGCCAGTAGGGATGCCTTACTTAAAATGATACCCCTTCATATTATTACTCTACAATAAAATAAATCTCAGAAATTCACTGAAAAAAACAAAGGTTAAAGTGATGTTGTAGTTAGGTCTGATAGTATCTTACGTTATATTTTTTTTAAACCCTCAGAAATTCACTGAAAAAACACAAAGGCCAAAGTGAGGTTATCTTTAGGTAAAAATTTAACATTTTAACTCTAAAAAAACCCACTGAAAATCACCAATTACAGATAACCCAAGTAAATATAAGTCATGCCCTTGCCATGCACTTCTTATGCCCTCACAGTTTGCATCATTCCCAACATTTTATATGACATCATTGATAACATGACTTTTTACATCGGGCATAAAATCATTGATGACAAAACTGTGCAAGACAGGGTAAGATTTATAAGTTTTGAGTTAACTACAACTGGTGAATGTAAGTGTTTTTTGGAGTTTAAAAAATAATGTTTTGTTTTTGCCTAACTAGCCTAACTGTAGCATTTGTTTTTTCAGTGGTATATATATATATATATATATATATATATATATATATATATATATCTCAAAACCAGAAGAGACGGTAGTAGTGTTTGAATGATCGCACATCAGTAATCAGTATATAATCAGACTGAGCAATGTGAGAGAATTGACATTTGTCTTAGTAAACACCAGCACAAACAAATTCGGAAATCGTGCCACTAGGGGTTACAAGTATACCCTACTACCTTGGGTACACAGACACATGGATCACGTAAAGCCGTGACTATGTGATGAAATGAACAATACAAGTACCCCAGCACTCAAACGTAATAATTCTTTTGCTTTAAATCAAACCCTGTTAAGCAAAAAACCTTATTTAGATATAACACTGATTATAAGCAGAGAAGGATTCATACAAAAAGGTTGTGTGTTTAATTTTTGTCAAAGCATAAAATATAGACAAAACATTCTAACAGTATGATTTTGAAATACAGAAGACCATGTAGACCATGTAGACCCCTTAATTTGTTATGAGCTTGACAGTTGCAGTATCAATTATGGAGGGTGTCTGAGGCTCTATGGTCTTGATCCCAAGAATGCAACAGCCGACACGTGTTTCGTCACATCAGTGACTTCCTCAAGGCTTAAGGCAAGAAAAAGATGTATACAGCAGTATAAGTATCTCTGTATTTCGATATTTGATGCTTAGAACGGCCACAGGACAAGCGAGATTTTATGATTTATGTAGGCAAAGCTTGCCCATCCGATAACCTCACAAACCGGGCAATCACCTATTAAATGAAGCCAAGATATATTGAAAAACGATCTAAAAGTTGGTTATGTTTCTATTTGAAACGAATCTGATAATCCTCCTAACTCCATCATTCGCGCTTCAAAGGAGACATCGTCCCTGTTGCAAACTAATTGTTTGAACAGATATAGTTGTCAATTGAGCCCTCGATTTTAATTGACATTTGTTGGGAACGTCCAAAATATGTAAATCCTATATGGGCTATGATAGGCCCCGCAAAAAGATTTCCAAAGTACCTCGATATGGGCTTCGGAGCCTGGGGAGCAGTAGGTCCAGCTACGCCACAGTGTTGACATGAATCGATAGTGGTCACATACGGATATGTTTGTTCATTGATAGTACTGAGCAGACATATTTTTGTTGATGCAAACTCTATCATGGCATTGGATTATATTAAAATATATGTAATGAAATAATGAACATAACCTGCATAAACATACATAAGTAAATGCAAAGAGTGGCTCAAAAACAAGAAAAATGCAAAGTATATAACACAGCAAGGCACTCATGTAAAATTCTGCAAAATTATTGCGCTAATTTCCCGTACGTGTGTCCAGTGTATTAATGGTGTGGACGTTAGTAAGACTCCATTTTGTGGTGAGAGACTGACAGATTGCAGTGTTGGGATCAATTTGGATATCCTCTAGTCTGACATGGTACAAGATGGAGGATGGGATGCAGCTTCTCCAAAGAGTGAACGTGTACTGCCTGCATTCATAGAGCTAAAAGGAGTAGACCCAGACACTGAAGTGTGGCAGGCTGGAGCCAGGGCGGCCGCTGTAAGCTGTATGAGGACCTTTTAGCAGGGGGATGCTGATTAGTCCTTCCCGAGCACTTTCATTTCTGGTACTATTAGCTTTTATTTTTTTTTACGTACTTCACTAGACAGTATATCACTGTGTTTGTTGGTTGACTGTTGTGTTGTGGGTCTCTGTTCCCCATACTACCTCCCTAAGAAGCCACTGACTGCTCCTCCTCTCAACTAATAAGTCAAGTGCGGAAAGGATGTACTTGAGCCAGTTTGACGAGCTGTAGTACCAATGCTTTCTGTGTATGTATGACATCTCAATACCTTGTGTGTGACTTCTTTGAGCGACTATAAAGTATGATTACCATATCAGCAGCCGTGGCCCGTGCAGGTAAGAGTGGTGATGCCAGATGGGGGGGATTTCGATACACGCAGCATAAAATAAATGAATGTTTGCAATGCAATTAGGTTTGAGTGCCTTCTATTGCCGAGTTATTTAGTGGAATGTGCATATATATTTGTGGGGTGATTAGTACATACCTCGCATTCACATGTGTTGATTGAATCGTATTTTGATGTATAGCTTTATTAATTATTCAAACTATCTACAACTCTGCTGTACTTAGTTTTATCTCGGACCATTTGGAACGTTTCAGGGCATTCCATCAAGATGTGGCTGAGAAAATGGGGGAGGGAGTGTCAAAAAAAGTGTGTTTCTCATGTAAATTCCCATAGGCATTTTTAACCTGACTACAGTCTGAACTGCTGGACGGAATTACATCAAATTTGACAAAAACCTAGCTTTTGGTCTAGAAAGAGTGTTTTTAGTTATTTGGTGCAAATACATTTAATAGTTTTAGACTTATTAAAAGAAATCCAAAATTATATATCTAGGGACGCAAGTCCTTTGAGAATCCGACAGTCCCCGTGCTGATATCTGATTGGCTGCCAACACTTCAACCAGGAAGTATTGGCAGCTATCTTGGGACTCAGCTTCAGATGAGTTCCAAAGAAAACCTTCACAAAAACAGAAAAAGGAGCAGGGTAACAATCCCCTACCCCTTAGCCTTGGTCCTGGGGTACTCCTGGGACGCTACCAGGGCTAAAAAGCCATTTTGTTTTGCTGTGAAATCACGATGTAGTCGCACATCTGAGGCAAAAAAAAGGCATGGGGTCCCGAGATTCTTTGAAGATTTGCTCCTAGGTGGCCCAGGTCCAGGGGGCTTATTTTTATTTTAAATAAGGGGAGGGGGCACATGAAGTCCCCCTTTGCATGGCCAATCTTGGCCCTGGGGGCCGCCACCTCCCCGGGACCATATATATAATAATGGGATGGGGGCTGCGTATGTCATGAGTGATGTAATATGTGAGGTCATTGCAGTGGCGTAAGTTATAGTTAGCTCAGGTAACTATAACTACAGAATATCAATGGTTTTGTACAAGTGAAATCTGATCCTAACAATAACATCCCCATACCATTGTTTTTTCAGTAAATTTCTAAGGTTTTTTTATTCTACTTTCGAACTATAGCGTTAATGTGTATATTGATATATATAGATATAAATATCTATATATATATACATATACACATGTATATATATATCACTTAAAAAACCATAGGTTTCACACATGTTATAGTTATCTGGACATTTCACTCGTAAAAAGCCAATGAAATTCCCCCGTTATAGTTAGTGCAGGCAACTATAACTCACACAACCGCAATCCTCTGCTGATGACGTCAGATATTACATCACTGTATTTAGACACTTATTTACCCATGTCTTCTTCCATTAATCTTTAGCTATACATATATTACAAATATTTATTTTTCATAAAGACACATATGTCATCAGTGATGTAATATCTGACGTCATCAGCAGAGGATTGCGGTTGCATGAGTTATAGTTGCCTGCACTAACTATAACGGGGGAATTTCATTGGTTTTTTACTAGTGAAATGTCCAGCTAACTATAACATGTGTGAAACCTATGGTTTTTTAAGTGAATTTGCAAGGTTTTTAAATGCTAATTCCTAACTATAACGTGTGTGAAACCTATGGTTTTTTCTGTAAATTTGTACGTTTTTTTAAATGCTAAGTTATGTATTTATTAATTTATTTATTTTTCAGGTTTTTCACCGTGCGCGAAACGTGCGCGCAAGGTGCGCTTCGCGCACCATGCGCTCGCTGTGGGCGCACGGTGCGCTTCGCGCACCGAGCACCCACGGTTCGCAGTGCGTGCCGTACGCGCACGGTACGCGCACCTCGCGATTTAAATAAAAAATAGTTTTTTTCTCCCTTGGGGGTTTTTCTGTGACCCCCTGACCAAGGCTAGGGGGTCAGGAACTGTCCACTCTGTCCCCTTTTCACGTTCTCCACCTTTTTTTTTCACCCCCTCAGACTGCGAGAGACAAAATGGCGGCCGACACTTCCTGGTTTCGACCGATTCGAATGTTTACCGACATCTAACAACCAATCAGAATTGCGCACGGCAGGGTGCGCGCACAGTGCGCGCACGGTGTGCGCGTATAGATATTGATATGCTTTTAAATGCTATTTTCTCAGGAAATACTGAACAGATTTACACCAGACCTGCAAAAGGCACATAGGGAGCAGTTCCCGATCACAGCCTCCCATTTCATTTCCAGGGATGGTGCCCCTCTTCACAGCTCAGGCGGCCATGCAGAAAATTGTATCAACAAATGCCCGAAAGCTCTAAGAGGTCACTCACAGCTCGCCTTCCATCCGGAATAACTTTTAACACTCGCCTCCAAACTCGCGGTCTGAATTCCTTTAGACAACGCGTTTCAAGTCACACAGACTCTAACTAACTAACTAACCAACAGCCCAGGAAGAAGAGTCTGTGTTAAATGAAGGATACACCCACTCAGGGTAAACTTAACTTGTTTCCAGGACTACGATTCCCAATATGAAAAGTGGCTTGAACAACGTGAGCCAGGCCCACTAGGGGGCCACATATTTAAATAAGAGAGCTGAAACTGTTGATACAATATATATATATATATATATATATATATATATATATATATATATATATAGATACACACACACACACACACACATGTATATGCATATGTATATATATATATATTATCTACTGGCGGTCGCCAGTAGATAGTTATAGTTACAACCTAGTTTCCATAGGAAATCTCAAAATTCTATTTTGAATAACTTTGGCGCCGGTTGACGAATCCTCGCGAAATTTTCAAAACAAATGGGGCGCTCCGCTCAGCTCCTACCCTGAAAGTCTCGGGGGAGATTTGTCAAGCGGGGGCCGAGAAAAAGGGGGGTCCCAAAACGCGTTTTCCCCATGCATTTTTCCATAGGACCTTTAGTCAAAGGTACAGCCCGAACGGCTGAACAGAATTACGTGAAATTTGGCAGAGAGGTAGTCCTCAGGTCAGGGATGTGCCTTTTGCATATATGGAGTCAATCTGTTCAGTAGTCCCAGAGGAAATTGCAGTAAAAAGCACATACATATCTACAGCCGCGCACCGTGCGCGCACACTAACGTGCGCAAGCGTAATTCTGATTGGTTGTTACATGTCAGTCAACGTTCGAATTGGTCGAAATCAGGAAGTGTCGGCCGCCATTTTGTTTGTTTTCAGTGCGAGAGTGGAAAAGGAAGGTGGCGAACGTGAAAAGGGGGCAGGGTAGAGAGTTCCTGACCCCCTAGCCTTGGTCAGGGGGTCCCTGAAGGACCCCGAAGGCAGAACAAAACATTTAAATTCTTTTTTTTTTTAAATCGCGGGGGTGCGCGCACGGTGAAAAACCATAAAAAAAATGTTACAAATTTTTTAATACGTAGTTTATTGAAAAATAAATATATAAAAAAAATAATAATACTACATAACTTAGCATTTAAAAAACCATACAAATTCACAGAAAAAAACATAGGTTTCACACACGTTATAGTTAGGAATTAGCATTTAAAAAACCTTGCAAATTCACTTAAGAAAACCATAGGTTTCACACATGTTATAGTTAGGTGGATATTTCACTCGTAAAAAACCAATGAAATTCCCCCGTTATAGTTAGTTGAGATAACTATAACTTGCGCGACCGCCACTCTGTCACAAGGATGATGTCATCAGTGATGTCATGAGTGATGCCACTGACCATGTCATGAGTGATGTAATATGTGACGTCATGAGCAGAGGATTGCGGGCGCGCGAGTTATAGTTACCTCAACTAACTATAACGGGGGAATTTCATTGGTTTTTTACGAGTGAAATATCCACCTAACTATAACATGTGTGAAACCTATGGTTTTTTAAGTGAATTTGCAAGGTTTTTTAAATGCTAATTCCTAACTATAACGTGTGTGAAACCTATGGTTTTTTCAGTGAATGTATATATATATATATATAGGATTCCATTTGGAATGGGGAATCAATGCTGTCCTGAGATCTCTTGAAATATGCAGCAATCGGGTGGTATTGTCTGTGATGTTCAATCCATCCGGATGCAGTGATTTTAAGCGGTACATCCAGAAGTTTTCACTGGAGTCCAGTAGTTCTTCCTTTAAGACATGTTCCACAGGGAAAATCTTTACATCTGATAGTAAATGATCCACAAGGTTAAACTGATTGGCTACAGGCTGGTCAAGTTTCTTATTAATTTCTGCTGATTTGTAGTTCCTGAATCGTGTACGGAGGTCATTCACTATTTGGCCTACACATATGTATACATTTGATTGATTTTCTGAAAGCAATACATCATAACCACCAACAACATAGGTCTCAGCGGCCCTCCCGTAACAGCATTCATGGGTACAATACACAATTTGAGGTATCATGCGACAGAGGGTGGATAAGGCCTCAAAGAAAAGAGTGCTAATTAACAAAGTGAAAGCAGGTCCAGTGCCATCATGCTGTAAAGAGGGATACGGGTAGTGAACGTCAATAACTGCGAAAGAAAATCAGCATAGTCAAATGTATTCCAAAATACAAACATGAAACCAATCAAGCTACTGGAAAGACTGTGTCAAGTTAAAAAGCTAGTTTGAAGTTGTGCGGGCTAAGGCGAAGTCTTGGCAGTGCCCCCCTATACCAGCCAGCATTCCCAGATCTGTTTGGTCAGCACAGGGGGTAGAATATCTATGTAGTCCAAGTAGAACTCAATAAGCAAGCCATCAGACCCCGGTACCTCGACCATGATCAGGGCTTTTATGTCATGCCGTACTTTTTGGATTAGAATGTCCCCCCAAGCAGGGCTGCAAAATCCTCCACAACCGCTATGGCCGATGAGTAATCTGAAAATGTCTTGGGTAGAAAACTCACTTTGCGTACCCGGTCCTTAATGGTTTGGGAAATCAACAAGATGTCAACACAGGAGGACATACTGTGCACAGAAGAATAGTATATATTCCGCCTCATTGGGCTGGAGAGCCCTCCACACTTTGAGCAGATTAAATAGTTGCATAATATGTTGCAGTTCCACACCTGCCCTCGTAGACTGTCTATTGGCACCTCAAATCCTGTCCAGCTGCAATTGCATTGCAGTGTTAAAGCCCCTTCCCAACAATACAGGCACACCATATTTTGTACATCTAAGCAGGGCACAAGTCCTAAAAAAAGAAGTGGGCAACTAACTAAGTTAGGCAATATGCAAGTGACATCATGGCATGTGGCATCACAGCGCGTGACATGACGGCTCATGACATGACATTGCATGACATCGTACATGGCATCACAGGAAGTAGCATCACAATCTATGAGCTCTAAAGATGTGGCATCACAACAAGTGACAATAGATCTTAAAACCTCACACGTATATTTAGCAGGTACATCATGAGTACATTTGAGTGTATTACAATATTTAACAAATTAGATTTTGCACCAAGGTTGTGCCAAAAAGTGACCCGATGCAAAATCTGGACCTTAACTTATACATTTATTTTCTAAAACTCTGCTACAAAGCAATTGACAACAAGGAGAAATGTGGCAATAAATGTGTGCTTCTTAACTGGTTGCAAAGTCCGCATTTTAAAATATGGTATGGGGTTAGGGCACCTGCTGCAGAGATCTTTGTGTACCCAGTAAATTTCAGGGAATATTAATCATGGTAAAATAACTCTGGAGGTTAAAGTAGTTGCTGAAGAGATTGGTATTTTGTCTAGTCCCAGTTTTGAATCAAAGTAGCAAAGAGGGTTATTATGCCTCTTGCAAAGCTCATTATGTAACAGAAAAATGACAGATTTTATTTTGTGCAAATAGGTAAGTGGGTTACTGTTTTTAAAACAAAGATCCTTTCGTTACTTGCAGTTCATAAATTGTAATCCTTCTTAAATAGCACTGTGAGCTATGAAGCAATGTGGCTCCTACACCTTGTAACCTTCACTGTTTTATGTAACATATCCTGTATATTGATTTACACACTTATAATTTATTGTCAATGTATATGTGTAATTTAAAGCGCTCTGACACCCTGCATTAAGATGAGTAGCGCTATAAAAGGAATAAAACAAAATATTAGTATTAACATTTTTAATGTGTAAACACTGGGACAGACCAACATATCTGACAAACTCACAATCCAAACATCTCTTATATGCAGGGACTGAACAAAGTCAAAAGCAAGTCTCTCTTAAGTACCTGTGAAGTGATAAGCTGTGAGCCTTTGTTTCGCCTCCATTGCATCTAGGTGTGAGGCTCCTGACTGCTCCCAGCCAGGAGACTCACAAAAAGGAGGCCTGATGACCCCTTAACTTCTGCCTATGTTATGGCCCAGTTTGAATTTGGTATGCCCCTCTCCACCGCCCCCCGGCCCCGTCCCCTCCCGCCCCCCCCCCCCCTCTCCTTCCAATGTGCTGCTCGTTGACTGAAAACTACACAAGTTTAGGATATTTATGTGGGGCCAACCTCTTGGCAGGGGGACGGCCTCCACCCTGTGAAAAGAGTGGTTTGACGCCGTCTACCTGCGTGTGCCCTCGACGTCTGTCCTGCTCTCAGTGTTACAACTGCACAGTCCAGGGCTCTGCACCTGAAAGTATTTCATCTTAAAACGTTCTGCTCCGTGGAGCCAAAAATGCACCCGCTCTGCAAATGCTGAGATTTCAGAAGGCAGGGAAATCAAATCTGCACGAGGCAATGAGCCATAAAGGGAAATAAACACGCTCATTACCTCCTTAATTGCCAGCATTCAATGAGGTGCAATATTTCTGTGTCTGCACCATTATTCATGGAAGGAATGGAAAGGCTTTGTAGCACACACACTGCAATGTTATCTATTGTTCTCTCTCAAATGAGAATCTACATCTCTCTTCCTGTAGTAATACCCTGCTGTTAATATAGCGCTTCACACCATAGTGTTTAAGCTTTCTAAGGCCAGTAAATGATAGGCACCACCTTTGTGTGATTATGTGATATTCAGTTTATTGATCTAGAGGAACTAAGGCTTATCAGGGAACTCGTGGTCTAAATATCCCAGCAATTGTCAGCAGTGAACAATTGACTCCATGAGTCATCTTGCTGACACACATAGCTGTAGATTATACCTACGATCTTGATGCATTCTACAATTATACATCTTACTTTCCCACAGAATTTTTAAGTTATAGGAACTCTTATCTAAGAAGCAATAGCCAAATTATCTTTCAAGGATTTTGTTTCCGGTTCATGAGATGGGATATATTGCTAGAAAACACTTGAGTATTTCACCAACATCCAGGTGTAGCGGAAGTAGCATTGCATGTATTTCGACCCTGTGCAATGACTTGACAGGAAGTGACATCACGTGACTTTTTATCCCAATCTAAAGAAGTGACATGACATGGCTCTTGACCGATGAAATTCTAGCCAGAGGATGCACTTCCCCAAATTTCTGATCTTCAGAAAGACCCTCAAGACTTGGCTTTTTAACTCTTCGTAATGGGTCTCCGTTCTCATCCCGGTCTGCCCACCACAATGTTGCTAGCGCCAAGATACCCTCAGGGTAGTCGAGCGCTTAGTAAAACTATTCAACATAACATAACAAACATCCTACAATAAATCTGAAACAAAAAATCACCTAACAGTCCCACACAAGCAAATGAAATGGAAGTAAAATCGTCACACCATGAGGAACTGGGCTATGGTGGCCCCTTCGGAAACTTTAAATGAAGCAGAGCCACTGTACTGTTGGTATCCTAGGGAATATCCTGTGTCATCGTGGGTGGGATGTTAGTGTGATGTTCTGTGTTCTTGGTCCCATTACTGATTCTCTTTAAATGTGTTTTACTTCGTAATGGGGGCAGTTTGAACTGTGCTTGGGAAGAGGTGGAATCTTGTGCCAGGGTTGAAATAAAACCTGCAACTAAATTAGAGCGTTTGCACAGCACCCTGGAGGACGCACCCCCGCAGATAATTAAACCGCTGATGCTTCCTTTCAAAGAGGTGCTGCAAAAAGTCAATAGAAAAATAAAACTAAGGAGTAACTTCTGCCTACATTCTATTTCTGCCACATGTTACATACTATTGGACACACAGACACACGGTACTTAAGTTAATAATATTTGGTCCATTATCAATGGCGTGTGTGTCTAGCGAGTGAGTGTCTTCGCAAGATCTCACCTCAAGATCTACTACTTGGCTGCATAACGATACTGTACCACACATCCTTATGAGCACTGGCTCTCATCTCCTTGCTGACACTGGCATGCAAGCCCGAATACGGGTGTCCCAACTTGTCGGCCATCTTTTGAATGTCCGATACTGATCTACCTAAGCAACGCGTTGGTACCACAAGTACCAGCAGGCAAACTACGAGGCAAATTCAAAGATCCATCGAAATAAGGATAACATTGGAGTGCCTCCTGGGTACTTATTCGAGGGAGGAGAGAATAGAATAAGACGTTAAAAAAACGCCCTGCACAGACTATTATAAAAATGCATAATTTTTAATAAAGAAATTATCCCTAGAATAACTATAACAGTAAATTAAAGTGTGCAAATCAGTTATTCATGTTGACACCTCTACACGTTTCTTCCTGCACTAGGTGAACCAGTAATGAAGTCTCAGGAGTCCAGGGAATATTTCCTAAATTATTTGTCAGCCATCAAGGAGGAAGAGGTCACTCCACAAAAAAAGAAAAATAAATGTACCACCGTTGAAGAAATTGGCATTAATGTAGCACTTGGAGAATCTTCATGATGATCTCATAAGAGACCAAATGGTAATGCACTCTGACGACTCAAGAGTTCAAGACAGATTGCGGGTGGGGCTTCTTCTTTTAATGATGCTGTAGCAATAGTGCGCAACGCATAAATGTTGTGAAGGTGTGCCTAAGTGGTATTAGACAAAGCCAGTGTCACAAACAAGATAGGACATATCAGGCAGAGAATAAGGACCTTGGGAATACTAGATCAGAACAAAGGTTAACCAAAAGAAGTAACAGTGGTTGGAAGAGGGGTAAAGAAGAATACAACAGATGTGGTAGATGTGAAGAACATTAAGGACCATATTATCAAGAACGGCGATTACATTATCGCCGCTTTTGCGGCAGGAAACTGCCGCTAAAGCGGCGATAAGGGGTTTGATAATATGCCATAGAGAATTCCAGTAGAAGCCCAGGTTTGATGTCCTTGACACCAGAACCTGGGCTTCTATTGGAATTCTCTAGGGCATATTATCAAGCCCCTTATCGCCGCTTTAGCAGCAGTTTCCTGCCGCTAATGCGGCGATAATGTTATCGCCGTTCTTGATAATATGGCCCCAAGTGCATTGTAAACACTGTCCTGCTTTACATCAGACATGTTCAGGATGTGGTAAAATTTTTATGAAGCATGTAGAAAGAAAACCGTGGGGTTGAGATAAAATGTGTGAATGATGAACACCGCAGTAGCACCTTCGAATGTACTGTTCAGTAGAATGGTGAATGTACGCATATTATTGTTTCAGTAAACTATTTTTTTTAATGGCTGCAACTTGGGATACGGAGAAAAACTGACTTGAAAGCCACGGTAAAATTATGGAATGTGTGTTTATGAGTAAGGATCCACCCAGGACCACAGCTAGTGATAATGGACCACAAATCAAGTCAGACTCGGTAGAATCATGTTTGCAGAAGAATGGTGTTATATACAAACCCCCTGCTGTTTACCACCTGGAGGGAAATGGCGGAGAAGAGAGGATTAATACAGTGATAAAAGGGGTTTTCCAGTGATGAGGATTAGTAAATTACAATGGAAAGTTGAAATGAAGAAAATTGTATGGGTATATAGAATTACACCTACTGAAGTTGCTGGTCTCCGTCCATTTGTGATTACAAAGGGAAGAATGCCAAAGATAACTTAGGGTGGATATCGAGATCCCAATTGGTAGAATGGTCTGCAGAAACAGTCAAGGAAAATATCAAACAAGCAGTTTGTGTAGAAGAGTTACTACCAGCCAAACAGAATGTGAAACCTGTAGAACTGAAAGAAGGTCCACAGGTTAGAGTGAAAAAGTTGTCAAAGTTAGCAAAGGAGGGAATGGGCTCTGGGAATCTCTTAAAATTGCAAACATATGTTCAATTCCACTTTAAAGAGTAATGGTAGAGTATGATGCAAAAAGCGTTTGTCCTAGTGTAGACTAGGGGAAGATAATGGTGCATTACAATGGGTACGAGGGCGGTTGTAGTGCATCTGATGTGGGGCCCCTTGCTCACTTTGCCACTGGATTCACGCTAGCCTGGCTGAAGAGGGGTGTTACCCCAAAACCGGTCCCAGGATGCTTGTTTCTGGTCCAGGGAAGACATGGCTTGGTAGTTCGGCTGGACTGTTCCCATGAGGCATAGGGCCAAGACTGATTTGCATATCGCTGTGTCTGAACTGGGGTGGCGAAGTGAGCTAAAGAATGATGATGGATTCAACCCAGATCTGTGACTAGGGGTGAGTGTCTGAAAAGTTTCAGTGCTCCGTCCATCATCTCCTTGTGTTTGCTCTGTTCACCCTAAGTTGGCAGGGTATGCCCAGACATGGGTCCCTTTCTCATTTTGCCACTGGATTTAAACTAGCCTGGCTGAAAAAGGATGTTACCCCAAAACCGGTCCCAGGATGCTTGTTTCCGGTCCAGGGAAGACATGGCTTGGCAGTTCGGGCTGGACTGTTCCCATGAGGCACAGGGCCAAGACTGATTTGCATATAGCTGTGTCTGAACTGGGGTGGCGAAATGAGCTAAGGAATGATGATGGATTCAACCAAGATCTGTGACTGGGGGTGAGTGTCTGAAAAGTTTCAGCGCTCTGTCCATCATCTCCTTGTGTTTGCTTTGTGCATCTGATGTAGACATTTGCAAGATAGGTGGTGTTGGTTTTGAGGAGAACAAGAATCGAGATCCAGAAGGGCTGGACTGCCAAGCCTAAAAAAAATTGGAAGAATATCTGTGTAACTCGTTCATTATCTGTTCATTTGGGGATATGCTTGTTCATGTACTTTATTTTATTTATTTATTGTTTGCAATGTGTAAATAATAATTTGGACATATAGTTAGAGTATAGCAGTGGTCTGCTGTGTTAAGTTTATATGGTCAGGGTATATGTGTAGTGTTGGTGTTTTACAAAATCTTCTATGTTCATTGTGATTGTGATGTTATTGTGATGTTTTGGGTTGCAGTTCTAGATTCTCTTAGGATGACTATTACTTCGAATTGAGGACAGTTGGAATGGTGTTTGAAAAGAGGTGGCATCTTGTACCAGGACTGTGTAACGCTGCAACTAATTTGGAGTGTTGTAGTGTCTTTTACAGCCATCACTAACTGTGGCATGTTTTTGTAAAAAGTGTATAAAACGTGTTTTATTTGATTTGATTGTTTTGACTTTGCTATAAAACGACTGCCTCTTATATATACGTATTCCAAAAGAACCACTGCTCTGAGCATCAGGCTTTAAGTGTTGTACGGCGAGTTGTTTATTGCTACCCTGCTGCCATCATCACCCCTTCCTTCTTGCTGTCTACCATCCTGTCCTCTTTTGTTTATTTATTTATGCATTTTCATATAGCGCGGACAGGACGTAGATGGTATAAGTTGCACCAGTGAATCGGTTGTCAGCTGACAAGTCTAAAGGAATGGCGGGAGTGCACTTAATCTCAGGGCTACGGTTAGAAGCTAGGCCAGCGAGGTGACAGAGGTCATCATACCCACCTTCCTAGCTCTCCCATCGTGATCTTCCCCATCCCCTGCTCCCCACTTCATATCCCTGCTTGTGTCATCCGGGACCAGTCGCGGCCGGCATGACTCAAGGGTGGGAGGGATGGGGGTCATGCAGGGGTGGGGGTCGTGCAGGTAGGGGGTGGTCACGCGGGTGGGGGGGTTAATTTAATAATAAATAAATAAAAATTAACTTGCCTTCCCGCCGGTCGGGTCCCACGTCGTCTCTGCTCCTGCTCTCCTACCTCCGGCAGGAACAGGAAGCAGGCAACCAGGCTCCCAGCCCTAAGCCAATCACAACGCTGAAGCATTGGGAATGGTCGGGACGCCGCCAAGCCAAGGGCTAATGGCCCGGCCATGTTCTCCATGTAGGCTGCATTGCAGCCTACATGGAGAAGGGCAGAGTGTGCATGACTGGTTTGGTCGGCCCCAGAGGGCCAACCAAACCACTCATGCGCACTCAGGAGTGGGCACACCACTCCTACCCTGCCCAGCCCTGATCGCAGAGCAACCTCGCCCTCCCGCCTGCCCACAACCAAACCCTTCTGCTTTCTCGCAGTGCGAGAAGCAGAAACATAAAATGGTAGTTATACTATTTTATGTTTCTGCCTCTCTCACTGCGAGAAAGCAGAAGGCGACGCTCCTCCGCCCTAGTGGAGGAGCCGCCCCTGTCCGGGACCCTCTAGCACGTGCCTCTTCCCCGCCTCCCGCCACCCAGTGCACACCCTATGTGCCACCACCATCACAGAGGCCTTCACTTCATCATTGAAGCCTCTGCTGCTCCTGTATCCGGACTTCAGCACAGCCAGGAAGCCTTTGAGTTTGTCTGTTGGGGAGAAGCTCTCCCCTCATCCCATGCCCCAATGAACACCGGACATGTGAGATTTGCCATCTTTCTCACAGCGCAACCAGGCCTATTTCAATCCCCGCCGCCAACGGGCGCTCAGCTCAGCATCATGTGACTCTAGGCCAGGGGTCTTCAAACTGTGGGGCGCGACCCCCAGGGGGGCCGTGGAGTGATGCAAAGGGGGTCGCGCCTTCCCAGTCACACTTCTGCCCAGGCCCAAGGGCTTCAGCCCCCCCAACCCCCCTTCCCCCCCCCCCGTCCTGTGTCTCAGCCCGGGCTGCTGCAGTGAAACTTGAGCTGCTGGGGGCTCAGCTGGGCAGTGTCTGGATTCCTATCTCCGGCACCCCCTGTGTTTTTTGACAGGTCTTTAAAGACCATTTAACATGCCTTTGTAAACTGCTTACAGAGGCTTAGGTTTTTTTGCTGGTTCCAGTACCCCCTGGGTCCCCACTGTGCCTATTCCTTACATTTGGATTTTACATTCACTGCCGTAGTGTGAGAATGCATTTCATGGAAAGGAATACAAAGTTGGCTTCCTGGGGGGCCGTGAGTGAAAGTTTATTTTGCTTTTGAAGCACCTGCTGCAGCGTTTCTTTCCCCGGCAATTACCAGGCCTCACATAAATGTCAAGATAACTCCTGTGATTAATTATCTTCCTGGAGAGAGATCAGAATGTTGTATAGTTGAGGTTTTGACTTGGGTGATGTTAGTGCAGAGGGTTAATATGCCTGCTGCAAAGAACGTGTACCAAGTAGATTACAGAGTGTGTATGATGTGAAGAGATCAGCAGGTTACTGCTTTCAAAAGAGACATCCTTTTGTTACTTGCAATTTATAACTTAAAGTCCTAATAGAGAATAGTGAGCTATTAACTTTCATCCTAGAACAGCATGCACACTACAAAGAATACATTATTAGACCATTGATTAATGTTGCAAAAAGGGTTAATTTGGCTAGAAATCAATTCTTATTATTAAAGGAAACTCCCAACTATGCTGTTTCTTTTTCGACTCTGAGTTTGTGCTTCTCCACACCAAGCACTCTTGAACTATACTGCCTACCAGTATGGATGACATGTGACTTCTATACTTTTAGTCCTTTGGCTTATGTAACATTTCCTATACACTGATTTGCACACTTATGATTGATTGTCTCTGTGTAATGTGTGTGTGATGCAAAGTGCTCGGACACCCTACACTGGTATGAGTGGCACTATATAACTAATTCAATGCATCTGAGAGTGTGGGGTTATGGAGACTTGGTCACTGTTAAAGGGTGCTAGTGAGAGAATCCGTGGTGGGGGTGGTCATTGTGGGGGGCACCAACAAACATGGTCGCACAGGGCACCACCAGCACTAAAGCCGGCCCTGGGAAGTATGCACAGATAAGCGCTGATAATACCGCTTTAGGTGACTGGTTTTTTTTGTACCGACTGGGCCACCAAAATAATCTGCTGGCAACCCTAACCATAGGACTGGAAGTTTGTTGCAGGATCAGCACATTATTTATTTCCTTCACCCTCGATCCCCGATTAATGCCGCAATAGTTTAACTTAGATCTTAAAGTCTACGCCCCGTCAATAACATGCTGAGTTACTTCATGGGTCTGGGAATGCACCCTGCATTCAGACAACTCATTCCTCATTCTCACCCTTTATTGTCACGCTCACCCTGCACTCACACTGATCACCATGCACTCACACTGATCACCATGCACTTGCACCATTCACCCGCTCACCTTGCACTCACAGTGATCACAATGCACTCACACTGATCACCATGCACTTGCACCATTCACCCGCTCACCTTGCACTCACAGTGATCACAATGCACTCACACTGATCACCATGCACTTGCACCATTCACCCGCTCACCTTGCACTCACAGTGATCACAATGCACTCACACTGATCACCATGCACTTGCACCATTCACCCGCTCACCTTGCACTCACAGTGATCACAATGCACTCACACTGATCACCATGCACTTGCACCATTCACCCGCTCACCTTGCACTCACAGTGATCACAATGCACTCACACTGATCACCATGCACTTGCACCATTCACCCGCTCACCCTGCACTCACAGTGATCACTCTGCTCTCAAAATGCACTTGTCCTGCTCACACTATACCTCAACCTGCAGTCACACGAGTACACTACTCATCCTGCACTCATGTGACACTTCACTCAGCTGTCCCCCTCACTACTCAATATGCAACTCACTCAAACAAGCCCATCAGTAATCATACATTCAATCATCCCATTCTGAACTTGCATCCGCACCCAAAATGAGAGAGGACAGCAAGGGAGTGAGAGAATTTGATTGAAGAGGTCAGGGATGAGGAGAAATGTGAATTGCCGAAGAGAAGTGTGGACACGCAAGAAGTGAGTGTGATCCAAAGGTGAGGGCTTCTGTTAGAACAAAGGGGAGATGTGAAAGAGGAATGGGGGGACTGGAGAGGTGTAAGATACAAATAGACAAAAAATTGAATGAAGAGACGAGGTGAATGAGAAGTGCTGAGGGGCACGGGAGGTGACAGGGCCAGAGAGGCCATGAGATAAATGTGAGAGACTGTTAGAGATGAGGGCAGTGAAAGGACAGAATGGCAAGAGGTGATTAAAGGTGAAGTGAGAGGTTGAATGGGGAGAGTTCAGAAGTAGTAAAAAGGGGTGAAAGAAAATGACCTGCAAAGTGAGAGAGGGATCCAGGGTTAGGAGAGGAGAGAGGGATGGAAGGGAGGGGGTGAGAGGAAAGCTGCATGGGTAAACGGCTTAACTCTACACAAAACCGCCAGGGTTTTAAGGGACCCCTGCTTCTTCCGGTCAGGGCCAGGTGAGCTTCTAATGTGGCAGCACGTATTGCTGCAGAGTGGGAGGCCCTTCACAAAGGTTGACTTGAAATCTTTCTGATGATAATTGCTGTATTTTGGTTATAAATGGGTACTGATTGGGTGAAATCTTTCCTCAGCGTTACTGTGTGTAAAAAATATCAAAATAATGAAGCAATGCTATCCCAAAATACGCGGCATCACATAACCTTATTTACATTTTCATCCCACGCAATTTAGTCAACAGGTTTAGACATTTTTGTCAAGAGTGGGTCCTTACGCCTCAAAATGTTGACAGGGGGTTCTCGGCATCCAAAAGTTTGAAGACCTCTGCTCTAGGCAATAGCTCACTTAATCTCCCCAACGGCTCCGAGCGCCTTGAAACCGCTAGGGGGCTCTCGGGGACGACTGCCTGCGAGGTTAGAGGCAAGCATTGGCAATGCCAAAACGTGCTAATATCTGCAAACAATGCATACACAAATGTACAATTCTGCATTCTTCTTGGGTTTGCCTTCACAACAATAAACTCAACCCAACAGGCTTTGCCAATGCCTGCTTTCCAAATGGAAAGATTTACTGTTAAGAGGAGATACTTGCTTCAGATTATTTTCGAATTCATATTTATTGCCTCTCCTCCCCCACCCCCCTCCCCTTCCGAGCCGGAGTCGCTGTTGTCGCAGTCCTTCTGTGAGCCGGATCACCAGAAGGGATCCGTGGTCCCAATAACACCTACCCGCAGAAGAACAGTGAGTGCAGTGACCGAAGCACGGACTACTGCCCCTAATTCAATCAAAAGCTCCTCTGTTTTACATAAACTCCAATCACAGAAGTAATTGGAAAATGGGTGTAAAACGTGATGAGTTGTTATTATTACTGTATCGGTCTATCACGCTGACTGGCGCCATGAGGTGACTTTCAGATTTACAAAGCACTATTGAAAAGACAATTATAAACGGATTGTTCTTTTCTTGCACTGAATGTTCGAGAAATCGTATTCTTCTGCGTGTGTATTCTTCTGTACTCAGCTGCCAAAAGCAGTTCTATTTCTTGGGGATCTTTTTGTTGCCATGGAATAAAAATACAGCAATTAAGATAGCTCAGTAGGTTAAACTTCCACCACTGAGGTTTGTATGCAGTTTGCAGGGCAGAGTGCGAAACTCGTCAGAATTTTTTAAAAAAAGGCTTACAAAATGAGCCCCACTGAGTTAAGGAGCAGTGAGTTAATACTTATGCGCCAAGAGTCCATTTTGAGAGTGTTGTGCACTATATACATGATGCCACGTTACGTTCCTTTGTACAGCGCTCTGATCCCCATATGGGTCATGTTCACGCTTTATACAACTTTTCAAATAAATAAATAAATATAATAAGCAGCACACGCCAGGTTATTCATGTTACGCGCTGCGGAGATCACGTGCTACGTAGGTAAAGAGCTGTTCTTTCAGAAATTGATTTGCATTAACGTGCAAGCTACAGAGAGAAATGATATTTACTTCGTAATTGTCTGCTCGAAAATGCTTTGCAGTACTCCTATGGGTTTTAGTCATATTAGAATGCCAATAAAATGGTTGATATAAAAAGGAACTACTCTGACTTACTTGGCTGAACTTTTACTTAAATGACAAAAGCGGTATAGTTTCAAAACGGCAGAAGGCGGCAAAGCTTGGCTAAAACACCCTGTTTGCGAGACGGTGAGGGTAGCGCTTTCAGTGGGATGAGAAAAGTAGGGGGTCTCTAAAAGGGTGTCGCCTAGGATGCGAAAGTAGGATTCTTGTAGAAGAGGTTCGGCCCATGTAAATACGGATGTGGCTTAAAAACATCATTTTGATTTCGATAAACCGGAATTTATTTCTGGGCAAGGGGTATCTGGTGACTGTTACCCAAATACTCGTACACTCAGTTTCAACCCTTAGAATGACTGGCTGTTTATAAAAACAGGGGATAGCGGTTGTGTGGTGATTCTCTTTGCCTCAGTCACCTATAGTAAATCATTTGTGGCTTATAACAGTTATACTAAAATCATGTGCTTCTCGTAGCCACCCAACCATCACGTGGTTGCCTCTGTGACCTTTCTGGTATTGCATCCAGACATAGCATATAGTAATAGACATGCACCTAAAACAGGCCGGACCTATTCGCTTTGCCTATGCTTGTTAGCAGTATTAGATAGATAAGTAACATCAACGATTTGGTTGTGAATAATTAGAATGAACGTGTTTCAATTCTGTAAATAGACTGTGAATTAAACATTAATAAGGTCTGTGGAAGGGGCACCGGTCTGTGGCGTGTCTCGCTCACTCCTGTTATTCCCTGCGCACCACTTTCCTCTGCGGCCTCCTTGATCGACACTTCTTTGTGAAATCCTCCTTCTATACATCTCACACCTCATCGCTGTCCTCTTTAGCACACTCTTTTCACTATGTGCTGCAAGTACTTCCATTCCCATACACACACTGCACCCACTCACCACACACTGCGTTTTACTTTCTGCTCAATATTTAAACAGCTGTGAACCCCCTTCGCACATTTTCGCACAGAAACACAATTAAGATTGGCAGACAAGGAGGAAGAGCCTAGCGCGCACCCAAGATGGCCGCGTAGGTGCGAGGCTCCCGAGGACCTCCGCGACCTCCTGCATAAATCCTGACCGAATCCTGTCCTAGATGAGGGGACTGTGTTTGTGAACCAGAGTTGAGGTGACGCCCGTTTTCCGTTTTCAATTCGGACCTCGGACACCGGCGGGAGCACCGATTAAGGTTGCGGCCTTCTCCACGCCGGCCCCCCGTACTGGAGTTGTGGGGCGATCCGGCGACAAAGTGAATAACAGCGGCGGGCAAGGCTGGGCGACTCGCGCACCCCGCACTTTCACTTTCGCTTTTGCGCCCTCCTTGCTGCCAGGCGAGGTAGGGTCGCGAAGCGGTGTGCGGTGGTGTGGCCTCGTTGGGGTGCCCTGCCAGCCCGCCGGCTGCGGTCCGTCCTGCGGAGCGGTGGTCGCCCCCCCCCCGGAGCCCTTGAACGGGATTGTCTACCCCCTTTTTGAGGAGATTGGTTCGATTTGGGACCGCGACCATGGCCACAAAACAAGATGGCGACCGGGCTAAGGTGAAGTCGACCCGTCGTGGCGCGGCCCATCAATCCAACAATATGGACCGCTACACCCTCCAGAAGGGATCTCCAGAGGCGCTACGTAGATCCCCTACGGGCCCGACTGACGCTCCTGCTCTGCCCACGGACCTGACCCTCCGAGACGTCATGGGCGCCATCGCCGAGATGAAGGCCTCGGTGGACCAGCGCTTTGACACTCTGGCGCAGAAGATCGACTCGGTCCTCGTGGACGTGGGCCTCGTGAGAGCCGATCTCTCAAAAACAAATGACCGGGTCGATTCTTTGGCCCACTCTACCTCGGGCCTCACGTCCGACGTGGCGGCCCTCCAACAGGAGGTGCGCAGGCTTGGCCAGGCGAGCGCCCTGATGCATCGTCGACTGGAGGATTCCGAGGGTCGGGCCCGGAGGAATAATGTCCGCATCATCGGGGTGCCGGAGGGACGCGAGGCAGAGGCAGCGGATCTGTTTGTGGAGGACTTGGTCCTCACCCATCTCCAGCCTCGGGGGCTGAGTAAATTCTTTGCAGTGGAACGTGCCCACAGGGTCCCCGGGGGTAGGCCTAAGACCGGAGCCCCTCCGAGGCCTCTCATCGCCCGGATTTTCAATTTCCGGGACAGGGACGCTATCCTGCAGACCTCCAGGCTACAAGGGCCGGTCAGACTTGACAATATGGATATCAATTTCTATCCTGACTTTACTCCGGCGGTCCAAAAGCAGCGACTGAGTTTTCTCGGTGTCAAACGTCGCCTACGGGACCTGAATCTCAAATTTGCGATGCTTTTCCGGCTAAGCTGAGGGTGGAGGTGGATGGCCGCACGCACTTTTTTGATCGTCCCGAGGCGGCCGGGGACTGGCTGGACACTCTGCCCGGAGATCGGGGCCGGGGGGGTGGGGGGGGAGCGGTTGGTGGGGAGGGCCCGCCGGATCAGGACTGAGGGACTAATGGTAGGCCTTGCTCTGGACTGTGTTATCGTCACCATTGACTGTTAGGGTAAGTTCCCCTCCTGCGGAGGTCGTGTGGGGTCTCTTGGGGGATCTCCCTCCTCCTCTGGGGGACTAGTTAGTTTTCTTTCCATGGGGCGACAGGCACACTGCACTTTGGGGGGGCTGTTCGGGCTCATGCAGGGGTGCAGGGTGGGGGGAGTTCTGTTGGGATGGGAGGGTTGGGGTGGGGTGTGGTTCGTTTCTACCGCAAGGCAAACCCTTTATTGTATTGGTTTTTTTGAGATGCTCTCGGGGGGACAAATGATGGCTTCTGTATGTGATGGGGGGTAGGGACCTGACGTTGTTGTCCTGGAACGTTAACGGACTGGGTGATAGGATTAAGCGGGGTGTGGTCCTGCAATATCTGAAACGGATCTCGCCTGATGTGGTCTTTTTGCAGGAAACCCACCTCATTGGTAACTCCTATTGTGCCATGAACCGACGTGGTTATCGTTTGGTGGCCCACTCGGGCTTCACATCAGGCTCACGAGGGGTGGGCATTATGGTCAAGACCTCGCTCCCGCTAGAAATAGACGAGGTGCGCCATGATGAGAGGGGACGCTACACTGTCTTGGTGGGGAGAATGGAGGGCAAGGTAGTCGTCTTTGTCTCAGTGTACGTCCCACCGGGGTTACAGTCCACCACCTTTGCGGACCTGGGACGCCTCCTGCTTGACCTTCCGGGGGGGCTTCTTGTGGTTGGGGGGGGACTTCAATGCGGTGGCTTCTGGGACTCTGGATCGCTATCCCCCTAGGGACCTCCCCCGGGCACAAGCGTGGCTGTCTGGCCTTTTGGACACGCTGGGATTGGTGGACTGTTGGCGTCTGAAGAATCCCACTCAGCTGCAGTACACCTTCCATTCGGGGGCCCATGGTAGCCTTTCGCGGCTTGATTATGTCCTTGTCCCTGCGGCCTATGCCGGGAGAGTGGGGGAGGTGCGCCATCTGGCGCGGGGTATCTCAGATCATTCCCCACTCCTGTTGCACTTTGATGTCTTCCCGAGGGGGGAGGGCAGGGTAGCTCCAATCAATGCCTGGTACCTGCGCGACCCCACTATTCGTGCTGACTTGATTAAATCCTTGCAACGGTATTTTGAGGAGAATGTGGGGTCTGTCCCGTCTGCCATTTCCCTGTGGGAGGCTTTCAAGACTGTGCTTAGAGGGGAGGCCCTCTCCTTTATTTCCCATGCCCGGAGGCGCGCACAGGAGGAGGTGACCCGGGTGGAGGCCGAAATCACTGAACTGGAGGGTGATCTGGCGAGTGGGGTGACTGACGCTGCGCTGCACGTTCTACACCTTAAGCAGGCGGCCTATAGATCCCTCGTCACGGAGGCGGCCAGGGGCCTCAGCAGAGAGCAACAGGGGCGATTGTATGATGTGGGTGATAAGGCTGGTAAGTTGATTGCGTGGTTGGATAGGAAGGAGAGAGCTAATCGTGTGGTCCCGCTGATTGAAAGAATGGATGGTGTACGTGTCACTGAGCCGGAAGGCATTGTCTCTTGCTGCGCGGATTATTTCCGCGAGGTATATTCCCCGGTCTCTCCCTGCCCGGAGGAGGATTCCCATGCCCTGCTGCGTGACATTGCGCTGCCCTCCCTCTCAATGGAGGACAGGGAGTTGATGGATGCCGCCCCCACCTCGGACGAAATTGCCCTCGCCATCCGCTCGGTCGCTTCTGGCAAGGCCATGGGCCCGAACGGCATTCCTATCGAGTTGTATAAATTGCGGCCGGACGTACTGGCACCCCACCTCCACGCTATGTTCCTTGCGGCTCACTCGCGGGGCTCCCTCCCGCCGGACCAGCGTCTGGCTACCATCGTGGTTATCCACAAGGAGGGCAGACCGCGAGACCGGGTTACATCCTACCGGCCTATCTCGCTCTTGAACGCGGAGCCTAAAATCCTCGCCAAGGTGCTCGCTAACCGGCTGGTCGGCGTGGTGGGCGATTTGGTCCACCAGGACCAGTCCGGCTTCATTCCCCATCGCAATACGGCCCTTAATCTGCGGCGCTTGCACGGGGTGCTCGCGCGTGTTCCGTTTGTGCGGGAGCCAGCCATCTTGGCGTCCCTGGACGCCACCATGGCGTTCGACACGCTCGAATGGCCCTACATCTGGGCGATGTTGGCGAAATTTGGATTTGGCCCGGGATTCATCAGTTGGGTCAAATTGTTGTACTCGGACCCATTGGCACAGGTGGTGGTGAATGGTCGAGTCTCGGCCCCATTCGTGCTGGGACGGGGCACGCGACAGGGTTGTCCCCTGTCGCCGCTCCTTTTTGCATTGGCCCTGGAACCCCTGGCGGAGTGGCTGCGGTGGCACCCTTCCATCCGAGGTCTCCGTTGGACCCCCGAGTATGAGGACCGCGTGTCCCTCTACGCTGACGATATCCTTTTGTACTTAGCCTCCCCGCGCAAATCACTGATTGTCCTGGTCGATGTTCTGCGCTCCTTTGGCCGTAATTCAGGCCTTGTCATTAACTGGGCTAAATCCTGTGTCTATGTGCTTTCCGGGGAGGCTCCTGTCCTCCCTCGGGGCTGTCCGATCCAGATTGCCTCGCAGGGCTTTCGATACCTGGGGGTCTATATTACGCTGGACCCGGTGGCCCGCTACGAGCGAAACTTGCTTCCCCCCCTCCAGCGCTTGAAGGAGGACGTCGCGCGCTGGCGGCGCTTGCCGCTTTCGCCGCTCGGCCGGGCGGCATTGTTCAAGATGATGTCATTGCCACGCTTTTTGTACGCTCTCCAGAACAATATGGACTTGGTCCCGGCGCGCTACTTCCGTGAGGTGGAAGGCTTACAGCGCCGTCTGTTTTGGGACGGGAGGCCGCGTATAGCCCTGGCAAAATTGACGCTCCCGTGGTACGACGGAGGGATTGCCCTCCCGGATATTAAGCGGTACTACTGGGCCTCCCAGTTAGCTGCAATTAATCACGGCTTCTATGGGCCCGCCCTAAACCCGGCATTTGAAATGGACAAAATGCTCCTACCCGGTGGCGACTACAATCGAGCGCTCTACACTAGCGTGCCCGATTCCCGCTTGACGGGACCCACGCGTGTCATGGTGCGAGTATGGCACGCGGCTAATGCAGCTATGGGATGGAAGGACCGTTTGACCCGGGCGTCACCGTTGTATGCGTCGGAGAGGCTTGGCTCTTTGTGGACCTCGAAGGGCTTCGAGAGGTGGGACATGATAGGCATCAGTACAGTGGGAGATCTCTGGACGAGGGGAGGATTCAAGACATTCGAGATGCTGCAGGCGGAGTTTCAGCTGCAGGGCAGTGAATACTTTCGCTACCTGCAGGTCCGTCACGCACTGGGTTCCGTCTTCCCAGACGTGGCCTCCATCCCGGAGTCCTCCCCCCTGGAGGATAGAGTGCTAGATGGCCACGTTCCGGACAGCACGATCTCCCTCATTTATAAGAAATTGATAAATGACCGCTCGGGCCTACTGGCTGGCCTCCGCGAGGCTTGGGTAGCCGATGGGCTGGAGTTGGACGACGAGGACTGGATTTCCGCGGTGGCCTCTCCGAAGGAGGTGGCCATCCCGGCTCGCCTTCGCTTCGTCCAACTTAAGATACTCCACCGGGTGTATATGACGGGGCCAAGGCTTCAGCGTATGGGCTATGCCGAGGATGGATTGTGTAAGCGTGGGTGTGGTGCTTTGGCGACTTTTTTACACATTCTGTGGGAATGTCCGAAGGTGGAGCGATTCTGGCGTGGTGTGCATGAGGTTCTGCGAGCGGTTACACATGTCGCGCTGTTGCCTGAAGCGAGGAGATGCCTGCTGAATGTGTGGGAACCGACTGATTACTCGGTTCCGCAGACGCGATGGGTGACTCTGGGATATATGATAGCTAAACGTGACATTGCTCAGCTGTGGGGATCTCAGAGACCCCCGGCGGTGTCGGCTTGGAAAGAACATATGGATTGGTGCATGTTCCGAGAAAAGGTGGTGTATGTGGCGCGAGGTAAGCCTGGGGCATGGGTGAAGATATGGGGCCCCTGGAACGCTTACCGCGGGGGTATTTGCGAGCCGCCGTTGTTGCCTCCCGCTTCACCAGCTCCATCCCCATAGTTGACACCCTCCCTCAGCCCTGGGCACATTGTTCTCCCAGTCCCGGATCAGTTTCCCTCCCCCTCTCTGGATTTCTTTGGATGGTTGGGGTTCCCCACTTGAGGAGCACGTGTCGTCATTTTCGATTGTGGGTTGCCTTGCGGGTGTGGTTTTATGTTGTTGTGTTGTATAAAACGAAACCGTATTGTGGGTTCAGAGTTATGTGGCCCGCGTTGTTGATACCTCCTGCTTTATCGTCTATGCAAAGCCAAGTGCCTTATTGTATGTATGTCATTTGCTTTTGTCACTTTAGCGGCCGGCCGGAAGGTTGTAGGCCCATACTTGTATATATTTGAGATTGCAATAAACGGTTTCAAAAAAAAAAAAAAAAAAGATTGGCAGACAACACAATTTTTCTGTGCGACCTGCAGAGAGGCCAAGTTTTGAATGAGCGTGAACTCGGTACGGAACACTTTTATGACCCACTGACACTGACAGTCACTGTGAGAACCGTGCTAAGCCAGCAGCCTCAACTCCAGAGCTCTCAATCGGGGACACCCACTCACACCCTGAACTCACATATACACCTAACAGCAGCTACGCCGAGAGTACGCGCTATAAAAACCTAATATTCTGCACACAAAAAACTACGGAAAAAACACTCTTAAAAATTGAATTTTGAGATTTTTATTTGAAATGTAGACAGAACTACACCTCTGACATAGATTACATTAACGATTTTTAGGGCCATGGTGCAAAAATCGATGTGTTTTTTAGGCTGTAAAGTTAAGGACATGGACATAGGACCCGATAGGGGCCCGTTTCAAAGTCAGTTTTAATCACTGGCAGGTCTGCAACCCAGAGAGACGCCCACGTTTAAAGTCCCCGAGTGAGGTGTGTGGTGTAGCGGTCTAGCGTTTATCACGCTCGCCGCGTGACGTCACAGAATGTCCGGCGGCGGCCATTTCCCGGCGAGTATTAGCGCCGAATTCAATGAGGTGAGAGCTCCGCTCCGGCGCTCCTGCATGTGCAAATAAACGCAGTGCACCACAACCTTGTGTACGCGTGGTTCTTTCAGTTTGGGGCCAAAGATAGCACAACATTACAATGGCGACGAGGTGGTGATAGGGCGACGCCCACGCACCCTGGAACCGAGCCCCAGGAAAACGAGGGAATCCGGTGGAGGTACCACGTGCACGACGCAGGAGCGCGGCAGAGAGGCTGAGGAAGCGCCAACCGTCGGGGGTGAAAAGGCAAGCGTAATAAGCGCATCAAGCTCCTGGAACAGGCGAGGAGGGCCCGCAGAGACAATCGGAGCACCCCAGAAAAGTGGAAAGAAGGTACGGGGGACCACCAGGCGGGCAATTGGCCAGCACCCTGGAGGAGGTCAGCGGCAGTCCCGCGGCGAGTGGAGAATCCGGTCAGGAGGAGGAAGAGAGGGGCAGCGACGTCTGAGAGGAGGAGACGTTGGGCACGTCCACACCGAGAGGAAGACGCGCCGGCAGTGGGAAGAAAATGACCTCTCAGACATTCTCCTTAACGAACCCGGTGCCCTTCTTGGCTAAAACAGGGGAGCCCGAGATGCCGTGGGAAGACTGGAAAAGGTATTTCCTAAACTACCTCGCGGCCCTGGAAGAGGAGGGTGACACCCCGTACACGAGCTCGCGGCAGAAGAAGATTCTCCTCCACCATCTGGGCCCAGCAGGGCAAAGAGTATACCAAGACCTGGTGAAGGAAGATAGGACGGCAGCAGGCGACGACGTGTTTCAACATGCGATAGACGACCTGGACGCCCATTACCACCCGGTAGTGTGCACGGCAATAGATAGGTATAACTTCTACCATCGGAAACAGAATAAAGGAGAATCCGTCGATGAATACGTGGCGGCCTTACAGAAACTGGCCCTAACATGTAAGTTCGGCACCCTGCAGGAAGACCTAATAAGGGATCAAATCATCATGCACACGGTGAACACAGCCATCCAAGAAAAACTGTGGACGAACGGAGACGCGCCGCTGAAAACCGTCGTAGCCCTGGTGAAGAAAGCGGAACTAACCAGGAGGTGCGCAGAAGCGGCCAAACGGGAAAACCACCCAGAGCAAGCGGTATGCAAGGTGGAAGACCGGAGAACGCCAGACAGCAAACAACCGACGTGGCAACAAGGCACAAGGACCCATAAAAGATTCAATCCCAGGACGACGAGAACACAAGGGCAAAGGCAATGGAACAAGACGGCCTGTTACAGGTGCGGCAGCGGCACCCATGCAGTCAGCGACAAGGGTTGCTCGGCATTTGGCGCAAAATGCTCGTATTGTGGACTCATAGGCCACTACGAAAAGGTGTGCAGAAGGAAGTCCTCGAGGCAAGAGGTGAAGTACGTAGCCCAAGGGGCAAGCGAAGAAAACGAAGAAGTGGACAAAGAGGAGGACGATGAAATCCTGATAGTAGAGGAACAAGTATTGGGAAAATAGAGCACGGCGGACAAAAAGCCAAAGTGCGAAATGACGATAGGCGGAATAAGAGTCACCATGGTAGCGGACTCAGGTTCGCCCTACACAATCATACAACGGAGGATATGGGAGGAAGACTTCGCACCTAGCACGGCGTACTACTTGAGACCCACTGACATTCACCCGGTAACGTTCACGGGGGAACCGATACCCATGGTGGGGTATTGCCCGCTAACCTTCGAATTTCGAGGCCGTACATGTGAGGGGAAACTGTACGTGGCGGAGAAGGGGCCATCGGTATTGGGCTGGAGAGGCCAAGGAGCCTTGGGCATGAAGTTGAACCCAGGAGGGCACATGCAAGTCCTCATGACCGACGATGGGCCAGCCCAGGAAGCCCAGCGGTGGAAAGAAGAATTCCCGGAGGTGTTCAAAGACTCCATTGGCCGCATGGCGAAGTTTACACACAAGATTCAACTCAGAGCGGGAGCCCAGCCGGTGTCCCACAAGGTGCGCAACATCCCATTCCGCACAAGGGTGGCAGTACAAGAAGAGCTACAGAGGCTGGAAGACAACGGCGTAATAGAGGCGATCGACACCGCGGAATGGATGGCCCTCTTAGTGGTGGCACAGAAACCCAACGGGAAGGTGAGGCTGTGCGTCGATCTAAGGGAACTGAACAAGAACATTGTGGTGGACAAGTTCCCACTTCCCAGGGTCAACGAGATGTTGGCTAAAACCCAAGGGGCGCAGTGGTTCTCCACTGTAGACTTGACGTCCGCCTACCACCAGATCGCCCTACACCGATCGTGCAACCACCTGATGTCGTTCATCACGCCGTTCGGGTGTTACAAGTTCCTAAGGATGCCATTCGGTCTCGCCTCGGCAGCTGCAGTCTTCCAAAAGTTGATGCACAAGTTGTTCCACAAGAAAACAGGTATCCAATACTTCCAGGATGACATCTTGGTGATGGGAGCCTCCTGAGAAGAGCATAACAAGAAGTTAGCGGAAGTCCTGACGGTGTTGAAGCAGAACGGGCTCACTGCCCAATGGGACAAATGCAGGTTCGGTTTGAACACAGTCACGTATTTAGGGCACAAGATAAGCCGGCACGGCATTGAACCCAAAGCATCCAACGTCGCGGCAATCAAGGAAGCCCCCACCCCATCGAACAAAGAAGATGTACGGACCTTTCTGGGGATGGCGGACTTTTATAGCAAATTTGTTCCCCATTTCGCTTCCAGGACCCATCAATTGAGAATGCTCCTCAAAAACAAATCCAGGTTCCTATGGATGGGGGAGCACCAACGAGAATTCGAGGAAGTGAAAAGGAACATCAGCGAGACTGTGCCCATTCAAGGATACGATCCCGACGCTCCCACCATGTTGACTACGGACGCCAGTGACCGCGGACTGGGGGCGGTGCTGACGCAAAGGACGGCGGATGGGGCGATAGCCACGATTAGTTTTGCGTCCCGAGCGCTAGCCCCGAACGAGAGTAAATTCAGCGTCATCGAAAAAGAAATGTTGGCGGCTGTGTGGGCGATGCAGCGATTCCGGCAATTCCTATGGGGCGGACGATTCCTGCTACGCACAGACCACAAGCCGTTGGTGAAGGTCCTCACGTCATGCGGGCATGAGCATGCCACGCCACGAATCGCGATGATGACGCTTAGATTACTGGACTACGTCTATGATGTAGAATACCTCCCGGGACACAAGAACAAGGTGGCGGACTTCCTGAGTAGAGCGGCATCCAAGGAGGCCTCAGAAGTCCAAGACAAAGGCGGATGGGAGGACTATGCAGTAGCATTCACAGGCGACCATGAAAGAGCTATAAGTGCCCAAGAATGGGAAGAGGAATACGGAAAGGATGAGAAATTGAGTGCCATAAAAGCATACATAACGAATGGATTGCCGGAGAAGAGATTGCTGGGAGAAGAGCTGAAACAGTATTGGGAAGTAAGGGAAGAACTGTCTGTAGGAGACAAGCCATGGTTCCTGCTGCGCGGCAACAAAGTGGTTCCTCCGTCCTCGTTGAGACAGCGCATAGTAGCCATCACCCATGAGGGTCATCTGGGTATAGTGAAGACCAAGGGGAGAGCTAAGGAGGACTACTGGTGGCCGGGGATGGACATGGCAGTAGAACGCCACGTAAGAGAATGTGAGCAATGCAGCAATGCAGACAAGACTCTTGTTGAGGCCACCCCTGGGCAGATATGCATGTCCGGAGAATCCATGGGAAGAGATCTCCATTGACGTCCTAGGACCCATAACGGACACTAACGGCATCCAGAAATATATCACAGTAGTGGTAGATCGCTATTCCAAGTGGCCAGAAGTCCATGTAGCGGACAACGCGGAAACGGAGACAATCCTGGAGTTCTTGACGGAGGTCTTCATAAGGGAAGGTATCCCCAAAGGGATCCTGAGCGACAACGGCCCGCAGTTTACATCTAGCAAGTGGGAAACCTTCATGGACAGGAACGGCATCACAGTTCGACACACCCCAATATATCACCCCGCCGGGAATGGCGCAGCGGAGAGGTTCAACAGAGTGGTCATGGGGTCGGTACAAGCAGCGATCAATCAAGGAAACAACTGGGAGGAGTTGAAGCGACTGATGTGGGCCTATCGGATAACACCCACTTCAACGGGGTACAGTCCGTTCCGAGTGCTAAGAGGACGAGAGCCGTTCACAAAAGACAACGTAGCCTGGAAACGCCTCACAGTCCAGAGCCATTGGTCCCCAGCAGTAGTGCGCAAGAACCTGGAGAAAGCACAGACAGTGTACACAGAACACTATGATAGGAAGCACAACACAAAAGAAGTCGCACTGGAGAAGGGGGAATGGGTAAGAGTCAAGCTACCTATCCAGAAGAAGAAAGGAGACAGCAAGTTCACCCCCCCTTTCCAAGTGTTGGAACCATACTCAAGGTCAGCACTTCTCAGTGACGGGAAGATATGGTCGCAGGACCGCATGGCGAGATGCATGCCCACAGAAGGGAGGAACCAATTAAGAGAGGGGGACCCCAAAACACACAATAAGGAACTGGTCTACACGGGGTAAATAGCAATTACTGAAGAACAAAACCAAACCGGTCCAGCAGATATATATTCGGGCCTAAAGAATAGGTACCTGATAAACTACAAAACTAGACTAGACTGGAAACGAATGGACAGATTGGATAACATAAAACACCCAACAAAGGTTATGGATATAAAAATATATATCTCTTATATTTGTTTTATTTTTTAGTTGAATTATTATTTTCAATTTTTACAAAAATTCAGTCAGGTAAATACATACATAAATATTGAACATACAATCAAAACACACCAATGTACATATATATAGATCAAACACATATTTCAATGCCCCACAATAGAATCAAATTCATACACACACGCAATCAATCCAGACAACATTCAACGCAACAATTCAGGTGGAAGATGGAATAAGCTATCCTTAGATGCTCCGATGGATGTTGTAGTTAGTGTATCATCCAGAGAAAGCCAGATGGTACTCTAGGGAAAAAGGGAGGTCAGCGAATCAAGCGCCAAAGCGCGTTTCGGTATAGGACCCACAGGGGGGCCCCACCTTCATCAGGGCGTAGACCAAGGGTAGTAGGGGGCAAGAACAAGACCTGAAATTGATCAAATAAACATGTGTAAGCAGTCAAACATGCATTTTGTGCCCCTGATCGATGTTGACTGTATATACCCCCTTTTTTAGATATGCGGTGTGCCTGACTATTGCATACATCGAACGCCCACACTCCAGCCAAATGGAGCGAATCTCTTTTATATGAACTCGTCTGGATACCATCTTCTTGACGCATGACCGCGTTCGCATATACTCTCCGCAGATTGATATCTACGTCACTACTCCCATACCGAGGGTCTAGTTTTTAGTATATACCACTATAGGTTCATTTTCCTTTTTACTCATTGGTGCCTTTTTTCCGTTGTATGTGCACGTATACCTGGAACATTGGTGATGGTGTTTCCTTTATAATCGTGTATGCGATTTTCTCTACTACGCACAATTAATGTTTCCCCTTTCTCCCTTGACTCTGTTTTATTGTCTTACATTTTTATCATATCTGACACTGTTATATCAGGGGTGACTTGTTCGTCCCAGCTACCTCAATACCTTTTGTGTCTTATTTATTCATTTTGACCGTCCCTTACCTGCTACTAACTGGAATTGTTTTGGACTGATTCATATTGATGTTCTTCTTCAAGAAAAATGTATTAGAAAATAGTGAATTGTTGGTTAAAATTATCTTTGTTTGACTGCTTACACATGTTTATTTGATCAATTTCAGGTCTTGTTCTTGCCCCCTACTACCCTTGGTCTACGCCCTGATGAAGGTGGGGCCCCCCTGTGGGTCCTATACCGAAACGCGCGTTGGCGCTTGATTCGCTGACCTCCCTTTTTCCCTAGAGTACCATCTGGCTTTCTCTGGATGATACACTAACTACAACATCCATCGGAGCATCTAAGGGTAGCTTATTCCATCTTCCACCTGAATTGTTGCGTTGAATGTTGTCTGGATTGATTGCGTGTGTGTATGAATTTGATTCTTGTGTGGGGCATTGAAATATGTGTTTGATCTATATATATGTACATTGGTTTGTTTTGATTGTATGTTCAATATTTATGTATGTATTTACCTGACAGAATTTTTGTAAAAATTGAAAATAATATTTCAACTAAAAAATAATCAAATATAAGAGATATATATTTTTATATCCATAACCTTTGTTGGGTGTTTTATGTTATCTAATCTGTCCATTCGTTTCCACTCTAGTCTAGTTTTGTAGTTTATCAGGTACCTATTCTTTAAGCCCGAATATATATCTGCTGGACCGGTTTGGTTTTGTTCTTCAGTAATCACAGAAGGGAGGAAGACACAGGGGGCGTTGACCCCAACAAGGACACCCAGCGGAAGGAGGAGCCCGGTGGCCGATCGGGAGAGTCTCCAGGGAGGAGCAGAAAGGAGTCCCCAGGTGGGAACAGGACACAGAACCTGTGAGGAGATGAGTGTTGAGGAGGAGGACGCCCAAGAGGGGACTGAGAATGATGAGTGGGGAGAAGCAGGAGTCGAAAGCAGTGAAGGGGCACCTAGCCAAGGGGGCGTGACAACCACTCCGAAAGCTGGCGAAACCAGTAAGTGGACACGACGAGGAAGAAGAATCATACTGCCCCGGAGGTTCGGGGAATTCAGCATGGACAACAAGTAAGACTGTATTTATTCCATGGGGTTGTAAGTTAGTGTTGTGTTATAAAAGGGGGAGATGTGGTGTTGCGGTCTAGCGTTTATCACGCTCGCCGCGTGACGTCATAGGACGTCCGCCGGCGGCCATTTCCCGGCGAATATTAGCGCCGAATTCAATGAGGTGAGAGCTCCGCTCCGGCGCTCCTGCATGTGCAAATAAACGCAGTGCACCACAACCTTGTGTACGCGTGGTTCTTTCAGTTTGGGGCCAAAGATAGCACAACATTACAAGGTGGTCACCCCATCCAAGGAAGGGGCAGCTCCGGGGCGGCTTAGCCGAGCCTCTTCACAGGTGTTCAAACATACACTACACCACCCCTGACTGCAACTACACTGAGGAATACTCACGCACGGAAGCCCTGCAACTCCACCGACCCCTTACGTACTCACTTATTCTGTTCAGTGGGCTTCAGACCGAGCGAGCGTACTGCGCACGCGCATGATAGGCCGTCAATGCTGTAGCCGCGCAAGCTGCCAGGAGGCCCAGGTGTGTGAGCCCCCTCCCCCCCCCATCCCCACACATGGCACTTTTAATATCCAGAAGCGATTGAGAGGCGCATTTTCCTGCTCTCATTAGGACCGACGGCGGAATTGCTGTGGCACTGCACTGTGCTTGCATGAGGGTCGGGCCATGGTGATCTTGTTGTGAGCGCAGACCCGATTAAATAGTGATTTCTCTAAAAGGAACGTTTGTTACAACGCATTAACAATTAGATTCTGATTACTCAATAATTGCATTTGAGGAGGCGAGCTGAGTCCGCCAGTGACACTGAGCACGTGCTGGCTCAGCTCAGTGACATCTAATTCACTCTCCCCCACCATTCACCAAGAATTATAAATACAGAAACGAGAGTGAGGGTGAGTGGGTGTGAGTACATGAGAGTGACTGAATGTGCATGTGTTCTGGAGGTGTGCATTTGGTCAGGGGCTGGGGTCTCACCCGTGCCTAATGGAAGTACAGGAGGTCAACTGCAGCCATTCTGTTTGAAGTGCTGCCCATCCATGGAAAATAGACTGCATTTTTGGTGAAATGATAGTTAACACTGGCACTGTGAGAAACTGGCTTGTTGGCTGAGGGGAGTGAAACCCTGCTCAAGCAACAGCCACAATCCATGCCAGGATGAACCACAAAAAGTCACTCAATGAACCTGTGCACAACCTTCTGGTAGCTTGGCACAAAAGCATTCAGGCTTAGAGGCAATCCATGAAGTATTTATGCAGCACACAAACAGAAATAAAGTGAAAACACAACATAAGAAAAAACCCACACCAATTTAGTACATTTGAGCCAATTATTTGACACTGAAACAACAAAAATCAAATCAGTAGAATCAGTGATATGCAATTGCAAAGATTTTAGGTACGTTTTGCGCCTAAAAGCACAAAGCGCCAATCGCAGTTAGCTGGTTGTGTGAGACCGGGTGAAAGTCACAAGTTCAGGCTGACCGTGATGGATCAATGGTCAGATACAGGGACCAGGTTAGTCCTGCTGACAGAGTTACCTTCTAAAGTTCAGCGTGAAGAGTTCCATTGTGGTGGAGGAGGCCGCGAGGAACAGGCAAGACATTGCGGATGGTCATCACTGTAGCACAAATATTCTGTTGCCCATTGCGGCCGGTCGCTGCTGGAGATTCACGTTGGCGGTCACACTAGGCTGTCGATGCTGCAGCACGAAGCGCAGATCTCGCATTGCTGGACGTCGCTGGTGGTCTCTGTAGCGCGAAGAGTCGGGTTCACCAGATCTTCCTATCGGTGGTTGGTGTGGACAGCAAGCTCTTGGTGTGAATAGGTCTATTCTTGGTTGCAAACAGCCCAGAACTGCAAGAACTGCAGGAGGAGCTCAACTGAAGCCACTCTAAGGATACAGGACTTGAGGATCACTTCTTGGGGATCAGGAACTAACTCCAGCAGAGGCCAGCAGGGCTCAGGCAGGTCCACTTACAGGTCCAGTTGCAGGTCCAGGCTGGTGCAGTTGTAGCAGGTCACTTGGGCAGGTGCAGAGAGGCCTTGGAGATTGTTGTGCCCCATAGCTCAGATCAGTCAGTCAGCTGAACGTCAGAGTCACTTCAGACTGGGATAAAGGGAGCAGGTCCAGTCTTTTTTTCTCAGGAAGCAGGACAAGCCTCAAGCAGCAGAACAGCAGGGCGTTCTTCTTCTGTAGTATTCACAGGTCCAGGAGTTTACTGAAGAGTGGCTTTACATTTTTACCTGGTGCCCACTTTGAAGTGGGAGAAGCTTCTCTCTGGGAAACCCTACAGAGGTGTCTGGATTTCCTACCTCCTGCCCTGGTTCCAGTCTGTCTGGGATCACAATAGGCTAGTGTGAAGTCCTGTGTGGGTGATCGGGGCCAGTGCTTTTGAAGTGGCAGGTGGCAATGTAGTAGGTGACAGATCCATCTCCATCCTGCAAGAGATAGCCTACCCTGCCAACACCCAGACCCTCTATTGTGATTCTGTCTGGGAGGAATACAGAAAGGCCAACTGCCGACTACACCTAGACATGTGACCCAGGCCCAGTCTTCAAGTATCAAACGGTTAGAACAAGAAAATGCCACGTTTCGGAGTCAAATATGCCTGATGAAGGATCTTATTAACCCAAAATGCGGTTATTTGAGAGTTTGGAATCCATTTAAGAAACAGACACATCGTAGAGGATGTATGACAAAGGAATTATATTTTGCCAGATGCTAATATATTGTTTTGAATTAACTTTCAAGCATTAAAGCATTTTAATTTGTGCAGAACTCGGTCTTCAGCCATTTTATTCAGCTTTAAATGGAGTGAGCCCCCGGAGCTACTTGTGACAGCGTGTCTTTGGACTGGTTAGCAGTCTTGCTGCCAGCAATCTCATAACAATATTGGTGCTCATTTGGATAGACAAGACATCACGCCGTATATACAGTTGTTCTTATTCGTTTAATTAAAAGGACATTCAAATGACTGCTTTTATCAGGGATTTAATACTAACTTTCTGAAAATTGCATTTACAGAATTGTGATTCAAAATCCAACTTTACAATTAAAGAGGGTTTTAAATTACAATTCCTCAGACACCAAACATGAATTTCCTACCTGCTCCTAATAAAAAGTTATCACTTATTAAATGTAATAAAGTAACCCAATGTTATCCTATGAGAGAGGTGGGCCTTGCCAAGGAGAGAAACAAATTTGGGAGTTTTTCACTAGTAGGTGAAGTAAAACATAAATGTACATGTCCAACTTTTTGAATGCCACACCCTCTACTCTATTGGCGTTTGGGCCTACCCTAGGGGTGACTTATATGTTTTAAAAAGGAAGGCTTAGGCCTACCAAAAGGTTTATTTTGCCAGCCTGAAATGGCACTTTAAAATTGCACACACAGGCTGCACTGTGAGGCGCGAGTCATGTGTTTCAAATACTGTTTAAGTGGGTGGCACAATAAGTGCTGCAGGCTTACTAGTAGCTTTTAATTTGAATGCCCTGTGTGCATGCAGTAAAACTTTACTAGGGATTTGCAAGTAAATTAAATGTACCAATTGGGTGTAGTCCAGTTTTACCATGTTTAAAGAAAAAAGCACAAGCACTTCAGCAGTGATTAGCAGCGTTACACAGAATCCTAAGAAAACAAAAACGAATTTCTGCAAAAACAGGAGGAGTGAAGTCAAAAAGTATGGGGATGGCCCTGTAGAGAGGGCCAAGTTCAACACAATCTGTGGGCATTCTTTGGCCCACGTTGATTAATCCTAACATGGTGACTCATCAGTGATGTATTTCTAGGCATTCCTGGGACATGCTGACTAACCCTGACATGAGGGCCCATCCTTGACAGACTGCAAGCATTCTTCTGGACACGTTGCCTAAGCCTGACATGGTGGTCCATTCATGACCTCACCAGGGAATTCTCAGTAACATGCTGTCTAACACTGATCTGATGCCTCACCCATGGCTATAGTGTGCTTTGCCAGCAAAAACTGGCAGTCAGCAAATGTACATTATTGCCACTTTTTCCTCAGTCTTGTCATGTGTCCCACAGAAGAAGTCTTAGATCTGAGTAAGTTTGAGCTGCCAGTGTCCACCACCTGTGTTCAGAAGAGTCTAGGTACTGGGCAGTTCCAGACCATATGATAAAATTCTGCAAGTCAGCTCCAATGTCATGCTTCTGTTGGGTATAGACGATATCCATAGTGGCCAACGCTCAGTAAAATTGGGCACAGCCCTCTTTTACTTTCTATATTTTTAATACGTATATAATTAACTTTTGCAAAGGGCTCACGTGCATCAGAATTGTATGATGCGCTCACAGTATAGAAGCTACTACCATCTGGTACTCTATCAACTTGACAAAAATTAAAGGGCTCAGACAACCTAGCTGGGACTGCACACAGGCTTCACACCTCACCAAGCGTACCCCTGTTTTCTTGACTCTCACATCAGTTGACTAATGTTCAGAAATTCTCAGAAACAGATGGTTTATCTAATGTGGCTAGATTTAGTCTGTTTAAAGTGATGGGTATAACAATTCTTTGAATAGGAATAAATGAATGTCTTTCTACACTGTCTGCACACACATATTTAAATGCTGGGCAGAACTAATACATTTTACTCACGGTGGTAACACCTGAACTTCTGCAGTCTGTAAAATATTTATGAAGTCCTAAATAAATATGCAACACTTACATCATATACCAGGATATTACTTCTAATTTTGTTGTGGAGATTTAAAGGTGTCATCCTTTTTTTGGATACATGCATGCAGAACTTTATTTATTGAGCAGTAGTCTTGTTTGATGATAAGAGGCGCTTCTGCTTGGTGGGTGCTACCACCCCAATTCAACACGCACTGGCAAAGCAACTAAATATATTATGCATTTGTAAGAAGATGGATGAATGCTTGTTGCTGATGCTATTCGGTATCAGTAAAAATAGCTAGCCCATCGTGATGATGGATGTACATGCACGAGTCGCCACGAATGAGCGCATGTGAATGGTGATGGGCTGAACATATCTTTTTTTATGTTTTTAATTTACCATTCCAAGATGGCACACACAGTTTTTGGAGCCCTCCTAAAAACAAAACAATAAATACAAATTGGAAGCAACAATGTGAAGGGGGGTGGAGGAGTAACGGAATAGGTGCCGGAAATATGAGGAGGGAAGCAGCATATAGTGGAAACACAGAAACAATGAAGAAAGTAGTTCTGAAAATGTAAAATGTGGAAGGGTGGTAATGAAGATTCTATTCTATTCAGATGTTTTTCTATAGTGCATAGCTACCCAAACGGGCCTTCAAGAGCTGACAACAACACCGCTGCCAGCTTGCTAAATGTACTTTAACCAGTGATTTAAAAAAGATGCGTCTTCAGGAGTTTTCTAAAACTGGATTCAGATTGGTCCATTCTGAGGACTGCGGGGCGGTCGTTCCATAGTTTGGGGACAAGATAAGCGAAGAAGCGACCACAGCATATCGCCTTTTTGACTTTAGGCACTGTCAGCAACCTTAGATTCCCGCACCGTAGTGATCGTCGCCTAGGAATGTAAGAGATGAGTAGTTGCTGAATTAGGAGTGGGCCTTTCCTGTGTATAGCCCTATGGGCTTAAACCTGTACCTTAAACTGAATTATTTTCTGCACCTGAAGCCAGTGCAGAGCAGCTGAAGTTGGAGCAGCTGGTTGATGTTTGCAGTCTCTTTATTCCATCATTGAAGGAGTTTCCTTAGTCAAGTCGAGAGTTGATCAGTCCCTGCATGACCACTCTCCTAAAGGATGGTGGTAGCCAGTGCAGCAATTTCTTTAGGGTTCTCAAAATTCTGAAACAGGTCCCAGCAGTTTTCCTGGTCTGCATTTCCTTAGAGAGTTTATTGTTGACCCAAAAACCTACGCTTTTTCTGTTTGGTTGGGCTGTTGAAGCTCTCCAAAGTAGTATGTCCAAGACAGTTCCGTCCACCATGAGAGGTTGTTACCAGCAACTATTACTTCTGTCTTTGACGCCACTGAGCTTTAGGCTACTTGCAGACATCCAGTCGGTAACCTGTTTTAGACAGGAGTTAAGATTAGTGGATATATGCCCTATTTCTGGTGCATGATGATCTGCGTGTTGTCTGCATAGGACACAAATGCGAGACTGTGTCCATGCACAATCTCCTCCAGGGGGAATACGTATCAATTAAAAGTGTAGGACTCGGGGATCAGCTCTGTGAGACCCCACAGTTTGATGGGTGGCTGACTTAAAAAAGGGCTTCTCCATAGACCTGAATGCTCCTATTTTCCAGGAGGGCTGCTTCACAATTTAGTGCCGCTGATGAGATTCCAGCTTCCTACATCCTCTGAATGAGGATAGAATGTAGGATGGTGTCATAGGCTGCGCACATGTTTAGCATTATCATGGCTGCTGAGTCACCTCATTCCAAGATTGACCGGGGGTCCTCAGCGGCTATTAACAGGGTGGTCTCAGTGCTGCCGCCTGGTCTGAAACCTGTTTCGGTAGGATGGAGGATGGTGTGAGTTTCCAAGAAGCCAGAAAAGTGTTTGTTGATGTGTTTTTCTAGAACTTTGCTTGCTACAGTTTACGAGGATTGCCATGGGTCTTTTCATTAAGGGTTTTTTGATAGTGTGATTCCATGCCGGGGTGGGGGGGTGCGTGGGGGGGTGGTACATTGGCTCTGGCCACGGATTGATTAAAAATGCCTGTCAGAATAGACAGGAGATATTGTCCGGGGGGGATACACAATAAGAGGAAAGAAAGCCATTAAATAAGAGGTATGCAAATGAGATTGGCAAGAAAACAAACCAATGGTAAACAATGGGCTAACCCAACGTGCAAGCATTGGTATACAATAGGTCTTCCCTCAACAGACAGCTGTATCTGTTAGTAGGTGGGTCCTAATAATATTACCACACAAATGTACCATCAACTTCACCCCTCCCAACTACTCAGTTTGCTTCTGTGACAGAGCTGCACCTGAGATGCTGGACTTTTTCTTGATTGGGTGCCCTGAACTCAACATTCTAATGAATCTGATAAACTATGTGAAAACTGTTCTTCATTAATATTTGGGTGAATGTTGCTTCTGTGTGTGCATGTTATGTCTCTTTCCCTAGCAACAGTGATGCTATAGCAGTTTGGTGTATGCAACAAAATCAATAACCACTATGGAAATTTGTTGAGATGGGACCTAGCGGACAGAGATGTGATGCGGGTTAGAAAAGGCAACAGCATGGTACCAAGAAATTATGGAAGAGTATTTCTAAACTGCTATAGATGGGGTTTAGGAAAGTATTATAGTGGAGGCGGAGTTTTAGATGACACACATTGCTATGTTAGCATAAGCGTCTTAGATGTTAGAAATGCCTTCTTGCCACTTTTGCTGCTTTTGCACACGACACTGCAGATAGATGTTATTATTTGAAAACTGCTTGCTTGCCTTTTCTTCACATGAGAACTGTCTGTTGTTTACATCCCTAGACGTGCACTGCGACCTTGGTCTGAACATTGTGTGCAGAAACAGTCTGAGCCACCAAACAATGTATGTTTTTGAGTTCAGGTTGATCGGCCCACGCTCTAGCCATAACACGCACACAGCTGCAAATATCTGAAAGTCGAGAGCTTTTAATATTGCCGTTTGCATGCACTAGACACACATTCTGGAGAAGAACTCTTCCAGGCGCAGAGCAAAGCTGATCCTGTGATGTGATTCACCTAAGCTGATCTTTACGGTGTGGGGTTCCCCATTCAAACCTAGAGACCTTCTATTAGTCTAATAATACCAGCTTACTAGCGAAGGGAGGGTGGTTGAATTCCACTATCATTTGTAATATGATTTCTCCCTCCATTTTCTATGGTATTGTAACAATGCTGATGGTTTTAATTTTAATCATTTGTCTGCTTATGTTAGCCAAAGTACTGCATCTTCGGACACGTAGTGTATAAAATAAACATTTTAAACTTTACTGTGTCTCTGAATACTCTTGTTGTGGACTGATATGAGAGTACTCTAAGTCGCATGTTCTGGGTTGTCTAATCATTGGTAGCTTCTATATGGTATGAAGACACTGAAGCTGGTCAGATAGGGGTTCTCGGTACTGAGGTGAGTTTTTGGTACACCGCAATTCACTGAGGTCCTGGTTTCCTGCACATAGTTCTGTGCATGAGCAGAATCCCTGCAACATGGCGCACCTAACGTTTGGTCTTCTGATTTGAGACGCCTTAGTAGTGCTTATATTAGTCCACGACGCCCTCACTCTTGTTTCCGGATAGCGGGAGTGGCGGTTTTAACCTACCTATTAGTACGATAGGTTCAATCAAGCTTGTTAATTAAAAAGGTTTTTATATTTTTGAACCCTTGTGCTACTGTAATATACATTGGTATTCTTCTCTGTGTCCTTATGGCGGTCGATATTGCAGCACATAGCCGCACTCCTCTGCTACGTCATTTGACGCAGTTTGGGGTGCCGGACGATGGGATGACTGTTATTTTTGTGGTGAGTGCCAATGCATCATACCCCTACGAGTTGTTTTACTCTTGGGTGACTATGCTGGCGGTGAATGCGGATGATAATACGTTTCACACCTATACTCCCACGCGGATCCCAGCAAATTATACGCCATATAGGACGCAAGAGATTCCTATTTCGGCTTGGCAGCATTGCATTTGGTTTAATGGCGCCCTTCCCCATACGGTTACACCGGTTCAAATGGGCCCTTTATCTATTTCAGGGGCCACTTGGTCGGTATTAGCCGGATTTACACCTCACCCTCGTTATCTGAATGTTGCGGTGGATGAGTTGCGTGTCCTCCATACGGCCCTGATTACTGTATATCGGGCTTTAGTGCAATACACCTCACGCAACGTGCAGGTGGGGGCACCTGTTGTTGCGGGACAGCCAGCTGGCCCGGCCGGGATTGTCATTAGTCCCGTCATGGTTAATTCGGTAATGGGCAAGCGCCCCCAAAATAAGGACGATTTACCTTATTGGCTTGCTGAGAAATTTGACCAGCTGGAAGCAGTATTTCCGCACTCTACTCCTGTGGAAAAACACAGGATACTCACCATTAGTTTGCAGAAGTACTTAGTCCCAGAGGTGTCAGAATATGATAACTGGGGTAAGGTTTTTGCAGCGGTCTACTCGAAGTGCTTCGGCACCCCATCTATGGCAGTGCTTCCCTCCGCCATCAAGCGTGTTCAAGATCAACACGGTCCGGAGGCGGCGGTCAAGTTGGGGATGCGGCTTGTCGGTGTGTTCGACGTAGTGGCCTCTCTCATCCTTGGTAATCTCAAGGGAGATGCGGTACACTTTCAGGTGGCGAATGGTTTAGCCCTCGTCGAAGAACTCGATAAGCCCCGAGAGTTGCCTAAAATTATTGTGGAGGCTTATAGAACTATTGGCCGCAGTAGTTTGGGGATTAAGTCTACTATTGTCATTCCAGACATTCAACAACAAACTAAGGTGAGTTCGTCTGCAAAAGACGATCGTCCAAATTTTCCTAAACAAAATTGGAGAACAAAGAAACAAGGAAAGCAGCAACAGAAACAGGGGGCTCGTGCTGCGTCACCGGTACAGGCGACTGGTGAACGCACATATGATTTGCGCGATCGCACTAGTATTAGGTCACCTGATAGATTTCAGGTTACTGAACAACGTTCTCCTTGTTCTTCACAGGAAACATCGGCCTCACAGTCCGGTGGCGGAGAACGTGGCAAAGGTCGGGGTGCCCAACAAGGATGTGAGCAACCCCGTCAATCTGACGGTAAAAGCAAGCAGGACGAGTTTGCACGTCAATGTCCCCCATTTCAGAAGAAGAAATTTGATGCACTAACAGCGAGGTATGCCACAGATAGTGAGAACGCAGCTTCCAAACCTGACATGGGCACTACCGCTGCTCGACAGCGCAGCGGAGGTTACAGTAGTGCGGTAAGCACTGCGTCCATATCTGGAGGCGACAGCAACTGATACGTTCATAACTGTAGAAACTGCTGATACTAGAGTGGCTCCCCCTGACAGACTATATGACATAGTCCTCTTAATTGAAGGTGACATACAACGTACAATACAAGGGATTTTTTGGGATAATCTGACCTCTTCATATGATATTCTCTTAGCGGAGGCGGACTGGCCCCCGGCTTACATTTTGGATGCTCCTAGAGGGGAGGAGGTAATCCTCCCGTCCTTTGCGCACACAGTGCCAAAGGAGTGCGCTGAAAGGTTTGCCGAGGAGTGGGCTCAAGTGCTTGCTCCGGCGTTGTACCGTACTCAGGTTGGGTGGGATAAATTGTCTCCAAGCCATGAGATTCCTTTACGGTCTATGGCCCAGCCGCAGCCCCAATATCCCATGCGCCGCAAAGCTAGATCTCGCGTCGCGGAAATCCTTGAGCAATTGGAATATCAGGGTGTTATTGAAACATGTGTGTCACCAATGAATAATCCTTTATTCACTGTAACGAAGTCTGATGGGTCGTACCGCCTAGTTTTGGATTACCGGCATTTGAACTCTCATTGTTGGACGTGTGCTGTACAGAATACCCGCAGTTCTGCCCTTGTTGATAGTCTCGTGAGAAAAAGCTTTAACACCACACTTGACATATCCAATGGCTTTTACAGCCATAACCGGTCCTCTATTAGTAGTCAATGGACAGCGTTTACTTCTGGCGGCAAACAAAAACAGTTTAAGAGATTAGCCATGGGCTATAAACACAGCCCTGGCGTCTTTGCCGCACGTGTTGTCTCTCTATTGGAGAGCATTGACCCTGATGCGTACTCATATGTTGATGATATTTATCTCACAGACGACGAATTATGGCCGCATCTGTGTCGCGTTGATCGCATCATTGTTATGTTTGCGGACTTCGGTTACAAATTCAACTTTGCGAAGTCCCACATTGCAGAGTATACAGTGTTGTTTTTGGGCTACGAGCTCAACAATGAAGGTCGAGGATTAGCTCCTCACTTCCTGGAGAAGTGTGCATGTTTGCGCGCTCCAACAACACTGAAAAAATTACAATCTTTGCTGGGTTTTCTGAATTTCAGGCGTTTTTACATTCCCGATTATGCCCAGCGTATCAAGCCGCTATATACCTTGGTACAACCTACTTTTTTCAAATCGAGCTGGCTGCCAGAGCATTCAGCTGTCTTGCAATCTTTGCAGGCTGATCTTCTTGCTTCGAAATACTTACTGACACGTGATAACCACACTAACCTGGTAATAAGAATTGTGCCGGGCGCAGTGGGTTTCACATACTTAACGTTCAATGAGGGTTACACAGTCCCCATTGCCTACAAATCACACCTGTACACTTTGGCTGAACTACGTTTTCCCATGGTTGAGAAAGTTTTGACTGCGGTGCACATGGCGATTCTTAAAGAACGAGCGCTGTAGCAAGGAAAACGCATGTTGGTGGTTACGCCATATCCTGCTCTGGAGGCAGTGACGAAAGCCAGTGTACCTAATTCTAAAGCTTTGCATCCACGTTGGATACAATGGGCCACTTCTTTGACATCGCCAGATGTCACCTATATCTTTGATGCATCATTGCATACTCAGGAGTACCTGCAGTATGAATTCGTTCATCCAGCTCCTCTGCCTTTGCGCCCGCTTGAAGATTACCATTGTGTCATTTACACTGACGGTTCTGTGCAACCGGCAACGGGATCGAAGCATGTTTATTCAGCGGCCTGCGCAATTGTAGCGGGTACTTTCGTGAATGGAGAATTCAAGTCCGATGTCGTGCATACGCAGTCCTTGGGTGATTGTACCGCACAGTTGGCAGAGCTCCGTGCTCTGGTGCTTGCACTGGAGTTTGCGGATCTTCGGGTTACTACTCTTATAGTGAGTGACTCGTTTTACTGTGTACAGTCTCTTAACGACAATCTATTCTTTTGGTCTCAAAATGAATATCGCGATTCCAAAGGTAGCACAAGCAAGCATAAAATGCGTTGCGTTCGAGTGGCAGAACTTAAACAGACTCTGCCTCTCGTGAATGTAATTCACACTCTTGGTCACCAACGATTTGGTGTCCACGCTGTCGGCAATAGCTTAGCTGACGAAGCAGCGAAAACAGCAGTGGCAACATATCTAGTGGCAGCAGTTACAAGATCCAAAAGTAATATCGATGATGACATCTTGGCAGCTATTGCTGCAACAGAGAAGGGAAGTAATTACCCAAGAGGTTTCCCTTCTCGGTACTCTTATCATTTAAGTCCTGATAAAGTCCCCTATGTGAGAATTAACGACGTTGGTGACAGATTTATTTCCAACGCGGACTGCAGACCTTCTTTGATAAAAGCGGCTCATGAAGGTATGGCCTCTGTCCATGCCGGCGTTTCAGCTACTATTACTCTGTTACAAAAGCGTTACTGGTGGCGCGGGTTGTATAAACAGACTCGCACTTATGTTCTTGATTGTGACATTTGCCAGAAGATTAAACCTTCAACTGCTGCGCACCCCCCGCAAACTCAGTTGTACATATTGAATAAACCACTTGGGTGTGTTTATTTAGATCACTGCGGTCCTTTCTCCTCTGATACTGCGTATAAGTAAATCTTAGTTGCAGTGGATTCATGCACACATTTTCTTTGGGTATGGCCACAAAGGAGTGCTGATGCTCGAACTGTCATCAGGGATTTGCGTGTCTTTGTGGGAATTTTTGCATGTGGTACCTTTCATTCTGACCAGGGCCCTGCGTTCGCCTCTAAGGCGTACAAAGAAGCCATGAGATCTATGGGGGTCCAAGTCAAATTTTCGTCTCCATACCGGCCTGAGGGTAACAGTGTTGTGGAGCGAATGAACCGTGACTTAAAGCAATCCCTGACAGTTAGGGTTTTAGGCACTGGCAGGAATTGGTTAGCTCATCTGTATAACGTACAACGTGCACTTAATAATCTCCCTGGAAGGTCTCTGGGTGGGCGGACCCCATACATGATGCTCTTTAGCATAAAAATGTTTGTCCAGGACCTTGATGGTCTAGACATGGCGGCGTCAGCCGCACCCTTTGACGTAGATGATCACTGTGCTGTATTACAGAATCTACAAGAGACCAGAGACAGTCTTGCAAAGGAACACTTGCCCTCCACATCTGATGCTGCGCTTCAGATTCCGTTTTTTCAGCCCCTCTTATCGTGCACCTGTTCCAGTGCTTGGCGTGCAGGGTACAAGAACAGTCATTTTACCTCCACTTCCTGGTCGCAAGGATAACAGGTACATCTCCATTGACAATGTCAAACTACAGCGAGTGGCCGATTCTTCTTAGTATGACTCCAGCGGTCTCTTGCCCTGCGATGCTGAGAAATTCTGTTTTGGCTCTGGATTCTACCACCATGCCTGATATTACCATCGAGATGCATACAGTTACTAATCCTTTGTTGCCACCACCGGCTGGTGGGCAACCTGAAGATACTGAGTATGCTTATCCCACAGATGTTTCATTGCCTGTTTTACAATCAACCGCAGTTAACCAGTCACGTTTCTCCTTTGACACAAATTCTATGACTTCCAGTGCTCCATCAAAGATTTCTGTTTTTGCTGTCTGGTTTAAAAGACATTTTTTAATTCCCCCTTGGACTTGCATTTGGCTGGTGCTCATATGTAATTTTTTGTTTATGTCGATTGGCTTTGTGGTAGTATTTTTTCGTCTTGTAAATGGACACTACCTGAAGGAAAGATCTACAATTAGACTAATTGATGGAACTTTGGCCCCCACTTCTCATCACACATCATGAAGAGGGACCAGACTTTTGTGAATATTACCGCCTGGCCTGTGTTAGATGGGATTGTGTGGGATGCTGGTAAATTTCAAATTCATGGACCCACTGAGGTTATTAATGTTCCGAATGTACTTCGTGTTTCTATGGGTGATGTTGTGAAACAAAACATCCGCTCTGATGATTGGGACGTTCAGGCCATAGAGGCACTTTTTTCTGATTTGAAATATTATGCTGCCTTTCATGCTGAAGATTTGTATTTAGACACTGCTAATTATGGGGAACTGTTTTGCTATCAACATTATGGCAATCATTTCCTACATAAAGCCAATACATTTCGAAATTTTGTAAATTATACACAATGGGAACATTGTCCGACTCCCCTGCAAGGCAGCTCCAACACATTGGTGAACAAATTTGCATATTTTACTGATTTTAGTGTCTCACAAACTGCCACCTTTTATTTTAAGTTGGCAGCGGAGTCAGCCTCGAAGGTTAGGCTGACACACACTAAATTATTGTATTCCAAATTCTTTATGAATGAATTGGCTATCAGGGGTTATGACCTGTGGAAAGCTACAATTGATCTTAAATCTGTTTGGGGTTCTAAGACGTGGCAAGTACTGGGAACAGAAGCTCTGCATCGTGCCTGCCTCATCCCAAATCACATGTTGTTTTTGAATTCTACTATTTTTCAAACCACCTGCTTTGGATTGTCTACTTCTAAAAAGCTGAATTCCCCCTCTATTCCTGATCTGGGTGCTTTTCCTAATTGGGATAATCATACAGATCTGTCCCTTGATGCGTTGCAGTCATACATTACTAATACGTCCTTCAATATTTCCAAATTAAATCCGGAAGGATGGTTAAATTGGCAGACGAGCTCCGATTCCTGTCAACATCGTTTTCTGGGTCTGCAGCCTGGGTATACGCAGGTTCGCGTAGATCCACGCTTTGAATCTTCTCATTCTGTTACTACCTACTCTGTGGGGAAGTTATGCCAATCTTGGCTGCAACTTTCCACCATGGCATCTGTTAAACTTCATTTATCCAAATGACATGACAAAATAGATTTGAATGATTTTGTTAAGGGTCCTGTAGGTGGCAGGTCCAAAAGATGGGTGTATGCTGTTTATAACAAAGTTTGGAAATTATCGCAAATTGAAGCAGCTTCCAGATTGACAGCCATTGATCAAGCCAATTTGGAAAAAGTACTAGCTGTTATCGATAATAGTATTAACACCCTTTCTTCTAGAATTTACACATTAGATAACATTGTTTCATCTGTTGTTGATATTGTGCAGGATGATATGTCTGTTTTATATCATGGTCAAAATCAATTGCGTTCTATATTGCAGTTTGCATGGACTTTGCAAACGTTGAAGGCTGGGAAAGTTCCCTGGGACTACATGAATACATCGTCTTTATTCCTTCCGTTTAATCTGACTGCGAAACAACAATTCATGTCCATGAAAGATGCAACATACTCATTACTACATATTGAAAAGTTAGAACCTTTGCCTTTTACTGTGGCCGAATTGAACTCCGCTGTGTGGCTTATCCACGGGTTAATCACTTTGCCATTCCCTTTCTTTAAGTTCAGTTCGTACATGAAACATTATGCCCTAGGCAGATATAAACCGTTTGGTACGGCTTTCTTGCATGAAGTTTGGTCACTCCCATTTACATAAAGGTGCATGGGAGAAGGAAAAGAAGTTTATTTGAAAGGTGAGGAATGCACTTCCACACCTGATCACTCGGTAGTCTCTAGACACATCCAATTGCATGGTGCGTGCAATGTTCAGGCGCCAAATTTAGCATGCGTCCTGAAAGGGATTCCAGTGCCAGCTATTACACCCTCTTTCACGTTGTTAGCTAACGGTAGTTATTTGCTTTTAAATAACGAGGCTTGCTGTGGGATGCTAGTGGGAATTCCCTACATTGTGACTGTATCACAAAGAGTAGTCTGCTGTAAAACTGTCCTTTCCCCGCCCCCACATGGGCAGCTGGATGTATCCATCTGGCCTTCCATTCCAACCTTGAAAGCAGAGTTCAACAAGATGAGCAGAATAAGGGCTCTATTGTCTCAAAAAGAAGTCGCTCTGATTTCATCCCGTGAAACATTTGTCCTTCACGTAGCAAACACCCGCACGAGGTGCATGCGCTTTTGAATACTGATCTCCCACTTGATTTCGGTGCCCTGATTCAAATTTAATGCCTCGTCAACATCTGGCTTGGCGCATTTTTTCAAAATTGTGGGCTCCGGCCTCGTGACATCTTTCCAAACTATTTTTGGTGTGATACCGGCATTTTTTCATTCTATTTTTTCAGTGTCTTTGGCGGGCTCCCGTTGGTTCTCGCCCTCACGGCTGGTGTGCTGTTGTTGGTCTGCTTACTGCACAATGGCTGCACAGGTTGTGTCACACGACAGCCTGTCCCGGCTGCTCCATCTTCGTAACCGGATGCTTGAATATTATGGAACATTGCCACTGCCCAACTTAAGCATAGCCTATGGATTGTCCTTCCGGTTTTCATACTTTACTTGCGTACAACCTGTTTTTCATTGCCTTGTCCTTTCGAATGGGCTCTGGATTTGTGCTTGTCAAACTCGGTGTCTCCTGCCCCGGATTATGATCGACTGATGAGTCCCTAAGTGGCTCATGAGTTGGACTGTTCTGGTGTCAGGATTATGACTTGTGGAGCGGCACATGGAGTCCTTGGAAATTGGGACATCGGTACGGCCGCGTATGACTTCTTGGCAAGAAGTTATCTTGAAGAACACACCAGTTGTCCTCTGATTGTGCTAGGGGCACCAGTTGTTGAGGAACATGTATGTTCGTTTACCTTATTAGACTGGATGGCGGAAACTTTTGCAGAACATTCTAATGACTTCCTCTTGGAGATTGACGCTACTTACTGCGCTTACACGTTGATGGATTAACTTGGATGTCATCCAACTTTCCTTATACGAACTACACATTTTTTTTTTCCCCTCCATTTCCTTCATTTTGTATTCCTTTTTTCTTCGCACTTTCACTCACCTTTATATGGTTTTCCAATACTCGCACTTGGTTCCGCTCTTTCGAACTTGAACTCTGCGTTCTTTAATTGTATCCCTAATAGTTTGTGGTCCGATCAAGGGAGGGTGTAGTGGAGGCGGAGTTTTAGATGACACACATTGCTATGATAGCATAAGCGTCTTAGATGTTAGAAACGCCATCTTGCCACTTTTGCTGCTTTTGCACACGACACTGCAGATAGATGTTATTATTTGAAAACTGCTTGCTTGCCTTTTCTTCACATGAGTGTTGTAAATTGCAACTTCGATGTGATTAAGCATTTACCAAAGACATGAATTCTCCTCCCTTACACATGTTCCTTTTGTTATGTTGACTGAAGTCTGGACTCCATTTTGTATTGTCATGTCTCCACGTGCTCAACACGAGGAGAGTCTTATCTTTGTGTTAGTTGCTCTTGTAATCTGCCTAGTAACAGTCTATAAATAGTTCCTTTGTCCGTCTGGCGCATGCCCAGACTTGACCACATCTGTTATCAGTTAGTCCTTGCTTGACCATGTTTTCGCGGGCTCCAGGAGTATGTCAGCTCCGCCCACATATCGATCTTGTATTGCAAATGTCCATAAAAGGTAACATTCCTCGTCTCATGTCGTGCCCTCCCACTTATGAGCCCCTCTGTTGTGTATAAAAGGGGACCGTGTATGCAAGTTCTGTGTGCTACTCTATGCAATACTGAAGGGTATTGTATGGATTGTAGGACCACCCTTAAGGGTTAATAAACCTTGTCTTTGTACTTTGCAGTTTCCGTGCCAACTTCCTTATAGATTCCATTGCAGGAGAGCGAACCCTTGTGTCCTGCGGGCCTAGCTGGGGCCTGTACTCATCAATTGGCGCCCGTCACGTGGGGCTCATCGGCGACTCGGATGCTCGAAGGATTGGTCGCGACGAAGGTGAGGAATTTGGCCGGGGATGTGATCACTGCCAGAGGCACTTTAGTCCTGGCATCCCGAGGTTTTTCTTCCTTCCCTTCCGAGCTGACCATCTGGGTGGCGCCGGTCCTCGACTGAGACCTCTTCTGTCGGTTCTGCCGTGACAGCCGTTTGGGCGAATTTCGGAGCTTGGCAGTTGGAATCTGGACTCTTGATTGGTAAGAACCGTTGTACGGTACTTGCTCCGAGTTCTTGAAGCCTGGGTTGGCTATTTGAGTTTGATTTGTGATGACCGGTCATATCTTGTATTGATTATTGTGAGAATATATGCGTTGCAACACATATAGGCAGGTAATGTGGAGATATTTCTCCGGAACTGTGTAACTTTGACCAGCACAACGTTTAAGTGCCATTTTTTTGATAATACTGCATATTCTGTATTATTTTTGAGCATGCCTGCTTTTAGCGCACTCCGTAAGTGGTGCTGCTGCTTTGGAAACCGGTTAAACCTCGAGGAATCTGCTCCAGCTCCCCCAGAGGGGACTCCTAATAGGGATATGTATGTGAAGCATGGTCTTTCCTCCATAATGTACAGCACAGTATGGAGGAAATATACCAGAAAGGATCCTGAGTTACGGTGGCCGTTGTATGGGTCGTTTGATATACGTAAGATTGAGTATGTGGAACAGTGTATGTGTAAACGGCGTGCGCGGCAAGATATGTTTGAATGTGTGCGACTATGGGTGAAGGAAGTGCGTGAGCGAGAGAAACGCGAGAAAGCGCTGTTTGATAAAGAGCAACGAAAGAATGATCATGTGAGAGCGCAGGAAGCAAAGCGTCGGGAGGAAAGAGAACAGACGGAGAAACAAGAGAAAGAACATAGGTTACAAGTCTCGGGTCAATATGCTGTTCGTCAGCCACTCTATCCTGTCCTTAATAATCATGACGATGATTTTTATTTATTAGATCGTTCTCCGCCTCCTTATGTCGGCGCGTCTGCCCCGAGGCCGCAAGATTCTGGATCGGGTTCGAGTAAGGTAGACACGCGATCCATGTTATCGGCTGAGCGAATGGGTGAGGTTCGGCAGGTTTCTTATCGTGCATGTAAGGGCAAGTTATCCCTTGATGAACTGTTGGCTTCTTGGGAACCGTGGCAGGATAGAGAAAGGTTGTATTTCTTGGGACACTTTTCTGATGAAGTGATTGGCGCCTTTCGGAAATATTCCAGCGTCTTTGAACCTGACGATGTGGTATTGGATGCTAAAGCATTGCGTAATGGTGTTTTCTCTCCCTCTAAGGCGCCTGAAGCGGTTCGGCGACTGTTTGCGTTGCGGGATGCGGCAGCAGACCTTAAAGAGAAAGCGCGCCAACATCTTGAGGAGGAAAGGCGGTCGGATTCGCGTACTGGAGGCGGCCATTCATCCATCTCTCAATCAGATAAGAGCGATCCAGTGCATGCTAAACCAATGCGCGAGGCGGCGCCTTTGTATGTTCCTCCTAAAGGAGCGGGGACTAGCTCGGATATTACCTCCGCTGATGCTAAGGGATATTTTGTGTATAATTGGGTTTATACTCCCTGGCACAGGGCTGACGTCATGGCATTAAAGAATGCGTTGCCTGATCCCCGCAAGAATCCAGCGGCCTTTTACGAAGAAGTCGAGGGGGCCTTGAATTCTTGTATTATGACCTTAGCGGATATAGATTTGTTCTTTGGGCTTATTCTACCACCAGATATGTGGCGATCCGTGCGAAAGGTAGATGATGTTGCCACTTTTAAGGCTCGATGGTCTGAACTGGAGGATGAGGATAGGGAGAGAAAGCCCGCGCAGAAACCACCTCAGATTATCTTAGATCTCCCCGCTGCTATTCTGACTAAGTTGAAGACCATCATTCCTCCTAAAAAGATTGACTGGAATATGCTAGCCTCGTGTAAGCAGAAAGCCGATGAATCAGTTGCAGATTTCTTTACGCGCTTTGAGGAGACGTTCCATGATTTTAGCGGTCAGTCCCTTACGGATGATACGGGTCGGCACCTTTTTGCTGACAAATATGTGGCGAATTTATTACCGGCAATTGCAGCTCGCCTCAAAGCGAGTGAAAGTTCTTGGTCCACTACGACCCCGACAGCCCTTCTGACTATAGCTCAATACTATGAGCGCCAGGAGCTAGAAGCGAAGGGGCAGGAGGAAAAGAAATCGAAGGATTTAAAAACGAAGGTGATGTTAGCACAAGTATATGGTCCGCCCCGACGGGGTGTAAATAGAGGTAGGGGAGGATTTTATGGTCCTCCCTCGGGCCGATCTGATCTGAATAGGAATCAATGTGCGTATTGTAAGCAATCGGGGCACTGGGCCAGAGAATGCCCAGCGTTGCATGCTTCACGGCAGGGGCACGGTCAGGGACACACTCAGAGTGGCCCAAGAGGTAGAGGGGGTTTCTCGAATTTTAGAGGGAATTCTAATGATCACGCTCGTTTTGACCTTGCTGGGCAGCAACGAGATAGGTCTAATGTTTTTGATCGACAAAATCAGTATCAAGTGTCGGGGATTGACCGGTCTGGGTATCATGATTCTCAGCATGCATAGGAATGCGTTGGATGGGGGTTAGAATCAGTTGAGGTGCCAGTTGATCAGAGGGGTCCTTACGTATCAGCTGAGGTTTTGGGCTCCACTGATCAGTTTCTAGTGGACACAGGAGCGACTCGTAGTGCGCTGTCTAAACAATTGGTTCCGAGGGCTCCCCCATCTGGCTTAATGGTTACATCGGTAGGGTTTGATGGAACACTCTCCCGAAGCCCTCTTTCGCAGCCCCTTGCATTTCGGGTTAATTCCTTTTCTGCACCCTGTCCGTTTTTGTTAGCTCCGAGCACGCTGGATAATATTATGGGCCTTGATATGCTGAAGCACTTCAGAGCTACGATCCGGTGTTCCCCTGCTGGAGTGCGGGTGATATTGAATGACAATTATCCCCTGTCTGAACGGATGTGTGTGGCTACAGAAGATGCTGTGTTAGCTGCCCTCCCCCGTGCTCTGTGGGCCACTTCGGATACTGATGTGGGACAGATGGTGATTCCGCCTGTTCACATTAGTGTCCAGGAGGGGGCGGTGTTACCACGCCTTCCACAGTATCGTATTTCGCAGGAGGGGGAAGAGGCTCTTATACAGATTGTGCAGGATTTGATTAAGGTGGGAGTGGTGGAAGAAGTTCCCTATAATGTTTGTAATAGCCCGATTCTACCCATTCTGAAAAAGGATACGGATGCTAAAGTCTACCGGTTTATCATTGATTTGAGAGAAGTAAACAAGATCGTGATACCCCAGTACCCAGTGGTTTCGGATATCACGACGTTGCTTACTTTGGTCCCACCTACGGCGACCACGTTTTCTATTATTGATTTGAAAAATGCCTTCTTTTCAATTCCCATTCATCCCGATAGTCGATACCTTTTTGGTTTCACTCTCAATAATAGGTCTTACCGATTTTGTAGAATTCCCCAGGGCTATACGGAAAGCCCTAGCATCTACAGTCAAGCCTTGAAAAGACAATTGGACTCTTTTGTTCTGCCCGAGGGTGTCGCCCTCATTCAATATGTCGATGACATCTTGCTGGCGGCTGACACCCCGGAGTTGTGTGAAACGAGTACGTTGTCTTTGCTTTCCTTTTTGGCATCCCACAATCACAAGGTCTCTCGGAAAAAGTTGCAATTTTGTAGACCAAAGGTGACTTATCTAGGTCACCTTTTGTCTAAGGAGGGACGTGCACTCACACCAGACCGTGTTCAAGTGATTCTGGATACACCGACGCCGTCCACGCAGAAGGACGTGCGCGCATTTTTGGGTCTTGTCTCTTTTTGCAGGCAGTGGATATTAGGGTTTTCGTATATAGCCAAGCCATTGTTAGCCCTTTTGACAAAAGATACACCTATCCCGCTCCCCTGGACGAATGAGTGTGACACTGCCTTTCAGAAACTGCGACAGGCCCTCTGTTCAGCACCAGTATTAGGAACACCTGATTATACCAAGCCTTTTTCGTTGTATGTGCATGAGAAAGATGGATGTGCATTATCAGTTTTAGTGCAGATGCACGGCGATAAGCAGCGCCCTTGTGCATATTTTTCGGCTGTACTTGATCCTGTTGCCCGAGCATTGCCTGGTTGTTTTCGCTCGGTTGCGGCGACAGCTGTGTCAATACGCCAGAGCGAGGGAATTGTGTTATCTCATAAGCTGTTGGTATTAGTCCCCCATGCTGTTGATGCCCTGCTTAATCAGACAAAGACGCAGCATTTGACCAGTGCCCGTTTAACGGGATATGAGCTGACGCTTTTGGCTCCTCATATCACGTTGAAGAGGTGCGTGACGCTAAATCCTGCCACATTGTTGCCATACCCCGAGACTCGGTCTGAGGCACGAGAAGCACATGATTGTATCCTCACGACCGAGGAACAAACGAAGGGTCGTATTGATCTCCAGGATACGCCCTTTTCAGATGTAGATGGAGAACTGTGGGTGGATGGGTCATGCCTGAAGCTACCAGATGGTACGACTTCAGCAGCGTATGCGATTACCACATTGCAAACAATAGTGGAGACAGCACGCATACCACAGAAATCAGCTCAAGCAGCGGAACTGATAGCATTAACACGAGCATGTGAGCTCAGTACAGGATTGTGTGTGAATGTTTATACAGATAGCCGCTATGCCTTCGGAGTAGCGCACGATTTCGGCCTGCTCTGGAAGGAAAGAGGGTTCTTAACGTCGCATGGAGTACAAATAATGCATGGGGAGTTAGTTCATAATCTTTTAACTGCATTGACATATCCGAAGAAAATTGCTATCATTAAATGTAGCGCCCATAGGAAAGTAGTCGATAAAGTTGGAGAAGGGAATGCGTTAGCAGACCGAGTGGCGCGGGAGACTGCGATGCAGCCCGGTGCTACTGCCATGTATGTAGTGAAGTCACAAGTAGAAAGATGGCATGATGCGAAGGAAGAAGTGCGAGAAATACAGAGGACCGCTTCTGGCAAAGAACGGGAGCAATGGTCCAGTGAGGGAGAATTGGATGATGAGGGTTGCTGGAGAAATAAGCAGATGGATCGATGGAAATTACCCACAGCTTTTGTACAACCTATGGTTCAGATGGCACATGGGCTAGCACATGTTGGAGCTTCCGCAATTGTAAAATTGCTTACCCAAGTTTGGGAGCATCCAGAGATTGCTAGCACGGCAAAGAGGGTGGTACAGACCTGTATGATCTGCCTGAGATACAACCCAGGAAAGGGGACTCGGACCCCAGCAGGAGGGTTCGTAACGCCTACTGCACCCTTTGAGGTTTTACAGATGGATTACATTCAGCTCGAGCGTTGTAACAATTTGAAGTATGTCCTAGTAGTGGTGTGTGCCTTTAGCAAATGGGTTGAGGCCTACCCTACGAAAGACAATACTGCAATGACTACCGCTAAGATGCTGTTGAAGGAGTTCTTCCCTCGATATGGCGTTTGTAGACTTCTGTGGAGTGATAACGGGCCCCACTTTATAGCGGACGTTATAAAGTATGTTCTGAAGGGTCTAGGCATCACCCAGAAGTTCCATGCAGTATTCCACCCTCAATCTGCAGGACTAGTCGAGAAGTATAATGGTACACTGAAGCTCAAGATCGCTAAAATTCAAGCTTCAACGTCTTTGACTTGGCCAGACGCTTTACCACTGGCATTGTTGTCAATTAGGTCGGTCCCGCACTCTCGAATCGGTCTTACACCGTATGAGATTGTCTTTGGACGTCCAATGAATATTTGGGGTCCACCAAAACCCAAGACTGTGTATGATGTACCTTGTGTGATGATGAATGACTATCTGGCACAGTTAACGGATAACTTGGTTTCCATTCATCAACAGGTCCGGGAGGCGCTCCCTGATCGGTCCACCGGCGAAGGACATAGTCTCCGGCCTGGAGACTATGTCATGCTGAAAATCTTCGACAGGACGAATAGCCTGGAGCCGAGATGGGTGGGCCCTGAGCAAGTCTTGCTGGCAACAAGGACGGCTGTGCGAGTTTCCAACAGAAAGAATTGGATCCATTCCCTGCACTGCCGCAAAGTACCGCCCGGATTGGTGGAGCCCGCTGTACTGACCGATCAACGAGAGATTCTGACCACAGAGAAAGGCCGTGCTGTGGAATCGAACGACGCTGAGGAGCTCTTTCCGGACCACGCGACTCCTGGAGGAAGGCGATATCATCTGAGGCCAAGAAAGTGAATCCTTCAGTAGCGGGACATGTTGTCAGAACGGCCCTTGGGTTAGTGAAACGGAGAGCCAGTGAGGCAAGGGGGGGGGATCAGCCCTGCATTAGTGTAGCGACACCCGTCTTGGCCCGTTGGTGAAGAAATCGACCGCTGCCCAAGGGGAAGAGTTCTGACAAACTTTTAGTTTCAGGAAGATATTGATTTTCTATTTTTGACATGGAGAAGAAGAAGATCCTCTGTGCAACAGGTTTTATGCTCACAGTAACTATTGTTGGGATAACCACATGGTTTGTGGAGAACGTGACTCCTGCCCGAGAGTTGCTTGTATTGACCACTCCAGTGCCTGCTGAGCACTATTTCTATACCCTTCCGTATCAAGAATTGAAGCATCGTCAGTCCTATTTGAATAACACTTTCATTCAGATGTTACATCATACCCATGTTGCCACCAATGCTACGAACTGTTGGATATGTGGTATGATGCCAGCTCATCAGAAGAAGGGAGGAACGCCATTTATACCTCTTCCTTTCTCTCATAATGGCTCTTGTAGAGCATGGTACACTTTGCTTTTTGCCACTCGGAAACCCACAGTGGGACGATTACTCTTCAGACTCAATAAAGAATGTCATCAGGATAAAGATGGATATCCGCAAGCGAATGGGACAATTTGGGAATGGGAAGAGTATCGACCAGACAATGAATCGATTCCATATGTTTTTACGAACACCAGAGACACTGTGGGAAAAGATAAATTTGTGATTCAAGTGGCACAAGCTCAAGCGGACCTGTGTGTCCAAAGTGTGGGTTATATTCCCGTCGGTGTTAGCGATTGTATTACCATATTAAACATCGATGGATTGAATAACAGTACTTTTTTAGCATCCCATAATACGTACTTTGTGTGTGGAACTAAAGGTTATTACCGTTTACCAGCCGGTTGGTCTGGAGTATGTTATGTATCATTTTTGTTACCTCCTGTATTTCTGGCACCTGCATCCTATCATAAGGATTTAAAGTTGTTGAATAATGTGACTGTAAATAGGTATAAACGTACTTTATCAATTGATGATGTGGATCAAACTGACACCAGTTTACAGCAGTATATCGACTTCAATCTAGGATTGTTTTTCTTCGTTGGAGCTGCCCTAAATAGTAGGAAAATTCGAAGATTAACACGAGTGGTAGAGGCTGTGACGAACCAAACCGCTGCTGCTCTTGGGAATCTTACGGAAGAATTACAGATTACCAGAATTGTTGCATTGCAGAATCGTATGGTGTTAGATGTTATGTTAGCTGATCGAGGTGGAGCTTGTAAAATTATCGGAAGTAGTTGCTGTGTGTTTATTCCTGACCACACACCTTCAGTCTACAATGCAATTAACAGGTTGCATAAAATTGCAGCTGAAATCCATACAGAAAATGGCACTTGGTCCTTTTCTGGATGGTTTTGGGCATTGATCACTGCTTGGGGTTGGAAGGTTTTGACTGGTCTCTGCATAATTATAGCAGTTCTGTTTTCTTGCTGTATCTGTATTCAATGTGGTCCCTTGCTCTGTTCTGTATGTGTATCATTTTGTATCCCCGATAAGAAAGCTATTGCCAATGTCACTTATCAGAAACGTTTAGCTAAGGAAGTAGAAGAGATGATGATAATCAATATATATGATGATTATTCTAACAAGTCGGATGTCTTCAGTAAATGCTGAAAGGGTCGTCTGTTGTAAATTGCAACTTCGATGTGATTAAGCATTTACCAAAGACATGAATTCTCCTCCCTTACACATGTTCCTTTTGTTATGTTGACTGAAGTCTGGACTCCATTTTGTATTGTCATGTCTCCACGTGCTCAACACGAGGAGAGTCTTATCTTTGTGTTAGTTGCTCTTGTAATCTGCCTAGTAACAGTCTATAAATAGTTCCTTTGTCCGTCTGGCGCATGCCCAGACTTGACCACATCTGTTATCAGTTAGTCCTTGCTTGACCATGTTTTCGCGGGCTCCAGGAGTATGTCAGCTCCGCCCACATATCGATCTTGTATTGCAAATGTCCATAAAAGGTAACATTCCTCGTCTCATGTCGTGCCCTCCCGCTTATGAGCCCCTCTGTTGTGTATAAAAGGGGACCGTGTATGCAAGTTCTGTGTGCTACTCTATGCAGTACTGAAGGGTATTGTATGGATTGTAGGACCACCCTTAAGGGTTAATAAACCTTGTCTTTGTACTTTGCAGTTTCCGTGCCAACTTCCTTATAGATTCCATTGCAGGAGAGCGAACCCTTGTGTCCTGCGGGCCTAGCTGGGGCCTGTACTCATCATGAGAACTGTCTGTTGTTCACATCCCTAGACGTGCACTGCGACCTTGGTCTGAACATTGTGTGCAGAAACAGTCTGAGCCACCAAACAATGTATGTTTTTGAGTTCAGGTTGATTGGCCCACGCTCTAGCCATAACACGCATACAGCTGCAAATATCTGAAAGTCGAGAGCTTTTAATATTGCCGTTTGCATGCACTAGACACACATTCTGGAGAAGAACTTTTCCAGGTGCAGAGCAAAGCTGATCCTGTGATGTGATTCACCTAAGCTGATCTTTACGGTATGGGGTTCCCCATTCAAACCTAGAGACCTTCTATTAGTCTAATAATACTAGCTTACTAGCGAAGGGAGGGTGGTTGAATTCCACTAACATTTGTAATATGATTTCTCCCTTCATTTTCTATGGTATTGTAACAATGCTGATTGTTTTAATTTTAATAATTTGTCTGCTTATGTTAGCCAAAGTACTGCATCTTCGGACACGTAGTTTATAAAATAAACATTTTAAACTTTACTGTGTCTCTGAATACTCTTGTTGTGGACTGATATGAGAATAATAACGAGCAGGTATTTCTGATTCCCACCATTCCTGAGAGTACTCTATGTCGCTTGTTCTGGGTTGTCTAATTATTGGTAGCTTCTATATGGTATGAAGAGCGAATGAGACACTGATGCTGGTCGGATAGGGGTTCTGGGTACTGAGGTGAGTTTTTGGTACACCGCAATTCACTGAGGTCCTGGTTTCCTGCGCATAGTTCTGTGCATGAGCAGAATCCCTGCAACAGTATATGTTATTCTTAAATTTTTCAGATTAACTTGTACATATAGCACATGAGAACCACACTTTGATAAACACAGATTCCAAAAAATATACAGCACAGTAAATGTGTAAATACTACGTATTACAATAGTACACAACACGGCCAACAATGAACTCAGAAGCAAGATGAGTCCATTAGAGTAAGACATGTACCAGAATTCTCATTTCCATAACCCCTCTCCCCCCGCATTAGGGTGATTCAACATACCCACTCCGATTCCACAATACACGGGTTTTATCACACGAGGAAAACAAAAGCTTACTGAGATTTAAAGGAAACATTAACCCTCACCAAGTGGAAGTTTGTGCTCTCATAAAAGGAGAGACAGACCTACTTCTCAGTGTCGCTACAATCAGTATTCCTACTATTAGCAAAAGGTGTGGTGTCCATTAATTTCCAAGTAGTTATTCACAAATTGCAGGTTTAAGAGTCGCTCCATAATGATCCTTCTTTCAACACTTGAAAGTAACTGGCTAAAAAAAGGTCTTCTCTGGAAGAAACACTTGTTTGTGGTTGGTGCTAACATATTGACAAGAGCATTTCTATAGCGCTTACTGACATGCAGCTTCAAAACAAGTTAATTTAGAGAAATTGTCTTTATTAAAAATAAATAATACTGAATTTGTTTAAACCTGAACGGTACTCCATCCATGATTATAGAAACGAATAACTTGCGAAAGAAAAATGTGTGAAAAAGGAATTATCAATGGTAGTTGCTGAAGCCGCTGAGTAACCTTGCTTGCTGCATTAAGTCACGTGGTCAAAGCTCCAATTGGAATTCAGGAAGTACACGCCACTTGAGGCTTTTCTTTCTTCTTCCGGTGGTCCCAGTGTAGCACGCTTTTCCTGATCAAGGTCTTGCAGGAAATGTCGCTGACCGCGGCCCCCGCAGGGGGCCAGTCAGCGGTCGGCGCCTTAGTGCCCCCGGGGCACCATTCACCCCACCCCACCCCCTCCCAGCGCCGTGTGGGGTGTCAGGCAGAGAATACTAGCATAGGACTACCCACTTGCCACATTACTTAGTATAGCGTTGGCCGCATGGCGACACGGTGCCCGCGGCACATGCCAGGGGTGAGCTTGCTATTCACTGAAGGGAGACACCTAGGGTAGTAAACACAGAAAGGTGACAGTCCCACCATTGCAGAATGGAAGCATTTTGATATGCTACGAGGCGAAGCCAGAACTGTGGCTTCGGTCATCTTCTACAACCCACAAGCCTCGTTAAGCCATCGGCACTGGGGTGTTGTAGGGGTAGTGTGATCTTGAAATATACATTTGGAGGCCATGTGGGAAGCCGCAAATCACCAGCTGGCATCACACTGAGCTGGGTTAGGCCTGCAGGAGGATCAGCTGAAGGCACCATATAGAATCAGGTCCAGATGTACACTTGGGGGGCTTCCCCCTGCAACCAAAGGCAGTTTTCGGGTTGCTTCAATGAAGATCTATCCACCCACGCTTTAGCCAGGGCGGTTGTGGGTGGTATCGTTGTTATATAGCAAGTGTGCGGTCGTTCAAAAGTTTGGTAAACAGCACTCGCAACATTCAGGAGAGGGCCGGTATTTGCACCAGAGTTTCCTGTGGGTTCCCACAGACTTGTCTGCCCCCAGGGTTATCCTCTATGGGTTAGAACTTGAGACTGAGGGGGCATCTCCTGCTTCGGCGTCCCAAATAAGTCGATAGCCACGCTGGGGTGCAGCTACCGTGCAGGTCCTGTCCACCACTGGGTTCCCCCCAGGCGATGGGATCAATCTAGGTGGGACCACGAAATCCACGGTTCTTGGGAAGCTTCCAGCGGTAGGGCATTTAGCAACAGATAAAGTATCAGCGTGTGGGTAACAGACATCTGCTCTCCAGCAGCACCGTGCCCTGGGAGCACGCGCGTTGCCCATACTCTGAGGCCTACCCTTTTGGGTGGCTGAGTAGCAAAAACAAGTAAATAGGTTTCATAGGCGGGCCTCTGGCCTTACAGCTGGGTGAAGTCACCATCACTTAGAGATAGGCCCAGGTAAAAATAGGGCATTTCTTAATGTCCGGAGGACCACTGCGGTTGGTGGTATCCCCCAGCGGAATCACTGGTGGCGTACTGCAGCTGCAGGAAACTGGGAGCCTGGTTTACGGACACTTTTCCCTCGCTTAGGGGACGTGGCCAGCCTACATATGGTGCTGCCATCCCAATAACTGGGGTGCCAGCGGGGCAAACACAAGGGGACATTATGTCAATAGAACATTTGTCACGCCCAGGGTGTCACTAAAACTCTACTTCAATGGAGAAGGAATTTGGCACAGCTGGGGATGCTCTGGGTTTGCGGGGGGCACCCCCTGCCACCCTCCACTGGGGAGCATGATGGGAGGGGCTAAGTAAGACTTAGTCAATCCTCATTGCTTGAACTGTACAGACAGCGCGCACTGCTTAAACCAGACAGATTCCCGAAGCTGGTATGCCTAGGGGGTTTCATCACTGAGGGATCTGTAGGGGCATAATTCCCATAAGGAATAAGGGATAGTGGGCAGGGGCAAGAGTCGCCCCTTGCCCATGGTCACGCGCTGTCAGCTAGGAGCACTACTGTGCTCCAGGTTTTGCACACAGAGGGGACTGTCCAAAGGTTGAGCGAACCCTTCTCGCCATAATAGCCAAGGCAGGCAGGCGGGTGGGGGAGTGGCACCTAGCAAGTGGGCTGCTGTCCCAGAGAGGGGCACACAGGTGCAGGCACACCCGGTGCGGAGGGTGGCTGTTAGGTGAGGTCATCAAATTGTTGGGGCCTTGCGAGCCTGGGTGCCGGCAGGGGCCTTGCGAGCATGGGTGCCGGCATCCTCCCGCCCAGAATTGTGAAGAGGTGTAACTTTCCCGCAAGGGGGCGAATAGTTCTTGGTACATCTTCACAGGCCCAACGGGTCCTTTATTTCAGCAGACTCTATCCGACCCAGGATAGCGTCTAGGGCTTTGGGGACATAGATGGGGCCATCTACAACACCAGGAGCTATAGCTCACTGGTAGTCTTGTGCCTGTGGTTGTAAGGGATCTCACAGGACAAGGGTTTGAGTCCCGCTAGCGCTGCACAGTGTCATAAGGTGGCAACATTTCAAACTCTTTCTGCAGGGATGGTTCCCTTCCAGCTAGTTGCAGGAAGCCCTAGTCAGGAGAAGTTGCAGGTAAGACTATAGCGGGTTGGTGGGGGGCCCTGGCTGCGACGGTGAGCCGCCTCCAGGGCTGTGGCGGAGTTACAGGGCGATCTGGAAGCAGGCCGGTACAAAGGGTACCTCTGCGCGGCACCATAGGGGGTGCCTGAGCCAAAACCGAGGAGCCTCATGGGAGGGTCCCGGAAGCCGTGTCGGCGTCCCACTAGTCCTGCGGGCGGTTGTGGGCCTGAACAACCGGGGGCTTGCTAAGCGACGCTCCGCCCCGAGAGGGGGGGCGTGAGTAGAAGTTACCAACAGCACGTGATCGTAGAAAGAATCACATGGATGGCAGCATCAGCGGGCATCGCTCCCGAGCTGCCCGGCTCATCAGGCGGGCAGGCGACCCAGTTGGTTGCCTGCCCTTGGATCGCCCGTAAGATAACCCACCCATTACATATTCTGGAATTATGTAATAAACCTGCAGCATTGTTACCCAACACCAACTGTCTTGTGTGTGTCATTTGGGTAACCTACCATGGGGAGGGGGGACAGCGGGGTGCCCCTGGGGGTACTATGCCGCTGACCGTGGCCCCCGCAGGGGGCCAGCCAGCGGTCGGCGCCTTAGTGCCCCCGGGGCACCGGTCACCCCTCCCCACCCCCTCCCACAGGGAGGGGGCGGGGACGCCGACCGGAGCCCCCCTCCTCGGGTTGGCCGGAAGTGACACGCAATGCGTGTCACTTCCTGGCCCTGGTGTGAGGGGGAGGCTATTTAGCCTTCCCCCACCCTCCTGGCGACCTCTTTGTCGCCCACCTCGCCACATCCCTCCCTACCGCTTACCCGGCGTAGGCGTTGGGTGGGGGTTTCTGAGCGTTGTAATGTTTTCTTTTTTCGTTGCAGGCGGAGTTACAGGGCGATCTGGAAGCAGGCCGGTACAAAGGGTACCTCTGCGCGGCACCATAGGGGGTGCCTGAGCCAAAACCGAGGAGCCTCATGGGAGGGTCCCGGAAGCCGTGGCGGGCGGTTGTGGGCCTGAACAACCGGGGGCTTGCTAAGCGACGCTCCGCCCCGAGAGGGGGGGCGTGAGTAGAAGTTTCCAACGGCACGTGGTCGTAGAAAGAATCACATGGATGGCAGCATCAGCGGGCATCGCTCCCGCGCTGCTCGGCTCATCAGGCGGGCAGGCGACCCAGTTGATTGCCTGCCCTTGGATCGCCCGTAAGATAACCCACCCATTACATATTCTGGAATTATGTAATAAACCTGCAGCATTGTTACCCAACACCAACTGTCTTGTGTGTGTCATTTGGGTAACCTAGCATGGGGGAGGGGACAGCGGGGTGCCCCTGGGGGTACTAAGCAAAAACGTAGCAAAATGCTCACTGTGTACGTTCCCCCTGCACTAGTACACCCCATTTGTGTTTGTCAAAGAGCTGGCATAGACCTACTCAATAGTGCGGACTGGACACACTTCTCCTAGAAATCACGATTTTGTTTTTCAAATTATTGCATCCCGTTTGACAAAACAGGAAGATTGTCAAAATCAACGATCTGCAAGTTTAACTTGTGTTGTAAAATATTGCTCCACCTTTAATGGCGTGTTTTTAAATGGCCTAAAAACAACATTTTCTGCGACCGGGTAAAGAACAGCAAGTTCTGGCTGCCTGACAGGCATTTCATGCTGCTAGAAAGTGCCACCGCTTTACACTGTTTGTGGGCGGAGGTATTGTTATCGCAGGGAGCTCAGAGCAGGGCCGAACTGAGAACCAAAAGCAGCTCTGGCAAAAAATTTCAAACCAACCCAGCTCCCTTCCTTCCTGAGTGTCTTCTCTTTAGCCACTTGCCCTCTTTCCCTCTCCCTCTCTCCTGATCCAGGGATGGCTCCTCTGTTGGAGCGGAGCCCCACTTAAATCACTCCCAAAGCCCCCAGAGATGAAAAATAAAATGGTAATTCCGCCTCCCTGCTGCTGAGTGACAGCAGCAGGGAGGCGGGTGGGCTGTCAAAAGCACTGTTTGTTGTGCGCATGTCTTTTTGGCAGCCAATCTTGAGACGGCCATCCAAACATGAGCACTTTAAACATATCTAACCCAGCACAGCTGAGTTAGAGGAAGTGCAGGCCTCCAGTGCGCTGTGGAGCGCAGAATGAGGCCGCTTCCTCCAATCAGGGTGCTGCTCTCATGGTATGAGAGCAGCTCCAGAATTGGTCAAGGGAGTTTCCTGGTGGCCGGGCTGCAGAGGAAGAAAAAAGAGGAAGGAAGAGGTCCGGCGCGTCTCTGTAAGTGTTTCATTTTTATTTCGTTTTTATTTGTGCTTGCTCACGCGTGCCCACCCCTCCCTTCCGGTAGATGTCAGCAGCCACTGCTCCTGAAGCACCCACTGTGACTACTGTTATTACCTGGAGAAAGTGACAGAGGCGCGGACAATATGGGTTTAGGTCAGAATGAGGCACTATAGAACAGAATTTGAATTTGTATCTTTTAGGTAATAAATGCACTGTGGTTAAAAATAGCCTTCATGGACCTCAGCACAGCCTTTGACACAGTGGTGCGATCTAAGCTGCGGGGTGGGGGGGATGAAGCCTTAGTGGTGTTTTTGCATAACTTGCACACAGGGCTTGAAGCATCGGTAAGATATGGTCCATCAGGGGAATGCACTAAGCACTTCCAGTTAGGGAAAGGGGGGTTGTTTTTTATCTCCTTTCCTCTTTATTTTACATATAAATCAATTAGATCAGTTTTTAAGGGAACATTGTAAAGATGTCCAGAGGATAGGTCATAGAACGGTACCCGCTTTGCTGTACGCGGATAATTCTGTTCTTATCGCCTGTAGAGCTAATGGCCTGCAACTTTTATTAAGTCAATTTTTTTGAATTTATGGAAAATCTGGGGTTAAAAATGTATTATTCTAAATCATATATCATGGCCGTAGGACCCAGAAGCACTAAGAGTAAAACCTATGTAATAAAGGACAATAACATAGGTAAGGTGGAGAAGTTTAGTTATTTAGGCATACTGCTGGACGATACATTGTTCTGGGACCCATTATTGAAATCACATGCGCAATCCTTTAATAGGGTTGCTTTTAGCATTGATGCTTTCTCCAGGTGTTTAGGCTACAGTCATATAAACTCTATATTATATCTCTATAATGCTAGGTGTGTTCCAACTATAGTCTTTGGAGCAGAGATTTGGGATTACAAATCTTCTATTTCTAAACAAACCACAGAAAATAAATATTTAAGGAAATTGTTATGAATCCCACAGAATATCCCCACATAAATAGCACACGGTGAGATAGTGGTATGTTTTATAGCTGACTACATACGTTTGTGCCCTATAGTTTTATGGTGTTCGATAGGGACCAAAAAAGAATTTGAATTTAATAGACTATTATTGAGGGAGTGTCTGAACATGGGCTATAGCTTGTGTATACCATGGCTGAGTTATATAATAACGACTCTGGCAAATTTGGGCATATCTCATCTCATTAATTCGCCAGAGCTAATCTCCAAATCAGATACTGTAGGAGTTAAGAGAGTATTTAAGGTGTTTACCCAAGAAGCTAGAACTCTAGACTTGCAGTGCAACCATTGCTGTACACATTATGCCATGGTGAAATCTACAGATAAAATGGAATTTTATCTAACACTGGATATGCCGGTTACCCACAGAAGACTTTTAACACAGTTTCGTTTGAATATGTTCCCTCAATTATTAGTAGAACGGCATAAGCCACAAGATCCTCCCATTTGCTCATGTGATGTGTTCTCTGCACTAGACACTTTACATATTGTTCTAATCTACCCCAAATGGGCCAATTTGCGACAAAAATATCTGCCCACTACTTCTACCTTTGAATGTTAACCAAGCTAGAACAGCTCTCCTATATCTTCAATTTTTATATAATTTTACTGTTTGCTGGTATTTATCCAGATTTGTATTAGGTGTGTATTATGCTTATGTTTGAAACTGAACCTTTTATGGATTATATATTATGGAATGGTACTTATTGATATTTTTATTGTACTCTTATAATTGCTGATGCAAATCGAATTAAGTAAATATTGATTGATTGATTGATTGACAGAGGCGCTGACAGAGTCCAACTGCCCTAAAACAAACTCTATAAGCTCCAGCCCACTGGAGAAATCCCCAGTGGATAAAAAGGGCAGTTGTGGCCTGGCTCAGAAATGTGACGCAATGCCTGCTGCGAGAGCAGATATCGGCCATTTGTTTTCTCTGGTGTATAAAGTGTTTCAGTAATTGAGCACGAATGTTGGTAGGCTGCATTGGTATTTTAATAGCCATATTCTGAGTAAACACATCTCCACATTCATCCACTTGGATCAGCTTTTACTTTCAGCATCTAGATGGACAGAGTGTCTGAGACACAGAGCATGGGGGAGGAGCACACGGGGGAGCGCAGATCTATCTAGTAGGAGATAAGCACATGGGTGAGAGACAGCAACATGGAACTCAGGGAGGGGGAGTAAAAGTATGAGTGAGACAGCTGGAAAATACATGCACTCTTATGCAGTGCTTAAACAAAAAGAAAAAAGTACTTCCTTAAAAGCAAGCAGAGGAAGCATTGAAGCCAGCCATTCAAAGAATGGTAAAGAGGGTTCGCTCCATGGGAGGGGCAAATAAAAGGTGTATTGCCTGACAGATGGTAAGCTACCAAATATAAAGTAAGCAATTAAGAGTGAAAGTAAAACTAACCAATGGTAAGCAACGAGGTGGGCTGCAAGTCACTATATGTTCTTGGTAACCCCTTTTGCAAACAGTTTACGCTGTCAGGTAGGCTCCACCAAAAAAGGACTAATATTAAGAATTACTGGTGGGAACGCTCTGTTTTACTCATCACTGCCAGCCTGTTGCACCAAATAACTCAACTATCTGCTGCTGTTGAAAGATAATGAATGGTTATTGTTACCCAATTCAGTGATACTCTGAAGGACGAAGGGCTGAATGTACTCACTGGGATTCGGATCTGTGACTAAACACATAAGGGAGAAACACTGAAACTTGTAGGCAATGCATTAATCTAGTCAGCCACCAGAGGTGGCTACAAGGGATGTCCCCATGGAGATCATGCGCCGCCCATGATCACCGCTGGTGAGAAATGCTGATTCAGTAATATGTTGCCACCAATACCAGGGTTTGCACATATGCACAACCCAAGACAAAACGGCAAAACAAGCCATGTGCAGGCATGAACCTTATAAGGGCTCTTTATGGAGGGATGAAAGCCAAGTCTACCCAAAGATGTGCTAGCATTTTGACTATATCTGGGTTACTCCATCCCCTCTTTCGGAGATTCACTTCTCGACTGGATTACTAAAGCACAAAGCCTGCTCCAGCAGTGGACATCTTTTTATCCAGCTCTCCGGTGAAGAACCTAAAGGCGTTGACTACACTGGACAGAAAACAATCTACACAGCCCTTTTAACCACCAGCATGGTGGGGATTCATTTCTATAATCTCTGTCCACCAGGGCATAACCAGCTGTCGCATTTTCAATGCCTTCTTACCAGGCGGACGGGACTGTACTATAAAGAGGGCCAAGATTTTGTAGGGATTTGAATGGCATTTTACAGGTTGTGCAAAAGGAAGTATACATTGAATGAGCAAATGCGCAGAAACAGAAAGCATGATTCTGGGTAAATTACATGTTCTGTGATTGTAAAGAGTATATGGATAATGACTCGACCAGGAATGTGCTCTTTTGGTCTAAATGTGTTGAATAAGAACATGAAAGAGCCTTCACGGAATGTGCAGGAGATCAGCAGAAGGAGCTGTTGGAACATGCGAAAAACAATTCCTGTGCATAAGACTCTTTCTTTTTGCTTTAAGTCCAACCCCAGTTTCCACCCCTGCCATGAAGGGAGAGTCCAAGGAGCTCAGAGTCATGCTGCAGCCTCTGTCATAGGCCAAAAGCCATGGCATCTGAAATGGCCGAGCAGCGGATGTCTAAGTAGTCCTTAGCGGGCATTTCTCAGTCGCTGGGGATCTCAAAAACGGGGAAACTTGCAGAGCAATTTTCAGGTAGCTTTTCGATTTATCTGAATTAAAGCTTCGGGTGGAAGTGTACTACAGTCTGGGCTCCTGGAGTCCGTGGGATATGACTCAGTATTTTAGTCGTTTGAAGGCTCGTTGGTGGCTCAAGTGAGAGGAGTCACATAACAGGACCTTGCAGAGAAGCAAAAGTATGCCAGTGTCTGATGTTGTCTGGTCCTGTGCCCTGGTACAGCTTCTGTGAGACAGAGAGAGCTTTAACATAGGTAGTGATTCATGACAATTGACAGGGGAAGTGGACATCTTATGGTTTCAGTGATGATACATGATTAAGTTATAGTGGACATTTATCTGGGAGTAACAGTAATGGTTTTAGTGATATTCTCTGATTAGGATTAGGTTCCAGGAGACTTCTGGCGGTTTCAGTGATGATCTATGATTAGATTCCAGTGAACATCTGGTGGTTTCAGTGATGATCTCTGATGAGGTTCAAGTGGACATCTGGTGGTTTCAGTGACGATCTCTGATTAGGTTCCAGTAGACATCTGGGGATTCCGGTGATGATCTCTGATTAAGTTCCAGTGGACATCTGGTGGTTCCAGTGATGATCTCTGATTAGGGTCCAGTAGACATCTGGTGGTTTCAGTGATGATCTCTGATTAGGTCCCAGTGGGCATCTGGTGATTTTAGTGATATTCTCTGATTAGGATTAGGTTCCAGGAGACGTCTGGTGGTTTCAGTGATGATCTCTGATTAGATTCCAGTAGACATCTGGTGGTTCCAATGATGATCTCTGATTAGGTTCCAGTAGACATCTGGTGATTCCGGTGATGATCTCTGATTAGGTTCCAGTAGACATCTGGTGGTTTCAGTGATGATCTCTGATTAGGTTCCAGTGGACATCTGGTGATTTTAGTGATATTCTCTGATTAGGATTAGGTTCCAGGAGACGTCTGGTGGTTTCAGTGATGATCTCTGATTAGATTCCAGTAGACATCTGGTGATTCTGGTGATGATCTCTGATTAGGTTCCAGTAGACATCTGGTGGTTTCAGTGATGATCTCTGATTAGATTCCAGAAGACATCTGGTGGTTCCAGTGATGATCTCTGATTAGGTTCCAATGGATATCTGGTGGTTCCAGTGATGATCTCTAATTAGGTTCCAGTAGATATCTGGTGGTTCCAATGATGATCTCTGATTAGGTTCCAGTGGACATCTGGTGGTTTCAGTGACGATCTCTGATTAGGTTCCAGTGGACATCTGGTGGTTTCAGTGACAATCTCTGATTAGGTTCCAGGAGACATCTGGTGTTTTCAGTGATGATCTGGGATTAGGTTCCAGTGGACATCTGGTGGTTTCAGTGACGATCTCTGATTAGGTTCCAGTGGATGTCTGGTGGTTTCAGTGATGTTCTTTGATTAGGTTCCAGTAGCCATCTATCTGGGGTTTTCAGTGATGATCTCTGATTAGGTTCCAGTGAACATCTGGTGGTTCCAGTGATGATCTCTGATTAGGTTCCAGTAGACATCTGGTGATTCCGGTGCTGATCTCTGATTAAGTTCCAGTGGACATCTGGTGGTTCCAGTGATGATCTCTGATTAGGTTCCAGTGGCCATCTATCTGGTGGTTTCAGTGATGATCTCTGATTAGGTTCCAGTGGACATCTGGTGATTTTAGTGATATTCTCTGATTAGGATTAGGTTCCAGGAGACTTCTGGTAGTTTCAGTGATGATCTCTGATTAGATTCCAGTAGACATCTGGTGATTCTGGTGATTATCTCTGATTAGGTTCCAGTAGACATCTGGTGGTTTCAGTGATGATCTCTGATTAGATTCCAGTAGACATCTGGTGGTTCCAGTGATGATCTCTGATTAGGTTCCAATGGATATCTGGTGGTTCCAGTGATGATCTCTGATTAGGTTCCAGTAGATATCTGGTGGTTCCAATGATGATCTCTGATTAGGTTCCAGTGGACATCTGGTGGTTTCAGTGACGATCTCTGATTAGGTTCCAGTGGACATCTGGTGGTTTCAGTGACGATCTCTGATTAGGTTCCAGGAGACATCTGGTGGTTTCAGTGATGATCTGGGATTAGATTCCAGTGGACATCTGGTGGTTTCAGTGACGATCTCTGATTAGGTTTCAGTGGATGTCTGGTGGTTTCAGTGATGTTCTTTGATTAGGTTCCAGTAGCCATCTATCTGGGGTTTTCAGTGATGATCTCTGATTAGTTTCCAGTGAACATCTGGAGGTTCCAGTGATGATCTCTGATTAGGTTCCAGTAGACATCTGGTGATTCCGGTGCTGATCTCTGATTAAGTTCCAGTGGACATCTGGTGGTTCCAGTGATGATCTCTGATTAGGTTCCAGTGGCCATCTATCTGGTGGTTTCAGTGATGATCTCTGATTAGGTTCCAGTGGACATCTGGTGATTTTAGTGATATTCTCTGATTAGGATTAGGTTCCAGGAGACTTCTGGTAGTTTCAGTGATGATCTCTGATTAGATTCCAGTAGACATCTGGTGGTTCCAGTGATGATCTCTGATTAGGTTCCAGTGGATATCTGGTGGTCCCAGTGATGATCTCTGATTAGGTTCCAGTAGACATCTGGTGGTTCCAGTGATGATCTCTGATTAGGTTCCAGTGGATATCTGGTGGCTCCAGTGATGATCTCTGATTAGGTTCCAGTAGACATCTGGTGGTTCCAGTGATGATCTCTGATTAGGTTCCAGTGGACATCTGGTGGTTTCAGTGATGATCTCTGATTAGGTTCCAGTGGACATCTGGTGGTTTCAGTGACGATCTCTGATTAGGTTCCAGGAGACATCTTGTGGTTTCAGTGATGATCTGTGATTGGGTTCCAGTGGACATCTGGCGGCTTCAGTGACTATTTCTGATTAGGTTCCAGGAGACATCTGGTGATTTCAGTGATGATCTCTGATTAGGTTCCAGTGGACAACTGGTGGTTTCAGTGATGATCTGGGATTAGGTTCCAGTGGACATCTGGTGATTTCAGTGATGATCTCTGATTAGGTTCTAGTGGACATCTGGTGGTTTCAGTGATGATCTCTGATTAGGTTTGGTCGATTTCGTCTTGTAATGTATAGATCTTAACGTCTGGTCATCTTCTAAAACAATCTCGAGGAGAAGGCTTGTTGCTGTGCAAATTACTCAATTGGCAACTCAGTGTGAAGTCTAGGTGGGGGCTGGATGATATGCACAGTTGCATTATTTCTAATGAGGTAGTGTTGGGTTTGCTTTTATGTAATCCACCTTACTTACAACTGATTAATTAAAAGGATATACCGTCATGTACCACTTGTTAAAATGAGCCTGGAAATATTACTAGACATCCTTCGAAATTAATCTTTTATGGATTTTTCTCTTTATGTACATTAATGCACCTCTATCTGAATTTTTATGGATGTTGGCCTGCGTAATTCACAGCTTGTCTGATTTTCTTTGAGCTGGAAATAAAAATGAGATCAGTGTCTTTGGAGCAATGTGTAGCGGATCTGATCATGCTGTATTTTGCCCTTCTTAGTAAGTAGCTGATAATATCCTTCTATTTCATTTGCAGTGATGTGAATGTCAGTGCTGCACCACAGGTGCATCATGGGATTTATCAGAATGATGATGATATTATTATCACCCCGGACAACAAGGTGGATATCTTTTACAGAAATTCACTGAATAAGGGCCGCGTTTATAAAAACCGGGCAGAAAATAAACACATTTAGTCCACTGTATTTTATAAGGGTTTAGACATGCAATAATCATGTTTCGATTCCAAAATGGCACCCAAGACCAAAAAGGTATCAGCTTTCAAGTGTTTAGTAACAGGCTGACTTGCGCAGATTTCAAAGGTTTTTTTAGGTTGGTGTCTCTGAAAAGCTGGTAGGGCTGAGCACCTGCCAGCTACTTCACCCCAGTTTCCCTGGATAGCAGTTTGCCACATTGTGAATATTTTCATCCTTTCTTGGCCACAGCCATGGACTAGGCCTTTTCTTCTTATCCAGTCATTCCATCTACTTACCTTGAACGTGAAGGACTCATTGAAGGTGGGGTTCAGGGTCTTTCTATGAACTTTGGTCTCATACTTCTTCTTCTTGTCAGGAAGCAGGTAGACTTTGACGTAAGGATCAGACGTTCCGCCAATGTCCAGAGCAGGCAAGTCAGCTGCTTGGATGATCCCAACCACCAGCTATGCAGAGAGGGAGAAAATAAACATATTGAGTGGGTTAACTTGTAATACAAATGTACATTATATATCTCTTAATTAGATTGGAGCGTTCGTTCTCTTCCTGCTCCCTCGCCAAAGCACTGCATGACGTTGCTATTGAACATTGCAGTAGCTTTAATTCCATTACCTCCACTTAACATGCCACAGAGGCTGTTTGTTTATTTATTAAACCTGTTTACGCAGAGAAGTCTTAGCTCGAAAAGCTGACAAAGCCGGGATTTGAATCAATTGTGCCAAAGTGTTCCCTAGTTTATTTGCTTACTAATAACAGCTGCACTTGAGTGACCTCTGCAAGTTCATTTGCTCTGTCGCACAATATGCTTTGGACTTAACCACGCAAGTACATAATCTCTCTAACACAATCTCCATATAATTGAGTGAAATTTGAAAATACATTTACTTTCTTATACTTAGGTTAAGCAAACTGGGTTAGAACACCTGCCCTTGCAAAATTCTCTTTTTGGTGTTGCATAGTATTATCTCTGCACCTTTAAAATCTGCAGTCACGACTCCTGGGATTGATATCAACCTAAACCACCTATACATCACCACACACAATCCACAAAAAAAGTGCCTCCTAAGCCCTCAATATTCCCGAACCCAACCATACAAAAACATCACAGATCCAAACACCCCTACACACACACACACACACACACACACACACACACTCACACACACTAATCTTATACACATCCCCACACATAATACCTAAGAAGACACCCATACACTTCAGCCACTTCCTCCTTAGACTCAATTCCCAATCTGCCCAAAATCACTCACTTGACACTGCAGATCTTCTTACCCTACAGAAGCACGATAAACCCTTTTCACACCAATGTCACCACGTGTCTCTGCTGACATATCCTGGGTGGATAACAATATCCACCACTTTCCCATCCCACAAAATTGGTGGTGGTCTCGTCATCATCCAGAAGCCTATTTCTCTCCATCACCTCCTCCATTTCCAGACATCAGCCAGCTCTGAATACTTCTCAACCGGCCTCTCTATATCCTCTTCGCACCATACTACATTGAACCTGATATATCGCCCTCCTAGAAATACTCTGCCTTTGGCAAGCCCCCCCAAAAATTTGACCTTAGTCATTACTGAGGCGAACAAAAAAACGCAAAGTGATTTGAAAACAGTTAAAGCCACTAACCCGCTCATATCCCACCTGATAATCCCACACTCTTTGCTGAAGGCGATCAACATTATCATCTTCTTCTTGCTCAGAGTGCCACCATAAACAGCATTGACCTTCACACAGTGAGCCCATATGCACCCCTAAAATACCCACCTCAGGCTACTTGTTGGCAGTTCCCCCTTTTACCAAAGAGCATCTAACTATCAATGTTTGATTTCTCTAATGATGACCTAGATCTTGCATCCATCATGAAACCACTATTTCAAAGTGCTATCTCCCCCTATTATGCTTTCGTAAAAACACCTCCCTCCGAAATGGAACCTTGTCAAACTACAATGAAAACTGAAAAAATACTCCAGAGTTCGACTCTTAAGAAATGTAAAACATAATGGCCCATCATACACCTGCCTCACCTCAAGAGAGCAATGGCAATGAAGTCCCAAAATCACATTCACCAACACAACTTACTGCAAGCATACCAACCTGGCTATCGCCTTCCATGCAGTACTGAGCCGGCATTCCTACGAGTCATGACAGTACCATGTGAATTACAGCCTTGACTCTTGGCAACCTTTGACATTATGGACCACCACATACTACTTGATACTCTCTCCACATGCAGGGGCACCTCAGACATTAAACTGGCTCCCCTCATTCCTCACAGAAAACCGTATGTTCAAGTGGACTCTTCAAGGTTCCATCCTAGCACCAATGATAGTCAGTCTACCATGAAGATCCTTCTAGTCAGTGCTCTAAGTGGGCTAGGGCCTGGCACGGCTGAACCCTCAAAAAACTGAACATTGAACCAGGGCCCGGGGCCTAGAGGAGCCCTCCATTGGTGTCTTGTGCCAGCTGAAGGAAAAATCTGCCCCTGCCTGCTTGCCACATGCGAGAGCTACATCACTGGAAGTTCCATTTGAGACAAAGCAACATGGTGGATGCTGTTCTTTACCACTGGTGCTCCAGGGCCTAAGATACAAATGACTGTCCAAGGGTAGTTACAGCAAACAGTGACTGCACAGCTTACTTTCAGTTAACTTTGCCAGGGGTTTATTGCTTATGGCACTGGATGAGGTGCTGCATATACTGTTGAAAAATATCTTTTTGTCTGCTGATTTTGGTTAGTCTTTGTCCAGTAACAGTCTTTATAAATTATTCGAACAGAGGATTTTAGTCCACATGGTTGTGCCTTTAGTTACAAAGGCCATGTCTTTTGTGGAAGTTTCTTATATATGTTTCTTAGGCTACACCCCATTTAGAGCGCGCACCTTTTTTATCCCATTTTAAGCACGTCTTTCAGCCAGTCAACTAGTGCCCTTCACCAACATGGTGGATGAAACTGAGCCATATCTTAACATGCCGTTCACAACTGACAAATGCCATCTAAAACACTTTACATTCCAGTGGATGTTCCACCACCTGCACACAACTACATTCCACAAAAACAACATTCATACAACGGTATCAAACTGATTCTGAGTTGATTAAATAAAATGCAACAGACGGCTTCACCCGCTCTGCCATAAACAAATCCTACGGCTTCTACATTGACCTTTTACAGACCAAGTCAATAATGAAATCTTGGTACAAGATCAGCCTCCTGTGCAAGATGTCTACCAGGCCTCACCTTCCTGGTCCTGGCCCCCTCTGAGACAGGTAATGCCATCCTCACTCGGTTCACTGACTCCGCATTCAACCAACCCATGACTGGTGGATGAAAGTTCGACCATATCACCTCACACTCAAAACTCTCCACAGGCTTCAGATGGATAAAGTATAAGTATAAGTATAAAGAAGTTTATTAAGCGCTCGAATGCCAAAAGGCGTCTTGGCGCTGAAGTGTGAAAAGGACAGAAAAGATGGAACTAGGTAAGCTACTGGACATTAAACAGCCTAGACTTCAAAGCTTTCCTGAAGGAAAGGAGGTCTGGCTGGAGGCGTAGGGTGACTGGGAGCTTGTTCCATAGTTGGGATGCACAGGTGGAGAATGAACGGCCGCCCCATCTAGCACGTCTGTATCTGGAAGTGCAAATAAGGCCAAGGTTGGCCGAATGTAGGTCTCGTCGGGGGACGTAGAGTCTGAACAGATTCTGACAATAGGTGGAACCACCACCATATCATGCCTTGTGGACCAGGCATAGTGCCTTAAACGCGATTCTCTGTTGAACAGGGAACCAGTGCAATGATCTCCTAGTGGAGGAGGTGGGGTGGTCCTTCGGAATTTGTAAAAGAACGCGACAGCGGCGTTCTGCAACAAATGGATTTTGCTGATCTGGAACTTGTCAATGCCCAAGAACATAGCGTTGCAATAGTCAAGTCTCGACATGAAAAGAGCGGCCATTACCGTCTTCTGAAGTGCCTTGGGAATAAAAGGAAAGATTTTACGGAGGGTTTTAAGCAGAAAAAAACAAGCAGAGGTTATGATGTTAACATGCACTGACATCTTCATTTTATTGTCAAAAATAACGCCAAGATTTCTGACCTTTTCCACAGGGAGAGGACAGACTCCTGCCTCTAATGGATACCAGAGGTTGTTCCAAATTGGTCGTCCATTCCCAAATTCCATAACTTCAGTCTTCTCCGTATTAATTTTTAGAAAACTTTGCGTCATCCAGGCCATGATGTCCTTAAGACAAGCATGGAACCGTACCGCTGTTAGCTCTGGTGTGTCGGATAGCGAAATGACCAGTTGCGAGTCGTCCGCGTAGGACACAAAAACAAAGACATGCTTCCTGACAACGGCGGCCAGTGGTCTCACATAAAGATTGAACAGGGTGGGGGATAAGGCTAAGCCCTGAGGAACACCACAGGGCATATTGAAATTGTCTGATTTTAGGCCCTCCCAATTCAGTGAATGCTGTCTATCCTGCAGAAAAGAGAAAAGAAGGGCCAGGGCCCGCTGACTGATGCCTACCTCCTTTAGTCGTTGCACTAAGACCGTATGATTGACGGTGTCAAAAGCAGCCGACAGATCGAGGAGGACTAGAATAGCCCTCCCACCTCCGTCGACTGCCGCCCGAATCCCCTCCGCTGCAGCAATCAGAGCAGACTCGGTAGAGTGTTTAGAACGAAAACCATGCTGAAACGGATCGAGTAAGCTATTACAGTCCAAATTTTCAGTTAGCATAGCATTCATATGTTTTTACATGATCTTAGCAACTAGAGGCAGACCAGAGATTGGTCGGTAGTTTTTAAAGTCAGTTTGATCAAGCGATGCACAGATCAAATGTCATCTACAAGGCCATGCAAACACACCTCCCTGCTGAGCAGAAAAACTCTCATCCCCATGCCAGTGCCACTCCCGCACCAACAAAGACCCAGAAATTGCCATTGACTACAAAGGAAATAACAAGGACGGAAGCTATTTAAATCTTTGTGCTATGTTAATACTCCAATACCAAAAAAAGATAGAACAAAAATGGCAATCGAATGCTAAACATTCTTAGGCAAAATAGAAGAATAATGATTGCCCCTGCAAACCAGCAGGTGATACGAGCCCGCTTTTGGAACTATAATTCTAGCTGCCCCCACTGCTGACTCAAGTTGCACTGAGGGTTCTTTTGCCATAAACATAAATTTAAACCTACATTTCCCATGAAGATATTGTATATCAAAGCTTACAAAATAGCTACAGAGTACGTTGGTCTCTCTGAAGGAGAATAAAAAGGGAGCAGCTGTATAAGAGCATTGGCCTGTTGCCAGTTTAGAGATTTTCCCGGCAGCGAGGGCCTCTGATAGGCTGGCAATGCTTGGACAGTGCTAGTTGCATTTCCAACTCTACCGTAGATGCAACAGACCCTGTCTAAACCCTACTGACTTATCAGAGACACCAGAATGCCAGTAGAATCCTTCAGTTTCCCATTGGTCAGTCTGACACAACACACATAGAACTTCCCTTCCTTCTCCTGTGCTGCAGCTGCTCACCATCTTAATCTCCGCCGCCACCACTCTCAGCCTCATCGATTTGGGCAGCGTGCCCTACAAGCTCTCAGATGGAAGGAGCTGATGGGCACCCTGCCAATATGAGCTGGAGGTGTTCTCGGCATGCAGTGGATTAAGGACACTTAGCTGTAAGTGAGAAGTAACCCACAACCAGGTAACTGTGTCGAGGACTGTAGGCCACAATAAGTCAACGATGGAGCTTAGGCCAGAGATCACGTCTAGTCATACGCATGGGACTGCAATCTAGAGCTGTCAGAAATCACGGGGCTCAACTCAGGGGGGGTATACTTGGTTCATTGAACTAGGAGCTCTAGGGAGACAATAAGGCCGAAAAGAAGTCTTTAGATGAGGCTTAGGTGGGCTACCTCATGAATACCAAAACAAGGCACAATCTGCTCATAAACAGTGCATGCCAAGACCCAAATCACTTGTTATATTCCGCAAAGCACATTACTATGATCCCAACAATATTAGGAAAAACCTCTGTGTGCTTACAGGCATACTGTCTCTGGATGAGGTCTACCTGGAGTAGACGTTATGTGGCATTGCCATCAGGATCAGCTGCAATGTTAGTTAAAGCAGACTGGAAAGCCGCTGCCTGGAACATAGGGTATTCGGAGCGCTCTCAGAGGGATCTCTCTCTCCACTGGGATTCCCACCAGTGTAGAGAATGGTGCATCTGGGACCCTCTGTGGCATAGGTGGATAAGCTCAAACCTCACCTTGCACATATGAGGCTACATGCAGCACAACAAGTTCACAAATCACACAGCACCTACACTCAGGGGACAAGGGGTAGAAGGCCATTTTCGTAAGGGACTTGCTGATATCGATAACTTAATACAGCTGCTGAGACAAGGATATACCCTTGGGATGGGAGGCTCGACCATTCAAACTGGTAATCTAATACAATGGTAAAAGGGTCTGTAACAACATGATGAAAATAGATTTGTAGGAACTATCTGATTGAAGGACAGCTGCAAAAGTTACATCATATTCTGATTGTTTTCAAGAGATACAATACAACAACACATTTTACCCTGATGTACGATGTAAATGCTGAAAAGTCAATAAAAAGCTATTATAAATTAAAACAAAAAACTTTAATTAAGGTCAGACATATACTATTCACAGCATGCCTGTTGAGCAATCAGGGACTATAAATCCAATTAAAGAATGTATATCTTACTAGATAACAGTAATTCAGATTTAAAAATTGTTTTTTACTTTAAAAATTGTCAGGTTAGTAGGTCATCTTTTAGCAATAGTGATATGTTCAGGAGAAATTAGTTTTGCAACAGTCTAACATTAAAAACCCTCCCTGAATTATCCACTGTTAAGATGCAATCCTAACCATGATTCCGCAGGATGCTGTTACTTCAGGGGTAATGTGTTTAGGTATGGAGACTACAAATGGAGAATAGTGTCAAGTTCAGATACCCCTATATGGAGAATTGTGTTCAGTTCTTGAGATTACAGCCGGGGTAATGTTGCCACCTCTGGATGGTGTATCTGGAGCTTCGTATCAAGAACCTGAGACATGATCTGGAGTGTAGCACTCTGACATCTGAAAACTTTATCAAGAATATTCTGTACAGCTCTTGGTATTTAATAGATCACTGGTGTATTACCTTATGACCTTTACACAGTTTGTGGGAGTCCCCAGATATGGCTGTCCATGGTGATGCCTCCAGACATATGCTGCCACCCTCATACCAGGAGGCTGATGGCTGAAAACGTTTATGGTTTCATCAGTAGGTGGATTTAATGGTGACAAGTGGGCTGAAGTTGGAGGAGCATTCTTGTAAGGAGGGTCTCCAACCTGGTTAGGTGACACATCTGGAATAATGTGCCCAATTCTTAATGCCCTTAAACTGAAATAATATGTCATGTGACAGCACATTTGTTCTATCTGCTTCTGGATACGACGTCATGGTTGAGCTAGCCAAAGCAAGCACTGAGTAAAACACAGGTCCAATGAGGAGAGAACATATTTAAAAATATGCACAATGGAGCATATTGAATGGATGTTGAAAAAGTTATATATCTTCTTTTCTGAGCATTTTTTCATATTTGTTAGATTGTGTTATGTGAAAAACAAACACTGTGTACATAACTCAATAAAGAGGAAAGACAAGATACATTCATATACCTGTTAGATATGAAGGTGTACAGGGAGACTGAATGATACAAAATCACTGGCTAGGGACCTTGAACCCCAGAGGTATGACCAACATGTTTATCTATTCCACTGCCGGTTGTAGTGCAGAATGAGAAAAGCTTGAGTTAATTACCTCGATAGGTTTAAGGCAGGAATACTTTATATTATTTTTAAACATATTGTGTTGTAATGATAACCTTGTGCTTTCCCAGTCAGCATCAGCAAACTGGCCTTATGCAGCTCTTTGTGGGCATTAGTTCTAATTCTCGGCGTACCATAACCTCAGTAGAAGCCTCAGAATCGAAAAGAGCTACTGTGGGACAAGCATGATCATTTGAAACTGTTCTGCTCCTCTGTTTGTAAGTTACTGTAGAATTCTTCATAATGGGGGATTATACCTTCAATGGTGATACAGAATATTTCTTCTGAGTTACACGCATTAAGTAGTGCCTTGTCTGCTTTCTATTCAATAGGCTAAAAGCCTATCTGTTTTGGGTCTTTTTCATAGCATCTTCCCTAAGGTATTTTACCAGAATATTGAGCTTTAAATATCGTTTTCCAAATGTATCATATCATAGCCAGAATATTGACCACCAATATTTATGTACATCTATCTATCTATCTATCTATCTATCTATCTATCTATCTATCTATCTATCTATCTATCTATCTATCTATCTATCTATATATATATATATATAGATACATGCACACACCACGCACAGATATAATATGGGAAAAATTGCTTTTTTTTAGAAGAATACAGACTGCTTTGTCAGAGGAATGGCAACCTATATATGAACAAAGAACACAAAGGGGTGAGGAAAAATATACAAATCCAAAAACTCAGAAGAGGGAGAAAGAAACAATGGGACCACTATGGGAACATGAGGGCAAGGACAGAAGAAACAATAACGGATCAGACAAACAAACTGACAGTAATTTTCCTTTCAACTAGAACTCTTAATAAAACTGAAATTGATTTGCTGAGTCTGGGTTTGCTATTTTGTCCAAGTGTACCCTTGAACTATGGAAAGACCAGAATGGATGTATTTAAGTTCACCTGCAAGCTAAAATAGAAAAGGTACATTTGATGTGGAAAGACAAGGTTAAACCACAGAGTCATAGGAATGTACTAATCAAATCCTCTGACAATGGGTGTGGGGGGAGTTGTGCTGTTCTTGAGGGAACATTATGTGAGTGAGGCCTTGAAACAGATGAATGTCTGAGGTTATCAGAAGATTGATTTACTGTATTAAATAGACTTCATGACAAGTTACATGGACACATTTACTGTAGAGCTCTAATGAGAGCGAATCACTGTGTCAGGGGTTGCTGTTTCTCTTTTTAGGTTGGCTTGGTTTCTTTTTACCAATTCAAAGCTGTAATACTGTGCCTGGAGTGGTAAATGGCTTTTGTCATTTTACAGCTCGGCATGGACAGCACTGTGCTAGTCCTAAGATTAAAGACTTTGCTGTAGAAATGGCAAAAGACTTTGTCCCTTTCTATCTCGGCATGGATGGCACTGTGCTAATCCAATGCTTAAAGACTTTGATAGAAAAGCAGACATTTGAGGTGAGCAGATCTAGAGTGTTGCTGGTGTTGAGAGTGCTCCATACAGGAGCTGCTTTCCACCTAAACTTGAGAACTACACAGAATTCTCTCCTTTTTTTTTGCATAATTTATGCGTCACTCTATGCCTAAAAGGGTACTGTTTTGACTTATACTGGATGCTCTTGTGTCAGGACAAAGCTATACCTCTCTGAAGAGCTCTAATGAGAGCGAAACACTGTGTCAAGGATTGCCTCTACTCATTTCTGGTTGGTTTGGTTGGTATTTTACCAATTCATGGCTGTCATACTGTGCCTAGAGTGGTAAATGGCTTTTGTCATTTTACAGCTCGGCATGGACAGCACTGTGCTAGTCCTATGCTTAAAGACTTTGTCCCTTTCTATCTCAGCGTGGATGGCACTGTGCTAATCCTACGCTTAAAGACTTCGATAGAAAAGCAGACATTTGAGGTGAGCAGATCTAGAGTGTCGCTGGTGTTGAGAGTGCTCTATACATGAGCTGCTTTCCACCTGAACTTGAGAACGACCCAGAGTTCTCTGCTTCTTTTTTCATAATTTATGCATCATTCTATGCCTGAAAGGGTACTGTTTTTACAATTACTGAATTGTATAATACACCCATTTTGGAATGGGATGAATTTCCGATTCTGTAAAAAGACACACCCACCACTCCAACATTATACCTGCTACCTTAGATCCACAAGGATCTGGTCAACCCTCTAGATCACCCTACTATCTAATTTAGAAATAGGTTTTTGGAGCATACATCCATTTATATGGATAATTTACTGTATCCAAATGTTTAGAGTTTGACTTCTTTTGTAAGAGATACCAAGGATTCTGTTACTAAGATCCAGAATGTAGAATGGGATCTATCATGCCTAATAATCACAATAAACATCAAAGCATGGTATGCCAGTATTAGACAATTTGATGGATAGTATACGAGCCTGTAAGCATTATCTAAGGGCCAAAGGCATACATCTACTAGCACATACACCTATGGTGATACAAACATCAATATCAATATATGCCTCAATACAACTATCTTTCTCTTTGAAAATAAATTGTTCAAACAAACACAGGGCACTGCCATGGGCACTGCTTCGCCACCAGCTATGCCACTTTAGTCATGGGCTAGTGGGAGGAGCTGGTGCTCTGCACACCAGAAATGGAGAACTATACCAATAGTACAGTATTACTCCTCAGATATATTGACTACATCTACCTTATTTGGAAGGAAGATATGGATGAACTGAACACCTTCTTTTCTATCATTAATACCATTGATTTGAATCTTAAAATCAGCCTGAATCACAGTAAAGTCACAATTGAATTCCTCGATCTTCGATAAACTATAATGAATTCTGTTACTGATATGGGTATTTTTAGGAAGGCCATGGCGGGTAATTTCATATTGCATGTCCAAAGCAACCATTCACCCCCTTTTCAATAGAGCATTCCCTAAGGCTAATTTTTTAGAGACAAACAGAATTGTAGTTCTCAATAGAACTACATTACAACACATAACAAAATGATGGAGAGATTTAAAAGGAGGCTATATATATATACATATATAGATATATATTGTTTTTTAAAATGGTCAATAAGATTTATGAATTATTTTAACACACTGAGCTCTGTTTTTTTAAATGTATAGATTAATTGCTGATCTATTTATCCCTCCTTCCTTTTACGTAGGTTGTTGAAACTCCCTGAATGAAGTATGTGTAAATCATATGGAAACTACTGATGCATATCAATGCTATAACTTTGATCTATTCCATTGAGCACAAGACTGATTCTGTGATTATGTGCAATTGAGATATGAGAGGCTTTGTTTGACTACTAAAGTCTTAATTGAAATGAATATTGCATTGGCTGTGTGATTTTTGTGCTTGCTGTCTGATGTAAGAATGATTTATCGTAGAGGTGAAGGATATAACATACATATAGATTTAAGCAAGGAAGTCTGAATTGCAAACGGTGACTGTGCACAATATTGCAACATTATAAGCATATATGGCAAGTGTAATTAACCACTAGCGGTGTTTTTGAGTTATATAAGGTAAGATTTGAAATTGACTGAGTAGTCGGTCTGTCGTATAATTTAATATCACCTGGATAACAATCATTGGCATAGCCAATAGGTCTTGTCTTTGGGACCTTATAAGTGTTTAGCCATGCAACAGTTGATCTTGTTGCACCAAGGATATTGTGCTGGATAACTAAACCACTTGTGGAGTGGTGTGGCTCACTGGTTAGAGCCGGCAGACCCGGGAGCAGAAGTCGGCCCGGGACCAGGGTTCGATTCCCGACACGGCAGGGTCTTGGGCCAAGGTCAGCAGACTCGACAATTCTCGCCTTGGTGCCTACTCTAACCATGGATCCAACTCAGCAACTCTGGGCAACAGCTTGCTTAATCTCCACCTACGGCCCCATCAGCGCCGGGGATGCTTGTCTTCACCTTTCAGATGCCCAGTAGGGACCATCTCACAGGGAAAGCCAGGATGGGTTCCCCAGCGGTTTACAGCGCCGGGACGCCCCGTTGGTGGGGCAGCTGTGCGCTTTACAAGTCTACAACATTTACATTTACATTATAAGGTCCCAAAGGCGAGACCTATTGGCTATGCCAATGCTTGTCCTCAAAATGTGGACGTTTTGTTCTCGTAGCAGTAATGGAAACGACTTTCATCCAAGGGTGAGGTTGGATTAGGAACATAATCTTCAAAATAGTTTAATGGCGAAAACTAGTGTAATTAGTGTGTTGGAAAATACCAGAAGCAAAAATGGTTCCCAGTGGTGCGCACACGCCACAGCGAGCGATCTGTTTTCATTTATCGCACCCGTGTCTGGGCACGATAATTGAAAACAGATGTGGCCTGTGCGGGTAACTGCAAGCAATAGGCCGTGGACGGAGCAAAGGCGGGACATGCACCCGCCTTTGCCCAATTGCGTGCTGTCTTTCTTAGAAAGACGCACGCAAAGCCCATTAGCATGGGAGAAAATCAAAAGCACACGCACAAGCGTGTGGTGAGCTTTCTAAAGCCCATTACTAAAAGTCGAGCAAGGCTCGACCTAAAAACTGCCGGTGCTCAGCACCGGTGAGACACGGCCCACTTAAAGCCCTGGGGACAAGCATGGACGTCATTTAGGGGACCCCTGCCATGTGACCCCTGGCACTGGCTTTGCTACTCCTAGCGTCAGAAGAGGCAAAGTCAGTGCCAGGCCAAGAAGGAGCTTGTCCTTATGGAAGTCGGTGGGGGCTTCACTCTCCTTTTGTGTCAATTGTTTATTATACTAATAGTGAATAACATGAGATTATTCCCTCTTAGTTTAATAAAAAAGTGGACTACAAACAGCTGGAATATGACTTTCCCTGTCAGCTGAGGTAAGTAAAACAATGCTTTTATATGTATGTTGTGTGCGTGCTTGCACTTGTGAGCGTGTTTATGTAAGAGAAAGTCTATATGTGTGAATGTGTGGATATGTGTAGGCAGAGTGTGTATGTGTGAACATGTATGTGTAAGTGTGTATCGGTAAGCATGTTTATGTGTGAGTGAAATTGAAGGGCAGGTGAAGTCCCTTCAGCTACCCGCGGCATTTTGGTGAATTGACGACCATGGGGACAAGTGTCAACCCTTGACATAAGTAATGGTTGATCGACTCTGAGTACAATAGGCCCAGGAGGGCTAGCTTCACAAGGATGGACAGAAGAGACGGCAGGGGTCAGCTGCTCACATGTCGTCTTAGGGTGTGAAGGACGTGAAAGGGGTAGTTCTTCCTGCTGTTATCCGACTGACCCTTATTTTGATGGGTTGAGCGGGCTTGTGTTTCCCGCTCCTGTGGCTGGTGATGGATAGTTTGCTGGGTGAATGGAAATAAATAGTTGTTCCTCAGACCTAGGGCGGGGTGTGGCCAGTGCTTAATTTGTAAAAGAATAAGTGCCAGGGCCGTGACCAGGAGGTCACTGCAGCTTGCACCACCCGTTGTCCCTGTCATCGCTGCAAAGACGGTACCAAAACAGCTTCGAACCATCTCTCTCGCCTGCAAGTGCGACAGTTCAGATTACTCCAAGTCCCCAAAGCTAAAATATTGGCTGGGGAGGCAGGTATTAGTCATTTTGAATGCATACTGTATTCATAAACCGTCATTTTGCTTATCTCTCAGCACCGGAAACCAATTAAGCACAGGAAACCAATTAAGTGCAGGTGACGTGCCAAGCACCGGAAACCACCGGCTCAAAATAAGCACTGGGTGTGGTCCACATACTGATGTGTTCGCTTTGAAATGGAAGTGAAAAGCTGAGCTCGGAGTGATTACAGCACTCTGCTTGTTCTTTGTCCATCTGTGTTTTCAGTGTGTTTCTGGATTCCGGGAGTTGTTGGTTTCCGCAGAGTAGACGGGTACTTTAGAGTGAATGCAGCACCCATTATGTTAAAGTTCACTGCTGTGTTTGGGTGGGGCTTGCTGTGCCGAGAGTACTACAGTTAATGCCCAGCCATTAGCAGCCGTCACAGCTGACCCTAAACTGGGCTTTATTCCCTTATTAATGCTCAACGCCTGGGTAGGTGTTCTGCTCACACCCTGCCGTCTTGAGCCCCCTCCACCGAGCCGAGTCCATGGCAATGCCCCCCTCCCCCAAGTCTGCCAGTTTAGGAGGTACGGGGCAGCAACTGAATCAGTCTACCTCTTGCAATAGCACTCTTGTTGATTGATTCATTTTTTTTTTACTTAATATGAATCCAAACGGTTCTAGACAGGTGCATTTGCCACAAATGTAGCTTTTCCCGCAGCGTCTGTCTGAAAGTCCCCCCCATCCTCCCTAAACACACACCGTAGGCCAGTAGTAGCGCTAAGGGCTGCACTGCTGTCGGGACTGGGCCCACCCAGGCCGGCAGAGGGAAGCATCGAGGGCTGCTGCAGGGAGACCAGACGGGTCCGGAAAATAAGGGAGCAGGGATGAACGCGAGAAGGAGGTAAAGAGAGGTGAAAAGATGAGTAAAGGAGGGTCTGGGGAGGGGAAGCGCAGTGTACGAGGGTCACTCCATGATGCACGCGTTTCCATTAACGTGTAACCCTCGAAAACACTGGAAACAGGAGGGGGGTACAGCTACCCAACGGAAGGACACGCTGTATCAACACCGGAAGAATGAGGTGCTGAGCCGACCCTGCTGGGATTCAAAGTAATCAGCTTCAGACGCGACCCAGAAACGAGAAGAAGGCGACAGTGGCTGAAGGCAAATGATTGAGACTGAGGGGTGGGGGTGATGAGAGATGGGGGTAGAGGGGGCTGTGGGAGTGTGTAAGTGAAGGGCTGAAAGGGAGGACCCAGAAGGGAAAGAAAGAAGTGCCGAATCGCGGAGAATGAAGAAAGGGGAGGGGGTAGGAAGGAGGTGACGGAGTGCCAGGGGTTGACAGAAAAATGGGCAGACGAGTGGCTGAGGGGACGTGGGGAGAATGTAGGGCAGCGGCTGAGAAGGAGTGCAGGAGAGGGTATTCCGGGAAAGCCTGGAATGACAGGCCTGAGGGGAAGCAGGGCACGGTAAGGCATGGGCAAAGTGGGCAATAGCCCAGGACCCACCTTCCAAAGGGCCCCCTCTGTATCAACTCTATTTCTGTTTGCAAACGACTGTTCTCTCTGCCGCCCGCTACACCCGTCTCTGCTTATTGGGGTCAGTTTAAGGAGTTGGGGGCCCGGGGCAAATGCATTTTCCCCCTATAACGATGTTGTATTGGTTTTTAATTTATTGGCAAAACCAAGGGTACGCCTCATCATTCTAATATAGACAAGAGATATTTCAACTGGTTTTAAGTGACCTCCATTCCCAACAGTTTGGTTGCGTTGTACAGGCTGTAATTAGCAGAAAATGGGTAATAAACGTCCCCGTCTCTGGACTACTCTACGGGATTTATGTTTACCATATCATAAGACACTTCCCTTTATTTTGCGTGATAATATATTTCTTGGCTGGTTATTAATGGTGTATGTGGTGATAATTAACGCAACGCATCACCCCTGTCAAGTGTTTTCTTTGTATTCTGGGAAATGTGGCCTTGTTTAAATCCATTATGAAACAAGACTCCCAGAATTCAAATACAGAAACGTAGACTGGCTCAGCACATCACGCAGGAACAGGGAAACGCGGCAGTTCTAGCGCATCCATTTTGATAACATGTATGTTACTAAATTCTGTATTTCATTTCATACATGGGTGTTTACAATATAGCATTAGCTCACCCCCACTCAACAAGTTATATGAGTGCCAGAATTGTTTGGGACTTGGGTGTTATAATTGGGTCTCCTGACTGGAAAAATTACAAACTTACCATGATAATTTCCCACAAAAAAAATAATAATAATGTGTGCCATTGTTAACTCCTTGTTAGGTCTCGGCTCTAGATGGTGCTTGAACCAACGCTGAACATCCTGTGAGTCTAGGAAAATCACTTAAACTCCCCGTGCCTAACAAAAATCAATGTGTCCTCATGTAACTCAGTTAAAAAAAGAAATGTGTTCTATGTTGAGAGTTACTGCTACAATAAAAATTCTATCCGTAAAGTGCGCAGCTGCAACTTGAGGCCAGATATGCGGTAGATCAAATATTTAGAAGGCATCCTAAATGTGATGTCAGCATTATTGTCGCTTGAAGAAGAAGGGGCTTTGATTTCAGGGCGTGGTCTCATGTAGGTTTATTATTGCTTGCTGAGTCCCTCTCCTGGTTATTTCGAACACCGTTTTGCTGCAAATAAAGTTGCTAATGCGCTTGTGGTGGGGCCGATGCCGTCTGCTTCATGAGGACTGTAGAATCTCTAATTATGATCGTATTTTGCACACCCGCAGGCATGGGCAAATGGAAACTGCAAAGAAGTTACCAGTTTATGTTTTTTTTCATGTTCCGCGCTCGATTATCTCCAGAGATGAAAAGGGTGTTTCATACGGCGCAGAGATAAAAAGAGGAGCACGAGGGGTGGGACTGGGGCAGTCAGGGAAGGTTAGAGGGGCGCTGAGCATAGCTGGCTGTGCATGCTTCCCCCGGACACAGCTGAGCAGAGTGAGCATTCGGCATTTGTGATTCTGTGAAAGGTTGCCTAGGATATCCGGTTGAGGGATCGACCCGGAGTGTGCCCTTTTAACCGGCAATATGGAGATCGGGACTGAGATCAGCCACAAGATTCGGGTAGGTGAAAGTCTTTCTTCGATTTGAGAGAGCAAAGGAGACTGTCGGTAGGAGATAAAGTTACACCGGTTGAATGTGGTAAAGGTAGCTTGGTAGAGGAGCCAGAGAGAAGGAGCAACAAGACCCGTGGCTGCGAGATGCGCTCTGTGGTGGGGAAGGGGCATTGAAGCGTGAGCAAGACAGAGAGGCGGAGCGAGATGCGCGCACTTGGGAGAGCGTGAGGAAAGCCAGATGGCGCATCTGCTCGTAACTGTGCGCGTAACCGCACCCTCTATGCCACACAAAAAGCTGTGGTCGGCTTTTTAAAGCCCACTCACTAAATGTCTCGCAGAGCAGCGCATGCACTGGCTCAGGCGAGACCTAAAAATCTGCTACTAATACGAATACATTATTGACAGCTTATGTGCTCCAATGTGGCTCGCTTCCTTCCGAAAGGACAAGTCAACGGAAATTTGGATTCCTACATAGCGAGATAGCAGGACACTGGCAAAGCGGAGCCCTGACCCTTAGGCTGGGGCTCTAGTGAATCTCGGAAATCATTGGTGGAAGGAATATACATATTCATATCCAAGGTGCGTAGATGCGCAGTTAGGATTAGTAGCTCTCTTACCTGTATATGCATACTTTCACAATATGTTTATAGTCCGTATTCTGGCTACAATATTTTTGTAGTACAATATTCTTTTGCTCTATATTCTGAAATACAATCCTTGGCTAAAGACTTTCACTGACATCTCGAAGTAAGGGACATGAATTACTTTTAGACCCTTTGGGGAGTGAAGCAGTCTTTCTTTGAGTTTGAAGAGAGGTGAGAAGCTTTATTGTTTACGGGAAAGAGGTTTGTTATGAGCATTCTAGTTTCTTTCCTGGCACTCATTCTCCAACTATGCGCTTCTTCTCCAGCTGATATGAATTTGCTATAGATGGTGGCCTAAAGGTATCCTCTTCATTTACATTAGTATTAAAAATTATCAGTGTGAATACTGTATTTGTATTTAGTTCATTTCGAAAGCACAAGCAATGCTGGACATGAATCAGCTTCAAGTCACTTAACCAAATAATTCAACAGAACAATTCAAAATAAGAATACAACCCAAAATAAACTTTACCTAAAATTATGAATGATCCCATAGATAAATCATCTATTTCCTCGGATTTTATCTGTAAATGTACAGATTTTAATCATTTTTATATATTGGAATTCACCTCCTCGTTTTGTACTGTATTGTATTCTTTTAATTTTTCTTTTCCTCCGTTTTTGTACTTTTATGGTCTATCGCGGTATGAATAAAGCTAATTGAATTGAATTCAACAGCTGTGATGTCATCATAGCCCCTTGATTTTCACCTTGGATAAGAATAGTTTACAAAATAGTTGCTCATCATACAGTTCAGACAAAAGATGCAATATTTCACATTTGCATTGATAGTCGATTCCACAACATAAATCGACCTTCTCTTTTGAGAGGATCTAGTCATTCAAGGGCCAGTCATCATTTCTGCTTGTTCTGAGAATAGCCTTTGTGACCTGCCTCAGCTTTTTACTGAAGGGGTCTGCCATGGCTGACATGGTTATAGAAAGTTAGTGACGGTGGCCCCACACTAAATATGGCGGACTGGGGGCAGACAACTGCTAGTTCAAGGGTTTTTGGTGGCAGAGCCAGCAGAGGCTCCACCGTTGGGAACCTAACAGTCCCCCCATATCTAAATAAAGGAAAGGAATGCTTGAGCACCTTGTGGAATCGTGGGTTTGGCAAGGGAGACGTTCTCGTTCTGCTGAACTCCTAAATCGTGGCCTAAAGTATCCCATTAAATGTTTTCTAAATCTCTCTTAAGGTTATGTTTTAAATTTTTCCCTGGGTGCATTAGAGATTTTTAGGTCTTGGCTGTCGAAAGCAGCACATGCTCTCGGCATTCGAGGGCTTCTTGGAATCAATACAGATTCCAAAGCTCTCGGAGGCACAGTTGAAGCCCCGCCCATCTTTCTCATTGGCTGGCTTCATCCTGCATGCAAAACGCAGTCTCAGGATTGAAAAGGAGGCTTTTTAGTCCCTCCTTGTTGCTGCCTTGTCTCCTTTTAGCCCCGCCCACCAGGATTGGACCTCTCACTCGCGGCCTCACACACGCTTCTTCATTAGCTCGGACGCACTATGTTTCAATCTGGTGCCGCTGCACAATGCGACGCTTTGTCCACTCTCGCTTCGCTCTGCTGCAACAGACTCATACATATTTAATAACGAGCTGGGGGGTAATGTGAATAATGGAACAACTTCCGTCACTTTCACTCAGCGCCCAAGCCAGGGAAGCCTGAAATAGAGAGCTCTGTGCAATCTGGTGTCTCACAATACAACTCTACCCAAGAATGCAAAGCTACGGAAGCAGACTCTTCGGAAAACAAGATTAGAAAAGCAATGCATTAGCAAAAGCAAAAAGAAAAAGAAAAATATACGTTTGTGCGATATTGCTTCAGATTGCCAAACTACCAGTGCTTACGCCGAAAAAGTAGGTTGCCGAACTCAAATAGGGCGCCGATTTACAGTGGTGAAGATATAACACAAGTACTGCTACATTTGAACGACATTAGCTGAAATTCATTTACCTGTCAAGAGTTTTTCGTTTCTTTGCTACTTTACCCCCTATCTGTTGCAGGACAATGTACCCAAGCTCTGTACTCTAGCGGTAGTACAATTCTACAAATGCGTTTAAAACGGCTATGAGGCACAGTAATGACAAAAATACTTTACTGCCATTCTTTGGTTTCTATGCACTATAAATATATATTTTTTTACTATTCCCGATTTCATAGTACCCATAAGGTGCCATGGAGGCCACTAACATAGGATATTGTGTGTGAAAAAATGCTGAAATTGCCTTTCCATGGACGAGCGAGGCCTGCTGCCTGCAGCTCCGGAGGAAGAGCGGGGAGCCACTGGCATCTTTCACCCTGATCTTTGTGCACGCACTCCCCCCACCCCCGCCGAGCCGTGGAGCACCAAGCGACCACGGGCTTCTGCAAGAGGGCCTTGAGGGGTTAGGAAGCACCGTAGCGCAGCGTTCACTAATTCATTGGTCTCTTGGCGCTAGTGGGCAGATTGTTGCGTTCAGTTTCAGAGGTGATTTCCGATAGAAGGGTATCTGGTATGCGGGTATCGGAGAGGGGGGCAGGGAGCTACTTTGCGTTTTTTTGCTATGGGTGTATCAAAGGGGAGGAAGAGTTCTAGACCACCTATTTCCGGTGTAATGCAACCAGAGGCGCAACCAGAGCCAAATTTCGGGGGGGGGCTGAGCAAAAATTTCGGGGGGGGCTGAGCAAAAATTTCGGGGGGGGCTGAACTTTAAGCAATAGGCAGAGTGGAGCTGCAGGGGCTCTTAGAAGGGGTGAAACAACAGCGAGGCCTCATTAACATGCAAATGGTCTTTAAAAGACCTGTGAAGTGCTCGGGTGCGGCTGCTTTTTTGCCAGGGAAGCGGTCTCATCCCGGGCTGCCACACACGACGGGGGGGGCTAAAGCCCTGCGAGTCCAATGGGTGTTGCGCGCCTGAATGCAACAGTGTGGCAGTTGTGGGAATTCTAGCAGGCCTTTGTGTGGGTGAGAGGTATCGTATTATTTCCTACCCTGAAATATCACATCCAGTACTCCATAGTAGAGAGTTTATTTTATATTGTCAGTCTCCCCCCCCTCTCTCTCTCTCACACACACACACACACACACAGTGTCTCTCCCACTCACTCAGACTCTCTCTCGCTCATTCACTCTCTCTCTCGCTCATTCACTCTAGTCCACTCTCTCCCACTCACCTCTCTTTCACACTCTCTCTCTCTCGCTCTCTCTCTCACTCTTTGCCACTTTCTCACTCCCTCTCTCCCTCTCACCCCCTCTCTCTCTCTTACACATAGCCTCTCACACTCTCTCTTTCTCACTCTCTCCCACTTTATCTCTCACTCTCCCACTCACCCTCTCTCTCCCACTCTCCCTCTCTCTCCCACTTACTCTGTCTCACTTTCACACTCTCTCTCTCACTTTCTCACACACTCTCTCCATCTCTCTCTCACTCTCGCACCCTCTCCCTTACTCGCTACCACTCTCTCTTTCTCTCTCTCGCTCTCTCTCGCTCTCACACACTCTCTCACACTTGCTCTTTTTCTCTCTTTTACACTCTCTTTCACTCTCTCACTCTAACACCATCTCTCTCTCTCTCTCACTCGTTCTCACTCACTCACCCTCTCTCAATCACTCTCTCTCTCTCCCACTCACTTTCTCCCACTCTCGCCTACTCTCTCACACTCATTCACTCACTCACTCTCTCCCTCCCTCACTCATTCTCTCTCTATCTTCTCTCACTATCTCTCCCGCTATCTCTCTCTCTTCTCTCACTCTCTCTCTCCCAGTCACCTCTCTCACTCTTTCACACTCTCTCACTCACTCTCTCCCACTGACCCCCTCTCTCTCTCATTCTCTCACCCCCTCTTTCTCTCTCTCACACACACACCTCACTCTCACACTCTCTCTCTTTCTGTCTCCCATGCACCCTCTCACTCATTCTATCTCACTCTCTTCTACTCACTCTCTCACTCTCTCTCATGCTCTCTTCCACTCACTCTCACTCTCTCTCACTTTCTTACACTCTCACTCTCTCTCTCTCCCCTCTACTCTCACACTCTCTCCTCTCACTCTCACACTTGCTCTCTTTCCCACTCACTCTCTCTCCCACTTTCTCACACCCTCTCTCTCACTCACTCACCCTCTCTCATTCACCCACTCTCTCACAATGTCTCTCTCGTTCTCTCTCTCCCTCCCTCACTTTAACACTCACTCTCACTCGCTCACACTCGCTTGTTGGTTTACTTTGAGGGTGCGATGCACACTAAGTACCTCGGCACAGTGGTTGTTATTTACGGAATTTGGTCGTTTGCCATCTTGTACCAGGAGGTAGACCATTCCCACATACAAGCGGGGAAGCAATGACCCAATTTGTAGGCCTTCATTTGTAAAACTGACCCGTGAATAAATGCAGGTGATGCTCTGCGCTGCCCTGCTGCAGGCTCTCTGGGGCCTCCTTGCTGCCATGTAGACACCAGCGTGCCCTTGGCGTGCCAAAAGCAAGTGGTTAGGAACGGTGTTTATGGTTGGCCGAGCAGAAATTAAGCCAAGACACCACAGAACTACACAAATAATGCGTGGTTTTATACCGGACTCCACATACCGTATGCCCCTTTATACTTAATAAACGTGATTGTTGGCCCAGGTAATGGTACTTGTTTTGTCGACCTCCGAAGGAAGAATCGAAATATTTGCTCTGTTAGGATTCCCATCTGTGATTGCAGCGCTCGGTGGGGAGCGGATTGGGTTCTTCCCCATTTGATACGGGTTTCAGTGCACTTAGTAGTTTGACATCTCATTGCCAGTATAGAGTATCCGTGGAGGAATGCATAATTGTTAAAAAACCTTTTTTTAAAGACAAAAAGCGAGTAGTTTCACTTATAGATCTCAGGTTTTCAATTAAAAGCTTCAGTGGCATTGCAGTGTCTGAGGGCCTACGGCTCCACTGACAGGTTGAGAGCTAAGGCAATACTCTGGTATTAAAATAATAATAAAATACATCTCAGTTTGTTTTCCTAAATCAAAAAGCAAGTTCCTTTTGTATTTCATGTCGGGTTACTTTATTGGCGTTTTAAAACCTATTACATTATACCGTGCAATACCAGCAGTAAGCAGTCCCTTGGCAACAAGAATATGCCGATATTTAAAATGCAATAGGTCTCGCCTTTCATTAAGTTAAAACCATTTGCTTTGCTATACAATACCATTAGCAAAGTAAATGGCTTTAACTTAATTAAAGGCGAGACCTATTGCATTTTCAATGCTTGTTAAGTTTGCAATCCCACCCTTTAACTAGCTTGAAGTTAAATAGCCATACCTGTGGAGGCGTGATGCAGGATTTGACATATTTTGAATTAGGAGTTGTTTTTGCCAGAGAACTAAGGTGCTTCATGTTCCACGAATATCGTACGAGAGTATCAGTAGGTCTTGTAATTAAGGAGTTGCAGTTAATGGAAATCAAGCTTGTACCTTTAGCTTGCAAGGCAGTCAGTCAGAAGGTGCTCAAGGGTCAGGGAGATACGGATATACATCATTTTAAAGAAATGAAATGCGGTCACTCCCGTTAGTGTAGGTTCTAGATGCCACGTAGACAAGTAAGTAAGTACAAAGTTTATAAAGCGCGCTAATACCGAAGTGTCTTGGCGCTAAACAATTGATAACAGGCATTACAAACACTTGCTTCAAAAGTTTTGTAATAGCTGAAACCATGTTTACTTTAAACATTAGAGTGGTTGAATTATGGATGTTGTAAAGCGGTCTAATGGCTTTCAGCTAGCGACATAGGGGTAGCAACTGCAGCATAGGGGTAGCAGCTGCAACAAATGGTTAGCAGCTGCAACATAGGGTTAGCAGCTTCTGCATAGGGGTAGCTGCTGCAACAAAGGGGTAGCAGCTGCAGCATAGGGGTAGCAGCTGCAACAAATGGGTAGCAACTGCAACATAGGGTTAGCAACTTCTGCATAGAGGTAGCTGCTGCAACAAAGGGGTAGCAGCTGCAGCATAGGGATAGCAGCTGCAGCATAGGGCTAGCAGATGCAGCATAGCACTGGCATAACGAAATCTAAAGGGGCTCAATCAGGAGCTCTCAGGCCAGAGTACTGTGCAGAGGGGGGCCCCTGGAGCTTGCCCCCCCCCGCACACTGTGGGGGCTGCGGGGACTTATGTTACACCACTGCAACACAGGGGTAACAGCTGCAGCAAAGGGGTAGCAGCTGCAACATAGAGTTAGCAGCTGCAACACAGGGGTAGCAGCTGCAACAAAGGGGTAGCAACCACAACAAAGAGGTATCAGCTGCAACAAAGGAGTAGCAGCTGCAACAAAGGGGTAGCAGCTGCAACAAAGAGGTAGCAGCTGCAACATAGGGTTAGCAGCTCCAGCACAGGGGTAGCAACTGCAACAAAGGGTTAGCAGTTGCAACAAAGGAGTAGCAGCTGCAACACATGGGTAGCAACTGCAACACAGGGGTAGCAGCTGAAACAAAGGGGTAGCAGCTGCAACAAAGAGGTAGCAGCTGCAACATAGGGTTAGCAGCTCCAGCACAGGGGTAGCAGCTGCAACAAAGGGGTAGCAGTTGCAACAAAGGAGTAGCAGCTGCAACAAATGGGTAGCAGCTGCAACACAGGGATAGCAGCTGCAACAAATGGGTAGCAACTGCAATACAGGGGTAGCAGCTGCAACAAATGGGTAGCAGCTGCAACACGGGTAGCAGCTGCAACAAATGGGTAGCAGCTGCAACACAGGGGTAGCAGCTGCAGCATAGGAGTAGCAATTAAACGGGAGAGGGACAATCATGCGTTTTGATTTGCCACATACAAGAATATGGCTGTGTCACATCTGCCCCCAAAATGACGTGGGCCACAATCCAGTTCCTGTCGCAGCCAACAATTGTACCACTTCGGCATGAGAGAAAGTTGACAACTGATGATTTCAATGTGCCATTAATTTGCTGACCTACTGTCAGGATGATGTTTAAGAGAACATTTTGGGGATCTTGTGTAGCTAGTAACAAGTAAAGGGTGCTTGCTGTTCATGGTTAAAAAAAGGGGGGTGGTATGAAAACATTTTCGAGGTGTGCTTTTAGCTCTTAGTGAGATCAGTAGAAGAGGGCGAGCCCTGTTCTGCTGCTAGGTTACCTGGCAATAAGAATTGTCATTTTATTCTTGTATCGAGTGCTGCTATCATAGGATAACGTAGAAATAAAAGGACACGTTTTTGTTAGAGTGTTCAACCCCTTGTTGGAAATTTCATAACACTTTTGTCAGGTGGAAAGTCAGAACAAAATGCCATAGCACACCTTCATCAAAAGCCGCTGACAGCCTTCCCTGTGTATTAGTTGGGACTCCAGAATGTTCCATGACATCCGAGCCTGAAGCGGACTGAGATGTTCTCTCTTGTCTAGGCGAATAACCATCAACCACAACATGGCCTGGCGGACACACCATGGAACTAGAGCCTGCTGTCCCACAATGCCCCTCACCCGGCTACACTTGTCAACTCCATTTTATTTCCTGTGTAGATGATCTAGTCAGTTAATTTCTACTGATGCTGAAAGGCTCAAAATAGAGGCTCAGCGGAAGTTATATCATTTGGGGGCTATTTTACGCTCTTCAGTGTCTCCAGCCCAGCCATCGCCTATCCCAAGTAAGAGCAGAAGAGGCAGCAACAAGCCTAGCTTTTCTGAGAGGTGCCATTGCACTCTTCTAAAGGATGGGCATGTTTACCATCCAGTCCTTGGTGCTTCTGCTGAGGCTGCTATTGTCGTGTGTTTCTCACATGGCCCATTGTCGTTCTCACAAGGTCCATTGTCGTTTTCCCTACGTTAGCCCAGTGGCGGCTAGGTAAGAGCGGTGAGGTGGGAGGTGTGGGGAAGTCAACAGACCAAGATGAGGGAAAATAAAAAAATTAAAACACTTACTTTGCGCTCTCTGCATCAGCAATGCAGTGAGCACAAGTTAAGTGGGTTTTCTGTAAAAAAATGTTTTATTTTCCCTCGTCATCTGTTAACTCCCCCCTCCGCCTAGCCCGCCCCACCGCTCTTACCTGCACCGGTCGCGACTGTGTTAGCCCAATTATGCATGCTGATAGGTCGCTTTGGTTTTGCACTCATTACTAAATATTACGCTTGCCTTTGTGCCACATTGTATTTTCACACAGAATCAGCACGTTTTTGTTTTTTATTCATTTCCTGGGATTTAGTCTGAATAATGTAGGCAAGATCAAACAACATTGCACATTGTTATTCTCTCTGGTCAGACACTAGCACCTAGACATAGTAAAGGAATGCAGCTGGTGTTTTTGAATACACATATCTTGTCATATAACTGAGCACAGGGGTTCTGGAAAAACACACACACAGCAAAGGTCCTGTGGCAAGAGTGCTGTGTAAACTGAGATGTAGAACATCTACCTATATATAAGGTAGGGGTCTGCCACTAAACCCTGAGATCTATAATATATAACCACTTATAACATGACAGTGCTTTTTATCGTATATGGTTTATTAACCATGCTGATGCTATTCTTGACATGTATTTGTTTTCTAATTGTGGTGCAATTATTGCATCTTAGAGCACAATATTTTAAATAAACATTGTAAACTTCCTTTTTGTGCCTTTTTAATTTTATTGTGTATGAGTGAGAGAGTGTAAGGGTGTGTCCTGCAGTAGCGGCTGGTGTTAAGGCAAAGTAGAGTGGCGGAGAGGAGGACGACAAACAGAAAGAAAAAAAAAGAACTTGCCCACCGCATCGCTGCTCTTCTGCTTCTCTCTGGCACCACTTTAGCACAGGCTCCCAGACTTCCATAAGGCCAATCCAGACGCTCTCTCATGCTTCTGACAGCATGAGAGAAGCACCGGGATTGGCCTGAGGGGCCTGGATTTGCGCTCTGTGCCTGCTGTCTTCAACCCAGCAACGCAACACGGGTTAGATACATCTCAGTGCGCATGTCAGCTTGGCCATCCTAAAACAGCCGGCCAAACTGATATGCGCATTGGCAGCAGTGCCCACCATTCTCCCTCTGTGACTGACATCGCGATGGCCCGCCCTCAAGACTCAGCCCCTAGAAGAAAAATAAAACAATAAACCTGTTTTATAATAATTTTACATTTCAAGTTTTGTGACTGCTGGTGGGGGGTGATGCTTCTCGGCCATAACGGAGGAGCCGCTAATGATGTCTGGTTACCGCAATCCCTGAGAGGGTCGAGAGTTTTGTGTTCTAGGATGCCAAATCACTTGCCTCTCTGGAAACGTTGGGAGGGCAAGTGAGGCACATAGCCGATCGGGCTCAAGCTAATAGATACTGAGGAGGTATGGTGACTCAGTCCCTACATGCCGATGTTCTTTGGTCCCAAGCCTATATCTGTTCCCTGCATCATTATTTCGGGCTGGCAATCACAAAGATTATGTTTCCTTTTCTCTAGGCAGTTCTCTAACCATTTCCTAAATGAATTTCACCACTCCACGGCACACACGCAAGAGTTGGGCTGGCCGAAAGGAACATCAGGAGCTTCCTGGTAAGTCAGTAATACTGAAAGGCCAGTGTGACTAAGAAAGAGCCCTGTGTCAGCCGCCAATGAAAACATTCGACCTGAACTCAAAGCAGAATGACATATGCGAAAATGTGAAAAATAGATTTCCTAAGAGGTCAGTCCTTCTGAAAGATCAGTACGGTTTGGACAGATTCAGCCACGTCAAGCAAACTATTCTTTACGATTGACTCCTATCTATCTGGTGCTACAATACTCACCATGTTTTTGCCCTATGAGACCAAGGCTGACTGACGATCAGACCATAGCCACTAGGCTCATATTACTAGTCGGAATTGGATGGACACATTGACTACCATATCTGGCCCAACATTAAGGCCCTCATGCTAGATAAACATTGAAACAGGCTGCAGGCCTGAAATGGTTAGGATGATGAAATGCCAACTTTCTAAAATTTGCATTTTCAGAATTGTGACTTACAACTCAACTTTACCTTTAAAGAGAGCTTTAAATTACAATTCCTCAGACACCAAACATGACATTCCTACCTGCTTCCAAACAAACGTTATCACATATTAAATGTAATAAGGTGACCCAATGTTATCCTATACGACATGTAGGCTTAATAGTAGTGAAAATAAATGGAGGTGTTTTTTCACTACCCGGACATGTAAAACTTAAAAGTGCATGTCCAACTTTTATAATACACTGCAACCTGCCCTATGGATTTTTCAGGGCCTAACCTAGGGGTGACTTATATATCTTAAAAAGGGAATTTTAGACTTGGAAAAATATCTATTTTGCCAACTCGAATTGGCAGTTTAAAACGGCATACAGTCTACAATGGCAAACCTGAGACATGTTTAGACAGGTTACATAAGTGGGTTGCACAATACAATAAGTACTGCAAGCCCACTAGTTGCATTTAATTTACAGGCCCTGGCTAAATGTAGTTCCACTTAACTAGGGTGTAAGCCAATTTTACCATGTTTAAAGGGGAGAGCACTTTAGCACTGGTCAGCAGTGTTTAAGTGCATAAAGTCCTAAATTCCAAAAAACGGGTTCAGAAAGCAGGAGGGGTAAAGGCAAAAACCTTGGGTGTGACCCTGCAGAGAAGCTCAGGTCTGACAGACGTCCCACCTGGCTCTATAGGTCATAAACAAGAAGCCACTTTCCAGCCATTTTGACTCACTATTTGCCACTTTGGCCGCTATAAATGCCAGTATCTTTTCACGCTCACCATTCACATACATTTCTTGTCATAGCCAACCTTACATTACTACTGAATAGTTATTTTATGTAATTTGTACTTACAGACAGCAGCATACACATGTCAGAGAATGATTGTAATCTATCACTGAGCATTACTAGCTTTAAGATCAAGAACAAGTACCTACCAGATTGCGTCTCCCCACCCACCCATCTCCTGAAAGAAACTTAGAGTTATCATAACACTGAATACCTGACCAAAAATTAATCCCTTTGTACCAAGTGCACGCTGCCCACCTTAAACCCACACACCACACAATCGTACCCAACCAGTCACCGGTGGACACCACACTTTTGCCATACCTGGCCATTGGTGAAGTCATAGTCAAGCGAGTACTGCAGTTTTCCCAGCTTCTCTTGCTCCTTTTCTTCCTTTCCATCACCCAGCAAACTTGGATCCAAGTCTTCGACATCCGGCTGAACCTGGGGACACGAAGTATAGAAAAAGGTTTTGTTAGAGTATAGTCTGAGCAATGCATAGTACAGGGAGGTGGGGGGGATGTCTACTCATGAGGCCGATGGGGTATGAGCGTGAGGAGGGAAAGAGTGACGGAAGTAAGGTGAGGGGCTTGTTGAGTGCACACTCAGGTCATTGATTATGGTGTAAGAGTTAGAACAAGAAACAGACATACATACTACAAAAGTCTTAGGGATAAGCCCTAAGAATCCTTGGTCCAATTTCTCAGTTTCAAAGTCTGTTGTCTCTAGACCACCATTATTTCATTTCAATTTAAACGGTGCATTATTGTATTTCTTACTTACATATTTTATTGCTTTAGTGACCAAGGAGGATGTAAGTTATATTAAATATTTGTATCACATTGACATTTTTTAAACTGCTTATTTAAAGTGTATGTTAACAGTTCTAGGCAGCTGATTTTATCTTATCTTTTAGAGAACCCAGGGACAGGGAGGGAAAAAGATGACAAGGAAAGAAGAGGCACGAGTAAAGGTGAGGAGAACGAGTATTAAAGAGCCTAAGGGTACGAGGGCAGAATGAGAAAATTACTTAACAGAAATGGCAGAGAGCAAATGAAATGGAAACAATGAGGGTGTGAGGTACAGTGCAAAGGAGATAGGAGTAAAATAGGAGAGAGGAAACAAAACAAAATAAGGGGAAGTGGGAGAGAGTAAAGTACTTTAAAGTTAAATAGAAGAAAGCGAGTGAGAGAGGGATACATATACATATATATATATATATATATATTTATATATATAATATCACCAGTTATCTCAAGTAACTATAACTCATGCCCTAAGATACCTTTAATTTGTGCCCTCTGGGCATGAGCAATATCTTGATCTGTTTCCCTACCAGCATCAGTGGGGGCAGATAAACAGATTTCAAGACTGCTCCCAGCTGGCAGGAGCATTTTTAAAGCTCCCGACCGCAGGTGTTTGCTCCTGTTTGCCAGAAGTTTTAAAAATGCTCCTGCCAGGCAGGAGCAAACACAAGTTCCACTGCCCACACTAGTGTAGGCAGAGAAGCTGCTGTGTCAGGGATTGGGCTCCCCGGGCCACAATATGTGAGCGCTGCCCCCCTCACTTTTAAGAGGTCCAGTGGCCCCAGGTGATGGTGTCCCCGGGGCTAGTGGTGGCTCAGGGATGGGGGCTGCGCTGCCCCACCTCCCCTAAAAAATACAGTGGGACATGGGTAATGGGGTTCCCGGGGTTGAAAGCAGCCTGAGAGGGGCGCTGTGTGGCCCCTTCTCTGAAAAATGACTTTGGGCCTTGGGGAATGGGGTCCCTGGGGGCCGAAAACAGTATGGGAAGGGGTGCCACAGGCCCCCTCCCCTTATAAAATACTTTGTGCCCTGGGTGAAGGGGTCCCAAGGCCGAAAACGGCTGGGGAGGGAGGCTTTGCACCCCCTTCCTCAAAAAAGAATAATTCCGTTGTCCCCCAGGGCCATGGTGGGTGCATAGTGGAGAAAATTTCCCGGGAGTTCTAGGTGGTACGGCCTTCAGGAAGCACTTTTTGCCTACTCGCACTCACAAAAAACACAACTATGTCCTTGTGTATCAGTGAGCAGATGGCCATCTTCAGTGGTCCGACTTTTGGCATGTATGTGCATGACACGTATTATTCACCCACATTCTGTGAATGCAGAACATTGTGCGGTGCTTTGAACTTGAACTTTTAGGACGTTTCTCGTTGTCCGTCTTGAATTGCTTATCCTAGTCTTCCCAAGCTAAAGAATCTGCTCTGCCCCAAAGTTTTGCCCACCTAAGTACACCATGAAGTTAAGGCGGAAGCTCGAAACAAATCCCTTCCTTTCCCTTCCCTTCCCCTCACTGAATATAAATACATCTGAAACTCTAGGTCACTTCCTGCTTTCTTCTGTCTCGATGAGACAGGATCCCTTCCCAGGAAGATGCGCTCATTTTTAGCAGTTAAGAGTCATGCTAATGGGTCAGGAGTGTGCAGTGCTCTGCTACAGCAACGCCGATCAATCGATATCTGAGCTTGAGGCGGCTGCGCGATGCCAGTGCTTCATGCTGTTCCCGCGCTTGAGGGAGTGCCAGCGATTCATCCCGGTTACCTTGCAAAGGGGGCTCAATGTTCATCTCAGAGCCGTGCACCTGCTGCTTGGGTACTTTCCCCGCGGAAGTCCAGCTAGGTTTCCAAGTGGCCACATGTAAACAAGTGGCAGGAGCATTCTTGTCAAATGTAATTAGGCAGAGCTCAAGGATGGAGCACAAGAAATGCCGTGCAAAAGCAGAGGCAAGTCGAGGATGAAGCAAGAGCCACTGTTGCACGGGTGTTTGTGAATGGGACCCTGGGTTATGGGAATACCGATGGTATGGACGGGTAGTGATGCCCAGAAGGTAATAAAGAGGTCTGCCCAGTTTCAGCAAGACAGTGAACTGCCTACACATGTGACTGGTGTCTCTTCTGTTTGCTGCCCTGCTTACTGCGCATAATCTCACAGCCGCACCGTAACAGTGGCCACGAGTATGGTGTTTGCCACATCGAATGCCCACTGTATCCCGAGTGCTGGTGCCTCCTGGCTTGGTCGCCTGCCGCGCCCGAGGCTGTAGGCACTCTGTACCGCACTTCTCTGTGAGGCAGCAAGCCAGACCGCAAAGGGTGTAAATGTAAATGTCAAAGTACTTATAGAGCGCACTGTCACCAGACGGCCACCTTGCGGTGTCGCCTTTTGCGGTTTCCTGGCGCTGATACTCATACCGCTGTGGAACCCCTCCTGGCTTTCCCTGTGAAGTGTCCACTCCTGGGCACCCCCAGGGTGAAGCCAGGCATCCTTAGCGCTGTTGGGGCCGGTGTGGAGGCTAAGCAAGCTATTGCCCAGAGTTGCAGCGTGGGGCCCGTGATTAGAATAGGCACCGAGGCGAGAATAGACAGGTCCGAGGAAATTGAGTCCGAGCCCCGCCGAGGCGGGAATCGAACCCTGGTCCCTGGCCAGAACTCTGCTTCAGGGTCTGCCGCTCTAACCATTGAACCACACTCCTCCACCAACTTTTTACCATGAGGTAGTGTGGTTCCCTCAAACGCCCACCAGAAGGCGCACCTGTTGCTAAAGTTCCTCGCACTTTATCAACCAAACTGAGCATGTTTTCTCTGCATGTGTGATATTTTTTCAGGCCTGGCCACTTGTCTTTTTATCTGTCTGCATCCATCTGCGCCTGGACCGTGAGCAGTGCCAGGAACCCTGCTCCAATTGCCGCCCAGCGATACTCCGCAGCACTCAATAGGTCGCTAAACCCCGGATGCTGTTCCCTCAACTGCTCCTGTGCCGTGCCTCTCACCATAATAGGAGCTTTCACCTGCACCCACTGATAGTTCTCCAGCAGCTATACACCCACACCCCGCACGCAAATACTAAGAACGCCCTCAACACTCCCTCCCACCACACATGCATCAACAATGCCTGCAACCCCACACCACAGCAAAACTGCATGTCAGCACCCACTCCTATGCATGCTTTTCAACGCACAATCACTCACAGGGCCGGACTGGGAACCAAAACTGGCCCTGGCAAAGTGTTCGGCCGCCCCTCCCCCCCCGGGCTTGGGAGTGCCGCCGAGCTCTTTGCCAGGGCCGGTTTTCGGCCGATTTTGTTACAGGGCCGATTTTGCAGCTATGCTGCAAAAACGGCCCTGTAACAAAAACGGCCCCCAGGGGCCCAAAACCGGCCCCCACCCGTCCGACGCACCGGGGGATGGCCCGGTGCCCGCTACGGCCAGTCCGGCCCTGATCACTCAGCAAACACACAATCGATATATGGGACACTGAATAGAAACGCACTCAACATCCTCTTTATCACAGAGACCTGATCAACCCCTCATCGACTCCGGAGATCGCCACGGCAATCCCAGCGGGCTATAAGATCACTTAACAGGACCACCTTCACAAGTCAGGTAGAGGACTCGCTATCATCTACAAGTAATTCATTAAAATGCACAAGATCCACAGAGAATGGCACCCCATTCACGAAACACCTGCACTTCAAGCTGCAAATCTCAGATAACTTCAACCTGAACGTAACCCTCGCCTACAGACCACCCGGACCATGAGCCACCTTTACCAAGCTCATCACCAACTTTGTCGTGCCGCTCACCATCTACTCCAGAGCTCGGTGACCACAACTTTCACCTGGAACACCGATATGATCCTGCTCCACAGCACTTGGACTTACCCAGCTCATCCCAGAATCAACATGAACCACAGGATAGACACTGCGCCCCATCATAACCTCAAACAAAAGCATCAAATACAACTCTACCACACCACTCACATGGACCGCCCACTCCATCATCCACTTCCAAGTCAACACACCTCAAGTCAACTCCCCTACCAGCCTCAGCATTCCAAGCCACAGCTGGGGCAAAATAAAAGAAGCAGACTGGCTCTGCGCCCTTAGCATGCATCACGGACAACCTTGACAAGGACATCAACAACTTCAACTACTGGATCAAGCACTGTACGGACTCCCTCGCATCCATCAATCCCAACAAGCATAGTAGATCGTACGAAGCAGGCTAACTGGTACACAGAAAACCTCTAAGACACCAAAGGACACTGTAAACAGCTAGAAAGCAATTGGAGAGCCAGCCATGACACCGCTGACAGAACTGCCTACAAGGCTGCACTCAGACGCTATAATCAGCAAATAAGTGACACCAAGAAACAAGCATTTGCAATGCAATAGGTCTCACATTTACGCGAGTTAAATGTTTTAAAAAACGAAAACAAAAATAAAAGGCATTGTCATTTGCAATGGCAATAGCTCAAACTCAGATAAATGCGGGACCTTCGGCATTGCAAATTCTTGTTTAGGTAAAAGTGCCTGCCTTTCACCACAACAGAACCGAGCCGCGCGTGACATGCCTGGCTCTAGCCACGCCTGTGCCCCTCATCTGAATTTTGTGGCTGGAGGGGTTGGGCCGTGGAAGCCGCCGAGGCAGAGCCTGTCCAGTGTTGCGATTCGGGACACCGAGCGATCTTAATTCATGCACGTCCAGTCCCTGGCCTCTCTCCAGACCACAGAGTGATGGTCAGTTATGTGCTGGTTGTAATTAGGATTTTATAGGAGTATGTGTTTCTGAGGCAGAGAGCGAGTAAGACAGAAAAACATAAAAGAGGCCATTTTGAAGTGAAGGAGTCAAAATGAAGTACACGCAGAAGAAAACAGCAAATTACTTAAATAATCGAGCGCGGCCGCTAAAGGGAATGGACCGCGCTGCAAATTAATTAAATAAACAAGCTCGGCCGCAAAAGTGAAAGCGACCCGCGTTGCAAATTAACTAAATAAACAAGCGCGGCCGCTAAAGTGAAAGCGGACTGTGCTGCAAATTAATTAAATAAACAAGCGCGGCCGCAAAGTGAAAGCGAACCACGCTGCAAAAATAAACAAAGTAATGCTCTTAGCCAAGATAAAGCAGACCGTGTAGCATGACCAGTAAAAGGTCCAGTCCTTATGGGCGGTAACAGATGGAGACAAGGCGGTACCAAGGAGGGACTAAAAGCCTATTTAGCAATCAGAAGCCAACATTTAAGAAGGACAATGACACAAAGCCAATGACAAATATGGGCAGAGAGTGGGCGAGGCTTCCATAGCATACTCTACTACAGCATGCCTCGCAGAGCGAGCAGCATATGCGCGCTGCTTCTGGGCTCGACCTAAAAAGCATTTGTGGACCGCATTGAAGGAAGCTCAAACAGCTGTAAGGAGATCGTCTAGATTATTAGGATTGCACCTTACCCACAGCCACTGTCACCAATATCGCTGACTGCCTCCCAACAACTCTGCGACAGCCTTTTCAACTTCTTCAACAACAAAATCGCAAACATCTATAGCAACTTTTCACACCACCCTCATCAGAAACGACATAGCGGCAAGCATGCGGACCAGCCACCCAGAGCCCCAACGGACCCACGCTCCAACCACACTTACAACCTGGGAACATCACCAATCATCACCACCCTGACCCACATCATCAACACCTCATCACATCCGGCACTTTACTGATATGAATGGAAACTTGCAGAATTCAACACCATCCTCAAGACGTCTACATCCGACCCGAATCAGCTGAGCAACTTCTGACCCATCTCAAACTTCACCATCTTCTAGACAAAACTCAATCAGGATTCAGATAGAATCGCAGCACCTAAACAGTACTCATTGTGGCCACCAATGATATTTGAATCATCCTGGACTGAGGAGAAACAGCGGCCCTCATCCTGCTCGACCTCTCTGTGGTCTTTAACGCTGTCTCCCATAACCCCCTTATCAGAAGCCTCCACGAGATTGGCATCCAAGGGTCCACTCTGAAATGGATCTCTTCCTTTCTCACGGGAAGAACCAAAAGGGTCAGGCTGCCACCCCTCACATCAATTGAACAAGAAATTGATATGTGGAGTCCCACAGGGATCGTCCCTCAGCCCCATCCTTTTCAACATATACATGACACCACTCGCCAACTTCGTATGATCACAAGACATCACCATCATCTCCTACACTGATGGCACACAACTCATCCTCTCCCTGATGGGCAAAACAACCACCGCCAGAAGCATCTTCACCAATTGCATGACCATGGTAGCAGATGATGTGAACCAACTGCCTGCAGCTTAACTTCGACAAGATGGACGCACTGGTCTTTGGCAACAAGACTTCCCAATCGGACTCCATCTGGTGGCCTTCAGAGCTAGGACCAACACCCACATACACAGACCACACAAGAAATCTAGGGATCATCCTAGACAACAAGCTCAGAATGACAGCTCAAGTCAACGCAGTGTACACCTCCTGCTTTGACATCCTACGCAAGCTGCGTGGAAATCTTCAAATGGTTGTGTGACGATCTTTCTAGTCTTCTAAGCAACCATTTAAAGATCATTTCCAGCATGCTGTACTACAGCAACACTGTTTATGCCAGAATCTCCAAGCATCTCCTGCACAGACTCCAGACCATCAAAAACACTGCTACAAGACTCATAATCGACCTTCCACACCACACCCACATCACACCGCACCTCAGGAAACTTCACTGCCTCCCCACTCACAAGCGCAGAAATTCAAACTTCTCATGCACACATACAAAGCCCTATACAACACAGGACCAGAATACTAGAACTGCTACATACACTTTCACCAACCCACCAGACCTACTCTCTGTCTAACTCTCACTCGCACACATTCCCAGCATCTATAAAAGCAAAACTGGAGGTTGCTCAATCTTACAATGCACCCTAGACATGGAACTACCTCCCTGAATAAATCAGTCTCCTCACATATTGAGTGGTGATTAGTGAGCTATACAAATCAAAATAGCATAATATACATGGAGCTATCTCTGCCTGCTGGCTCTATAAATATTCAAAGCCATATAGACCAACACATAGGTTGCAAAGCACTCTGCCTGAGGCAGGCAGACTCTTGAGAGGTGATTGTCTCATGAGCCACTGTTGTGACCTTCCTGACTCACAGACCCTGATTATCTAGTGTTCTCTTAGTATCCAGAGTAAGACAAGCATACACCCATCGTTCTCCTGCACTTCAGAGGTCATGGTGGGCATTCTGGCATTTGAACTATTTGTCTTCTCTGGCCCCTATTCAGACAAAGTCCCAAATTGACCTGTGCTTCACTGCCACGGTGTGGTCACCAAACACCAAAGAGCGCCAATCCTTCACCTTGCAGGGGCAAATGAATTGTCTCACTCTCTCATGAAAGCCAGACAATCACACAGGTATGCTACGATGGTCACAACCCTTACAGCCTATTTGAACCAAAGGAAAATCCTAACTATAAGAGGTTCATGTTATGTTATGTTATGTTATATAGTTTATAAAGCGCGTGAATCACCCCCGAAGGGGTCTCTCAGCGCTGGCCAAACTGTGCGGGTGTGATGCGGTAGTATCATTCCGAGAAAAGAGTGGTCTTAAGAGTCTTTCTGAACCCAAGATAGTCAGAACACTGTCTGAGCGGGAGGGGCAGTTGATTCCATACCAAAGGAGCTTGGTAGGAAAAAGATCTACCTCCCAGACGTGTTCTCTTAATCCTCGGAATGAGTAACAGCGATTTGGAGCCAGACCTCAGGTCATGGTTGGGGATATACAGGTGGAGCCTTTCAGTCAGATAGGAAGAGCCAGGGCCCCACAATGCTTTGTGGGTCAGGCAACATAGTTTAAACTTGACTCGTTTCCTCACTGGTAACCAATGCAGTTGCCGAAGCAACGGGATAGAGGCAGCTCTGCTTGGGGCTTTGGTGACCAGTCGTGCTGCGGTGTTTTGCACCACTAGCAGACGGTTAAAAGCAGATTCGTTAGCAGCGACCATTAGTGCATTACAATAATCCAGCTTATTTAATACCAGGGCCTGGACCAGTGTCTTGCGGATGGAATCTGGAAGATATGGAAGAGCTTTCTTCAAAAGGCGCAGAGTAAAGAAACATGCGCTGACGGTGTAAGAAACATGATCCTTCATGGACAAGGCCTGATCGAAGCGAACGCCAAGATTTTTTACTGTGAGCTTAGGCGATGGGACGGGCCCCAACTCAGTAGGCCACCAAGTTGGTGACCACATGATGGTGGCGTCTCCATAGAGGATGATTTCTGTTTTACTGGCGTTCAGCTGCAGGAAATTACTACTCATCCACTCCGAGATGGTCAGCATACCTTAAGAAAAACAGGTTTGAGCAGTCCATGAGGATTTATCAAATGGAAAAATAAGTTGAGTGTCATCCGCATAGGATATGGGGATGAACCCAAGAGATCTTAAGAGAGAGGCAAGGGGGGCCACGTAGATGTTGAACAACGTAGGGCTCAAACAAGAGCCCTGTGGCACACCCTTGGTCAGACACTCGGTGGTAGAGCGAAAAGGGCCAAGGTTCAAGGTTTGTGTGCGGTCAGTAAGGAAGCTGGTTACCCAGCTGAGCGCCTTACCCCCTAGTCCTGCCCCTCTTAATCTTTCGAGCAAGGTCAGATGGTCGACCGTATCAAACGCGGCAGAGAGATCTAAAAGGACCAAGATGGCAGATTGTCCCTGATCTAACGTCCGTCTAATACAGTCGGTGACAGCAACCAAGGCGGTCTCAGTGCTATAATTTGCACGAAACCCTGATTGTGACGGATCCAGGTAGCCAGTTGTTTCGATATGGTTCGAGATGTGTTTATTCACATATTTCTCGAGGGCCTTGCTCAGATAAGGGAGGAGGGAGATAGGGCGAAGGTTGGCGAGATCGTCCATGGGAAGCTTGTTGTTTTTACGTAGTGGTATGACCTGTGCAGCTTTCCAAGAAAGGGGAACTAGCCCCTTGCTTAAAGAGGAGTTAAACAGCATGGTGACAGGGTCAGCTAGTGCGTGCGCAAGAGACGCTCCTAATCTTGCAGGCATAACATCTACGGGAGAACCAGATGTGACATTACGTAATAGTGTAGTGGTCTCATCCCGTAGGAGGGGGGGAAAGGACAGCAGAGGTGAGAGGTTGACGGTATAGGGTTTTACAATGTCATCAGACATTGAAGTGTGACAAGTATTAGCAAATTTATCATAGATGGTATCAATTTTTTGAATGAGAAAAGAACTGATTTTATTACAAAGGGATTGGGAATGCAAGTTGTCCAGATCACAGGCTTTGGGACAAGTGAAGTCTTGCAAAATTTGGTGAAGGATTTTCGGCGCATTACCTGCTAGCCTTAGTTGCGCAGCTATATATGTTCTGCGTGCTTGTTTGATTTCTTTATGATATAGCGATAGCGCAGCTCTAAAATTTGCTTTGTCATTGTCTAGGTGGGTGCGTCGCCACTTTCTTTCAAGATTTTTGCATTTGCTTTTCGTTGTACGCAATTCTGGGGTAAACCACACCGCCAAATTATTCCTGGGGGCTTTGGAGCAAATTTTTACAGGGGCAATTGAGTTGATAGCCAATAAAACAGTGGTGTTAAAAAGGGAGAGGTTATCTTCTGTATTATTGGTCGGGGGAAACCTGGGAGGTGTAAAGGCTGATGCAAAGGACTCCGGGTTGATTTTTGACCATTGTCTGTAGGGAAATTGAATGTGTGCTGCCATAATAGAAGACGTAAGGGGGAGCTGCACTTGGAAATTGATAAGGGCATGATCAGTCCAGCACAATGGGCGAGGGGTTTTACAAGTAAGCCGGTCGGAATTAGAAAAAATAATTTCTATAGTATGGCCAGCCGTATGTGTGGGACCCTCGTTTTTCTTAATAAGGTGCAGGGTAGACAGGTCAGAAATAAAGGCTGATATTTCGGGCAGCAAAAGATTATCGCTGTGTATATTAAAATCACCTAATAATAGGAAATTCTCCGACGCAATCACATGGGGGGCATTAAATCCATTAATTGAGCGGAGAAGTCCTTTATAGGGCCAGGGGGGCGATAGACCAGTGCCCCCCTCCAAAAGTCATGGGTGGCCATTTCCATCTTAAAGATCAAGATTTCGATTTGGGCATTAGTGCGTTGATCTAAGATAGAGAGTTTTACGCGATCATTATGAAGAATTGCAAACCCCCCCCTGGTTCTCAGCGGCCTATCTAGGCACTGAATCCTGTAACCATCAGGAATAGCAATCTTAATGTCTGGACCACTGGTGGGTTTCAGCCAGGTTTCAGTCAGAAAACCCACATCAGGCATGTCAGTCGTGAGTAAATCCCATATCTCAGATGAGTGTTTAGGGAGCGATCTCACATTACTTAGAAAGCCCTTCCAGTGGTTGAGCTGTGAGTTGTTAGGGGGCGGTGTATAACTATTACTGATCCTACTTGTGTCTGGGGACACAGGGGGCCTGGTATGGTACTGCCCAGGGATATGTCCTGGGGGAATATTTCCAGGGGTTTCAGCTTCCCAATTACTCTGGAATCTGCAGTATATGCAGGAGAAAGGTCCTTCAAGAGGATGAGGTACCGTGTTGTGGCAGGGCAGGCTAGTTAAAGGTGACCTAGCACAAATGGATCTGAGAGCAGCGCCACTAAATACTAATATGCACTTACTAGGGTTGTCTGTATCAGAGGCCCTGGCGCCTGGCGACGTCCCGGCGCGGACGGGCTTCATCTTTGGCCAAGCCCATCAGGAGCAAGTGGAATCGCAGGACACTTTCCACACAAAGCTGAAATAACTTGCTGTGACCTGCACTTTTACAAATTAATTGGATGAGATCTGCAAGCAAATCATGAGGGTAACATATACTCCAAGGCACTGAGATGTCCCTCAACTCCATCCTCACTGTGGGTTTCTCTAATGAAATGCCAAAAGCAAGGGCTTCCCATAGGAAGGCAGATCAACTGATTAAAGCAGAACCTGTCTACTTGGTTGCAGCCACGAAGTCCAACCATAAAGCAAGTCACGCCCACCACCTCAAGAGTCGTGTGGATCCTGGGGCGGCCCATACACCACCCAGCTGAATGCTCAGCTCGAGAAAAACCTGTACGGCAAGCAAGAAAGTAAACCACGTTACGAAAGTGTGCCACTCAAGCGGACACGCAGAGGCTGTTCAGAAAAAAAAGCAGTCAATGCCATCGCAGATCCGGAAGCTGGGGCTGACGAGTAGGAGCTTACGGACATAGACGATGACAACATGGTAACTGTAGTTCACACCTTGCTTGCAGTAGGGCTGGCCTGGCCCAAGATAAGGCCTCCACCAATGTGCCAAATTCAGGTAGGGTGGACAAAGCTCACAGCCGTCATTGATACTGGAGCTTCAATTAAAGTGATGGCGCAAGAAACCTACGATAGCCTAAAGCTCACATCACCACTCAACCCAGCGAAAGCAAACGTATACACTTATGGCGAGACTCCCCCCTGTCTAAAGGACAATTCACCACTACTATCACTCATGATCAGCTATCTCCACAGTTGTGTAGACTTAACTTCAGCATTTTGAACGTGGTTGAGGTATTCCAGAATACTCTACAGGAAGTGCTGGCTGGCCACCCAGGAGTCATAAACGTAAGTGATGACATAGTGGTGTACGCTACGTTCATAGAAGAACACAGTCATCTCCTGAGGAGCATGCTGCAGAGACTTTGAGGCAATGGCTAATGTTCCACAAGGAAAAATATGAACTTCTAAGGAACAATATCAGCATTTTTGGATACTCTTTCTCTGTAGATGGTATGGCCACAAATCCTGATATGGGGCAGGATGTCAAGACCACCCCCCACCGCTTCCTGTGTCTCAGAAGTGTCCATTTTCCAGGGGATGGTGAATTACTGTTTGCCCATCATCAGAGACCTGACAACACTCACCCAACCACTGCAGAAGCTTACAAAAACCAACCCCACATGGAAATGGGAAGTGCATCATGAAGAAGCCTTCCAAAAGACCAAGGATGCCCTGTCGACTGACACAACCCTGGCTTATTTTGATCCAAAGAAGGACGCCAAGCTCCCCATTGATGCAAACCCCACCGGATTGGTGCACTCAGTCCAGAAGTAGGAATGTAAAGAGTGGGCCCCAATAGCCTATGTGTGTCAACGAGAGATGTGTAGTTCCTGCAGGACAGGAAGTCTGCAGGGAATAAAGTATTCCCATTCAGACTTCAACCTAATGAAAGAAAGTGCACAAGGGAAGGGGATCCCTTCAGGGTGGAACTAAAACCCTCACACACCCAGCAAGCTAGGTGTCATGCTTCATCATCTGGGTTCTGCTCCTCGTCGGGTCGGCGGTGCAATACCCGACGGGCACCCATACAGGGGCTCTTTGTCGGAGATCTTTTGTTCCCTGCCGTATGGTGCGTGCGTGTGAGGGCCCGGGAGTGTAGATGTAGGTGATTAAAAAAGGTTGGTAGATCTGAAATTGAATTTTATTGGCTCAGTCGACCACCTAGTTAAAAAAAGGGGGGATGAGTGGCGTAAAAGCTATATGTACTCACAACGGATGAGTGGCTAGCTACGCTCAGCTCTTATGGTCAACATGTTTCGCGCACATTGAGTCAGGAGGATCTCGCGGCGCTTCGTCAGGACCTTAAGTGAAGTGAAGTGTGCTCGAATAAAACTATCTACAGTTGGGTGAGAAAAGCAAGGGTGAGAACAAAAGTGTTGGTCAACCCTTAGTAGGCGCCCCTACCTTACGTATTTGATTTAAGAGGGGGTCACCAATTTATGTTAAAAAGAGCTCCTCATCAGGTGCATGGCGCGTCCACAGGGGGAGAAACACATTCGTTCCCTTACGTATTTGATTTAAGAGGGGGTCACCAATTTATGTTAAAAAGAGCTCCTCATCAGGTGCATGGCGCGTCCACAGGGGGAGAAACACATTCGTTCCTGCACAGATATCCCCTGGAGGTTATTTAACCTGCCCGCGTCGCCGAACCCCAATAGCCTATGCCAGTAGAGCACCGACCCTCAAAGAATAACTCTTTTCACAGAGCGAGAGGGAGACCATTGCAATCCACTGGAGTGGCTGTCACATTCATCTTTATGTTAACAATCTGCCGTTCGTGGTACACACCGACCACAAGCCTTTGTTTCAAGGGGTCAACGTCCAAACTGCCCACCCACAATGAAAAGTGAGTGTACTCCTTGACAGTAGAATACAAACCGGGTTCCCACATCCCTGCACACTATCTATCTCAACATACAAGCGCGGCAACTCTGAAAGTATCAGGGCCTAAAGCTGGGGAAAGTTGTAACAAACTTGTATGAAGAGCCAGAAGAGGCAGACTGGAGATAGCTGGGAATCTAGATCTTGGATAGGTCTGTGTTTGATAACACTCTGCAATCTACCACCCAGAAGTAACAGGGGAACCCCTTGAGGGCTGATTTGTGAGATCAGCGATCTTGTTACAGTTTGAAAAGCAATCCAGTGCTCTCCAACCATCTCAGAGACTTTGCAACTTGAAGCAAGCTAGCCGAAGAGAAAACATGGCCTGATATTGTAACCTCCTGAGGCGGAAGCCGGGAGTAGCGTTAGTTATAGCGTTTTTAATTCGTGTTAATACTGTGATTTTAACCCTCACCGTTCCTTTTGGGCATCAGTCTTAAGACCCAGGGATCCTCGCACAGCGGAGTTAGCGCTGACACAGGTAACGCTTCCTTGTTGCCTTGGAGCTCATTGAGACACGAGATACGCCTACTTGGCCTGGACACGCCCCCCTCATCGCCATAAAAGCGCGCGCTGATTACAAGCGCCGTATTGATATTATAACCTCCTGAGGTATAAGCCGGGAGTAGCGTTAATTATAGCGTTTTTAATTCGTGTTAATACTGTGATTTTAACCCTCACCGTTCCTTTTGGGCATCAGTCTTAAGACCCAGGGCTCCTCGCACAGCGGAGTTAGCGCTGACACAGGTAACGCTTCCTTGTTGCCTTGGAGCTCATTGAGACACGAGATACGCCTACTTGGCCTGGACACGCCCCCCTCATCGCCATAAAACCGCGCGCTGATTACAAGCGCCGTATTGATATTATAACCTCCTGAGGTGGAAGCCGGGAGTAGCGTTAATTATAGCATTTTTAATTCGTGTTAATACTATGATTTTAACCTTCACCGTTCCTTTTGGGCATCAGTCTTAAGACCCAGGGATCCTCGCACAGCGGAGTTAGCGCTGACACAGGTAACGCTTCCTTGTTGCCTTGGAGCTCATTGAGACACGAGATACGAGGGCACTCAAGACCTGGCTGTTCCCGTAATGAATCCCTCTCACCTGGTTCTTTATCACTAGCGCTGGGACGCTTACGGGCAGCCATGCGCTTTACAAATCTGTAAAATAAATAAATAAATAAATATGTGTGCCTTTGAGACTTTGAATCTGTTTGATAAGTTGTTGCACTTTGTTGTAAGTTGGGGAGGAATGTAATATTGTGAAACACTCCCAGAGTGAAGGGAGTGGCCCACTGTTGCAGGGGTGTTTGTGAATGGGACCCTGGGTTACAAGAGTACTGGTGGTATGAACAGGAAGTGACGTCCAGAAGTTAGTAAAGAGGTCTGCCCAGTTCCGGAGAGGCAGTGAACATCCTGCATGTGTGTCTGGTGTCTCCTCTGCTCACTGCACTGCTTATCACGCATAGTCCTGCACCATAACACAGAACCAGATGCGGGGCAGGACTCTACTAGAGTGCCCTAAAGCTTCTGTAGTGGGCTTTTTACAAACTGTGATTCAAAATAACTGTACATGCAGCATTAAGTCTAATGAACAGGCTATAGCTGAGCATTCCTGCTGGCACCCTGATGTGAACACTGGGGATCAAGAGGAAAACCAGGAGGTCAGTAGCACCGTGTTCAAGGTTCTGACCTTGAGGAAGGGCTGCAATATTTTAAGAAATACCTATAGCATTTCCTAATGTGGTGGTTAATGTGGAGGGCTCTTTCTCAACAGTACCACTTTAAGGATTCTGGAAAGCTTCCCCTACACCACATGATCAGGAAGCTATTGAGCAGAGAGTAGAAAGAAGCTGAAAACCCAACTTCCAAAGGTTTTTATCATTGCAGAAGTTTTGGGAGGAATTTTCCCTAGTAGTAAGGTGGACTCATTAATGGATGGGCATACATGGTTTGATAATATCAGAGGATGTCCATCTTGGGATACTATTAACAAGAGAACTGGATCAGCTTTAGAGGTCTTAAGCTGCTTCTACTTTTTTAAGCTATGCAAATGGTTATGCTATGTATGTTGTAGATCCTTTTAAGAGATTTAACATTTTTGGCAGACATTATGCAGCAAGGAAGGGATACGACACTCATATTGTCTCTTATGGAGCAGCAAGTATGATTTAATCTGACATGTCATTTAATTCATTGTCTTCGGCCGGTGCAGAGGAGGAAGCACCTATCATGATTTATTATCAGTTGTGGATGCAATCCCGGAGGGCAGATAATTGTATGAAATACTTTTAATGTGGCTACCTTTTTCTGGTGCCACATTATTTGGGCCACAATTGGATGATTTGATAAAAAGGGCTGCAGAAGATTGATAGCTCATAACACCGATGCACCAATTCTTCAGGGGTTGGGGATTTGGTGCAAAGAGAGCTTTTGGACCAGTGATTAGTTCATAGTCAAAGTCCTGTCCTTCCAGACGTCATGGCAAGGGGACCCCGGGTGCCAAAAAGATCCCATCCACAGAAAGGTACTATTCATGCCCCCATCCATGTCAAAATCATCAATATTTGCCTAAAAAGCCATATGCAGAAGATCCAGTGTGGAGAAGTTTAATAGATTTTTCGAAGTCTGGAACAACAGGATTTCAGATCTATTGGTATTACAGACTTGCACAACAGGGATTCAGGATGCATTTCAAACAGTTTTCCACAGGCAACTTCCATAGATCACTAACACTTAGTTATCCTAATCAGCAGAATGCTCTTTTACAAGGGAGTCAAGAATTGTTGACAAAGGCAGTGATAGCATCAGCGCCAGTAATGGAGCAGATTAGGCATGCTACTCCATTATGTTTCTTATGCAGAAGCTGTCAGAAGAGTTTAACGCTGGCTTGGACTTATAGAAGGTCAACAGGTTTGTGCTTATATACCCTTCAAAATGATGAATTTACAGAGAATTCTACCTCTAATGTCTCTAAAAGGCTTTATGGCTTCAAGGATGTGAGACACACACATTTGCACATTCCAGTATATCCAAACTCACAAAAGTATCTACAGTTTTGGTTAAAAGGAAAACAGTTCACAGTGCTGCCTTTAGACTGTCATCTTCTTCAAGGGAGGGTAGTTGCCAAAGGTTTAGCACCAATAGTGGGATTGTTACATTCTGAAGTAATTAACTTATTTTCATACGTGGACGATTAGTTAATTTCTTCTTTTTCTAGGGTCACTGAGGATGTCCAGAGAAAGTGTTAAGCGGCTTCTCACTGAGTGGATTCGCTATGGAAAGAAATTCAGTTTAATGGCATCTCTATGCCTACAATCCATTGGAGTTTGAGGAGAGATTTTCTCACTCAAGGAGGGAGAAGTTGACGCACACATTCTTTCCAGTTCTAGGAAGGAACAACTTATGGTCAGGCAATACTAAATGGCAAAGGGAGATATGGAAGCAACTCTCACTGTGATACAATCAGCAAGTAGTCACAAGAACCCAGCGTCTGAAAGTTACAAGGGGCTATTTACAGTCAGGCTGTCAGTTCAGCAGTCTCTCTAATGGGGTTTGGATCCTTTATATGTGGTCAAAGGAGTTCCTCTTTCTCTTTCCTTCCTAATATTAACTACCGATGCTAGCTGAAAGGGTTGGTGGTAATTTTATGTATCTCAAATTCCAAGAGATTATGGAACCATTCGACCAACTGGAGGGAATTGGCATCAATTATTTTGTCTTGGTGAACTTTCAGGTTCAAATTCTGGGCCAAGCAGTCTGTCTAAGATCAGACTGTCATGTGGCACGTTCTTAAACAGAAGCAGGTCAGCTCAGGAGATTTTATAAGTGGGTGGAGAGAATCTCCTATACCTTCCTACAATCCATCTTCTATGGAAGAAGATTGGGCCAGCCAAACACCTCAGCGGGATCTTTCCTGCAAGGGTGGCCATGTTGTTGTCTCCGATGACCCAAGGAATTGCTACATGCTTTTTCCAAGTTCCGCTAATACCAACATTATTGAGCATGGTTTGAGAGGAGAAAGCCATAATACTACTAGTAGTTCTTTGCTAGCCCAGGAGACAGTGTTATCCATACCTGATAAAGTTAGAGCAGCATAACCCATGGGTTTTCCCATGGATTTTCCCATTGTCACCAAATCTGCTAGCCTGAACTGTCCGATCTCTACCAGGCGGCAGATATCTACATCTTGGGGTTTGGTACTTGAAAGGTTAAAATTAGAGGCTAAACCTCTACTTACAAAGTAGCTGAGTTTACAGAAACTATTAAGGTACATTCAAGACACTGGAGAAATGTGGATGGGTGGTGACAAAGGTAGAATTTGCGAGTGCGCCGCCTACAAAGATTCTAGAATTCCTGAGACAAGGGATTGTCTCAGGAATGGCAGTATGAACATTAAAAAGCCAGTGAGAGGCAAGCACAGCTTTCAGGGGCGAAGAAGTCTGTCCTATAACAGCATGCCAGCAGGCAACTGAAGAGTTTCTTTTTCGAGAGGTTAGTGACGCATCTCTTGGTAGCCACTTGGGATCTAATATTCGTTCGCCAGGCATTGCAGGAAAGTTTTTTTTTCCAGTTTCCACTTTCTATAGAATTGTGACAGGCCTCGATCATGTCCCTTCTGAGAGAGAAGAAGCACCATGGCCCTGTGGATAAATGATTACTTCTGAATCCATATTTTATTTAAATATGTTTAGGCAACGTCATTACCTTACTAATTATTATAAGTAAAATGATGCATACAAATCTATGAGCCTTTATATAGCTACACAGTTCAATAAACAGTATAATTGATTTACTGATTGATTTACAACTCTAATTCATAAATATATTAAATCTATATTTGGTCATCAATTTAGCATTTACAGATAACCTAGCTTAATCAAGGAAAAGCAAAAAGCTAATCTAACTAATGAGCTACACAACAGGCCTGCACTTCACTCCTAATGGTATATTTATGGTTTTCCACCTCTGCATAAGAAGCAGATTCACAGGGAAACAACGTCTTTTGTGGTAGCCTTTTATAACCACAGCCAAGCCCTAGTAATCATAAGATTTGTAGATAAGCCAGTTGCTGCCTAAGAGTGATCTTTCCTGGCTATGCAAAGGGCATTGAATAAGTACTGCTCTGTTCTATGGCCCATCATTGACCTCCTGCTTAGCCTCTGTGCTTAGCTTGCTGCCCCTATTATCCTTCCCCCTGCCCTCCGATGTCTTTGTGCATGCCCCTGCTCCATCCTTTTTGCCCACCATGTTCCATGGACCTGCCACTCCTATCTACTCTGAGTACTCTGTTGAGCTGCCACTCCCCTCCCACCTGCCTAGCATTGTCAGATGACTGTAACATGTCCCTGCCACCTCCACCCTGCCTGTCCACATGCCATGCCCCTATCCCCTTCCTCCTGTCCTCCATGGTCCATTTTACTGCCACACCATTCAGCACTCCCTGGTCTGTTGTGCTGCAACTGCTCCTCCTGCCTGCCCCGCGCGGTCTGTTGTGCGGCCCCTTCCCCTGAACTCTCTTGTCTGTGCCCAGGTCCTGACCCTCCCTTCTATCCTCCATGGTCCTTTGTGCATGCCCCCGCACCCTCCTTCTTGCCCATCATAGCCATTGTGCTGCCACTAACCCTCCCGCTTGCCATGCATGGTCTTCGGTGCTGCCATGGCCCCTCCCACCTTCCCTGTGTGGTCAGCTAGCTGCCCCTGACCCCTCCCACCTTCCCTCCATTGTCTGTGTGTATGCCATCATAGTCTCATTGTTGCTCTCCATGGTGTGTCTTGTTTCTAGTGCCCATCCTGCCTGACCTCCATGGTCATCTTGCTGCTCCTGCCCTGCCCCCTTGCCCCCAGCCCTCTGATTCCATGTGCAGACCCCTATTCCCTCCCTCCTGGCTTGTCCGTTCCATTGTAATGCCCCTGATCCGTCCCTCCTGCCCTTTATGGTCTGTTATGCTGCAGCTTTCTCTCCTGTCTGTCCATTATAGTCAGCTAGCTACCATTGCTTCTTTCCCCTCTGTTCTCTGTTGTCCATGTGCATGGTCCTGTCCCCTCCCTATTGCTTTCTATGGATTGTTGTGCTGCACTCCCGTCCCGCATGCCCTGTGTGGTGTATTGTGCTGCTGCAAACCCTGATGCCTGCCCTGTAGGGTCAGTTTGGTGCACCTCTCCATGTCCCTCCGGCCCTCTGTTATCCGAGTCCATGTCCCTACCCCAATTCCTCCTGCCTACCATGATCCAATGTACCATACTTGCGAACATTTTGAACTTGGTAAGAGGGAGATTTTGAAAAAAAAACTGGGGTATTGATTTTCCCTTTGAGTTACATTGAAAAAGAGGAGATTGTAGACAGGAGACAGATCAAATAAAGCCCATTTGAGCTTAAAAACATTGGACGTTTTCTGGCTGAAATGGGTCTGTTGGCATGTATGGTTGTACTACCACTGCCTCTTCCTTCTGCCCACAATGGTCTATTATATTGCCACAGCCTCTCTTGCCAGTCCTATATTGTTGGTTTGTTGCCCCTGCCCCCCTTTCCACTGCCCTCCATAGTTTGTTGTGTCTACCACTGCCCTTCCTGCCTGCCCAGTGTGGTCAAATTGTTGCCTCTGCACTCTCCTACCTGCCTTCAATTTTCAGAGTCCAAGCCCCTGGCCTCTGCCTCTCAACAGTATCCCAATGAACAACTAGATTGCTAACATTCTATATTTATTACAAAAGTGTGGAACGCCTGACGTCATCTTGATGTAATCAAAACTGTAATACCTAGAGCATTTCCTTTAGAAATTACATATATGAGAGGGTCTTGTTTGCATCAAAATTATGGTTAGTGCTCTAAAAAACTAAAATGAGGACATATTTTCTGAGTTTTCAAATAGCGACAAAGAACTTTTAAATTATTTGTAATCTTTATGTTTTTTTATCCAGTTGACCACTTGATTAAATGTTGCACTTAGGGGAGAGGATGTGGTGTTACTTCCAGAGCTGCAGACTTTGCACCTGGGGAACCAGGTTGGAGTTTCTGCTTTAGCTCAACATTCTGTGATTCTGGTCAAATCACTTAATCTCCCCATGTCTACAACCAAAATGAATTTGATCTTGTGTGATGTAACCAATGTTCATGTAAAGCACTCCAATACCTGACAAGTCTGCACTATATAAAACTGCAAATACCCCAAAAATACGTGTTTTGCACACTTCTGTCATTGTGCTACATGTGGGCTACATCTGGGTGATATTTGTGCTGCATTTGGGCTCTTTTGTTTCTGGTGGCCATCTTGGGAGATTTATTTGTTATGAAGTTTCCTAATTTCCTCATTTACTGCAGTCTCCTCAGTAGGAAATGCTTTCAGTTTTTTACTGTGATTCCATCAAGTAGGTATTCAGATATGTCACACATTTGCCATAAATTCTGAATGTTAGCACTCTAGTTGCTCATTAGATCACTGTAGTAAAGCTACTGCTCACCAGGGAAGTCTGCTGCTGGTATCGAAAGTGCATGTTTCAGTCTGCATGTCAGAATTTTTTAATGAAATAGAAGAGGATTTGAGAAGTCAAAATGTGCCCTAATTTTTCTTTCTGCAGCACTAATCATTCTTTCCATGGCAAAATGAACCCCCTCATTTTGTTCCTTTTTAAATTAAATGTTTTAAGTGTTACCACTTTATTCCAATCAAGATGGCTTCAGGTGTGCAATACTTTTGTCATAAGTAGGACTGTTAGCGCTCTAGTTGTTCTTTAGAACACTCTGGGAAGCTGCAGTAGAACACAAAGGAATCAACTGACAGTCTCTGCCCTTGTTGGATGTACATGTTTTACTGAGAATGTCAGACTTCATTCTCACATGACTGAGAAAGATAATATGAATTTACAGAAAATATGCTCTCAGTTTAGCTTATAGATCACCTTCCAAACCTCTGTGGGATAAGCATGAGAAAATAGTTTTCTCTCAAACATGATTCATGATATCACAGAAGAAGGCTTTTTCACATGGTAAAATCACCTTAGAACACACCACAATTCCTAAAATGAGTATGGTACCATCAACAAATGATTTATAATGTAACTAAAGCCTTAAAACCTTCTATTAACTGCAATGCTTTTTAATGAGGTGCTATCATGTATATTGGTCCCAAGATGGCTGCCAACACTTCTTGGATGAAGTACTGACAGCCAATCAGATCTCATGATGAGATGTGTGGTTAGGCTCCGCCCAGATATATATGTGATTTTACTTTTGATTTTCTCAGGAACTACTGAACGGATTTACACCATTTAAGCAAAAGCACGAGTCTGAACTGAGGACTACCTCTTTGCCAAATTTTGTGTAATTCCGTTCAGCAGTTCGGGCTGTAGCTGCATCAACAGGTCCAATGGGAAAATGCATGGGGAAAACGCATTTTTGGACCCCCCCTTTTTTCTCGGACCCCGCTTGACGAATCACCGTGAAATTTTCAGTATAGGGGCGGACCGGGGCTGGCCAAAAGTTTGGGAAAGTTTGTGAAGATTTGTCAATCAGCGCCAACGTTATTCCAAATAGAATGTTGCGGATTTCCTATGGAAAATAGGTCCTAACTATAACTTCCTACTGGCGATATATATATGAAAATAAACCTCATGGTTTCCTCTGAAAGTCGAGTACGCTCTCAATTGCTTTGGGCACTTTGGTTTATATGTATATCTATATTCACTTAAAAAACCATAGGTTTCACACACGTTATAGTTAGGAATTAGCATTTAAAAAACCTTGCAAATTCACTTAAAAAACCATAAGTTTCACACATGTTATAGTTAGCTGGACATTTCACTCGTAAAAAACCATTGAAATTCCCCCGTTATAGTTAGTTCAGATAACTATAACTCGCGCGCCCGCAATCCACTGCTCATGACGTCACATATTACATCACTCATGACATGGTCAGTGGCATCACTCATGACATCATCCTTGTTGTTAGACCTGTCAGCCCTTTGGCAGTTCCCTCCTCATTTTTTTTTTTTTTTTTTAAAAACCTTTATTTGTGCATATGAAAAGAACAAATACGGGCCTACAACCGTCAGGCCGGCCACGGTACGGTTAAGCACTGGTACAAACATTACATCCCCTGCGCATCCACGGTCAAGATTAGCAACGAGTCATGAGGTATACACTGGAGAGATCCTTGACACCAGGGGAAGGAGAAGTGAAGGTTAATTTTAAGGTTTTCAAAATAATTTTATCAGGGAAAAAATCAGTAAAGAATAAGAACCAAGGAGATTCAAGTCCGCAAGATAGCTTCACCACACGGGAGAGCAGCAGCATCATTAAAACGGTCATGGAAGGAAAATCTCAGGCAGTGAGGCGATGCAGTTATATAACAGGATAGTCACATGAGTAAATATGCACCCCTCCAGAGCCGCCCCCACTCAATCCACCCCACACCCGGACCCCGAATCGAAACAAGTATAGCGCAGAAACATAAAAGAAAAAGGCCCATAGAATTAAGTAGAAACAGTGAATTACCCCCCCACCCTACACCAATGCGGAGGCTACGGCCTGCCCCCCCCCAGCATAGTGCCTGTCGCCCAATGAACCCGAAATATAGACAAGAGAGAAAGTAGGAAGAGAGTAAAGAAAAATAAGAGAACAGAGAGGTAAGTGGGGAGGAGCCTACGTTACCCCAGAGCGCCCGAAACCATCGGCCAGCTATGGCCTCCACACACTGAGAACCCACTACGCCAAAAGCGGTCGTGTGAAGATAGCGTGTCACAACAATTTAAATGAAGGCGGACAAACCGCGACGAGTGCGCACAACATATGCAAACAGTTCCAGTCCCAGTCCAGCCCATCCGTGAAACCATGGTGATATAAATCAGTTCAGCCCTGGCCCGATCGCGGGCTTAAGATTACACCAGCCCCTACATGAAGGCCCCGCACCCCGTGCAGACAAAGACAATATGGCCGCTTGGGAGAAGATGGTGAAGTAGAGTCACAAAATGGCCGCCGGCCATCTATTGAGGTCCCCTTGTGCACCACATAAAGTCCAGACCTGGCATGTAAAGTACAGGAGTTCCACAGAAAAGAAGCAGTAGGCCACCATGAACGGTTCCTCGAGGACGTCAGGTGTCGCTCTGCTGGATACTCTTGCGGGCACGGTGAGGCAGGCAACAACGAAGCAGGCAGCAATGAACGGGGAGACAAAGTATCCGCAATTGAGCTGGAGAGCGATTGGTCCTGGGTGCCGGTAAAGCCAGATGCAGGCACCAGTGTAGCACGATCATAAACAGCCATTGCGTCCCCGCAAGAGGACAAAAGCACTGGCAGACCCACGCCTTGTTGATGACAAACGGGGTGCTCACGACCCGCAGCCGACAGTATGGAGTCAAACCGCTCACTCAGCGCTTGCAAGCCAAGACACATTTGTAGACGAAAGTCCCGCAGGGCAGCCAGAACGGAGCCGCATGTCAGCGGAGGCTGCGCCCCCACATCGGTAGCAATCCGGGACGGCACTGTGGAGCTGGTGTCTGGTAGAGGGAGGGCGAAGCGGGCAGCGGGCGAGACCGGAGTAGCATCCCCCAGTCGCGAGCAGGCAATCAACGCCATGTTTTACCGCAGAACGGTACAGTGGCCAGGGGGGGGGTCATAGCAAGGAGGCAATTCCCCTCAGGTCTGCGCCGCAACAGGGAAAAGCCAACAGTCGCTGCCCTTCCCTCGGGTTCTCTTTGCAGCCGACCAGGCAATAGAAGAAGGGGGTCTGCAGCCTCCCACAGCGCGGTCCACAGAACGGGGCAGGAGACCCGCCGCACCGGGGCTTACCCTATAGCTCCAGCCCATCAGGTGCGGGGTGCAGGAGGTGTCCGGGCGTCCCTCCCCCGGCTCATCCGGCGACAGTCCGTGGTGTGAGGTGGGACCGGGACCTCGGGGCTCAGGTTTACGCTAGCGGGTCCGGTAACTGCGGAGCTTCCAGGGGGCCGGCCAAGGCCACAATAGAGCAGGGGTCCAGTGCGGAGAACAAAAGCACCAAGATCTCCGGCGTCCGGGCGGGCTAAGACTCCGGGAAAGCGGCGGCACGGTCAGCGCGTCGTCGCACACGTTGCACCTCGAAAATCGGCGAGGATAGGAGTCAGGATGATAGTCCGAGGCCAAGGGCCGACGGAGCCGGGCGCCCAAGCGTCTGCTCCGGTCGCCATCTTGGCTCCTCCCCCTCCCTCCTCATTTTTATTATTTTTGTCCCTTGTCCCCTTCTCATTTTTTTCTGTCTACTAAACTTTTTGGGGTGCTGATGTAGAGGTTCTGGGCGCCTTTTCCTCCTCACATGAGGAAAAGGCGCAAGGTGCTCCACTGAGGTAGATAGAGGAGGAAGGTAGGATTCACAAAATGGTGGCTCCAACTGTCACCTCAGCACCCGGGCCATGACTGCCATGGGAGCTTCCAGAACCTTCTGGACCCATCTGGCAAGTCCAGCCCAAGGTGATAAATAGAGGTGGCAGGAGGGCGGCCATTTTAGAATCAAGCTGGGCTGTGGAGTAGTCAGGAGTAAGGCACCTGAGTGGAGAGGTGGTTGCGCTGAAAGGGAGTGGACAGATCCTAGGGTCTGCGGGAGTCCCCTGCGTAGTGACACCACCCTTTGCCATTTGACCGGTCCCTGAGAGCAGCTGTCAGCTCTGAAAGGCATTGTTCCTTCTCTAGTCAGGCGTCCCTAGCATAGACTGAGAGCCTGAAGAGGAATCCCGGGGAGGGTTTGCCGTTGGGACCGCCTTGACTCTTTGATGGTCAATCGGGAATCTAACCCCCCTTTTTCCCCCCCTGTGGCAAATCAACGAAACTCCATTGTGGGCTAGGGGTAAGGAGCAGTGCTAGAGATTCCCCGGGCTAGCGGATCTGCTCACCCGGAGTACTGTGAGCCACACCCCCTTGTTCCCCGCTTACCGGCACTAACCCTATCGTGGAACCTCATCACCAGCTGCGGGTTCTGAGAGAGTGCCGTGGGGTTTGATGAAAGGCTCGAGGCTCTCCAGGGTTACCGACATCCATCGCGCGTGTCAGCTGTGAGGGGAGCTGACAACGCGCCGACCAGCTGACTAAGGAGGCCGCAGCCGGGAAGTTGAGTCGGGGGGCTGGCCTGGAAACTGACGCTGGGTCACGTGAGCTGGGCCCTCAAGGAAGCGCCGCCCCTCTCTGCAGACTAGGCCGCACCCCTCACGAGTCGCGCTGCATCAGGAGCGGCGGAAGTGACTGCGGTCGGCAGTGACGGGGGCGCCTGGCAGAACGAGAAAAGCTGGGAAGTGCCCCAGGAGAAGTTTTTCAGTGAAGCTCACCTCACGGGAAGTTCCTAGAGGGTGGGGGTAGGTGAGAGGTGTTACTTCCTTAAGCCCCAGACAAGACGCCCCCTGGTGGAGGAGTCCACGAGCCCCGCTGCCGGAGGAGGACCTCAAGCCTGTAAAGTAAGCTGGGTCTTGGAGGGGCGGGGAGACTGGCTTCTGACACAGGGGAAGCGAGCGCTGGAGTAGCGTTGTGTGAGACTGCGCTAAGGAGAGAGTGGATCTCCAGTGCAAAGGACAACCGTCTGCAGTCGGGGCCATACCGGGACTTAAGGATTCGGTTAGGACGTAGTGATTTGGCCCTATGTCACACCTAGCTTTCAGGTGAACTATTTGGAGGGTCCCTTTTGGTCGCCTGCAGTAAGCAACTTTCAGCTGAATATCTCATAGGCAGAGATTAAAGCCGGTGGGCAGGATAAGAGTCTACATGTGCTTCTTGAGAAATGTTGATAAGAGTCTACATGTGCTTCTTGAGAAATGTCGATAAGAGTCTAAATGTGCTTCTTGAGAAATGTTGATAAGAGTCTAAATGTGCTTTTTGAGAAATGTTCAATAGAGTTTAAATGCGCTTTTTGGGAAACATTCAGTAGAGTCTAAAAGTACTTTTGGAAATGTGGGTTGAAACTTACCTTGCAGAAAAGTAACTAGGCCCTCTAGTAATAGTGGGAGGAGAAACTCAAAGGGTGTTTTAGAGATTCTACTATGAGCTGCAAAGTGGGAGCATTAATGTTATCCTGAATACAAATGAAATGTCGTGCTCTGTGATGCGGAACTGAGAATTCCGGTAACGTAAGAAAGGTGGAGGAAATCTAGTAAACGTTAAAAAGAAAATATCCAGTGTAATGTCCTTTTTGAGTGGTGTCATACTGGATTGCGGACTGAGGAGGATGCAAGTACGAAGCGCTTTGTGGATGAGGGTGCCTGTTAACGTAGGCCAATGCTACCCCTAGGACGTAGGTCCAACAAATTGGTGCTCAGCGGTGGGATTACTTACTCAGTGCTTGCATCCGCTTAGTGGCAGTTTAGCGTGCATCACCACCTACACTGGATTGTTTTGGCTGGAGTTTTCTCCAGAGTGTTTTCCTAATTGGAGATTTTTGAAATTGTCCTGTGTATATTCCCTTTCTTGAGTAAAGTTCTTGTTAACTGTGTTGGGGTCCCATCTGGCAGGATGGAATTCGAATTGGGTAGGCTGGAGGAGTATACAGTGGCCCAATTGAGGGAGTTCTGCCAGGAACGGGGGGTATTCTTTAAGCAGGGGGCGAAGAAGACAGAGCTCCAGGCAAGCTTAAGAGCCTGGGTTATGGCCCACCCTAGCGGGAAACGGGAAGAAGAACCAGGACTAGATCTCCAAGAAGAACCGGAAGTCCTTCTTCCCCCTGGGAGCGGTAATATGGACGTTGGGTCCAGGGCCCCATCAAGGGTGGGAAGTAGCGCCTCAGGGGGGAGCCTGTCCTCTGCTGACCTAGTTGATCGGAGGGAAGAGAGACAGCTTAGAATGGATCTGGCCCGGTTGGAAAAGGAGAGGGAGGAGAGGAGGTTCCTCCACGAGCTTCACTTAAAGGAGTTAGAGCTCAAAGCCCTTCAACTTGGAACCCCCAGCAGTCCTAATGGTGGCAGCATACCGAGAGAAGTCCCAAGAGAGTCCAGGCCCTACCTGCCCAAAGATGTGGTTGCTAGCTATGGTATAGGGGATGATATTGTAAAATGGCTGGCTGCCTATGAGGTCTCTCTAAGAGCCCATGGGGTCCCCGAAGCCCAATGGGGGGGTGGCCTGTATAGGTATATGCCTCCGGTGAGGAGGGATGCCTTGTTAGCGCTAGAACAGCCAGACCAGACCCGGTACCCCGTTATGAAGATAGCCCTAGTGAGGAAATTCGGGTTGACCGCTGAAAAATTCAGGCAGAGGTTCCGGGGTAGTCAGAAGTTGTCCACTCAGAATTGGGTGGACTTCTTGGACTATGCCCGGAAAGCCTTAGAGGGCTGGGTGCAGGGTAGTGAAGTCAAGGACTATGAGGGACTGTACAATTTAATCCTAAAGGAGCATCTCCTCGAGAAAAGTTTTCCAGAGCTGCGTCAGCACCTAGTAGACAGCAAGCTCACTAATCCCAGGAAGCTTGCAGAGGAGGCGGATATCTGGGCGAGTACCCGGGTATCCTCAAAAGGGACTGGAGGGAATTTCCAAGGGGCTGGTCAGGGCGCCCCCCAGAAGAAGGAGGGGGAGACAAAAAGAGGGAGTTCTCTAAAGGCCCCCAAAAGAGTTCACCAGGGAAGGGAGTAGGATTCCCTCCTAAGGTTGGTCCCCACAAACCCCCTTATCCTGACCGTGGTCAGCAGCCTAGGGTTGTCCGATGTTACGAGTGTGGTGAGGTTGGGCACTATAAGGGGGATGCCAAGTGTCCCAAGAGACCACACCCTCCCATTGGAGGAAAGACCCCTGGGGTGACGAGTGTAGTGCTCGGGGAGGAGTTGCCCCTAGATAAGGGAGGTGAGTGGGCAGGGCTAACCTTAGTGTCCTTAGGGGATTGTGAGATGGTTCCTAAGACCCAAATGCCCTCGAATACTACTAAGTACAGGCAATGGGTCACCATCAATGCCCAGAGGGTGGAGGCTCTGAGGGACACAGGAGCCAGCATGACTATGGTAAGGAGTCAGCTGGTGTCCCCAGAGCAGGTGGTCCCCAATGTAGTCCACCCGGTTGTGATGGCTGACAACCGAGAGGGTCACTATCCGGTGGCCCAGGTTCCCTTTGAGTGGGGAGGGGTGGCGGGTCCTCTACGAGTTGCGATCAGCCCTGCCATGCCGGTCGACTGCCTGTTGGGAAACGACCTTGAACACTCGGCGTGGAAGGAGGTTGAGTTCAGGGCCCACATGGAAATGTTGGGGACCCCTGAGTGGACGTGTGCCCACACTCGGTCCGTGACCACCCGACGAGGGGACTCACAGAGGTTGGAGCCTGGGACAAAGGCCCAACCAGCTGCCGGAAAGGGTAGACGGGGGCGGGGAAAGCCTGCCCCGGCATCTGACCCTCCAAAGGTGGATGGGGCAACTAAGGTGGTCCCGGAGTCTACGGAGGGGGATGTAACGTCCCTGGAGGGCTTGCCTACCCCTGCAGACTGGCAGGTGGAGGGAGGACCTACTAGGGAAGAGTTTTGTCGGGCCCAGAAGGGGTGCCCTACCCTTGAGGGTTTACGGCGGCAGGCCGAAGCCCAGGCAGCGGGTAACGATTCGGGGAACTTCCACATATACTGGGAAGATGGACTCCTGTATAGCGAACCCAAGGCTCCGGTGCATGGTTCATCCCGGGCCTTGGTAGTTCCCCAGCGTTACCGAGCCTTCCTATTAGGACTGGCTCACGAAATACCCTTGGCAGGACACTTGGGACAAGACAAGACCTTTGCTCGACTTGTCCCTCATTTTTACTGGCCTCAGATGAGGATTACGTCCGATACTTTTTGTAGGACGTGTGTAACCTGCCAAGCTAGTGGGAAGACAGGGGTGAAGCTGAAAGCTCCCCTGGAACCACTGCCTGTCGTTGGTACCCCCTTTGAAAGGGTGGGCATCAACATTGTCGGGCCATTGGATCCACCAACATCGGCCGGTCACAGGTTTATCCTAGTTCTGGTGGATCATGCCACACGGTACCCAGAGGCTATCCCTCTGAGGACCATTACTGCACCTGCGGTGGCACGGGCCCTTATGGGAATTTTTACCCGGATGGGATTCCCCAAGGAAGTGGTGTCGGACAGAGGTACCAACTTCATGTCGGCATACATGCGGGCTATGTGGAAAGAGTGTGGAGTTACCTACCGGTTCTCCACTCCTTATCACCCCCAGACTAATGGTCTGGTGGAAAGGTTTAACAAAACCTTAAAGGGCATGATCCGGAGTCTGCCCGAGAGCCTGCGGAGGAAATGGGACGTCCTCCTACCTTGTTTGCTGTTTTCGTACAGGGAGGTACCACAGAAGGGAGTGGGCTTCAGCCCCTTCGAGTTGTTGTACGGGCACCCTGTGCGTGGACCCCTCAGCCTGGTGAAGGATGGATGGGAAAAGACTCCCAGAAAACTTCCCCCGGATGTGGTGAGCTACATGCTGGCCTTTCGTAGCCAAATGGCTAGGTTGTGGAAGCAAGCTTCTGAAAACCTAGAAGCCAGCCAAACGGTCATGAAGGAATGGTATGACCGAAACGCTCACCCGGTGGAGCTGGAGCCTGGCCAGAAGGTGTGGGTGATGGAACCTGGAGAGCTTAGCGCCCTCCAGGATCGCTGGTCAGGACCCTTTGAGGTGGTTGAGAAAAAGGGCAAGGTTACCTACGTGGTAGATCTTAAGACCCCCAGGCAGCCCCATCGGGTGCTCCATGTCAACCGCCTCAAGCCTCACCAAGAGAGACCCGAGGTCACGTTAATGATGGTGACTGATGGGTCAGAGGAAGAGGAAAGTGAACCTCTTCCCGATCTGTTTGCGTCCCGAGAAAAGGATGGATCGGTGGAGGGAGTGATCCTTTCACCGTCACTAACTCCTGAACAACGGAAGGACTGTCACCAGGTACTGGAGCAGTTTGCTTCCTTGTTCTCCCTTATTCCGGGAAGGACTCATCTGTGTACCCATGATGTGGACACAGGGGACAGCCCACCTGTGAAGTCCAAGTCCTACCGACTGTCGGATAAGGTGAAGGCTAGCATCCATGAGGAAGTTACCAAGATGCTAGAGCTAGGAGTAATTGAGCCTTCCGGAAGTCCCTGGTCCAGTCCGGTGGTACTGGTACCCAAAGCTGCCCCACCGGGCACTACCCCAGAGCTCCGGTTCTGTGTGGATTATAGGGGACTGAATTCAGTGACAAAGACGGATGCTCATCCTATCCCGAGGGCGGATGAGCTCATTGACCGGTTGGGAGCTGCCCAATATCTCAGTACCTTTGACCTCACATCAGGGTACTGGCAGATTTCCCTGACGGATGGAGCCAAGGAAAGGTCAGCCTTCTCCACACCCGAGGGTCACTACCAGTTCTGTGTGATGCCCTTCGGGCTCAAGAACGCCCCTGCTACGTTCCAGCGATTGGTGAACCAGGTCCTCTCTGGAATGGAAGCCTTTTCAGTTGCGTACCTGGATGACATTGCTGTCTTCAGCCGCAGCTGGGAGGCCCATCTGAGTCACCTTCAGGCCGTTCTTCAGGCGTTGCAGCAGGCAGGTCTGACGATCAAGGCCAGTAAGTGCCAGATTGGGCAGGGGTCGGTAGTGTACCTCGGTCACTTGGTGGGTCGGGGCAAGGTGCAACCCCTCCAGGCCAAGATCGAAACCATCATGGCCTGGGAACCCCCCAAGACACAGACAGAGGTTCGGGCCTTCTTGGGCCTCACTGGTTACTACCGACGCTTTGTCAAGGGATACGGTACCATCGTAGCCCCCTTGACTGAGCTCACCTCCAAAAAGCACCCTCGACGGGTGATCTGGACCGAGGGATGTCAACAAGCTTTTGACACCTTGAAAAAGGCCATGTGTGCGGCACCTGTTCTCAGGGCCCCTGACTTCGCTAAGGAGTTCATTGTCCAGACAGATGCGTCGGAGCACGGTATTGGGGCAGTGCTGTCGCAACTCAATGATGAGGGTCTAGACCAACCGGTGGTTTTCCTATCTAGGAGACTACTCCCCCGGGAACAGAGGTGGAGTGCAATTGAGAGGGAGGATTTTGCGGTGGTGTGGGCTCTGAAGAAGCTGCGGCCATACCTGTTTGGCTCGCACTTCCTGGTTCAGACCGACCACCGGCCCCTCAGGTGGCTGATGCAAATGAGGGGCGAGAATCCCAAGCTGTTGAGGTGGTCCATTTCCCTACAGGGGATGGACTTTAGGGTGGAACATCGCCCAGGAGTGGACCACGCCAATGCTGACGGTCTCTCCAGGTATTTCCGCCTTAGTGAAGAGGACTCCCAAGGGATTGGGTAGCTCTCCCCACTTTCAGCTGGGGGGGACGCGTGTTAGACCTGTCAGCCCTTTGGCAGTTCCCTCCTCATTTTTATTATTTTTGTCCCTTGTCCCCTTCTCATTTTTTTCTGTCTACTAAACTTTTTGGGGTGCTGATGTAGAGGTTCTGGGCGCCTTTTCCTCCTCACATGAGGAAAAGGCGCAAGGTGCTCCACTGAGGTAGATAGAGGAGGAAGGTAGGATTCACAAAATGGTGGCTCCAACTGTCACCTCAGCACCCGGGCTATGACTGCCATGGGAGCTTCCAGAACCTTCTGGACCCATCTGGCAAGTCCAGCCCAAGGTGATAAATAGAGGTGGCAGGAGGGCGGCCATTTTAGAATCAAGCTGGGCTGTGGAGTAGTCAGGAGTAAGGCACCTGAGTGGAGAGGTGGTTGCGCTGAAAGGGAGTGGACAGATCCTAGGGTCTGCGGGAGTCCCCTGCGTAGTGACACCACCCTTTGCCATTTGACCGGTCCCTGAGAGCAGCTGTCAGCTCTGAAAGGCATTGTTCCTTCTCTAGTCAGGCGTCCCTAGCATAGACTGAGAGCCTGAAGAGGAATCCCGGGGAGGGTTTGCCGTTGGGACTGCCTTGACTCTTTGATGGTCAATCGGGAATCTAACCCCCCTTTTTCCCCCCCTGTGGCAAATCAACGAAACTCCATTGTGGGCTAGGGGTAAGGAGCAGTGCTAGAGATTCCCCGGGCTAGCGGATCTGCTCACCCGGGGTACTGTGAGCCACACCCCCTTGTTCCCCGCTTACCGGCACTAGCCCTATCGTGGAACCTCATCACCAGCTGCGGGTTCTGAGAGAGTGCCGTGGGGTTTGATGAAAGGCTCGAGGCTCTCCAGGGTTACCGACATCCATCGCGTGTGTCAGCTGTGAGGGGAGCTGACAACGCGCCGACCAGCTGACTAAGGAGGCCGCAGCCGGGAAGTTGAGTCGGGGGGCTGGCCTGGAAACTGACGCTGGGTCACGTGAGCCGGGCCCTCAAGGAAGCGCCGCCCCTCTCTGCAGACTAGGCCGCACCCCTCACGAGTCGCGCTGCATCAGGAGCAGCGGAAGTGACTGACGGAGCCGTCGCTGCGCTCCCGCAAGTCGCGCTGCGGTCGGCAGTGACGGGGGCGCCTGGCAGAACGAGAAAAGCTGGGAAGTGCCCCAGGAGAAGTTTTTCAGTGAAGCTCACCTCACGGGAAGTTCCTAGAGGGTGGGGGTAGGTGAGAGGTGTTACTTCCTTAAGCCCCAGACAAGACGCCCCCTGGTGGAGGAGTCCACGAGCCCCGCTGCCGGAGGAGGACCTCAAGCCTGTAAAGTAAGCTGGGTCTTGGAGGGGCGGGGAGACTGGCTTCTGACACAGGGGAAGCGAGCGCTGGAGTAGCGTTGTGTGAGACTGCGCTAAGGAGAGAGCGGATCTCCAGTGCAAAGGACAACCGTCTGCAGTCGGGGCCATACCGGGACTTAAGGATTCGGTTAGGACGTAGTGATTTGGCCCTATGTCACACCTAGCTTTCAGGTGAACTATTTGGAGGGTCCCTTTTGGTCGCCTGCAGTAAGCAACTTTCAGCTGAATATCTCATAGGCAGAGATTAAAGCCGGTGGGCAGGATAAGAGTCTACATGTGCTTCTTGAGAAATGTTGATAAGAGTCTACATGTGCTTCTTGAGAAATGTCGATAAGAGTCTAAATGTGCTTCTTGAGAAATGTTGATAAGAGTCTAAATGTGCTTTTTGAGAAATGTTCAATAGAGTTTAAATGCGCTTTTTGGGAAACATTCAGTAGAGTCTAAAAGTACTTTTGGAAATGTGGGTTGAAACTTACCTTGCAGAAAAGTAACTAGGCCCTCTAGTAATAGTGGGAGGAGAAACTCAAAGGGTGTTTTAGAGATTCTACTATGAGCTGCAAAGTGGGAGCATTAATGTTATCCTGAATACAAATGAAATGTCGTGCTCTGTGATGCGGAACTGAGAATTCCGGTAACGTAAGAAAGGTGGAGGAAATCTAGTAAACTTTAAAAAGAAAATATCCAGTGTAATGTCCTTTTTGAGTGGTGTCATACTGGATTGCGGACTGAGGAGGATGCAAGTACGAAGCGCTTTGTGGATGAGGGTGCCTGTTAACGTAGGCCAATGCTACCCCTAGGACGTAGGTCCAACACTTGTGATAGAGTGGCGATCGCGCGAGTTATAGTTATCTGAACTAACTATAACGGGAGGAATTTCAATGGTTTTTTACGAGTGAAATGTCCAGCTAACTATAAAATGTGTGAAACCTATGGTTTTTTAAGTGAATTTGCAAGGTTTTTTAAATGCTAATTCCTATCTATAACGTGTGTGAAACCTATGGTTTTTTAAGTGAATTTGTACGGTTTTTTAAATGCTATGTTATGTATGTATTATTATATTTTTTATATATTTATTTTACAATAAACTACCTATGTATATAGTAATAGATTGACTGTATCCTGCAATATGGAATGGCTCGTTTAAAAAGTTTTTTTAATGTTTACCACCGTGCGCGCACCCCGCGATTTTTTTCAGCCTTAGGGGTCCTTCAGGGACCCCCTGACAAAGGCTAGGGGGTCAGAAACTCTCTACCCTGCCCCCTTTTCACGTTCACAACCTTCCTTTTTCCCTGTCGCACACAAAACAAACAAAATGGCGGCCGACACTTCCTGATTTCGACCGATCCGAACGTTGACTGACATGTAACCACCAATCAGAATTACGCTCGCGCACGTTAGGGTGCGCGCACCGTGCGCGCATATAGATATATATGTACTTTTAACTGCAATTTTCTCAGGAACTACTGAACAGATTGACTCCATATATGCAAAAGGCACATGCCTGACCTGAGGACTACCTCTTTGCCAAATTTCAAGTAATTCTGTTCAGCCGTTCGGGCTGTACCTTCGACTAAAGGTCCTATGGGAAAATGCATGGCGAAAACGCATTTTGGGACCCCCCTTTTTTCTCGGCCCCCGCTTGACGAATCACCCCGAGACTTTCAGGGTAGGAGCTGAGCGGAGCGCCCCATTAGTTTTGAAAATTTCGCGAGGATTCGTCATCCAGCGCCAAAGTTATTCAAAATAGAATTTTGAGATTTCCTATGGAAACTCGGTCCTAACTATAACTATCTACTGGCGACCGCCAGTAGATAATACATATATATTATCTACTGGCGGTCGCCAGTAGATAGTTATAGTTAGGACCGAGTTCCCATAGGAAATCTGAAAATTCTATTTTGAATAACTTTGGCGCCGGTTGACTTATCTTCGTGAAATTTTCAAAACTAATGGGGCGCTCCGCTCGGCTCCTACCCTGAAAGTCTCGGGGTGATTCGTCAAGCGGGGACTGAGAAAAAAGGGGGGTCCCAAAACGCGTTTTCCCCATGCATTTTCCCATAGGACCTTTAGTCGAAGGTACAGCCCGAACGGCTGAACAGAATTACTTGAAATTTGGCAAAGAGGTAGTCCTCAGGTCAGGCATGTACCTTTTGCATATATGGTGTCAATCTGTTCAGTAGTTCCTGAGAAAATCAAAAGTAAAATCACATATATATCTGGGCGGAGCCTAACCACACATCTCACCGTGAGATCTGATTGGCTGTCAGCACTTTATCCAAGAAGGCTTGGCAGCCATCTTGGGACCAATATACATGATAGCACCTCATTAAAAAGCATTGCAGTTAATAGAAGGTTTTAAGACTTTAGTTACATTATAAATCAATTATAAATGTTGATGGTACCATACTCATTTTAGGAATTGTGGTGTGTTCTATGGTGATTTTACCATGTGAAAAAGCCTTCTGCTGTGATATCATGAATCATGTTTGAGAGAAAACTATTTTCTCATGCTTTTCCCACAGAGGTTTGGAAGGTGATCTATAAGCTAAACTGAGAGCATATTTTCTGTAAATTCACATTATCTTTCTCAGTCATGTGAGAATGAAGTCTGACATTCTCAGTAAAACATGTACATCCAACAAGCACAGAGACTGTCAGTTGATTCCTTTGTGTTCTACTGCAGCTTCCCAGAGTGTTCTAAAGAACAACTAGAGCGCTAACAGTCCTACTTATGACAAACGTATGGCACACCTGAAGCCTTCTTGGTTGGAATAAAGTGGTAACTCTTAAAACATTTAAGTTAAAAAGGAACAAAACGAGGGGGTTCATTTTGCCATAGTAAGTATGATTAGTGCTACAGAAAGAAAAATTAGGGCACATTTTGAGTGACTTCTCAAATCCTCTTCTATTTCATTAAAAAATTCTGACATACAGACTGAAACATGCACTTTCAATACCAGCAGAAGACTTCCCTGGTGAGCAGTAGCTTTACTACAGTGATCTAATAAGCAACTAGAGTGCTAACATTCTGAATTTATGGCAAATGTGTGACACATCTGAATTCCTTCTTGATGGAATCAAAGTAAAAAACTGAAAGTATTTCCTACTGAGGAGACTGTAGTAAATGAGGAAATTAGGAAACATCATAACAAATAAGTCTCCCAAAATGGCCACCAGAGACAAAAGAGCCCAAATGTAGCCCAAATATCACCCAGATGTAGCCCAAGTATAGCCCAATGACAGAATGTCCCAGAGTGTTCTAACGAACAACTAGAGCGCTAACAGTCTTACTTATGACAAAAGTATGGCACACCTGAAGCCATCTTGATTGGAATAAAGTGGTAACACTTAAAACATTTAATTTTACAAAGGAACAAAATGAGGGGCTTCATTTTGCCATAGAATTTATGATTGGTGCTGCAGAAAGAAAACTTAGGGCACATTTTGACTTCTCAAACCCTCTTCTATTTCATAAAAAAATTCTGACATGCAGACTGAAACATGGACTTTGAATACCAGCAGCAGACTTCCCTGGTGAGCAGTAGCTTTACTACAGTGATCTAATGAGCAACTAGAGTGCTAACATTCAGAATTTATGGCAAATATGTGACACATCTGAATGCCTTCTTGATGAAACCAAAGTAAAAAACTGAAAGTATTTCCTACTGAGGAGACTGCAGGAAATTAGGAAACTTCATAACAAATAAATCTCCCAAGATGGCCACCAGAGACAAAAGAGCCCAAATGTAGCCCAAATATCACCCAGATGTAGCCCAAGTATAGCCCAATGACAGAATGTCCCAGAGTGTTCTAGCGAACAACTAGGGCGCTAACAGTCTTACTTATGACAAAAGAATGGCACACCTGAAGCCATCTTGATTGGAATAAAGTGGTAACACTTAAAACATTTAATTTACAAAGGAACAAAATGAGGGGGTTCATTTTGCCATAGAAATTATGATTAGTTCTGCAGAAAGAAAAATTAGGGCACATTGTGACTTCTCAAATCCTCTTCTATTTCATAAAAAAAACTTCTGGCATGCAGACTGAAACATGCACTTTGAATACCAGCAGCAGACTTCCCTGGTGAGCAGTAGTTTTACTACACTGATCTAATGAGCAACTAGAGCGCTAACATTCAGAATTTATGGCAAATGTGTGACACATCTGAATGCCTTCTTGATGGAACCAAAATAAAAAACTGAAAGTATTCCCACTGAGGAGACTGCAGTAAATACGGAAATTTGGAAACTTCATAACAAATAAATCTCCAAGATGGCCACCAGAGACAAAAGAGCCCAAATGTAGCCCAAATATCACCCAGATGTAGCCCAAGTATAGCCCAATGACAGAATGTCCCAGAGTGTTCTTAAGAACAACTAGAGCGCTTACTGTCTTACTCATGACAAAAGTATGGCACACCTGAAGCCATCTTGATTGGAATTAACTGGTAACACTTAAAACATTTAATTTAAAAAGGAACACAATGAAGGGGTTTATTTTGCCATAGAAATTATGATTAGTGCTGAAGAAAGAAAAATTAGGGCACATTTTGAGTGACTTCTCAAATCCTCTTCTATTTCATTAAAAAAATTCTGATATGCAGACTGAAACATGCACTTTTAATACCAGCAGCAGACTTCCGTGGTGAGCAGTAGCTTTACTACAGTGATCTAATCAGCAACTAGAATGCTAACATTCAGAATTTATGGTAAATGTGTGACATATCTGAATACCTTCTTGATGGAATCAAAGTAAAAAACTGAAAGCATTTCCTACTGAGGAGACTGCGGTAAATGAGGAAATTAGGAACCTTCATAACAAATAAATTTCCCAAGATGGCCACCAGAGACAAAAGAGCCCACATGCAGCACAAATATCACCCAGATGTAGCCCACATGTAGCCCAATGACAGAAGCGTGCAAAACACTTATTTTTTGTGTATTTGCAGTTTTATATAGTGCAGTCTTGTCAGGTATTGGAGTGCTTTACATGAGCATTGGTTACACCACACAAGATCAAATTCAATTTGGTTGTAGACATGGGGAGATTAAATGATTTGACCAGAATCACAGAATGTTGAGCTGAAGCAGAAACTCCAACCTGGTTCTCCAGTTACAAAGTCTGCAGCTCTGGAAGTAACACCACATCCTCTCCCCTAGGTGCAACATTTAATCAAGTGGTCAACTGGATAAAAAAACATAAAGATTACAAATAATTTAAAAGTTCTTTGTCGCTATTTGAAAACTCAGAAAATATGTCCTCATTTTAGTTTTTTAGAGCACTAACCATAATTTTGATGCAAATAAGACCCTCTCATATATGTGATTTCTAAAGGAAATACTCTAGGTATTACAGTTTTGATTACATCAAGATGACGTCAGGCGTTCCACACTTTTGTAATAAATATAGAATGTTAGCAATCTAGTTGTTCATTGGTATACTGTTGAGAGGCAGAGACCAGGGGCACTGACTCTGAAAATTGAAGGCAGGTAGGAGAGTGCAGATGCAACAATTTGACCACACTGGGCAGGCAGGAAGGGCAGTGGCAGCACAACAGACTATGGAGGGCAGTGGAAAGGGGGGCAGGGGCAACAAACCAACAATACAGGACTGGCAAGAGAGGCTGTGGCTATATATTAGACCATTGTGGGCAGAAGGAAGAGGCAGTGGTAGTACAACCATACATGCCAACAGACCCGTTCAGCCAGGAAACGTCCAATGTTTTTAAGCTCAAATGGGCTTTATTTGATCTGTCTCCTGTCTACAAACTCCTCTTTTTCAATGTAACTCAAAGGGGAAAATCAATACCCCAGGTCTTTTTCAAAATCTCCCTCTTACCAAGTTCAAAATGTTCGCAAGTATGGTACATTGGATCAGATAACAGAGGACAGGAGGGACATGGAGAGGTGCACCAAACTGACCCTACAGGGCAGGCATCAGGGTTTGCAGCAGCACAATACACCACACGGCGCATGCGGGTGGGAGTGCAGCACAACAATCCATAGAAAGCAATAGGGAGGGGACAGGACCATGCACATGGACAACAGAGAACAGAGGGGAAAGAGGCAATGGTAGCTAGCTGACCATAATGGACAGACAGGAGAGAAAGCTGCAGCATAACAGACCATAAAGGGCAGGAGGGACGGATCAGGGGCATTGCAATGGAACAGACAAGTCAGGAGGGAGGGAATAGGGGTCTGCACATAGAAACAGAGGGCTGGGGGCAAGGGGGCAGGGCAGGAGCAGCAAGATGACCATGGAGGTCAGTCAGGCAGGTTGGGCACTAGAAACAAGACACACCATGGATAGCAACAATGAGACTATGATGGCATACACACAGACCGTGGAGGGAAGGTGGGAGGGGGTCAGGGGCAGCTAGCTGACCACACAGGGAAGGTGGGAGGGGCCATGGCAGCACCGAAGACCATGCATGGCAAGCGGGAGGGTTAGTGGCAGCACAATGGCTATGATGGGCAAGAAGGAGGGTGCAGGGGCATGCATAAAGGACCATGGAGGATAGAAGGGAGGGTCAGGACCTGGGCACAGACAAGAGAGTTCAGGGGAAGGGGCCACACAACAGACCGCACGGGGCAGGCAGGAGGAGCAGTTGCAGCACAACAGACCAGGGAGGGCAGAAGGGTGTGGCAGTAAAATGAACCATGGAGGACAGGAGGAAGGGGATAGGGGCATGGCATGTGGACAGGCAGGGTTGAGGTGGCAGGGACAGGTTACAGTCATCTGACAATGCTAGGCAGGTGGGAGGGGAGTGCAGCTCAACAGAACACTCAAAGTAGATAGGAGTGGCAGGTCCAAGGAACATGGTGGGCAAAAAGGATGGAGCAGGGGCATGCACAAAGAGGGCAGGGGGAAGGAGAATAGGGGCAGCAAGCTAAGCACAGAGGCTAAGCAGGAGGTCAATGATGGGCCATAGAATTGGGCAGTGGAGGGCAGGAGGAGTGGACTGGTACATCATGCTAAATGGAGGGCAGTGGCAGCACATCAGACCATGCATGGCAGGAGGGAGGAAGCTAGTCCGTGGATTCAGACAACAGAGGATAGGGCGGAGGTGGATGTGACAGCAAGCTAACTGTTCAGAGAAGGTGGGTATTAGGAACTTTATCGTTTTTAAAATGTGTGTCTGTGCGAACTACTTAAATTATGAACAAGTATGCAGCATAATCTCACTTTTATTCAGGAAGAAGAGGACGTTTGCGACTGTGACTCCGGGCTCACTTGGCAGAAACACCCTCTGACCCTCCACCCCCATCGCAAAATGTAATGCCCGTGAAAAGGGTAGGTGGACGCAGTGTTATATAGAACATAGTCCTGGGAGCACGATTGAAAATGAAAACTAGATATAGTATATGGTATAAACTATGCACCAAAAAGTGTGATATAAGATGAACCGGGGCGTGAAATATAATATGCAATACATTGTGCGCAATGACAGATTCATTGGAGAGTGCGAGATAGCACAGGCACTAGTGTGTGCTATGCGATATGCGCCTTGGAGTGTAATATGCACAGGGCAGTGTTGTGTAACCTAACTAGTCTCTAAAGTTGTAATATAAAATATGTGCTGGGGAGTGTAACGTTGCATATGCACTGTGACAGAGATATGGATCCCAGATTGTAATATGTATGGCATAGCACTGTGCGTTATAACATAGGCATCGAGGAAGGCACGTTAGATGGGGCAATATAACCCGTGTGAAGGCAAGTGTGGCATGACATATTCACGGGGTGTTACAGTGCACATGGGCTAGAGAGTGCCATAGCATACGCACTAGCTGGTGAAATACAACACAGAGGTGTGAGGCACTCGGCGGGCACTGGTGGGTGTAACACAGCATTGGGCTCAACCAGGAGCACGCTGTGACTCTCAAGTGAGGTTCGTCTCCTTTCCAGAGAGTAAAATAAAAAGTATTACACATCCGGCGCTGGATGTGTGTTTTATTAACCGTGAGGGGGGTTTCTTGCATAGTTTGGTCTAATTTTTGTCGAATCCCCTTTGAATGGCTTGGTGTGCGTGTATATTAAATGTGCCCGTCAATAGCTACCCATGTTTGTATAAATAAACGCCAGGGGTGTCTACTTGGAGAGTACCCACCGGCGGGGGCACTGGGATTAAGCACGGTAGGGCGTCAGACACGTCAGAGCTTCACTAGCGGTGTAAATACATTCCATGTGGATTCATTCTATGCATAGTCGCCTTTTAATGAATATCACGCAAATCGTCATGGTGATAGGTACATACGGTTTGTCCAGCATGTCGTAGGTGTTTCTATAAATATATATTTTTTTAAAAATAATAAAAAACAAAGGCCGGCCCCGGGGGATGGGGTCCCCGGGGCCATAAGTGGCCTGAGGAGGGGGGCAACGCAGCCCCCTCCTAAATAATTTTTTTTTAAAAAGGCCATGACCCGGGGGTTGGGGTCCCCGGGGCCGATTAAGGCCTTGGGAGGGCCAAATTAATTTTTTTCAACAAAAAAAGTTAGGGTGCAGGCCCTGGGGGATGGGGTCTCCAGGGCCAGTAAATTAGAAAAAGAAGGGGGGCCACACAGCCCTCCTTCTTAAAAAAAATAAATAAATAAAAGACCGGCATCGTGCCGGAGGCCACGCCCCCTCCTTGCAGCACTCTGCAAACGCGCCCCCTGGCCAGTTGTAAGTTGGGGACTTAATTCCCCTTCAATACTGAGGGTCCCTGAGGGCCAACTAGCCCAACAGGTATCTCCAGTATGCGCCAGGGAGCTGCGTTGCAGACAGGTGTTCTGAGGCCACGCCCCTTTTTTCACCTCTATGCAACGCAGCTCTGTGGCGCTTACTGAAGGTACCTAGTGGGCTAGTTTGACCCTAGGGACCTTTATGATTCAGGGGGACTTAATCTTTCAACTTAGAACGGCCACAGGGCGCGTTTACACAGTGGTGAAGGGAGGGGACGGGGCCTGAGGTGACGTGTGCAAACACGCCCTGTAGTGCATTTTAAGTTGAGGAAATAATTCCCTTTCAATCCTGAGGGACCCTGGGGGCCAACTAGCCCACCAGGTGCTTCCAGTAAGCGCCACTGCTCTGCGTTGCAGAGAGGTGGGGCAGGCTGCGCCCCTTTTTACACCTCTCTGCAATGGCGCTTACTGGACGTACCTAGTGGGCTATTTTGCCCCCTAGGGATCCTCAGGATTCAAGGGGACTTAATCTCCCAACTTAAAAAACGGCCACAGGGCGTGTTTACACAGGGGGGAAGGGAGGGGACGGGGCCAGAGGTGACGTGTTCAAACACGCCCTATGGCGCGTTTTAAGTTGGGGGAATAATTCCCCTTCAATCCTGAGGGTCCCTGGGGGCTAACTAGCCCAGCTGGTGCTTCCAGTAAGCGCCACTGAGCTGTGTTGCAGAGAGGTGGTCCAGGCCGTGCCACTTTTTACACCTCTCTGCAACGCAGCTCTGTGGCGCTTACTGGAGGTACCTAGTGGGCTAGTTGGACCCTAGGGACCCTCAGTATTCAAATGAACTTAATCTCCCAACAAAAAACGGCCACAGGGCGTGTTTACACAGTGGAGAAGTGAGGGGATGGGGCCTGAGGTGACGTGTGCAAACACGCCCTGTGGCGCGTTTTAAGAGGTAGTTTTAATCCCCTGCCCTATTATATACTAGAGGCTTACAGAGGAGGTCATGCTGATCACAGGGGGACCCCAACGCATAGTGTTCCATAGTGAATGTAGGTGTTTTCGCTGTATTCTGAGTGCCTTTTAACATAGCACTGGCTCTAGGACTGGTTAGTCAGACTCAGTTACCACCAGTATCCGTCTGAAAAAAGTTGAGGGTACAGGATGATTTTGCAACAAGGCTTCTTTCTACTCTTCTGTTTGTTCTTTCTGCACGTTATCCTTCTTCCTGCACTTTTCTTCGTCTTTGAGGATTTCTGTTGCTTCTTTCTGCATTTCATTTTTTTCTTTCTGTGCGTTTTTTCTTCTTTCTTCACATGTCCTATCTCTGTAGGCATAGTTAGAAATTAGCATTTAAAAAAACCTTTGAAATTCATTGAAAAAACTATAGGTTTCAGGCAGGTTATATTTAGGAATTAGCATTTAAAAAAACCTTAGAAATTCACTGAAAAAACCATAGGTTTCAGGGGCGTTATAGTTAGCTGGACTTTTCACTCGTACAAAACCATTGAAATTCCCCCGTTATAGTTAGTTCAGCTAACTATAACTCGCGCGCTCACAATGCACTGCTGATGACGTCACATATTACATCACTCATGACATGGTCAGTGACATCACTCATGACATCACTCATGACATCTCAAATAACAACACTGATGACATCATCCTTGCTGATAGAGTGGCAGACCTCCTCTCCCCCTAATATAACCTTTGATACACACATTCAAAAATAGAAACTAAAATTTTCAAAACAATGGACATACCAATATCAGTTACAACAACCTATTCAGTAATTCTAAGATCCACATACACATCCACTCATTCACCAACAGTCCTATACAGTCACTCATACATGTACTCACTCATCATATGTACTCATACACCTATACATCCTGTTACACAATGCCACTCATCCATAGTTACTCACACACATAGTCACTCATGCTAATAAAGAATCAAACATCCATTTACTTGCATATACAGTTATACACACACCACCACACTTACTTCTACAGAAACTTACACATACTTAGTCTTTTAAACAATCACTTATAAAAACACATACTTATTCATACAGGAACTCTTTCAATCTCTCACATATACTCACTTATATACACCAATAGTCACATATACTAGTTTAAAACATATGTAGTTACTCATAAAGACACTATTGAGACAGTCATTCACTCACTAACACACCCATGCACACACTCATCCGCCCATACAGTCCTGCACACATGCTGTCTTCCACACAAACAGTGAGTCACTCATTCATGCACCTATGCACTACGTAATACCCCCCACCGAACCATACAGACACTCAGACACTCATACTGATACTCAAAAAACCAACTAATAACCTATATAGACACTCATGTAGCTACTCACCAACCCATGCAGCCACTTATACACAAAGTGAGAGACTGATACAGATATTTACATATTTAAACATTACTCACTAAGCAATGTATTCACTAAGATACACTTAATCAATCAATTTTTCAAAAACAAATCATCCATTTAGACACTTATATACCCATGTATTCTTCCATCGACCTTGAGATATACATATATAAAACATATGTAATTTTCAGAAAAACACACATTCACTGGATGATGTCATCAGTGATGTCATCAGTGATGTCATTTGAGATGTCATCAGTGATGTCATGAGTGATGTCACTGACCATGTCATGAGTGATGCAATATGTGACGTCATCAGCAGTGCATTGTGGGCTCGCGAGTTATAGTTAGCTGAACTAACCATAACGGGGAATTTCAATGGTTTTGTACGAGTGAAAAGTCCAGCTAACTATAACGCCCCTGAAACCTATGGTTTTTTCAGTGAATTTCTAAGGTTTTTTTAAATGCTAATTCCTAAATATAACGTGCCTGAAACCTATGGTTTTTTCAGTGAATATATATATATGTATACTCTATTCCCAATAAGTCTGGCGCCGGTTGACGAATCTTCGCGACATTTTCCAAACTTTTGGCCAGCTCCGGTCCGCTCCTATCCTGAAAGTTTCGGGGTGAGTCGTCAAGCGGGGGCCGAGAAAAAAGGGGGGTCCCAAAACACGTTTTCCCCATGCATTTTCCCATAGGACCTTTAGCCGCAGCTACAGCCCAAACTGCTGAACGGAATTACACCAAATTTGGCAAAAAGGTAGTCCTCAGTTCAGACTCGTGCCTTTTGCTTAAATGGTGTAAATCCGTTCAGTAGTTCCTGAGAAAATGACAGTTAAAAGTACATATATATCTATGGCCAGGGAGGATCCGCGCACCCTATGCGCACCCTCTGCGCACCGTGTGCGCACCCTCCCGATCACGCGCTGAATGCTATTTGGCTGTCAAGTGTCTGTCAACATTCGAAACCAGGAACTGTTGGCAGCCATTTTGTGCCTCGGTAGAAGCGAGGCTGAAGAAGTAAGGGAAATAAGTGTGTGAAAGATATAAAGGGGGCAGGGTAGAAATACTCTGACCCTCTAGAGTTGCTTAGGGGGTCCCAGTAGGACTCCGAGGACCCCTTTTTTTTTAAACGGCAAAATGCGCGCAGGGTACGCAGATCCGGACGTAAAAAAATAAAAAACGAAACACGGGCTTACGCGCTTCCTTAATAATTAGCTCCCAGGGGGGCCAAATCCCAGGGGCAAAATGTGTAAAAATTAATGGGGGGCCCAGGGGGGCTCTCCAGCCCCGGGGACCGCTACCCCCGGGGCTAGAAAATAAATAGGGTGGGGGCTGAACGCCCCCCCATGCCCCGGGGACCACCACCCCCGGGTCTTTATTTATTGAGGGAGGGGGGCTGCATGGCCCCCCTCCTGGAGCCCTCAAGGGCCCTGGGGACCGCCACCCCCCAGGGCTGGCTCCTACAGTGTCCTGGGGTGCCCACCCCAGGACACTGTTGTTTGCTATGAGTGGGCGGGAGTCTCCCGCCCTCCCATAGCAAACTTCATTTGGATTTTGAAAGAGTGCAAATAGGGTGCGCGAATCCCCCCCAAAAAATAACAAAGTATTAAAAAAATAGTTTTAAAAATATTTTTTCAAATATAAAAAATAGTTTAAAAAAATTTACAAATATTTTTTTGAAAACATTCATTAAAAACAAATAGTATTTTAATTTTTTTTAAAGAAATAAGTAAAAAAAACTTTTAAAAAATTGTGAAAAACAATATAACAAAACATAATTAAAGGAATTGATAAACTGAAAAACAAAGATTTAGATATCCTATGAAAATCATTAAACATCATAGGTTTAGAGATAAGTTATAGATAGGAATTAGCATTTAAAAACCTTTGAAATTCACTTAAAAAACCATAGGTTTCAGGTATGTTATAGTTAGGAATTAGCATTTAAAAAACCTTTGAAATTTACTGCAAAAACCATAGGTTTCAGGGGCGTTATAGTTAGTTAGCTGGACATTTCCCTCGTACAAAACCATTGAAATTCCCTCGTTATAGTTAGTTCAGCTAACTATAACTCACGCCCCCGCAATGCACTGCTGATGACGTCACATATTACATCACTCTTGACATGGTCAGTGACATCACTGATGACATCACTGATGACATCTCAAGTGACATCACTGATGACATCACTGATGACGTCATTCATGTGATCATTTGATGCATCTTCTCACAATCTAATATAACCTTTAATACACCCACTCTAAATTACATACTGCCACTCTCAAAACCATAGACACTCTAACACCAATAAGTACATACCCCATCACATAGTCTTAGGTCTAAACACCCATTCACTCACTCACCCGTACAGTCACTCATACTTATGGTCACTCAGTACAGGACTATCATATGCACTCATACACTTATATAGACACTCACACACCGCTACTCATCCATAGAGGTACTCACACACGTACTCAGTCATGCAAATAATTAATCACACTGCCATTTACTCACCTATACAGTTATACACACACAAGCTCAATTACTCATACAAATACTAGCACATTCTTATGGTCTTATACAATCAATGATACAAGCACACGCTCATCCATACAGCCACTCACACTATCACACACTCTCAGTTATAGTCATTTCTGTACTCCAACATACATATATACTGCCGTTCACATATGTAGTAAATTACACATGTACTAATGAAATATATATTCACTCACTAACACAACCATACACATATTCACCCACCCATACAGTCCATTACAGACCTAGTGTTGAAACCATGCACTCAGTGAATCACCCACTGACACATCTATGCACAGTCACACACATCCCACCCACACAAACACTCAGGCACCCATACAGATACTCAGACAACCAATCAATAACTTATATAGACACTCATGTACCTATTCACAAAACCATGCATCCGCTTACACACCAACAGACAGACGCATACAGACATTCACACGGTTTAGTCACTAACCCATGCATTCAGTAAGATACGTTTAATCACTCACTTATACAGTCAGTCATGCACCTACTAAATCCTCCATACAGACACTTATACACCCACTCATTCCCCAATACTATAACGCCCCTGAAACCTATGGTTTTGTCAGTTAATTTCTAAGGTTTTTTAAATGCTAATTCTTATCTATAACTTATCTCTAAAGCTATGATGTTTAATGATTTTCATTGGATTTCTAAATTTTTCTATTTCAGTGTGTCAATTCCTTTATTTATGTTATTTTTAAATTCTTTTTTATCACCATTTTTTTAACTTATTTTTTCAATTCTTTTAAAAATTAAAAAATATTATTTGTTATTATTGTTTTTTTGTAAAATAAATTGTAATTTAAAAAAAATATATTTTTAAATATTTTCTAAAATATTTTCAAAACGTTATTTATTTATTTTTTTCATTTTTTTGGATTCGCGCACCCTATGCGCACTGTTCTCGATCCCTGCGCGAAAGCATCCGCGTATGGTGTGCTTTGTGTACGTATGTTCGTGCGCGATTGCTATGCGACTGGTACGCGACTCCAAGCCTATATGCGACACGTACAAAGCACGTTACATGACACTTGCGCGCTTCCACGATACGTCATATGCGTGATGTTTATTTCCCAAAAATTGCAGTTTTTTTCCCTTGGAGTCGCGTACTCAACGCGGTGGGAACCGCGCACCCTACGCGAGAGAAATCGTGCACCCAACGCGTTAGGATGCGTGACTCCTAATTTTACCGTAAAAAACCAAATAGCCCCTATCACTAATTTTTATTATGCCCGGGGACCCCATCGCCCGGGGCTTATAAAAAAACGTTGGAGACCGTGGGGGGAGCCCCAACGCCCCCACGGTCCCAGCCGCCTCCCCGCGTCCTTCGGGAGCCGGCATTGCTTTTCCACATGGGGAGCTGCTGACATGCAGCTCACTGTGTGGAAAAGCAATATGGTTTGGATTTTGAAAGAGAAAGCAGGTTTCCCTGCTCTCTTTTTCAAAATCCAAACGAAGTTTGCTATGGGAGGGTAATAACCCACTGGAGGGTAATGGAGCGTAAAATAAACCACAAGTTCCGAAATGCTTTGCAAGAACATCAATTAAGCAGGCACACTGGAGGCCTAATTAATTTAAGCAGGAAGTTGGAACTGTGGCAGTGCGAAATGCTTGTGTGTTCTGGTGCCTTCGAAAAAGGAGCATGAAGCTCTGAAACGCATCAGGCTGAAGGATGGAAAAGATCGGTATGAAATGCCAGTTTCCTGTTGGATTAAAGATTTGGGAAAATCATCGGCTTGGGAGTGCGTCCTCATTGCATGGGCAATTTTAGGAACATATATATATATATTCACTGAAAAAAACAAAGGTTTCAGGGGCTTTATAGTTAGGAATTGGCATTTAAAAAACCTTAGAAATTCACTGAAAAAAACAAAGGTTTCAGGGGCGTTATAGTTAGCTGGACATTTCCCTCGTACAAAACCCTAGAAATTCCCCTGTTATAGTTAGTTCAGCTAACTATAACTCGCGCCCCCGCAATGCACTGCTGATGACGTCACATATTACATCACTCATGACATGGTCAGTGACATCACTGATGACATCACTGATGACATCTCAAATGACATCACTGATGAGATCACTGATGACATCATCCATGTGATAAATTAGTGCATCTTCTCACACCCTAATATAACCTTTGATACACCGACTCAAAATTTCAGACGGCCATTTTGACAACCATAGGTACTCCAATACCAATAACTACTCACCCACTCATTGACTTTTAGGTCTACATACATCTCCACTCACTCACCTGTACAGTCACTCAGACTTACAGTCACTCTGTGCATTTATACACCTATATAGACACTCACACACCGCCAATCATCCGTTGAGGTACTGATACATCTAGTCAGTCATGCAAATAATTAATCACAGTAAAGTTTACTCACTTATACAGTTAAAAACACTCAAGTTCACTTACTCATAAAAATACTAACAAATTCTGTGTCTTCCTGCAGAAAAACAAACAGCACATGACACAGATATTCTTACACTATAGCGCATACAGCCACTCCCAAAATCACACACTCTCATATATAGATAGTTATATACTCTTACACACATATACACTGCGTTTCACATATGTAGTTACTGACACATGTACAACTGATACATTCAATCACTAACACACCTATACATACACTCACCCAACCATACAGTCCATCACAGATGCACTCTTAAAAACATGCACCCACTGAATCACCCACTCACACATCTAGTCACAGAGTCACACACACCCCACCCATACAAACACTCAGGCACCCATACAGATACTCAGACAACCAATCAATAACCCATATAGACACTCATATAGCTATTCACAAAACCATGCAGCCACTTATACACCAACACACAGACACATACAGACATTCACACAGTTTAGTCACTAGTCTGCAGTAAGATACATTTAATAACTCACTTATGGAGTCAGTTACGCACCTAGAAAATCACCCATTCACACACTTATACACCCACTCATTCTTCCATAGGCCTTTCACTATAAATATATAAAACATATTTAAACTTTTAAGAAAAACACACATTCACTGGATGATGTCATCAGTGATGTCATTTGAGATGTCATCAGTGATGTCACTGACCATGTCATGAGTGATGTAATATGTGACGTCATCAGCAGTGCATTGCGGGGGTGCGAGTTATAATTAGCTGAACTAACTATAACTGGGGAATTTCTAGGGTTTTGTACGAGGGAAATGTCCAGCTAACTATAACGCCCCTGAAACCTTTGGTTTTTTCAGTGAATTTCTAAGGTTTTTTAAATGCCAATTCCTAACTATAACGCCCCTGAAACCTTTGGTTTTTTCAGTGAATTTCAAAGGTTTTTTAAATGCCAATTCCTAACTATAACGTGCATGAAACCTATGGTTTTTTCAGTGAATTTCGAAGATTTTTTAAATGCTAATTCCTAGCTATATCAGGCCTGAAACCTATGTTTTTTTCTGTGAATTTCAAAGGTTTTTTTAAATGCTATTTCCTATCTATAACTTATCAATGAAGATATTATGTTTAATTATTTTGATTGGATTTCTACATTTTTCAAATTCAGTGTGTCATTTCATTAATTACATTTTTGTTAAAATACTTTTTTATCACCATTTTTAAATGTATTTTTTCAATTAATTCTTTTTAAAATTAAAAAATATTATTTGAACTTAATGGGTTTTTCAAACATATTTTTTATATTTTGCAAAATATATTTTTTACTTTATTTTATATATATTTTTCAATGTTTTTGGATCCGCGAACCCACCGCGAGAGGATCCGTGCATCCAATTCCTAACTATAACGCCCCTGAAACATTTGGTTTTTTCAGTGAATTTCAAAGGTTTTTAAATGCCAATTCCTAACTATAACGTGCATGAAACACTATGTTTTTTTCAGTGAATTTCAAAGGTTTTTTAAATGCTAATTCCTAACTTTATCAGGCCTGAAACCTATGTTTTTTTCAGTGAATTTCAAAGGTTTTTTAAATGCTAATTCCTATCTATAACATATCTCTGAAGATATTATGTTTAATGATTTTGATTGGATTTCTATATTTTTCAAATTCAGTGTGTCATTTCATTAATTACATTTGTGTTAAAATACTCTTTTATCACCATTTTTAAATGTATTTTTTCAATTAATTCTTTTAAAAATTAAAAAATATTATTTGAACTTAATGGGTTTTTCAAACATATTTTTTTATATTTTTCAAAATATTTTTTTATCTTTATTTTATATATTTTTTTCAATGTTTTTGGATCCGCGAACCCACCGTGAGAGGATCCGTGCATCCAACGCGATAGGATGCGCGTACCATGCGCGCATTTCGCCGTTTTTTTTTTTAAAAAGGGGGGCCCCAGGGGGACCTCTAGAGGGTCAAAGTATTTCCACTCTGCCCCCTTTATATGTTTTACGCACTTATTTCCCTTGCTTCTTCAGCCTCGCTTCTACCAAGGCAGAAAATGGCCGCCAACAGTTCCTGGTTTTGAATTTAGAGAGACGCTCGACAGCCAATTAGCATTCAGCGCGCGATCGGGAGGGTGCGCGCTCGGTTCGGGGAGGGTTCGCTTACGGTGCGGGTACGGTCCGCGGCCATAGATATCACTAACTTTTTTACCCTAATTTTCTCAGGAACTACTGAACAGATTCACACCAAATGTGCAAAAGGCACGAGTCCGAACTGAGGACTACCTCTTTGCCAAATTTGGTGTCATTCCGTTCAGCGGTTTGGGCTGTAGCTGCGACAACAGATCCTATGGGAAATTGCATGGGGAAAAAGCGTTTTGGGACCCCCCTTTTTTCTCGGCCCCCGCTTGACGGATCACCGCAAAACTTTCAGGGTAGGAGCGGAGCGGAGCTGGCCAAAAGTTTGGAGAATTTCGCGAGGATTCGTCAACCGGCGCCAAAGATGTTCCCAATAGAATGTTGCGGATTTCCTATGGAAAACAGGTCCTAACTATAACTATCTACTGGCGACCGCCAGTAGATTATATATATATATATATATATATATATATATATATATATATATATATATATATATATATATATATATATATATATATATATATATGCATATATATATATATATATATATATCTTTACATCTAGATATATACATCTACAGATATAAATCAGTAAATTATATGGGTAAGCCTTCTTATTGAATGTCTGCAACTGGTTCTAAGCTTGTGTTTCACAGAAAAGAGGTCTGTGAATGATTCCCCGTAATTCTAAATGCTAAATACATTTGCAGGCTATCTAGCTTCCCAAACAAATAAAGCGTTAAATGGATGTTTAATAAAGCATTGTGTTTAATGCTTTCTCAGTGGCAGTGCTGTTCCCAGAGCCTTACCAACACACCTGACACTCTCACCTGCAGGCCTGTCCTTGACGCAAGCATATACTAATGAATCGTCCATAGTAGGTACCCTGTGGGTGCAAATAGGCATACCACTGTGATACAACCCTTACCCCTTACCTTGTCGATGTAGCTCTTGCCCAGGTCTTTCACCTCCTTCATGTTGATCTGGGCTTTCATCTTGTCTTTGCCCTTTTTGCCTTTTTTCTTCTTGCCGCAGCATTTCTTGCAGATGCAGAAGCAGCAGCAGAGGAGCAGCAGGCCGACGACAATCAAGATGGCTGCCAGGGCCCATGGAGGAACTGCGTGGAGCAAGAGCAGGCGTCAGAGGGCGCAAGGGTGCGTGGGGCTGAGCGGATGAGTATGGGAGGGAGATTTATAGGGACAGCTGGAGGTGGAGAGAGAAGTAAATACAGCTAGAGAGAGTGAGATAGGTAGATCTAGAGACAGACAACGAGACAGATGGAGTGATAGATGGTGAGACAGATGGAGGGAGAGATAGGTGGAGGGTGATATGTACAGAGATAGATATGTATATTGGCGACGAAGCAAATGGATAGACAGATGCAATGACAGAAGAAGAGACAGATAAAGGGAAAGAGATAGAGGTAGAGATAGATTACAAGACAGAAGAACAGACAAGCGGTAGGATAGATAGATGGAGAGACAGAGAAGGGAGATAAGAGAGGTAGAGAAAAATGGAGAGACAAACAGACAAGTGGAAAGAGTGACCGACAGATGGGTTGTCAGATTAAAGGAATGATATAAAGTTGGAAGGAATGGTGGCTAGATGGATGGAGAGTTAAATGGACAGATAGATGGAGAAACGGGTAGATATGTAAATAGATGGATGGATGGAAAGATGTACAAAGGTATACTTTGTATAGATTGACTGACAGACAGAAATACTGACAGATGGTTACATATATATATATATATATATATATATATATATATATATATATATATATATATATATATATATGTTGGTCCATAGGTTTAATGGAAGAACGATCAGTATGTATATAGATAGCTAGACAAAGACAAATGAATTTCTTTGCATTGACGGGCTGAAACTACAACAGATACATTGACGTAGACTTTGATAGAGACACAGATAAATATGCTGAGAAAGGGCAGGGAAATATATATTCTATCTGCACATGAATGTCTACATCATTCTCTGTAACTTTACCAACTATTCAGCGTTCCCTCAGTATCCTACGCTTATCTGTAGTACACGGCATGTGGAAGCAGGATCATTCTTGTGACTCTGCCATACAGCGGTAGATGTAACGTTGTCCACAGGGGGGAACGCTTGTAATGCTGTAGTCGTTTTAGTCCTACTTCAAGATTCACATAGGAGGCTTGGCATATCCCCACACTTAGTTTTTTCAGAGGTATAATGCTATATCCCCATGCAACCTTCATGAACCCGGAATTTGAAGGATCTTTTCTTAAGGCAGGACATCCTTAGGACCCTCTCCTTCCTGGAAGTGGAAGGGTTTTCATCAGAACCAACAAGGTCATGTAATCAAGTGGTAGAATTTATTAGCCCAGGAGTAGATTGTTGGAGCAAGAAGGTACTTAGTGACTGACAGTACCTGCCATTTAAAGAACTGCTGATTGAGAATCATATTGTATCTCGATGGCTAGATCTGAGTCACAACAAGTGTGCCTCACTCGTTTTGCACTCGCAAACTGCAGTTATTGGTACTGGCCCAGTGGTTACTTTCTCATTTGTATACCGAGTTCTCACTTGGTGCACTTCATATCATGCAAATATGTAAAGGCGAAAATAAGGATTTGTAGGAACAAAATTAGCTAGAAATCATACCTAGCCCTATTGAGGATTAAAATGTTGTATGTAAACAGAAGACAATAAAGTTATCTTGTGTCCGGCGAATGCAAATGGAGGGATGATATACATATCACATATTTGCGGCGTACAAATCCAGAAATGGCAATATTCCTCTATCTTATAATCTTTTGGTCATCAACAGTAACAAATGACATCTCACAGATAACTCAAGAAAGTGGGAATTTGTAAACTAACACCACAGTTCAGCCCAGACATGGGATGGTGGGATGGGTATGAGTACCTACCTTTACCAGCATGACCTTTGACATTGAAAAGGAAAGCCGATGGTGAGGAACAAAAACATGGAAGAAAGAATGAATGAAAAACAAATGTCAGGTAAACAGATGGACAACTGAAATGAGCCGCGTGGGTGTTACTATGGCAATGACGAGCACAGCATTACCTCACAACGCTGCCCTCCCTCCCTCCATTGATTAATTATTGTATTTCTGCAGGTGGAACTTGCAGCAGAAAAGGTCTCAAAGTACTTGAACTGATGTAAGTGCGATAATGATAGAACAGCTACAACCCAATTTAAAATATTTTTGTTAGCCTCAACATACATATTCCACTGTCTAATAGTTAAGCTTAGTAAGCTTATAATTACAAGAAATGGATCCCCTGTTATTCCGTCAAACACTGTAGCAATCTAGGGCCTGATTTATATGTTGGCGGTAAGGATACTCCATTGGAGCAGCGACGGGTTCTCCTTATTGAGAACATGACAGTCCGCCCACCTGATTTAAACGTGGACGGACAGAGACTACTAAGTCTTCCCCATGGTTGCACCTCTCTGATGGCCCGACGGAGTAAGGGTCGTAAGATGCTGACTTCTGTGTCTACTCACATAATTTAGATGGGCGGGCATACAGGTCAGTTTTCACTGCCCATCACTGCCACTAAAGCCCTGGAGGTAAGGGGCAGCGAAAACCTTCCAATGCCCCCTCGCCACGGGTGATTAGACTAATGGCAAGGGGCATTGCTTTTTTTAAATTCAAAAAGAAAATTCTGCTTTGTGATTTTTCTTAGTGAAAATTAAAAAAATATATGTTTGACAGGTGGCTCCATCATGTTGACAGAGCCATGCACCAAACTTAAAAAAACATTGGCAGGAACCACTGTGACAGCATTTCATGCCAATGCTTCAGAATGGAGGTCATTTCTAAATTTGGCCAGTGGGGACTCTGTCAAGGTAATGAAGAATTTACCTTGTTGCCCTGACGAAGTTAACCCCATCCTGCAATGTATAATTTAGGCCCCCAGTTTCTTAAATGTACGTGGCTGCTGCCTATATTATGAGTCCCTGTACCTTAGCAGCATAAGGACAGCTTCTCTTCCATCCCTCCTGGCTGTGTTCAGTACCAATTGCTTCAGCCATTTTCGAGTTAACTGATACCTTGAACACAGCAGGCGCCTATGCAGGCAATACTATTACAATTGCCTATCAATGGACTAGGGACTTCCTCAAATCCGGCATCTCTATGTAATAGAAAGCATAATCCATACTAATTTCCATCTACCCATACAAGCCATGCAGTTCCCTTAATTAGCCCACTGTGGGTGAGCCAGGGCTAGCAGCTAATGTATGTGGTCTGTGGCTTGTTTGAAAGCGAGCCTCTTCCAAAGCCATTGGGCTCCGTTCACGTACTCTATGGCAATCAACAAATGTTACACACACTACCTTGGAAACATCTTCTTCCAGATAGGAAAAAATTGTAAAATTTTCCTCTGCTGAGTATCTCTGGGACCCTGGGAGGTCTGACGCATAGAAAATGTCCATAAACAAATAATCTATAATATGCAGAAATAGCAAAGGCCAGGTAATCTTCTTCACGTTTAGTTCTCACAACAGTTCACCACCAGCAGCTCACAGGCTGGACAGCAACTATTTTTCTCAACCTCCTGGCCACCTCCCTCCTCAGATTCCACATGTTCCTCAATCATCATTACACAAATAATATTCCATAACTCCAGATTAGAAATTCATCTTCCTCTTGACACTATTTATAATAAAAACAAACACTATATGACACAACAATGATCACCAAGTACAAGAACTATAGACCTAATATATATATATAACCACATACAAAGAAATTCTCACATTTCATACAACGCTAACACTCTCACTACAAGCTTTGGTTCATATGCTGCATCCCAATCACAATGCATTAACTCTCCATTAGTTCACCATTTTATTCAGGAAGATACCTATGTGGGTGTTTGACATGTCTAGATGCCTTCTTCCATCAGTCATGTCCTACTCCTCACTGAACGGGACTCACATAATCAATTTTGTTTCCTCTGAAGATAAAATTGATGCAACTATACATTACCATTACCACTCCACACTCCAATGCCACTCATCACGCCCAACTTTAACTTTTTCCCCACAGACTCATATCATGAAGCACAACCTATTCGCTGCCAGCCTTTCACACCGCTGGAGGTGACTGATACAAAGTCAAACCCTGGTCGACATATCTAGGACTTTGTACAGTAAACACATCTCAGCAAGGAACGTTCTATCTTGTACGTGGCATCATAATTTGAGTTGCAGTTTTCCTGCTTTACCACGGCCCTCTTCTATACTTTTATTCAAAATGCATACTTCTCTACAACGCAGCAAGGAAGAACTGATTTGGATCCATGACACAACATTGAAAAGTTTATGGATATCATTACTACAAACACAGGACAACAAGGCTCCCAAATTTTCCTCGTCGATCTCAACCTACATTGGAATAATCTAAATGACTCTGCTGTGAACAGCCTCAAAGCATTCCTTTTGGACCTTGACTTGAATCAAATCTGCAACAGCCCCACAAATGATAAGGGTTTAATCTGAGATCTTGTTATTGCCAAGGCTGATTCCATTCAACTGGAATTGATCCTCCCTTGTGATTGGTTGGACCACTACCTAATGACATTCCTCATTAATGAAGCTGTAAGACTAAACTCAGCTCGACCAATGAAACATAAAATATGGAAAAGGAGCTTAAAAAATTCTAACATCAATCTACTCAGTGGCAACCTCTTTCCTTACCCTGAAGACTTATCAGATGTAAAGGGTCTTACAAACCTCTACTTCAGTTCCATGACAACTATCCTAGCATCAGTTGCACCCTACAACTAAAAAGACTGTCCACCAAAAACTCCAAACACAGGTACGATGGAAGCCTCAATTCATATGGATGTACTTTAAAACTAATTGAACGTTGGTGGAGAGCCTCCCCGTCCCTTGATCCCCTTAAGCTTCTAAGAGCTACTAGGAACACCTACTACAAAAACATCAGAAGGTCAAAAGCAAACTTTTTTAGGAACCAATTAGACCAAGCTAAAAACCAACCAAAAAAACTATTTGAATTAGTTAAAACACATTCAAATGGCCCCCCAAGCGGGACCTAGCTTATTACCTAGTTGTGAAGAATTTGCCTCCTTTTTCCGTGAGAAGACCGAAAACATGAAGATTGACCTGCAGACGGCTTTTGAAGCATCATTCTCTCTTTCCCAACGACACCCTTTCCCCCTCTCTGGTGGCCATAACCATTTGCCCATCAGGACGCACCCTCAAAAACAATGCCTCATGGTCTCCCTTCAAAACCTTTAATGAAGGCCCAATCCTTAAAATTCTTACATCATTGAAACCCCCAGCCACTTTTTCGATCCTCTACCCTTTAACTTCTTCAATAAGATAAAGAGTTTGGTTAGCTCCTGTTTGTAGAAATCTGGGGACATCCAGGGGTGTTGAGGCGCTACGAATTGTTTGCACCGCCACTGATATGCCTATTGTTCTAGGAACAGCAAGGTATCTGGGGTGGGCATGGTCCATTAGACGGAGGGCAATTTCTATTAATGTAATATAACTGGGGTATCAAGTGATTTCTGTGTAAATGTACACCAAAGATTTTTATTGTTTATGTACGCACAACTGTTTTAAAAGTATGTATAAATAGGAAAAAAATTTAATGTGATGTATTTTAAATGTATGTTTGTGCTTTTATGAGTATATTCCTCGAATAAAGCTTTGAATACGATAAAATCTTTGATACTGCCACTATGGACCAAGATTGTGAATGCCTCTCTACTTCAAGGCGTTATACCAGAAAGCTTAAAATCGGGGCAGGGTGTCCCCCATCTTAAAAAAATGCCTGTGGAAGACACAGACTTAAACAAGTTACGCCTGATCTCTACCATTGCAAACCTTGATACGACTCCTGGGAAAATGTGCACACGTCCAACTTTGTAACCACATTGTAGACGTGCAACCTCTCTGATCACAACATATAGGGTATAATTTTAGATGCTCACTACCCCAAACTATTTATGAGTACATGTTCAACATTCTAGAACAAGCCTAATGACATCCTCTTGCTATAAATTATTTGTCTACTTTCTCCACCTACAGCCCATCTCTGGGCACTTATATATCTATTAGATCTATCTTTTAATGAGCCCTCACACAAGATGTTCTTCATGTGCAACTCGAGTAAGCTTCTATTTTACCTGCAGAGAGATACAACAGGCCTAATCTTATCACCCTCAAGGACCTGCCAAGCACTCATCCTTTACCATCTATGGCATGACGTGGCTATTCATTGCTAGACCTAACGCGCATCTTATGTAGATTGACATAATGGTAACAGGCTGGCACCTTTTTCCACCAACCTAAGCCAAAATTTCTCTTTAGTAGCAGTTTTAAAATGCCCTTCTACCGTTGACACTCACAGATCCTTCTTGACAACCATAATATCTAAAGCCTCTTCCCTTCAAATGCAAGTGTGAAAGCCACAGGGCTCCCGCAATCTGAACATTTGCCATACAATCCTCATCACAGCAGTATCCATGGAACTTATGATGTGATCTTTTGATTGCGACCAGATGAATGAATGTATTCTGATTGGAGCCCAATTGGATACAGTGATGTCTGTAACTCCCTCTCTGCAACTAACACTATTCATATGTCACTTGTTTTCAAGGCCAGCCAGGTGTTTCCTCAAACATCAAAGCAGTGTCAGGAGGGCTTTTTGCTCATGTTCCCCTTCAGATTATTAAATGCTCCTCGGTAATGCTGATACCATGAACATTTTCATCTGTTTGTTACCAACTGACTCAACACCCGAGCATTTTTATCCCCAAAGAATTAGTTAATTATGGGTAATATTCCATCAGCACCAGGAAAGAATGGAGCTCTTTCTTATTGCTTGGTGGAACATGCTAGGTGATCCAAATTTATTTAGTTTATATCCTGTGACCTGGCTTATTTCCGCCTTGATGGTCAATTTAAAGACATTTAAATGCTGGGCACCGGCACTTAATTGTCAACACCAATTGTCTTAATTGTCAACACCAACGCCAGCCACATGGTGGTGCTGTTTGCCTAATTTTGTGATGAAGACAACAACAGTTGTTGAATCTACTATATACATTAAAAATGACTACTACCTGCCAACCAAAGCATAAAAGAGTAGCTTGGGTGGCAAGTATTAGTAATTTTTGATGTATAAAAAGCCTGACTTGTCATTGGTAACCTGATCCTGGCAATGGGTGGTGCAAGCTGCAGTGGTCTTCTGACAAGGGCCCTGGCACTTTTTTTTTTTTTAATTAAGTAATGATCCTCACTACTTTATCACACCTCTAACTCCTCCTGTACTTAGCCTCGTCATCCTAGTCACACATGCAAATAAACCCAGAAGCCTTTTGCCTCCAGACATCAGTCTGTTTCTAGTAATTTTAAACCTGCTTCCCACTGATGTCATGAAATACACGTGTCTTCTTCTGTTCACTTGGCTTTGCGGGTTCTCTCAGAGTAGAAAGATCCCAGACAAGGCGAGCCAACAAATAACAACGCTTTCCGAGACGTAGGACCACACTCACTAGTCATGCTCTAAGACTGCCTTTTCCTGACACCGGCACATTTATCTTTATAGACACACTCTCAACCACTCTCTCACCTATTCTCTCTCACTTCCTGTCACACTCCCTTTTACACTATTAATCGAGTTCCAAAATTTCTCTTTGCATTGCGCCCATCCCTGACAATGCAACTTGTACCTGTAGCCAAACATGTATCTCTGGTTGGTGAGTGCTAGTCCATGCTCTCGAATATTCTCAGATATAACCCTGAATAAATATGATCATCAGCTTTGGACATCAGTGCCTCTACGTTACCAGCTACCTTCACAGGCATTAGACAAAGCAATCATGCAGGTTTATTGGAATGCATAAATGACGGCCGCAATGCTCAAGTGTGACTGAAACATCTACAATGCACATGCACTCATTGGATCCAGTGAACTAGCAGAAGGGTCCAGCTTTGCTGGCTCTCATGGTCCAGTAGAAGCATGCATGGGTGCTGCTATATCAGCGGCATCCCCAATGTGTCCAGTATTTTTGGCGGCATGAGATTTGGAATTGTAGAAGTTTTATCTTGTATGACCTTGCATTGCCCCTTAGCAGTCTACGCGGCAGCGCAGGGACTCGAGACCCCAGAAAAACTGTAAACAAGCGCATGGATATCTTGTTGGGTGATCAGCCGTGCTTTATAAATCCTGATTGATTGATTGATAAACACTGGAGACACTATGGGGTATTTGTAAGATGCAAATATTTTCCTTGGATCACATCAACTGTTTTCACATATCCTGGCAAGGACAGCTATTCCTACCAATGATAATCACTCCAATGCAAAACATTTGGGGTCCTGCTTAGATCATGTGTCAATTCACTTGCTTTAAAACACAGCATTCTGCCAAACTCAAAATCAGGCTTGTGGTTTTTAGGGTCTGCATCTCCCTATAACTCAACAGCTACCGATGAACACAGAGTTGCATGAAAGACTACTCAGTTGATCAAAGGGTGCGATCTAACTTGATGACGCAAAATTTGTCTCATCTTCACCAAAGAATTCATAACAACCACAATAGCACCACTAGAGAACATAGCATGGTGAGACCATTCAGTCATAAAGATCAATACCGCTAAGCCAAACGTGCAAATGCAATACCCACAGTACCAGTTAGGAAAAGACCCAGGAAAGATTTAAACATTGGACAGCTATTTATGTCATTGAATCTGTTATGAGGCATGCTCTATAGGCGTATTGTAGAGCCTTTGAATGCAATAGTAGCTTAAAGAGTCAATCCCAAGCCCAAAACCAAGTGTAATCCCACATGGATGTACGACGTAACAACGCGTGTCTTTACAACGCGTGCAGTTACATCGCGGTTTTTACAACAAACGCGATGTAACCACGCGATGCCATTACAACGCAAGTCTTTACATCGACTTGCGCTAGATGGCGTGCTAACATTAGAAAAGCGTAATTTACTATTCCAGCTCCAGTCCACTTAACAGTAGGGAAGGGGTTGGGATAGTAAACTACACTATTTGTAATGTTAGCACGCCATCTAGTGCAAGTCGATGTAAAGACTTGCGTTGTAATGGCATCGCGTGGTTACATCGCGTTCGTTGTAAAAGTTTTGTTGTAATGGTAGTGCGTTGTAAAAGTTTCGTTGTAAAGGTTGTTTACCTCCCACATAAGACTTTCCAGATGAACTCCAACTGGAAAGTGCCTGATGTAAAGATAAACCACATGTTGAAGATGTTCTCCTAGACCACTCTCAAGAAAAGCTGTAGCAAAGAAATCCTTGCTCTAGTAAAAACTCTGTTCGTTTGCTGGTACCCCTCTGCTCCAAAACCTGACCCCCTGTACCATAATGCTGCATTATTTCTCTGTGCAAAAATCAGCATATTATTTCGTAAAAACTAACCTTGGACCTCCCAATATTAAAACACACTGGCAATTCCACCCATTTGTTTCCTTGTGATCGACCTAAACTACATAGCATCCCTGAACTCTCTGTAGCAGCAATACTCAAAAAAGGTATGTGTGCAGCCCTGAGTCTCAGCAAATGTGTGCCCCATTTCCAACCTGCCGGGTCTCTCAAAACAAATTGAACAAGCCACCATTGACTACAACACCGTCTGGAGACCAAGGTTTAGGGATCTCAATAGGCAGAGTTTGCTCAGTAAATAGGACCTGGTTGTTGTTGTAGACAAGCTGGTGAAAAAGCTCTAGGTTGTTGCTTTTGGACCCACCAACCATCAATTTCTGCTTGAAAAAACGTTGGCAAATGAGCCTGTGGAAGTCAGCCACTTGAGGGTTTATTCATTTCAAATTGATCTCAATTAATGCCAATGGCCGACCCATTTGTATGCCATTACAAAGAAAATAATGGTTTGAGTTCCATAGCGCTCAACCCAAATTTCACTGTAACCTACTGGATGTCTGATTCCCCCTGTCAAGTTGATCAAATTATTGGGGCTTCGATCTTTTAAGGGATGACACCCAGGTAATCTTGCAGGTAAACAAATCGAAGAAGCTACATCCATGATTTATCTGGCACCTTATTGGCAATTGGCAAATTATTTCCAAAAAATGGCCTCAAAATGATTTCCTCACAAACAAATATTTTGATGGCGGCCTCAAATTTATCTAACTTCCCGATTTCATTCCGGCCAACTAATTTCACATGCAGTACCAATGACATTGTTATCCTTTTATACCATCAAGAGAATATGTTCATACTTTGCCTTTCAATGGTGATCATCGCAGTTTTATTGAGAATGCTTTCTATCGCTAACTAAAAAGACTTCGCAGTCTGATATGTGCAATGCAATTGATGCTGATGGGGACCCTATGGAGTGCACAAATCTCTCCCGCCCTGTGAAGCTTGCACCGGCTTCAATTGACAAAATAGTACATTTTAAGGATGTGTACACAGCCCATAGAACACATTATGAACCAGCATCTAAAACTGACAGACTAGTCAAATGCACATCAAGAAGACATCCTTCCTACATCAATTGTGATAGGGATAACCCTTCCAAAACAACACAGAGAAGAGGGATCTATGATGAAAGATGCCACAGTGAGTAAACGAGGGTGACACATTACATTGTTTTGCATGTACTGATGTCAACTACTGTTATATCACGCCAGGGTATTACTACTGTAGTTTTGAATCTAAAAGTTTTCTTAAACTCTCTGGGCTTTGGGGAACCCTAGAACCTGTGACACACAGGTCAACAGAAATTGAAGTACTAATCAGAAAGTATAGTATTCCTTATGGGTATAAACCTCAGCCCATGTAATATCCTTCTTGCTCCCCCATGTTTGCTTCTTACACTCCAAGAAGTGCTCAAAGTTTCCACCAACTCATTGTTTCTTAAGATATCAAACCAAAAAGGTCCATCATGGAGAACAGAATTTTCCAAGCACTCCTCTATACTTTACAACAAAGTTCACAAAGAGAGTTCATTCTATTGTATTCAGCCTTTTTTGGTTCCATTGGCTATCAGGTGTACTGCAACTCTGTCCACTGGAGTCTCTAGGGGGGCCAGATGGGGTACGTGCTCATGCTCTATAACTATATATTCACAAACAATAAAACGGTTACAGGGATGTTACAGTTAGGTTCACATTTTACTCACACAAAACTATAGAAATTCAGCAGTTACTGTTATACTTATAGTTATACTTATGTTAAGAAACTAAAACTCATGGCCTAAAGTTACTTAATGGTACGAGTTATAATAGTTTCTTCAGATAAATATAAATATAAGTATAAATATAAAACACTGAATTTCTATGCTTTTCTGTGGGCAAATCGTGAACCTAACTATAACGGCTATGTAACATTTTTTTCCTAGTGAATTTGTATATTTTTTTACATTTAGAGTAATATATAATTGGGTCCGCAGGTACTCGCGGGTACCTAAAGATCCAAGGAGGATCCCGTCCCTAGATATACAAAGTTTTATTCCTTTAATAACTCCAAAACTACCTGACAGATTTACACCAAATTACAAAAGGCCTCTTTCTGGACCAAGAGCTAGCTTTCTGCCAAATTTGGTGTACATTCGTTCAGCGGTTCAGCCTGTAGCTGTGTCTAAAAATAGCAAAATCCCCATGGACATTGCATGAGGAAAAATTGTTTTTGGACCCCCCATTTTCCTCATCCCCTGCTTGACAAATCACTCAGAAACTTTCCATGCAGAACTAGGCAAAGTAGGCTACTTTTTATTTTGCGAAGATTAGTCAAACGACACCAAAGTTATTATCAAAACAAAAACACTTTGTCTATGGAAAAAGTTTGTTGTGAGAGAGAGAGAGAGAGAGAGAGTGTGTGTGTGTGTGTGTGTATATATAGCTCTCTCTCACAGTCGCTTAGGATTGGAACAGGGATATTTCCTCCAGGCTTGCAACATTTCCATGAAGTGCAAGGTGAACATCATGTCTTACAAATAATTAAGAACATTAGAATATCCTGCTGACCTTAACTATGTTAAGCATAATTGCTCTGGTACCTCAGCAGTTAGTCATGGGTGAATGAGGGCCGCTCCATTGCATTACAATGGAAATAGTACACAGGTGGTGCACATGTTCAGCACTCACAACATTGCATTAGCTGATGATTATGTAAAGACTTAAAATTCCAAGTGAGCATTGGGGATACACCCCGAAATTCCAAATTCTTGGGCCACACTTTACCATTTAGCCAGAATATTCTGATCAAAAATAAAATATATGTTGAACGCCCACTGAGCAATATACCTCGCTTAAACTCTCTTTCCCACAGACAGCACACCCTGCAATTGAACATGATATCTCCCTCCCATTGGATAGTGCCTCTTGCTCTTCCTCCTGATTCCCACAGCACAATGCCATATTTCACAGTGTACTCCCCCTGTTCGACCACTGATTAAAGGGTGCACGTTACTTCACCTCAGTCCTCCATGTCAACCACCTCCTTGTTACACCATCAGTACACCCTCCCAGCTCCAGCAGAGCCTCAAGATGATCAGTGCGGCTTGCTTCACCTCACCTCTTCTACCTCCGTGGCAGCCTCCCGTTGTATGGCGCCCTCTCCCATTCAACCATCAGTACACCTTCCCATTCTACAGAGTACCTTCCCTGTTTCACCACCAGTCTAGCATCCCGTTGTACAGTGTACCTCTCCTCTTCCACCTACAATTCAAATAAACCTCCCTATGAACAGTGCACCTTCCCATTATACATTCTACAAACCCTCACCCAGCACTGGCACAGTCTGCCTCCTCCCTTCAACCACCACCTCAACCTCCTATGCATAGTGTATCTGCCCTCTACCACTCCAGCGCCACCTCTCATTCTAAAGCTTACATATCCTCTACCACCTCCAATTCAGTCTCCCATAGAATAGAGCACTTTTCTTCACCTCATCATATCTACTACCTCTTTTTCAACCTCGCCGGCACAATCTACTTCCGCTCTTGCACTTCCTGCACACACTCCCATTGCGAGTTTATAATCGGTCTCCCTCTTGTAGTAACAGCATCACATTCAACACACCTCCTTTCACTTGGTCTTTCTTCTGCTAGCTACTCCCCCCTCAACACAGAACCAGCACTTACTTGGTATCTTGTTGAGTCCATTCATAAATTTGTCCTTCATGTCAGAGAAGATGTCATGCTTGGCCGGGCTCTCTGTGGCATTCTGCGTAGGCTCTGTTTGGGCTGTGGTCAGCTCAGATTCTAAAATGGCCGACCTGCGTGCCGGATTCATCCTGGAACCTGCAGGGGCAAAACGAGAGAGGTATCATCACCTGACAGCAAGTGGAAGGAAACTTTATCATTGTTGAAGGAACACCTCATGAGTACTATCAGACAGTTTATTCTTTAGGTTTTTATATAGTGCTCAAAAACTGTGATATAAAAGCACAAACAGAGAGAAAGTCTGGTAATAGCCAATATTTACAGCAATACAAATGCAAGACTAAGGAGCAAATGTGTTATTGGAAAAGCCAGTCCCTAATATGTTGTTATGCATGGGTCTCTTAGAGAGCCTCTATTATTAATTTCAGTTCTGAATTTATAATCCACTGCTATGACATTGCAAAAATTATGTGACGTAATATAGCACAATTTGTGGCTATATTACTTCATTATTTTCAATGTTTTACAGGTTAACACCATCTAGGCAAGGGATACACCTCGTTAGTATCAGTTGAACTCCTACACAGAGCAATCAGTTGCTGAAAGATGAGCAGTTAACCTTGGCAACGAGTCTTCCACCGAGGGACGACACACGTGACAGTGTTTCTATTCACTTTTGATTCCTTTGAGCAAATTATGTAGTTGGTGATGAATTATGTGGCAAGTGCGCTAAATTCGTGTGTGGAAAGCCCCCCAGTTGCATAATTACATCTGACCATCTGTCTACTAGATTTTTACCTAAAACTTCTTTCATAACATTAATGCAGATACCACCATAGACAACATAACCAGATCATAAGTTAGGAACGTACCCATAACGCCCAACTGTCCCCAAATAAGACAGTCATCAACGACACACAAAAAATAATTTATTGAAGCACTACTAATAGCAATGCAAAATAGTTCATTTGGTGCAATGCCGTACTAGTATCAAACACTTTGCATTTTACTGCTGACAAATTAAAATCCTGCAAATACAGTTTTCAATTCACACATTTAATTTCTGCCAATCAAATCTCTTGAAGTAATAAGGCCAACACTACGTCACTGAAGTCCACTTTCTAACACGGGGATGAAGCGACACAGGAAATATTGCCCTTTACCATTGGTATCCCAGGACTAATACTGAATAATGACGACTGAATAACCAAATGATCCATTTTTTTCCCTCCCCCCCCCCCCCCCACCTAGGGTAGCGTTAAGAAGCAGTCGAGGCGCTGCTTACTGTGATATTTACATGGTCAAGTGTTTGATTGTTAATGGTGCAAGCAGGATACTAATGCATATAAACTGTAAACTTTAGTAGCACAGAGCACAAAAGCTCAGAGAAAGGAGCACAAAGCTTGTAATGGGAGCCATGGAAAAATGGTGCGGAAAATCCGTTTATTTGCGCTATTATCATTGCTTTTAGATGCAAATATCAGGGAATGTGGACTCTGTGTTCCCAGCAGGCAGCCCAGTCCCTCAGACATGCCAGGTGGAGCCTGCCTCAGCAGGCAGCAGCTGTACACACAGAGGCTCTGGCAGGGCTCCATGAATGGAGCGGTGCATTGTGGGGGAGGGGGAGCCATGTTTGATGTGAAGATGATGATTCAAGCATGGGTGGACAGTGAAGAAGAATTTACCGGCAATTTACATAGCTTGCGGTGTCTGCTCAAACCAGCGAACCCGAACGAGAAATTTGTCGTAACACCATTTTATTGATAACGCTACGGCCCTGCAAGCCTGTGGCAAGAATCAGGGTCTTATCACAAGGACCAATGTGTTATTAGTACTGAGTGATGTGCTTATTTATTTGAGACCAAAGATCATGAGGGGGAATGAACCACTGGATGATTTTAAGCACATACCACTGTCGTTACGCAGACAGCCTCCCTCCTGGTGGAGGATGCAGGATCACTTGGAGAACGGGACACTCAAGCGGTGAAGACCCGATGACGACGCTGTCCATCAGATCTCGCGAACAGAGATAAACATACACTGCAGGCCGTGACTTCATGGTTGAGGGTCTCAAGAACCCTTTTAGAGACTCTGGCGTAAAAGACATAAGTGGTTCATTCCACCTTCTGGATCTTTGGTCTCTATGAACAGGAAGCTGAAAGAACCTCTGCCTCTTCCCCCCATCTTGATTTGCATATATTTATTTTAGCACACACTGCAGGTGGAGTCACTTCTAGGCCTTCTGTGCAGCAGTACAAGTATGGCTGGTGCCTGAGGAATGATTGAAGAGGCAGCTGAACTCCTCAAAGCCAGTGCAAGGATCTCACACAGTGAGTACATGTGCCTCAAGCCTGCTGAGGTAGGCAAAGCAGCGCTGCCAAGGCAGACATAGCAGACACCATCATTCACCCGGGAAAGAGTAGTCACAACTAACACTGCCCTGATCAGGAAAGAACATTGCAACTCCATCCACCCAAGTGAGCAGTGATCAGCAACAAATACAGACCACCTAGACCTTATTGTGAGTCATTTTATTACCGCGTCTTAAATCGGGGTTTGGTAAGTGCAGACTGAAAAGCATTGCTAAAACCACAGCAGTTGGAGGAGCAGAGGAGCCAGGTAAATTACAATGACTACAGCTGCATATAAAATATGGTATAAAAAACATATGGATACCTTAAATGCTAACTTTGAAACCCCTGCATTTTATAATGCTATGGGAATCATAGCACACGGCATACATTACATAGGCTTTCCCTAACATGTTATTGCAGAATATAAATGCACATTTAAATGTTTTATGACAAGTGCAACCTACACAATTTCAGTTTCTTAAGAATTAAAAAGATTATTTACAAATGTTTATTAGAAAACTTAGATATACATTCATACGTCCTTCTACTATAAATGCTCAACTGCTCTATTTGGTATAAGTGTCACATGAGCATAAGCCAGGGCTTCTAGGATATTCGGAAATCCAGCTAGGGCATACAAGGTAGGCTTTGCATCATTCACTCTTTGTGGGTCAGTAGGAACAATAATGTCAGTGGTGCTAGTTGGAGCAGGACACCTGTTACCTGCTCGGAAAAGGGAGGCCGTGCCATGCAGGAAGAATTCTCATTGAAGCTTGAAATAACCCTGAAGCAAAACAAAATTCAACTCTGCCAGCATCTTCAAGAGTGGTGGAATGGCGGCCCTTATCCAGATATTGGACTGTGACTTGCATTCAGTAAGATGAGGGTGGTGACCACTTCAAGGCAATAGGAAGTACGAATATATTCCATGGGCTTATTTAAAGGATTCGGACACCTCCTGCGCATTCCAGGACTTCTTCAAAGCTTGTTGTGGCCCATCGGGGATGTCGGTGATGATGCTGTAAGTGCAGTTGTGACTGTAGAAACATTTCAAGAATCTCCCGAGGCGGAAGTGACGCAGAGTCAGTGCTCTAGCCATGGTGCTGTGTTGCACAAGGGCAGTGAGGAGGCGCCATCGGCACTTCTATTTGCCTGAACGTTCCTAATTGATTGCAGGTGTAATGGACTGATTGAGGATGGTGTATTGTACTTTTTGGCTGAATGTGCTTGTTGTTTGAAGGTAATCATTTTTTTATAAAAAGAAACAAAAAATATCTATTTGGCTTGTCAACACACACATTAAACACACGGATCATATGTTTTTTTAAGGAATTCTAAAACTGTACTGCATGCTCTTTACGCAGCAGATTTAGTGCAAAAAAAACGTGCATATCAGCTTTCTACAACTGGTAATGTAGGCCATAGAAGAAACCCATGTAAGCATGTTCTCCACAGTGAAGAAAATAGCGCCCAGCAAAAGACCAAAGGTAAGCACCATCTTCCCAGCCACCCAACAAACTGTAGTAGAAGCCACCTTACTTTCTTCAACCCAATAGAGACCTTTGGAAACCCTCCTCCTAGCCCCCACTCACCACAGTGCGGGTGAATAATCCTATACTCTACCCAGGAAAACCAGGTGGAAACCACCCTCCTCTAGACCACCCAGCACAGTGTAGGTAAAACAGGAGGAAACCACCCTCCTTCAGACCACCCAGCACAGTGCAGGTAAAACAGGAGGAAACCACCCTCCTCTAGACCACCCAGCACAGTGCAGGTAAAACAGGAGGAAACCACCCTCCTCTCGATCACCCAGCACAGTGCAGGTGAAACAGGAGGAAACCACCCTTCTCTAGACCACCCAGCACAGTGCAGGTAAAACAGGAGGAAACCACCCTTCTCTAGACCACCCAGCACAGTGCAGGTAAAACAGGAGGAATCCACCCTCCTCTCGATCACCCAGCACAGTGCAGGTGAAACAGGAGGAAACCACCCTCCTTCAGACCACTCAGCACGGTGCAGGTAAAACAGGAGGAAACCACCCTCCTCTAGACCACCCAGCACAGTGCAGGTAAAACAGGAGGAAACCACCCTTCTCTAGACCACCCAGCACAGTGCAGGTAAAACAGGAGGAATCCACCCTCCTCTCGATCACCCAGCACAGTGCAGGTAAAACAGGAGGAAACCACCCTCCTCTAGACCACCCAGCACAGTGCAGGTAAAACAGGAGGAAACCACCCTCCTCTAGACCACCCAGCACAGTGTAGGTAAAACAGGAGGAAACCACCCTTCTCTAGAACACCCAGCACAGTGCAGGTAAAACAGGAGGAAACCACCCTCCTTCAGACCACTCAGCACAGTGCAGGTAAAACAGGAGGAAACCACCCTCCTTCAGACCACTCAGCACAGTGCAGGTAAAACAGCAGGAAACCACCCTCCTTCAGACCACTCAGCACAGTGCAGGTAAAACAGGAGGAAACCACCCTCCTTCAGACCACTCAGCACAGTGCAGGTAAAACAGCAGGAAACCACCCTCCTTCAGACCACTCAGCACAGTGCAGGTAAAACAGGAGGAAACCACCCTCCCTCAGACCACCCAGCACAGTGCATTGGAAGGTACCCTACTCTTTCTCACCAAGGGAGAATTCTGGAGCATCTCTTGAAGGAATGGGATGTCTCAGCAGTAGATGCTCCTGCCACCCTACTGCATGTGGCCCTTGTAGTCTGATAGATGCTCAGCTTGCCAAGTGTCTGAGCTTCCTCCTAAGCCCCTTATGCTGGATACACTGACCAGCCCAGGCGGGAGAGGGGTCAGGGCTTTAGAAGCCTCAACATCCCACTATCCTCTTACCTTGAACAATTGAAAAGAGGATGTAACCAGGAGACCTGTACTCCTGGGGTGTGTGATGGAGCCAGAACAAGGGAGAATTAGAACATTATTTAAGGGGCAGATTTGCTGCACCATTAAATACCAGGCAGCTGTGTTTAGACATCTGTGTGCCCCTCGTGTTACTCAGTAATGGATTTTCTAGCCCGAGACACACAATCTTGATTACAAAGGTCAGAAGCCAGATGTATTACAGCATTTCGTGCCAACTCCAATCCTCGATCACGATTACACTGAATGTACATGCGCTTCTGCTGAGCTGGAGGTATCCCGCTGCCCACCCCCTGCAAATGCTTTTGTGTATATGTGAGCTGTCTAGCCTAGGGGAAACCTGAAGAGCCTACCAACAATTATTTTTTTAAAAACAAGTTTTTATTGTCAGTTGCACAATAAATGCAGGGCTCTGCACCCCAGAGGCCGCTGCAGCATCAAGTTATACAGTGGCATGACTGCAAATGACTGTTTTTTTTTTTAAATATTAGAAAAACAAACACAATCTTGGACGTAAAATGCCATTCCGGATACCCACTTCAAACATCCCAAACCCCCCCCCCCGAGTTGCTCACTTCCCACCGATGACTGACCACCCGCCAATAACCGAGGACCAAAGAGGAAAGAAACAGACATACTACCCGCTCCGAGGAAAGACCATTCCACTCTAGCACACACACCCCCCAGGTACACCCCCCTCCCCCCAGGCATCGGACCCAGCCACCCCAACTCTACCCTCATTCCACTGGGACATCCTTTGTTGCAGTCGGAGGCTACAGCCACAGGCTTCTATAGTCCGCCCACCGCTTCCATATTTTATAATGCTTACGCGGACAGCCCCGTGCCACAAAGATGGCCTGCTCCAGCCCCATGCAGAAGTCCATGCCGTTTTTCCAGGCGGCCACGAGGGAGCCCGCGTGTCCTTCCACAGTTTAGCAATATCACGTTTCGCCAAAGTGAGGCCCAGCTGCATAAGATGCCGTTTATAAATATTGCCCCCGAGACCATCCATTACATGTAGCAGAGCTAGCTGTGGCGTGCGTGGGAGCATCCACCCCAGGACCTCAAACAGACAAGAAAAGACTCCCCTCCGGAAACGATCCAGCAACAAGCATTGCCAGGCCGTATGCAGGAATGTGCCCTCCGCCCCACCACACCGGAGACATTCCGGGGAGGCAACCAGGCCCGCCCGATACAGCCGAACCCTAGTATAATAAACCCGGTGGAGGTACTTGAATTGGATAAGGCGGAGGCGCATCGCTATGGCCGCTCCCCGAGGGGAGGCCAGGGCCTCCCTCCAATCTTCTTCCTCCAGTGTACCCATGTCCTCCTCCCACACCTTCCGCAGCTTATCCAAGGAAGGCACACTGTGGGTGACCAGGGACTGATATATCTGCGATATTTTTTTGGTTGCAAGGTCACCCATGAAAACCTTCGCCTCCAGCGGGCTAAACTCGGGGATGGAAGCGAGGCCCTCCAGACTGGGGAAAGCGCATGTCGGAGCTGTAGGTACCGGTAAAACTGTGTCCGAGGCATACAAAATTCTTCCTGCAGATCCCGGAACGATTTAACGGACCCATTCTGCACTACATCAACCAGGGTGGAAATGCCGATAGCATCCCATCAGCTAAAACCTTGCAGGGCCGCCAGGTCAGGCAGGCGTCTGTTGTGCCACAGGAGTTTCCCCCGTTAGTGTATTCCACCACCCCATTCTTCTTAGAGATTGCCGCCAGACCTGGAAGACTACCCCTGTCACCGGCGGCAGCGCACCCTGCAACTTCGCCGAATAAGGGATTGTGTGTAGAGTGTACCGCCCCATGAGGTGCCTCTCCAGCGCATAAGCCGGGTCCCCCCTGTCCCCATACCACCACTCATTGAGGACTAACAGGTGTGAGGCCTGGTAGTATGAAAGGATATCTGAGGTCGCCAAGCCTCCACAGTAAGTGGAGAGAAAGCATGTGCGCAACGCCACACACACTGCCCCCTGCCCCCACAGGAACCGGCTCAGCGCCGAATTCACCAGTCGGAACCAGCGAGGCGCGATCGGGTACGGGTGATTCTGTAATTGATAGAGCAAGCGGGGGAGCGCAACCATCTTAAAGATCACCGATCTACCATAGATAGTCAGCGGCATACGGGACCAAGTCGTAAGATCTGCACGTACGCGCTCCCACACCGGTACCAAGTTCTGATCCCATGATAGCGTCGGCACCTCCGACAGGAAGACTCCCAGATACTTAAGTCCTCCCTCCGCCACCTGTAGCGCCAACACCCACGTGCCCACTCTCAACCGAGGTCCCAAGACCCACAGTGTGGACTTGCGGGGGTTCATATGTAGCCCGGACGTTTCCCCAAAAATCTGCATTATCTCCAGTATGCGCGGACCCGACCTGTCCAGTGCCGTTAAGAAGAATAGTACATCATCCGCATATAATGCGATCCTATCCGAAAGGCCTGGGGCCCACTCAAAACCCCTCAGCTGTGCATCTATACGCACCCAGGCCGCCAACGGCTCCATGGCGAGGGCGAAGAGACAGGGCGACATTGGGCTACCCTGCCGGGTACCACGTCGAATAGGAAAGCTAGACGAGACCGCTCCCGCCGCGCGGACCGAAGCTGTCAAGTCGGTATACAAGAGCATCACATACAACAGGAACCGAGGTCCGAGGTTAAGCCAACGAAGGAGGGCGAACAGATAAACTCAGCTCAGGGAATCAAATGCCCTGTCTATGTCTGCCAGTAGGAGCACAGCCGGCTCCCCCATCTGCCGGACCGCCGCCAGTGCCACGTGTGCCCACCGTATGTTGTGCCGCGTCGCCCTCTGAGGCATAAACCCGGCCTGTTCCGGGTGAACCAATGCTGAAATGTGAGGCAGGAGGCGATTAGCCAGGGCCTTGGCCAGAACCTTTGCCTCAACATTGAGGAGGGAGATAGGGCGGTATGAAGCATGCTGTTCCGGGAGCCGACCAGGCTTATGGAACACCACCACTTCTGCGTGCCGCCAGTCCGGTGGGAGCCGACTGGCCTCCCTGGCCTCTTCCACCGCCGCCTGATAATAAGACGCTAGTTGTAGATTATATCGACGATGGAACTCGCTGGGGAACCCGTTGGGTCCCGGTGCCTTCCCAGAATTGAGCTCACCCAGGGCCTTACCCAGTTCCTCCTCCAAGAGGGGGAGCTCCAACTGCTGGCGCGTCTCGTCAGACACTGCTCTGGGCAGGAGATCCTCAATGAACTTGTCCACCGTAGCCTCCGGCAGACACTCCCTAGAGGCGTATAGGTCCGCGTAATAAGCGGCAAAGCTCTCCGCTATGGTCATAGGGTCAATTATCGGCGCCCCTCTTTCATCCAGCACCGCCGGGGTGACCTTGTCCCACCAGGGACGCAGTCCTCCGGATCCCAAGCAGCTCTACCGCCGTCCCAATGGGGGCGACCCGGCGCAGCCGCCGATCACGGGCCCCACGACCACAATCGAGGTCGAGATGCCTTCCCCCTAGCCTCACCACCGCGGCCCGATACAGCCGCTGATCCCCAGCGCAGTCACCAGTCTGGCAAGAGAATAAGGGGGGGGGGTTGGCGGAAGGCCCCCCGCTCACCCTGCTGCTACCGCCTCACTACCGCTGCAAAAATGCCCAGAAGGAGGGTCCCCGGCTCCCGAGGCCCCAGGCACCGGTCTCACTCCTGGGCATGGTGTGCAGGCCCATTCGAGTCTCTCTGCTGGCTGGGGCACCCAGCCTCCCCCTAACTCCTCACCGGTGTCCGCAGTGCAGGCTCCCGGGGCCGATCTGCCCCGCGAAAATTGCCGCCGCCACCGGGCAGTCTAAGCCAGAGACCGCCGCCGCAGGCTCACAGGGACTGCCGTGCGACTCGCCTAGCCGCTCGGGCACGCCGGAATCGACTTCCTGGTTCCGCCTCCGAATACTGGGCCGCGCCTCGCGAGCGCGTCTGCCTCTGCGCTCCGCTGCCCTGATCAACGCCGCCGCTCACCGAGCAGCCTCCTTCGGTAGCAGGTGCCGTAGCGCTCCCCCCAGGACTGATCGCGGGTCAGAGGGAGCCAGGATAGATGACGGATGAGTGATGGGCTGGACGGAGCTGACTAGCACGCGTCCGCCATGTTGGCCCGCAAAGCCACGCCCCACCTACCAACAAATTTTGATGCAAAGAGAAAGCTGTCACTTTGAAAATCCAGCAAGGTGTCTATCCAGTTTCCAGTTATAAGTCCCTAAGACCCATAAACACATCCCTGTTCCAGTTTCTAATAACGCAACGTGTAAGCCCCTGGTGGCAGTCAATGAATGATAGCCAACTAGGCATTTCAAGGCCATTGAGTTGGGATTTAAAAACATATTATTTGAGTGACAAGGGACAAAGGGGACTTCTCCAGGAGCTTTTCAAGAAGTTTTGATTTCTGTAACTAGATGTAAAATAAATTGCACTTTCACTTTATTGCCGAGTATACCAGTAAAATGTTCAAAAACAGAACCAAAAAGAAAATTCCAAAAAGGCAACAAACCCAAAGGGCAAGAGAGTACATCAGTAAAGCCTGCATTATAGATGAAATTAAGACTAAGTCAAGTGCCTCCTAGAAAATCTCGGTCTTCATAGCAGCCTACAGAGTCTTGGATAAGTTACCCATTTGTAGACTAATTACTCTCCACCCATCTCAGAACCTCCAAAAAGGACATGGTCACTGTGGGGTAAAACCTGCAGAAAGTAAAAGGCTTGGCTCACTCCTCCCATAGTAGCCACCAGTAGATGGTAGCTGAAGACTGTAAACCTAATGTTTAAAACAAAGGATGGCTGAACCAGGCTGGCCCATACCCCGCTCTATGTATGTTGAACTGTGTGGAAATCCAACATGTGAATGGCTGACTAGGAGGGACCCAACCCTGTTTTTCATTGGTTATGTTTGTCTTCATGACATAAAGTATGGTAGACAGTTAAACCATCTTTATGTCAGATCTAAAGCCTGCCAGAGTTCTCTTCATTGTGGGTGTAAGTGAGCCAACCAGGAACCAAAGAAGAAAACCACGAATAAAGTATGTGTCTCAATCCTTCCAGGTTTGGGAAAGGAGATCCCTCCACAAGCCGTCTGCTGAGCATTGAAATTTGCAACGGTGTCAAAGCGCCAACTTCTCACCACTAAAATTAACTAACAAAGAAAAATTTGGGAAATAGCTTCATGTTTAATATATCTTTGTTGGATCTCCAGCTTCCAAAAGATCCAAACTAATCTCCTAAACATGACTGTATTTGGGAAGCGATCGTCTATCCCATCCCACAGGAGCAAAGGATGGGACATGAAAGAGAAATGGCAACGAAGTATCTAAGTGTGATTCACGGGGCAACAGAGGAGGGACCCCATCTTGGTGCAGTAAAACAGCATTCCTGGGCCTATAGATTGACAATCCTTCCTTTTAGGTAAACCAGATCTGGAGGACACTTGTTATCTCAGCTTAATTCGTCCTTGTGAAGGTATCCTCTTCTTTCACAAACACCTTTAAACTCTGGTTTTAATCTTTCTTGGCAGACCATTAGCCTTCCAAGCACCGCACAAAATGATTAAACGGTTTGTCTACTTTGGGCATATCCATGGGAATTTAGGCATGTATAATCCACCATCCTCCTCCAATGGAAGAAGCAGGACCATAGTAAGAACAAACACTGTTCCACAGTTTCAAAGGGGGTAATGAGGAAGAAAGAAAATGCAGAGAAGACTTCCTGGGATCAGGATGGGCATGGCTCAGTAGGCACCCCCAATGAGTCAGGCTTCTGCACTCAGTACACACCAGATGGATTTCCAAGCAGCTGCAGAGGTGATAGTCTAGTGCAACATAAAGATACATGTATGGGTACCAGTGTGGGGAGATCTCCCAGTTAAACCTATAGCCGAGGGTGCAGTTGGCTGCTGCCCCCCACAATGGGATGAAGAACTGCTGCAGATGCCTGCTGGCCAGGTCCCATAGGGTTGCATAGACATGATGTAGTGTCTTTTGGGGGCGGAGGGTGACACTTCTATTTTGGAGAATACTGCACCCTGTGTTTGGGACGGGAGAGACGGATGCAAACGGCTCGAGGCTAGGGAGGGAGCCCAAATATAAAAAGATGAAAAGCTGCATCTTGGACATGAGCGCCGAGTCTTGAGGTTGGCAGAAGCGAAAGCAAATGGTGCCAACACAGCATCACTAGTAGGGTGTTATTGGGAGGGCTGCAGCATGCTGGTCCCGCCCTGCAAGCACAGCAAGATGGAGAGGTGAGCCACTGAAAATCCAGAAGTATCGTTGAAGAACAAAAACTTTCACCTGTGAACTAGCGTGTCACCCCCAAGTGCTGTCCCTCACCTCTTCCTTGTTGAATCATGCGGACTGAACCATCTCAGTGAAGACAGAAGGTGGGTGCTACATTTTAAGTTATATAGTGGGCAACCTCATGCCCAGACCTTCTAGGCACACTGGTGGAAGCACAATTGAAAATCTTCTCAGCAAGAGTGACCCTGGCACAAATATGCCGTCACCGGCTACCAACGTCACCCTGTCCAAAAAGGACTTAAAGTACGACCCTCACTGCAGAAATGGTGACAATGCGAGTAGAGATAAAGCAAGTCTCAAGAGCATAGGAGAGGACTGCAACCCAGGAAATCACAAGCTGCAAGTAACGCTGCCCTGACGATACTCAATTGAAATGGCGGAACAACCTATCAACACTACGGTGGCCTCAATGGAACCGCAAGTACAGCTCATAAAAGAGAAATGTGAAAAGCTTGAAAACAGGTCCAGAAGGTATAATATTCGCATCTGTAAAAGTGTAAGGGCCATGATATCTACACTTTCCTAATGAAGTTTTCCCAACAGGACCTGTAGGATCCCACACTGGCCCCAATGGAATTTTCAGAGCACACAGAGTGGGGAGGGTTTCAACAGACCCAGGCGCATGACCCAGAGATGTTGTCAAAAAGAAGTTATTTTGATGCAAGTAGAAACACTAGAGTTCAAAGACTGCAGGGTTGTATTGAACCAATACCTCTCAAGTGGCCACCATATTGCAAAGAAGGGATTTTGGACGGTCGGACCACTCAGGTCTGAACTTAATAAATAACAGATACACTGCAGATGATTGGTTCCCACTGGGTTGCAGTTCACATGGAGGGGCCCTCAAGATGAGGAGAGAAAGAGGAGAGTCTACAACTTCTCCAGGCATTGCATGCGGCTGGGTCTGATGCATCAGAGGTGACTGGCAGGGACAGGGCAAGAGATCACATCAGAGGAAAATCACCACCCGCACTACACCAAAACCACAGACACACAGGTCGGTGAAAAAGAAAAAACTTAGAACCACTGAGGAGGATGGGACGTTCGCATCTATGTGCTTGATCCAATAACGTACGTCCAGCCTGTTCTAAAGAAGACCGTGATGGTGAGGTATAGACTGGCTACCCCAATGAGTAATATGTGACAGCTATTGTTGCCTCACCCTTAAAAAAACGACAATATTGAGTGCTTCAGAGCACTTGTCGTTACTTGCGGGGGATGTGACATGAAGACTTTCGGCCGCAGATTAAGCACCAGCACTGCTGGTGGGAAGAGGCTTCATTGCAACAATTTCACAAAGTAACAAAATGATCAGTACAGGTACCCCAGAGAAATATTTTGCCACTTCAGGCACCAAATCCTGCCTTTGCCACTGGTGTATGGGGGAGATTGGTCGAAATGAGACAGCAAGAGAGAGAGATTGACGGAGACATTGACTCAGTGCTTAATTTGTAAAGAAAGAAGTGCTAGGACCCTAGTCAGGCGGCCACTGTAGCTTGCACCACCCATTGCTCCCAATGACAGTAGTATCACTACTAGCCATAACACTCTTACAAGTGTGACAATTCAGACTTTATAGATACATTAAAATTACTAATACATGCCTCACATGCTAATCTTATAGCTTTAGGTGGCAAAATAATAGTGATTTTAATGTATATTTAATTATTAAACAACAGCTGTTGTGCTACTCAAACAAGACAAACAGAGCCATCATGTGGAAGGCTGTCATAAGAGCCTGTGCTGACAATACAGTGCGGCTGCTGAGCACTGGAAACCTCCGGCTCAAATTAAGCAGTGCATTGACTGGAGCAGTTTATGAGAGAAAGTACCTGGGGGGGGGTGTAGGGGGCAGATATATATATATATATATATTCACTTAAAAAAACCATAGGTTTCACACATGTTATAGTTAGCTGGACATTTCCCTCGTAAAAAACCAATGAAATTCCCCCGTTATAGTTAGTGCAGGCAACTATAACTCACGCGACCGCAATCCTCTGCTGATGATGTCAGATATTACATCACTGTATTTAGACACCTATTTACCCATGTCTTCTTCCATTAATCTTTAGCTATACATATATTACAAATATTTATTTTTCAGAAAGACACATATGTCATCAGTGATTAATATCTGACATCATCAGCAGAGGATTGCTATGTTTTTTTAAGTGAATTTGCAAGGTTTTTTAAATGCTAATTCCTAACTATAACGTGTGTGAAATCTATGGTTTTTTAAGTGAATTTGTACGGTTTTTTAAATGCTGAGTTATGTATTTATTATTTATTTTTTTTCAGGTTTTTCACCGTGCGCGCTCCGTGCGCACGGTGAAAAACCCACGATGCGTTATGCGTGCCGTGCGCGTACGGTGCGCGCACCTCGCGGTTTTTAGATAAAATAAAAAAACGTTTATTTCGCCCTGGGGGGTCCTTCAGTGACCCCCTGACAAAGGCTAGGGGGTCAGGAACTGTCCACCCTGCCCCCTTTTCACGTTCTCCAGCTTTGTTTTTCACTGCCTCAGACTGCGAGAGTCAAAATGGCAGCCGACACTTCCTGATTTCGACCGATTCGAATGTTTACTGACATCTAACAACCAATCAGAATTGCCATCGCGCACGGCAGCCTGCGCGTACGGTATGCTTACCGTACGCGCACGGTGCGCGCCTATAGATATATATGTACTTTTAACTGCAATTTTCTCAGGAACTACTGAACAGATTGACTCCAGATATCCAAAAGGCACATCCCTGATCTGAGGACTACCTCTATGCCAAATTTCAAGTAATTCTGTTCAGCCGTTCGGGCTGTACCTTGGACTAAAGGTCCCTATGGAAAAATGCATGGGGAAAACGTGTTTTGGGACCCCCTTTTTTCTCAACCCCCGCTTGACGAATCCCCCCGAGACTTTCAGGGTAGGAGCGGAGCGGAGCGCCCCACCTATTTTGAAAATTTCCCGAGGATTCATCAATCTGCGCCAAAGTTACTCCAAATAGAATGTTGCGGATTTCCTATGGAAACACGGTCCTAACTATAACTATCTACTGGCGACCGGCAGTAGATAATATATATATAATATATATATATATATTATATATACATATATAATATATATATATATAGTGAACATGCTTAAAAAGTTTCACAATTTGAGATGCGAGATCATTATGCCAAATAATCAGACCGACTGAGACCTGACTTTGGGTCACCGGTAGTTATTGGCTCTTTTAAGAAATGAAACGGCAGTATTGGACTGGAAGGAGAAGTAAGATTAACTCAGTGTGACGGATGGTCTCACCTCGCCGAAGATGGAACGCTATCAACTACAGCTGAGAGCTGTTTTGTGGGCGTGCTCTCCTGTCTTGCTTAGGTGTTGGTTCACTTATTTCATTCCATCAATGTAACCTGTGGCCAGGAGACTCAACACACGGATCCACCAAGCACAGTCTTCGGGGGAATTGATGGTGCCAGCAGAAATGTGCTGGCCACCATGTACCTGTACTGTTGCCTGGCTGCGGTGCACTAGCCTAAACCAGCGGTGCGGATGTGGGCGGTGAAGGCTGTGACTGCTGCATGGTTGAACACCTTTGGCAAGGCACCTACATTAGGTTATATGTTATCCAGTGCCGTCTTAAGGCATGGGCATGCTGGGCTGTTTCCCAGGGGCCCCATGCAGAATTTAACACTAATTTTCCATTAAATATTTGTATTTGTGTGGGTAGTTGTGTAGGCAGGACCCAGTGCATTCCTATGCCCGGGGTCCTATAATGCTGTTACGACAGCCCGCTGTGATGGTCCCATGGGGAGTCTGACAGTGAGAGGCTCGGGGAGGATGGCAAGCGCAGTACTAGGCATGGGCAAGACGAGATGTCCCAGGCTGCATGGCTTTCCCACTAGCACCAGCTGAGTGGGCGCACCTTAAATGGGAAGTGCCAAGTTCAGTTGCAGTGCTGCCTGCCTGTTCCACAGGTGGCTGGGGCTCTCATTCATGCCCAGGGGCATGCAGTGCCACCAATATTATGAATGGACAGGTCGGACTCAAGGCACATTAGGAGGTGCACATTTTAATCTGACAGTCAGAGGGAGACATGAACACATATAGTGGAGTAGGGAGGCATGAGACGGGGTGACAGGGATACACTGGAGTAGAGAGATACACACAAACAGAAGAGCCGCTAAAAACTACTTACAAGAAACCACACACTAGCCAATTGCTCTTTGCCGGTGAGTTCCAGTTAGCACAAAGCCTGTGTCCAAGAATAACCAGCACTTGCTGTGCAAACACTGGTTAGCAAACACTTGATTCTGAGCAGGAACACTTTTGAGGACTGCCTCTACCGGAATGCATCGGTTGGACCAGTACTTAATTTGAGCCGGTGGTTTCCTGTGCTCCTGCACTCAATTGTCACCACCGGTACATATGACAGCCTGCCACATGGTGGAGGTGTTTGTCACACTTAGAGATAAGCACAACAACTGCTGTTTATTAATTCAATGTACATTAGAAATGACTAGCACAGCCGTCCAAGCCATTCTTATAGCTGTGGGGTCCAGCCATAGTCTATGAATGCCCACACTGTAAGAGTGCGATGGCTAGCAGATGTGTTGGTACTGTCATTTGGCAGCGCTGGAAGGGGCAATGGGTGGTGCAAGCTGCAGTGGTCTCCTGACGAGGGCCCTGACACTTATTGTTTTTACAAATTAAGCATTGCCGGTGGACTGGTTCAAGACCGCAATGCGCTCCATTCTCCCACTGTTTAAAATACTAACAAGTGTGTAAGTAGAACGTTGCAAGAGCTAATACCCCCTCTCCCCCAATTCACCTTCTTACAGTTGGGATTACCCAGAATCCGCAAATAACGGTCCAACAGCGCCAAGAGGCCACAACAATAGCAAATTCGGAAATGCCCTGGGGTGTCTAGGGGACGTCAGTGACATCAAACATTCAAAAGGTGACATCAAACATGCAAAGCAAGAGATAAACTAGAGAGCCACAAATGAATAGATGCAAACAGTGAGGTGTGAGATCACAGAAGGTGGCCCCAATCTATGGCCACACATATGTTCACTGTCTGCTTCTCCATTTCTCATGCCACACTCCCTTCTATCTTTATCTTTGTCTCTGTCCCCCTGCCCTGAGTGCCCGACCACATGGGAAACTGATATCCTGACTTTTATTTTGACCCTGGTCTCAGACCAACCCAGGATGTGCACAGAGACCTAGGCCTGTCCCTGACAAGGTGAAGCCCAGAACCTGTTCTGTGACATGTAAGGGTGCCCCAAGCTTACACTCATAGTGGGCAGTGAACTACTGTCCCTGCCATGGGTACGTCATGTAAAGTGGTGGTAGTTTGACCAGATATTTTTCTCTGTCCATTCTCCTTGCTGCTTTTTCAAGCTTAATTTTTGGAATCTCTCGTGGCACAAGTGGTCTGCGCCGACCGTGAAACTTGGCAATCTTTTAACATGCATCATACTGGATTTCAGCCCAAACATTGTACTGAATCTATTGTGCTGCCACTAGTAGACGGTCTCCATAAGTACGGCGATGATGGCTTAGCCTACGGCTTGGTGCATTAGATTCGTCTGCAGCCTTCGATATGATCTACCCCAAAGTTTTGATGGAATGCATAGAAGCTGTAGGCATTCGGGAGTCTGCCCTAGATTATATGAAATATTTTCTGACTGACCTCAAGCAACCCGTTCATCAGGGTCCATTTAAATCCCCTGTATTCTCAGCTGGAGTGTGGGGTCCCTCCGGCTCCTCTCCTCCCCCAACTTATTTAATATTTATATTAGATCTTTTATTCAGGCTTTGGTTCTCTTGAACTGTAGAAATTACAATTAGGCCGATGACTCTCAACGTATTATCAGAATTGATTACTCCCTTGCTTTCCAAAGGAATTATCAATCTATAATGTGTTTTATCTGGGACAGGATGGGTAGCAGAAAGAAACAGAAATTGTTCTAGTGAACAACAAAGCAGACCTATGGACTTCTTCCATCAGGCCACCAGTAAGGAGGGCACCTCCTTCTCCAAAGAAATCTGCTAGAAGCCTGGGAGTGATTAAAGACAATGAGTTGCTTTTAAAATCTCTGATATGGTCCAGGTTCTGACCAAAAATGTCCTAATCATGGTGGTGACGGCCTTAATCACGTCTTGTGGGATTATGCTGACTCCCTTTACTTGGGTATTCTTAAAGCCCAAGTGAGTAGACTGATGATTATTGCTAGACATATTTTTAACCAATCTAGATGCTGCCATATCAATCCATCACTTACTAGACCTCTATTGGCTTCCGGTGGAACAGAGGAATATATGCAAGTTACGTTGCATCACCTTTAATGCCTTCCATGATCTAGGATTCCAATTCATTCAAACCAGAATCAGGAGTTAATCCGTCCCTCCTCATAAAACCTGCTGACTATCCTGACTTTTTAAAAGAAAAGGATGGGTGATATACATTTTTGGTACTAGCTTCAACATTTTGGAACTCTTTTCCTCTCGCTCTCTGCCGTATTAATTATTTTAAGAGGTTTAAGAAAGATTTGAAAACGTGGTTATTTAAACAAGCCTTTCATTTTAAACTAGTATAGTAGTTCTCTGGCTTTTACTATTGTTACCTCTTAGCGGTAAAACATTTTAGGTTGTAAATGCTCTGTATAAATAATATTAACATAACATAGTGCGGTCTACAGAACTCTCATGTGTAAAGTTCCACTTTTATGGAGAAGTGTGGCTCAATGATTAGAGTGGCAGACCCTGATGCAGAGGTCTAGCCCGAGACCAGGGTTCAATTCCCCGCCTCGGCGGGTCTTGGGCTCAAAAAATTCCACGGACCTGGTAATTCTCGCCTCGGTGCCATTCCAATCATGGAGTCCCACTCTGCAACTCTGGGCAATAGCTTGCTTAATCTCCACAACGGCCCCCACAACGCTAAGGATGCCTGGCCTCCACCTTGGGGGTGCCCAGGAGTGGACGTCTCACAGGGAAAGCCAGGATGGGTTCCACAGCGGTATTCGTACAAGCGCCTTGAGACCCTTGCGGGTGAGTAGTGCGCTATACAATTTACAATTTATGTATTTACAACCCACAACTTGTGCTGAACTCACATGAGCATGTTGAGTGTTTGTGTATGTGTAGTGCAGCACATGTATGATGTAGGACTCTGTGTGTTTTGAGTCAGAGTACTTGGGCTAGTGGGATACATTTTGGTTGCTACTGGCTTCGCATGCCACAAGATTGGGGGTACGAGGACAGCTTCCTCAATACAAAGGAGAATTGTCTCCATTTCTGTGACTGGAGGGTGGAAACCCAAACGTTGAATTGAAGAGGATGGAAACAGGGCTCTCTTTAGAAATTGCATGAAGACCTTGTTAAGAAAGGACTGCTGATTAATTCTTCCTGAGCACTGCCATTTGGTAAATGTGAGGGTTGAGTGATAGCACTATAGTTTCTGCTCTTTGAGGGGACCAAGTGTCTAGGCAGGGCCTTCCCTTTTGTTGGTCTCTGATTACTGTAGGAAGGCTTAGGACAGCCAGGGGCAAAACACTTACACTTTTTTGTGCCCATGTTGTGGGTATTCCTGCTTGGTGTCAGTCCCAGTGCTACCTGCTGTTAGCAACATCATTTAATACAAAGGCTGTGCATGGAAAGCAGCTGGAGAATGACACTTGAAAGAGAGCCATCCCAAACTGGTTCTGAAGTTGAGACAGTGGAACCACATCCCTTGACTTGGAAGTATGTATAAACTTTGAACACAATCCACCCCACTTTTGCTGCAGTCAAGTTCTTCTTAACCAAGGAAGAGCATGCTCCTGAGAGTGCTCAATAGGCTGCCTGTATTATCACTGATTTCTCACTGACAGCCAGTCTCCCAGAGGTGAGGGGACATCACCTGTAGTCTGCACTTTCTGCTGAAGGAGCTGAGTGTCTGCCTGCCTGCACAGAGAAGGAAGGAATGTTCCTGACCCTGTGGAGCAAGAGACTATCCAGGAGGTGAGGCCCAGTATGTCCCGGCATGTGGAGCAACCTGAAGAAGCTAACAGAGTGAGTCCCTTGTCTCTCTGTACAGTACTCGAGTGTACTGTATCATCAGATACACATATATATGTATATATGTACACCACCCTGACACAGGACCAAGCTCTGGTCACTTGCACATCCTGCACTTCCTTCATGATGGGGCTTGAGTTTAGAACTGACATAGTCAGGCTGTAGTGCTGAAACCGTAGTAATGCAACATACCACACTGGTAACATGAAAAGTACATCTTCAGTGTAAAATATATCCCTGGATGTGGCCAATTCACCTGTTCCAGAGAGCCCTTACTCCTTTCCTCTGACCCCTCATCAGCATGGCCCAGTGGGCCCTCACAATACCTTTCTCCAAGTCTCCTGCATATTATCCAAATGCCTAAGGCATACAAATCAGCCCTAACCCCTGAATTAACATTCTTAACACTCAATCACACTTTTCTATCCTCCTGTCTCCATAACCCATCCCCTTTATGCCCCTTCCTCTTTAAAATGTCCACTTCCTCTAGTTCCTGCCCAGTCAGGTGGTATGGCTTTCAGTTCAGCCCTAGCTACTTTGCATATTCTCGCAATGCTTCCCCACTCCACTCTTCCCCCCTTTAAGCTGAGCCCCCATCATCCCCTTCTGTACACCTTTCCAACCAGCTATATACTTAAGGCCAGACCGATAGTCATAGACTCTGATTTTACCCTCATCTTCCACTCTCAACACCCCCTCCCAAAGCAGGCCAGACACCAAGAGAACCAATCCCTCCTAAGCAATGGCCAGTCTGTTTTAGCGATTGATCCTGCCCCACCATCTCCCTCCTTGGGCTAGCCCCCTTTTTGAAAGATGCCTGTATAATATATTGTATGATGATGGATGAGGGTGAGACGTCTATGTGTAAACGAAAGTAAAAAAGCATTTGCACTGCAATAGGTCTCGCATTTATAAGAGTATGAGCTATTGGCGTTGTAAAATTACAATGCCTTTTATTTATGTTTTGGTTTTAAAACAAATAAAAGGCATTGTCATTTACAATGTCAGTAGCATAAACTCGCATAAAAGCAATGTGTGGAGTGCAGCAGTTTGCGGCGTGCAGCAGTGTGCGGCGTGCAGCAGTGTGTGGCATGCAGCAGTGTGAGGCGTGCAGCAGTGTGAGGCGTGCAGCAGTGTGCGGCGTGCAGCAGTATGCGGCGTGCAGCTGTGTGTGGCGTGCAGCAGTGTGTGGCGTGCAGCAGTATGCGGCGTGCAGCAGTGTGTGGTGTGCAGCAGTGTTTCGTGTAGCAGTGTGAGGCATTTTGCATTGTGTGGCGTGCAGCAGTGTGCGGCGTGCAGCAGTGTGCTGCATGCAGCAGTGTGCTGCGTGCAGCAGTGTCGTGCAGCATGCAGCAGTGAGTAATCCAGCAGTGTGCAGCAGTGTGTGGCGTGCAGCAGTGTGTGGTGTGCAGCACTGTGTGGCGTGCAGCAGTGTGTGGCATGCAGCAGTGTGTGGCGTGCAGCAGTGTGTGGCATGTAGCAGTGTGCGGCGTGCAGCAGTGTGCGGCGTGCAGCAGTGTGCGGCGTGCAGCAGTGTGAGGCGTGCAGCAGTGTGCGGCGTGCAGCAGTGTGAGGCGTGCAGCAGTGTGTGGCGTGCAGCAGTGTGTGGCGTGCAGCAGTGTGTGGCGTGCAGCAGTGTTTCGTGTAGCAGTGTGAGGCATGCAGCACTGTGTGGCGTGCAGCGGCGTGCAGCAGTGTACGGCGTGCAGCAGTGTGCGGCGTGCAGCAGTGTCGTGCAGCATGCAGCAGTTAGTAATGCAGCAGTGTGCAGCAGTGTGTGGCGTGCAGCAGTGTGCGGCGTGCAGCAGTGTGTGCCGTGCAGCAGTGTGTGGCGTGCAGCAGTGTTTCGTGTAGCATTGTGTGGTGTGCAGCAGTGTGTGGCGTGCAGCAGTGTGTGGCATGCAGCAGTGTGCGGCGTGCAGCAGTGTGCGGCGTGCAGCAGTGTGCGGCGTGCAGCAGGGTGCGGCGTGCAGCAGGGTGAGGTGTGCAGCAGTGTGCGGCGTGCAGCAGTGTGAGGCGTACAGCAGTGTGAGGCGTGCAGCAGTGTGTGGCGTGCAGCAGTGTGTGGCATGCAGCAGTGTTTCTTGTAGCAGTGTGAGGCATGCAGCACTGCGTGGCGTGCAGCGGCATGCAGCAGTGTGCGGCATGCAGCAGTGTGTGGCATGCAGCAGTGTCATGCAGCATGCAGCAGTGAGTAATGCAGCGGTGTGCAGCAGTGTGTGGCATGCAGCAGTGTGCGGCGTGCAGCAGTGTGTGCCGTGCAGCAGTGTGTGCCGTGCAGCAGTGTTTCGTGTAGCATTGTGCGGCATGCAGCAGTGTGTGGCGTGCAGCAATGTGTGGCGTGCAGCAGTGTGTGGTGTGCAGCAGTGTGTGGCGTGCAGCGGCATGCAGCAGTGTGTGGTGTGCAGCAGTGTGTGGCGTGCAGCAGTGTGTGGCGTGTAGCAGTGTGCGGCGTGCAACAGTGTGCGGCGTGCAGCAGTGTGAGGCGTGCAGCAGTGTGAGGCGTGCAGCAGTGTGTGGCGTGCAGCAGTGTTTCGTGTAGCAGTGTGAGGCATGCAGCACTGTGTGGCGTGCAGCGGCGTGCAGCAGTGTGTGGTGTGCAGCAGTGTGCTGCATGCAGCAGTGTGCGGCATGCAGCAGTGTCGTGCAGCATGCAGCAGTGTGCAGCAGTGTGTGGCATGCAGCAGTGTGCGGCGTGCAGCAGTGTGTGCCATGCAGCAGTGTGTGGCGTGCAGCAGTGTTTCGTGTAGCAGTGTGCGGCGTGTAGCAGTGTGTGGCGTGCAGCAGTGTGCGGCGTGCAGCAGTGTGTGGCGTGCAGCAGTGTGCGGTGTGCAGCAGTGTGTGGTGTGCAGCAGTGTGTGGTGTGCAGCGGCATGCAGCAGTGTGTGGCGTGCAGCAGTGTGTGGCGTGCAGCAGTGTGAAGCATACAGCAGTGTGCGGCATGCAGCAGTGTGCGGCGTGCAGCAGTGTGAGGCGTGCAGCAGTGTGAGGCATGCAGCAGTGTGAGGCGTGCAGCAGTGTGAGGCGTGCAGCAGTGTGTGGCGTGCAGCAGTGTGTGGCGTGCAGCAGTGTGAGGCATGCAGCAGTGTGAGGTGTGCAGCAGTGTGAGGCATGCAGCAGTGTTTCCTGTAGCAGTGTAAGGCGTGCAGCAGTGTGCGGCGTTCAGCAGTGTGTAATGCAGCAGTGTGTAATGCAGCAGTGTGCGCAACAGTGTGTGGCGTGCAGTAGTGTGCGGCGTACAGCAGTGTGCGGCGTGTAGCAGTGTGCAGCGGGCATCAGTGTGTGGCGTGCAGCAGTGTGTGGCGTGCAGCAGTGTGTGGCGTGGTTTGTAAACAACAAGAAAAGCGGACATCAAAGGAAGGGTGGGAGGGAACGAGCATATGGGGTGTGAGTTATAACGAAAGTTAATTGTTGTAAGAGGGGATGCAGGAAGTGAGGCCGAGCGCGCGCTGGCGAAAGCAGTCTGCTGCTTTCAAGTCCGATGCCAGATGCCAGCTTCGCGCTTGAATGCCTCACATGCACTGGCCATGAACCACATTCCTAAGGTCTTGTGCCCCTTACTAAATCTCTCTGAATGTGTGAGGCGGCGCACGCGCAGGAAGTAGCTGGTGGCAAATGGAATGCGCGTGGTTGTGCGCGTAACCGCCACTCGATCCGCCTGGGAAGCCGTTGGGAGCATTTTCTGAAGCCCCTACATAAGTCTCGCTGTGCGATCGCTTACGCGATAGCCAGGCGAGACCTAAAAAGGAATGGACAAGAATACTAATACCAATAATAAATGACTTAGTCTAAGTGATCAACCAATATTATTTTTAATAGGAGTTTTATTTTTGGGAGTACCCACCCTGTGAAGTAAATTTACGAATAATTAAATAGCACTCTCGCCACAACAATGACTTTATTCACATTCTGAAGCAGACAAATTAGCAAACACAATATGTAAAAGATGTTACCAGAATGACATTGTAGAAAATAAATGTATCTGCCCAAATGCATGAATGGGGCCTTGCAAAATATGCCATGGCTAACACTACAACTTTGTAGAAACCACCAGAGTTCTTGGAATCCTACGCAACTCTCAATCATCTTATACCGTTTACGCTACCATACTGCACACACCTTTTCCACTTTCACTCTAGTCTCTGAGGAAGGGAGAAACATGTTAGCTTGGTCAATCCTTGCCTGGCACCCGACATGAAACAAGTTTTTTTCCATTTTGATGCCTGACATGACTAACTCCCACTTTCGGCATGCCCAGTCCTAAGACAAAAGAACAAGTGATTATTTTTCCTATCCTAAAGAAACCCACAAGTGTTGGTCATCAATTGATCATTCCAAGCAAAATCCTGGAAAGGATGGTAACAACCCAAATGAAAGACTACATCCAAAACAACAACCTGATGCAGAACCTCAAGTCTGGTTTCCAACCAGCAAGAGGACCACAACCAGCCCTGGCCGGCAACGCAGAGAAGATCGCCACTGCCCTTGATGAAGTCCAGCATGCTGTCTTGATCTATCTCTTCTCCTTCTTAGCCTACGACATCACCGACCACAACATTCTGCTATCAGATTTGGGAGGCCAGTTTGAAATATCTGTTAATGCCCTGAAATAGATCAGTTAATTCTTCTGTGGCTGTCCTCAACAAGTATGCTTGGGTTCTTCAGAATCCTCCATTCGAGAATCAGCTCTCCTCACTCAAGATTGCCTGTAAATGTGACCTGGGTCTCCTCTACTGGATCAGCACAAAAATCCACTTCCAAATGTATGTTGAGGACACTCAAATCTACATCTTGCGTAAAGAATAACCCAGAGGGTCAAGAGAACGTCTGCAAGTGCCTAGATCAGACATTTCTAGGTAGGACCTCATTCCGAGTTGACCAGTAATGTCGATTTGCACAGAAATAGGGTTTTGCAGCTGGAAAGGTATGTGTTATCAGGCACAATTTGAGCAGCTAAAATTCATCAGGGGAGTCCAACATTTTTGCACAACTCAATTCAGGCACAATCCCGCCATCACTCCATGCTAACTGGTGCACTAAGTAAAAAATTTCTGTGCAGAGAATAAGTGATGAACACAATAATGGAAACAAATACTTGTGAGAAAAGGTGTTACTTTAACAATGAGCTTCTACGAAATTCCTGCCAAGTTGTTTTATGGGGTCGGGTTAACTTGGCAAGATTGAGCCATATGCTTACGTCTTTACCACCAGGTGTCTGCATGGAGAGAAATTAGCCCCCAGGCTATAAGCGGCCATGAAAGAACTACAAAACATAGCAAATCTGCCCAAAAAATGGCGTGAGATGCCCCAGTGAAGTACGGCTCTAATTAAACGCCACCACAAACGTGTGACGAATTAACACTGGCCCTGCAATACACCTGAAGAACAGGAAGGAGCGTTGGGGGTCATGAGTACAAAAGAGTGCGAAAGAGAACAATGAGGAGGGATATGACTTATACAAACAGCCACAGCACTAAGTACAACAGAGCTCTGAAATGAAACAGGAAGCGTATGCCTCAATTGTCCCACTCCACCCCAACAACATGCTTCACAACCTCTATGACCAACTGAATTATGACTGTCCCTTCGTTTCCCACATCCAGATACACACAGAAGAAGTTTTTGCATTTTATGTATTTATTTATTTGTGTATTTACTTATTCACGAATGTATGTATTTATTTATTTATGTATTTATTTATTCACGAATTTATGTGCTATATATTTATGTATGTATTTATTTATAGGTCGCTTTGCCTCCACTTGAAGACGACTTCTTACAGGATCACATATAAATAGCAAACGACAAACAAGGCGGGGGTGGATGCTTGGTTGGTGGTTAATACATTGATAATGAGGGATTTAGCTGGGTTCTTTCAAGTGTCAGCACTGACTGTTGGGCGTGAGGTCACGTGATCAGTAGTGATAGAATGCGAGGTTAGGGGTGGGAAGGAATGAGGGAGAGACTGGATGAATACGTCTGCTATCTTGTTGCACTCAAAATGCAGTCTGTAATCTTCTGTCGTTTTTTAAGCGCATCTTAGAAAACCCTTGGTCCACAGGATAGTCACTCTTATCTTAGAAAAACGAGTTGTATATGAAAACCTCAATAACTGCTCAATCCTGATTAATATTCCATGTATTCAGGAAGTATTTTTTTCCTACTGATGAAAATCTTCTTCCATAATCTCTTCATTCTATTACTTAACAATACATCATCTTCCATAATTGAATTTGTCCACATTAATCACATATTTCTGATATCTCATTTTACTTTTCAGGAGTATAAAAACTGGAATAACACAAAATTAATTTCAGTCACCTAAACCTATCTTGTAACAGTTATTCAGCACAGAATGGGGAAAATCATGCAGACCGGATAAAACCGGATTAAAAATGACATGCATATCACAATTCCGGGCACTTTTCTGTTCTGCTCATATGTATCACCTGCTTTGAGCAAATGAAAACTGGAGGTAGCATATCACCGCGAGACAGGACTAAGGGTGCTTGGAACTCCAACGTGTACCAGCCAGGGGTTCCATGAACCCTCTGTGGATTTGCAGGTGTATGTGTGTGGGGAAGGGGGGAGGGTGAGGGGGTGGGGAGGGTTCTAGGCTTGGCCTCAACCAGCAGCCCCTTTTAATGAGGGAACTTCCACACCCACTGACTTCCGGTGTGGGAACACTGAGCCATTTGTGATTGGGTGGAGCAGTATCCCCTAAGGATGCCACTCTGCCTCACTTCTAATCAGGCCTTTAATGTTGTTTGCTTGATTTCCCACGCACTTCACCATAGATGAATGTATACACAATCTGCTTTACATTTGAAATTTCGACTCAATGCACTTCTTTAACCAGGTCAGTGGCTGCATGAAAACATTGAATAGGAAGGGAGAAGCGATAACTCCATGGGTGCACCATTGAATCCGGAGATGGAGTAGGACGCGGATGCTGCCGGCTCCTCTCCTCCACAGCCCTTAAAGCCTTAATACCAGTGCTTTAAATGGGCAGGTACTATCCGGTACTCAGTACCTGCACTTCTTTAATTTGAAAGGGAAAGTACAGTCACTTTTTCAGCACTGCATTTAATAGGAGATTACTGGCACTTCTCACGAGCAAACAGGTACTCTAAACAGTTAGTACCTGCACTTTCCTGTTTCCATTTAAAACACTGTTTAATACCACGCCTTTTCAGATGCCCAGTGCCTCCAAAATATTCTCCATGCGCAGCTGAAGACCCAGGGTCTCCAGTGGAGCCGTTAGCACACCAGGGCTGCCTCTACAGCCCTGTCTGGAGACTCAATTCTCACACCGACATGCACTGTAACCAAGTGGCCACCATCTTAGAAGGCGCTTTGCAAGATAGGCTCTGGTGCACCTGAGCTCCCAGCCATGCATCGCCTAGGACCCTCAGCTACATACCTGCCAACATTTTATAAAAAAAAAGTGGGAGACTTTAAAGAAATATTCGGGAGAATGTATTTCTCCCATTGACTTCTACTGAAGCCTGAATTGGGTCTATTGTTATGCATGGGATTTGCAAGTGTTCTGCTGCAGCATCGGATACCAGAAATGCATAGATACATGTTTATTGTCCCTCAACTGCCAGGAGCACGGAGAAAGCGCTAAGGCAAGCATTGACGCAGTGGCAAGAATGTTGTGCACTGGCCTGGAGGAGCAAGTCAGTGGCAGTGCCTACTCTGAGTCACACAAGCCAGTGCCTGTTGCAGAGGAACCAGGTTTTTGCATGCAGGAATCGGGATGCGGAGACTAGCCTTAGCCTTGGTAGCCTCTCGCCTGAATTGGGAGGGTTGGCATGTGCATGTCTACATTGCACCTGAGTTCACCCGGGGCCGCTGGTGGCCTTCGAGCTGCCACAACACTGCTAGCATAACGGCCTCGAGCCCGAGCAGTTGGTCCTGAAGTCTTTTGGCCTTTGGCCCCGTGCCACTCTGGATCTCGCGGCTCCACTGGGCCTTGCACTGCCTGGGTTTCCACTGTAACACCCAGCCAATCCTCTGCTTGGCCGACTTAAGCACCTGGACTGCCTTAAGCCTACCAACCCTGCGGACCAGCGGTCACTTACCTGGGCCCATGTGATCAGGCTTGCTGTCAAAGGACCTCAGTCCTCTGCCACCCCAAGCCTCAACGCAACCCGCTGTCCACGGTGTTGGAAAGCAGGCCACACTTTGAAGGGCGCTGATTTGCTGCAACAACCATCTGGAGCCCTCAAGTGGCCCCCTCTCTATGCCTGCATCCATACGGCTTAGCTGCCGCCATTCTTTGCTGCCCCTCGCTCCTCGGGAAGTGGAACCTCCCCAGCCCACAGTTGAACTTAGCCTTGAGGCCTAACATTGGGCCTTGTCCCTCCACTCCCTCAGTCGCCTCCCCTCCGGCCCTCCAGATTGAAGCACAGAAAGGCACCCTCAGCTTGGGATACACCAGCAACATGTCACAGCACCACGATACCCTCTGGGGTGATTAGTGCGCTATACAAATCAACGTAACATAACTTGGGTGATCCTCAGGTTGGAGGATTCAAAAGGCTCCTTCGTGATATTCTGCAAGGGATTATTAGGGAACAATTTGATGCATTGAACCGTGGTTCTCGAACTCTGTGCGCTTTAACCGGGCAGTAGTCGTCCATAAGCTGATGATAGGTTCAGGAAGAATCAAGACTGTCGGATGTTTCCCATCCCAGGTGGGGAGGAGGTCTCCTTATACATTTGCCACTAAGGGTTTGGCCTCTCTTAGGAGTCCGACGTCTGAGTGAGGTTGTGAAGCAGGTGATGCTGCCCCACTTCTCCCTGCAGCTGCCTTGTAACATCTCTCTCTGCTAACTTTCTTGGGCAGGAAAGCTTCAGCAATGACCTTAATGTATCAGATATGTGGAGGTCTGATGTCAGCTGTTTAAGTAACACCATGAGTAATGCTTTTCGATTGCATGCAGGAACCTGTGACAGTGGATAATTGAATGAACTAACCACCAAGATCCAATATTCCCACAGAACCATGTCCGGTAAGACGCCTCAAAGAGATCTACCCAACTTTAAGCCCAAAAATCATGAGCATTCTTAATGCTTCTCTCCCAAGGGGACGGTGTCTGTATGGCTCTGAAAAGAAATATTCTGAAAATGAATATTCTTCCCAAACTGCTACATATTTTCAGGTTGTTCCTTGCATTGTTCAACAATGGTGGTACAAACAGTTACACAATTAAAGCCATGAATGGTAGCATCTATGTGGGAAGGTAAGATACCACGCTTGGCACTGCCAACAGTAAGATACCGAGTTTGAAAAGAAAAGTTTACACTGTGCTAGGCCACTAAAGAAATGTGGAAATAAACATGATGCTGAAAGAAGGAATTAATATGCTCATGACTTAGAGAGATGCTTTTTCACCCCATTCCCAAGCCTCTACCAAGTGGTAGGTGGTTCTACATATACAGGCACACCTTTATCAAGCACCAGGTGGGGAAACACACATGTCACCCACAACTTACCGTGCAGGCTTTGATTGACGTGCCCTTTGGGCAATTTTTGTTGTCACCACTCCAGTTCCTTCCTCTTCTTGTTCGTCTCTTTTAAGCTGCTGACCCTGTGGGTTTTGCCAACAATCTCACCTCGGTGCCTAATTCTTACTGTGTCAGTGAGTCAAGACCCAGGGGACAGCAGGGACCTGCTGTGCCCAAATGCAACAGCTCCGTCATCAGGAGGCTAGGTACTCATTGCACCCGTGCTACTGCGCGCCCTCTTTGGTCTTTGCCACGTTATTCCCCAGAAACTCGGAAAAGGCGATAATGATCACATCCGATAAATTCAGAACACTTCCTTGTCGATGTTTTTGTCACATGAGATAAATAATGCATCCGACAGAGCCACCTCGTAATCAAGTTCTTCTAAGTCTAACATCACCGCAAAATATAAGAGTCTCCATAAACATCACAGCGGTTCTTTATTGATACATTTGAAAATATTTCAACAACTTCCCCTCAGCCTTCGTCTATTTTATCCTTTCGGTTGTTTTCTGTAATAAACATCCTAGATTTATACGTAATGTACCCGGAACACTTAAGCACTTTAGCTTCCATTTCATGAGAGATCTGGTTCAAATTCAATCTGACAAACCCGTGGATTGGTATATTTGTTTATAATCTGATTTTTTTAACATCTAACATCTTAGGGACTTACTTATACTAGGTGGTATGATTTGTCATGATAATCGCAAGGAATTCAGTGGCTGATACCTACACTCCTGTCTCTGCACAAACACACATGGCACCAAGGCCCACCCTGCTGGGGTACCAGTCATGCATGGTCCCATTCTGCGGCGACATTGGGTGATGTGTTCAAGCACACTGACCGCCTACTAAATATTGCTTCCACTTTGACAATGATTGCAGCAGGTCAGTGTCACCGAGGCACAACAAGTTCACCCTTCAGATCCCCATTCAAAACACTAGGGCACAGTGAGGGCTCTGTTGCACTTGAACACATAGGGGATCTGTTGTAACACCCCATTCAAATGTATTGGACCCACTGGAAGCCAAACCGATTGGGACGCAATGTACGCTTTGTTACAGAACTCCACCGCAATGCACTGAGCACTGCTAGTGGTCTTCTCCATCGCCTCCTTAAAATGCACTGGACAGCACCCTGCACCTTCAGCATCTCCCTTCAAATGCATTTTATAATATGGCTGCTGTAGCAAACAGTGCCACAAAAGAACAGCTATGCGTGCATCAACTGCCACGTCACCAGAGTGAAAGGCACTGGCCACCATGAGGGAGGCCACACTACCCCACTGAAAAGTGTTAACTACCCAAGCCCAGGCCCACTGCATCACACCACTGCACGGACATGCATTGGTCACCATGTGGGACATTTGAACATCACCCCATTAAAATGAATGTGGTTCCTAGAATGACCTGCTGCATCACCCCATTGAAAGGAATCGTAGAATGACCTGCTGCATCACCCCATTGAAATGAATGTGCTTCCTAGAATGACCTGCTGCATCACCCCATTGAAATGAACTTGGTTCCTAGAATGACCTGCTGCATCACCCCATTGAAAGGAATCGTAGAATGACCTGCTGCATCACCCCATTGAAATGAACTTGGTTCCTAGAATGACCTTCTGCATCACCCCAGTGAAATGAATTTGGTTCCTAGAATGACCTGATGCATCACCCCATTGAAATGAACTTGGTTCCTAGAATGACCTGCTGCATCACCCCATTGAAATGAATGTGCTTCCTAGAATGACCTGCTGCATCACCCCATTGAAATGAACGTGCTTCCTAGAATGACCTTCTGCATCACCCCAGTGAAATGAATGTGCTTCCTAGAATGACCTGCTGCATCACCCCATTGAAATGAATGTGCTTCCTAGAATGACCTACTGCATCACCCCATTGAAATGAACGCGGTTCCTAGAATGACCTGCTGCATCACCCCATTGAAATGAATGCGGTTCCTAGAATGACCTGCTGCATAACCCTATTGAAATGAATGTGGTTCCTAGAATGACCTGATGCATAACCCTATTGAAATGCATTTAATTAAAAAGTGACCTGCTGCATGCATCACCCTATTGAAAGGCACTGGGCTCTAGGATTGAACTTCTATCTCACCCCATTGAAATGCATTAGGTAACATGATGGACCTGCAGATCTGAATCTACGTAGTGAAATTCTTTGGGAGTCCCAAGATCCCTGCAGCAATGCAGTGTGTGCAGGCGAGGCTGGGCATCAGCTGTAGAGCACTGGCTTCTGGGAGGTAGCCTTGTATACACACATAAATACACCCACACGCTCACGCTCCTTAGTGTAGCACACTCTTGCTGTTGCCATGGAAACTCATCTTCTGTTTCAAAAGAGAGCTGTGCCAACACACCTAGATAGGCCCAAGGTGCTGCAGGTAACTCAGTTACTATTGATGGGCCTAGTTACAACTGCCTGACGTCACAAGAGTTTGTTATCTCTTCTGGGTGAGCCAGAGGACTGGAAGCAGGAAGAACCTGGGCGAACGCATACATCACCTCTTACTTCACAAACAGCATCTGATCTGCTGCACTGTAACCTTCATCGTGGCCCTGCACACCCTGCTGTCCAGTACAGAGAACCACACACAGTTCTATCAGTGGACCTCTGTCCGAAGAGCAGCATCTGGTCTACTGTGCTGTCACCTGAAAATCCATTTTATACAGTTTGGAAGTGGTGGGTGTATTGGTTTTTAACTTTGAATTATGTGCCACTATGTGACAGATAAACAATGCACATGTATAAAGTGACGTACAGTACTGTTTTTAAAAATGTTTTGTATGTACAGTTGGTTGGGGGGAGCCAGTGTTTGTAGTTTCTGTAGTTGTCCACACATTGTGATGTAATGATGACTTGTCTGTATCATACTTTCTTCGACATGTATGATAATGTATGTATGTATATTTTTTACAGTCTTGATGGAATTCTCTCAGAGGACAAAATGCGTTGGCAGGGTTGAATCATTGATGTTTTGAAGAATAATAACAAGAACTGTTCAGAGGCTTCATGCTATGGCTCTCGTGGTATTTTGATCTTGGAGAAGAGTATATTGATGCTGACACCATTGAATAATGTGTTTTTGTATGAAGAAAAACAGAGAACAAGCTCTACTGGAAAACTGTCGGACTATTAAGGCACTTCCTTGGTGTATTTTTCTGTAAACTACCATAACCTGCTGCACTGCCCACTATTCCTCTGAGTAAACCCACACACTCCGCCTCTGAAGCACAATCTGGGCAGCACCATATCTTGGTTTGCCCCCTATCATGACCCGCGTCACCTCCTACCATTCGCATACTCAGATCCACCTGTTGCTCTGCCACTGCCCCTCAGCACGAATATATGATGTTACAACGCAACCACCGTTACAACGCATAATACTTTTAGTGCAACAGTACGGAAAGTGTTGGATAGCGTAGGGTTAAAAATTACTATTCCCACTCCAGTGAGTGAAACAGTAGGGAAAGTGTTGGACAGCGTAGGGGTAAAAATTACTATTCCCACTCCAGTGAGGGCAACAGTAGAGAAAGTGTTGGATAGCGTAGGGGTAAAAATTACTATTCCCAACTACCCCAAAACCTATACCCACCCTAAAATTTAAAAATGTCCATTACTAATCTTATAATGCGTTGTGATGGCATGCGTTGTAATGGCATGCGTTGTAATGGCATGCGTTGTAATGACATGCATTGTAATGGCATGCAATGTAATGGCATGCGATGTAAAGGCACTTGCGTTGTAAAGGTTATGTTGTAAAGGCATTACGATGTAATGCCTGCGTTGTAATGGTCATTTCCCCTCAGCACAGACCAGCAGCATTTCATCTCCTGCATCCTAAAATCTATCATGATCTGCTCAACTGCCTGCCATATCAGTGCCAAGCCCAGCTATAGCTCTGCCGGAACACCTCAGTCTGTATCAATAGTACATCCTTAAATGTTCCAAACCCTCTACCATGTCCTTCTGTAACTCCTGCTATTCCAGTACTGTGAGCAATACAGAGTTCATTCAGTGCACCTCAAACTGACTAGCAGCATCTCGTCTGCACGCTAAACAATACTATTCCATTACCGAGACACAAACATAGCTCTACTCTGACCAGCAGGTCCTGTTCATGGTGATCCATCCCTTATCTTAGTCGGCTGCACCACCTGCTGTGCCAGTACTGGGATCCACACATATTTATCCCAGTGCACCTCAATCCTGATGTGAAGGACCACCAGCCTGATTTGAAGATCCTCCACCTCCCTGGCATTTGTAATTGCATTTTGGGGCCCTTAATAGATTTCCCTGCCCTGGACCACCATGCCTGGCATGGTGGTCCCGGGCAGTGAAATCCAAGTGACAGTCCCTCACTATACCTATGGGGTGGTGACCGCCTCTGTGATCGGGTGGATCTGTGACTGACGGGCTGTCAGGTCTAGGATGTCTGACAACTAATCAAGCTGAGGCTTTGCTGTCTGAAACCCTGTAGTTCCCCCAACTGTATATGGGATTGGAGCAAAGTTTTGGTGAAAGGGACTTTTTCCAAACTCTACACGATTTCTGTAGTTCTGCCATCGCACCTCAGTTCTGAGCCTCTGCATTCACGGCTGCTGCAGGACCAAGACGTACAGATTACTCTGCCAATGAACCTCAATTCTTATCTGCTAACTAGCCAAGTATAGAGACACATGGACATCTGTGCTAATCCACCTCAATCCTCCACAAAGCAAACACTTACGCTTTGGGTAGTGCAAACAACATGGTTTTATGACTGAACCCTGATCCTGGAGTAGAAGAGAGGGAAAGAGGCATAGAAAGAGGAAAGGAAAGGAAATTGAGATGGAAGAGAGAGAGGAAAGAGAAAGGGGAGACAGTGGAAGAGAGGGCATAGGATGAAAAAGAGATTTCAATGGGAACTACTGGATAGGGTACTGCTCTTGTTAGGGAAAGTTGCCGTGCAGGCACCATGCCAGAGCATCAGATCATGACAAAACATCCTCTCAACCCAGGTTCAGGAATTCAAAATGGATCAACAGTTGTAAAGCAAGAAATCTACAAAAAACAGAAGCACCACCATCATAGATACAGGAATCTAGTTGTGATAACAACCTATTTACAGTCACAAAAACAATATTCTCTGCTCCATAAGACAGGTTACAGCAAGAAGATACTAAAGATATGATAAAAAAAATTATCAGTAGTCTTTGTCCAGTTCCCCAATGTGAAGGTGGTGTGGTATCTTGAGATCAACAGCTGAAAACTTCTTCAGGACTTCCGTGCAATAGTCTAGAACTGAGAATATTTAACAAACACATGTAAAATACAAAACTGAAACCCACAGACATTCAACACCAACAAATGATGGTCACCAGAGGGAAAGCTGGATCCCAGCGTAGCTTTATTTTTGTTTTAAAATACCTAAAAGCCAGAACCACCATCTACATGCAGGCACCAAGCAGACCACCGAAAAATAAAGGAGACCAAACAATCAGCAATTGCAAATTCACAGTACAAATACACCAGCTAACACCAAACATGCAAAGACCGTTTACACACAGCGCTGGAGAAGAATGAGCAGGAAGTGGTCAGAGACTGCCCTTTCATTTCAAAGGAACTTCTGTCTCCCTTCTCCCTTTCTCAGGTCCACTTCACAGGGCTCTAGGGAATGCAGGGGCAGCTCCTCTGTTATGGCGGAGGAGCGCTCCTCCGCCTGCTGAAAGCCAGCAGAGGCAAACGAGAAAAATAGAATGATAATAAACCAATTTTATTATCACTTTATTATTCCTCCCACAGGCTGCCTTCTGAGCCGAAGGAGGGGCGGGGCCATCCATACTGTCATTGCATCTACAGCACCAGGGAGGAGTGGGAGTGGTGGGCACTGCTAAGTGTGCGTGACAGTTTGGCCGGCTGTCTGGGGCTGGCCAAACTGTCATGCGCACTTAGCCTTTCTCCAACCCAAGCTCTATTGAACAGCCGGGTGGAGAACCAACACAGGTTCCCAGTCCCTGTCTTTTAAGTGCCAAACCAGGGCGCTCAGACCAATCACAGCACTGCTCTCATGCTGGGAATACAGAAGCTTTTGGGATTGCTATCATCAGGGAGCCAGCGCAGTGTGCAGCAGTTACTGGACTTCCGGGAGGCGGGGATCAGGAGCAAGGTGGCGGCCGTCGGGCGGCAGATAAGTGCAATTTTATAGATTTATAATTCTGTCTGCTGTGATTTTTTGGGTTTGTTCCCTCCTCCCCTCACCTACCATTTTGCAATACAAGCAGCCGCCACTGAGGGAATGTTCTCGGGGTTACCTACAATTCAGTTCCATTTTATGAAGCACTCTTACATCGAAGATACAAAATTGATTCCTGTGCTCCTGCAGTCACACACAGATCACACACTCCACGCTCACTCTGCCACACAATCTCAGAGCAAACATGCATGTCCCATTCGTGCCTCACATGGATGGAAAGGGACATGCCGTAACCTTTTTAACAAGAGAGGCCGAGAGGCCGAAAGGCCACTTACCCATGTATGTAAAAAGCAAAATGACTTGTCATACAGAAGAGCTCGTAACCATATGGGATACAACCAATATTGAACAGAAACTACAGAAACACGAAAAAAACACACACAATTTGAAGGATATCAACAGCGAGAGGGCAAAGGTGCAGAGGGAAACTCCCAGTCAGACAGTCAGAAAAACATGAGGGAGAAAAAACGCAAACACAGACTCTAGCAGCGAGCATAAAATGAGAAGTGAGGCTCCTTGAGCATCAACAGACCAATGCAGACATGCTTTACCATCCTGACAACACAGACTCCAGGCTGTGGAGAGAATGTGAGTAAAGCAGTCAACAAAGCCACAAATGCGCAGTACAGAATGTTCCAATCCAACAGACAGACACTGCACAGCAAATGCAAGCCAGGGCAGCTTGTGGCTTCATGTTCCACGTAAAAAAAATAGCTTCCGGAACACTGTAAAAATCAATTATAGGGCAGCTCTGGAATTGAAAGTTATAGCTAAAGGTAGCCTTTTACTATCAGAAACTGAAACATACACGGCATGTAATCATCCATCTCTAGAAGAAACACAACAACAGAGTATGCAGCTGAAAAAGGACAGCACTGCCATCCTTCTCTGCAGGACATGGCACGGTACCTTGCAAAATAGGTACCAAGAATAAGACAGGCTCAAGAAGGATGTCTTATGGGAGTCAGAATTGTATTCCATTGTATAGTAATAGCATTTATATAATGCTTACTATCGCTGATGAGGCGTCAAATCGCTTTTTCGGCCAGTAGCATTCTACTCTGGCACCCATAAAGGATTAGAGGTGAATTAGTATAGTGAAATATGAAATTTATATGAGGAGCGGTAAATATGTTATTCTGTTATTTGGATTGAGAAGGGTAGTGGAAGGATAGAAGAGGGAAAAGGTTTGCATTTATATAGCGCTTGCAATCCCTGATGAGGTGTTGAAGCGCTTTTAGGCGAGTAGCATGCTACTCCGGAACCCAAACAGGATTAGTGGGAAATTAGTATAGGGAAATATGAAATTAATTTGAGTGGTGGGCATGTGAATCTGTTATTTGGATTGGAAAAGGATAGTGGAGGGATAGAAGAGGGAAGGCTTTCCATTTATATCGCGCTACCCCATAGGCGCTGAAGTGCTTTTTAGGTCTCGCCTGACGCAGCGCATGCGCTGGTCTGGCGAGACTTATTGAGAGGGCTCCAAAAAGTGCTACCAGGCCAGCCTAGAGCTACAGTGCATGTGCGCGGGAGCGCGGGCCGCGCTTTACCACGATTACTTTCACTTTTGCGGCTGCACGGCCGCTTGGCATAGCCAATAGGTCTCGCTTTTGCAAACTTATAAGTATTTAGTTATGCAACTGTTGCATGGCTAAACACTTAGAAGGTCCCAAAGGCGAGACCTATTGGCTATGCCAATGCTTGTTGCATTTGCGGTTGATGCAGGTAAGAGCGGTGGGGTGGTAGAGAGTCAACAGACGACAGAATAGGGAAAATTAAATAAATAAATCCTATTCCGTCATCTCTCAACTTCACTCACATAACCCCACCCCGTCCCACTGCACTTACCTGCACTGGCCGCTACTGGCTTTTTGGTGAGTAGCATGCTACTCCGGAAACCAAAAACAGGAATGAAGCAGGTAGGGGTCAGAGACTGTCCTTATATTTTGATGGGACTCCTGTCTTCATTCTGCCCTTCACGCCACATGAACTTGAATCACTTCAAAGGGTTCCGGGGAATGTTCTACGGGCTACCCACAATTCACATTTCTGTAGTTCAGGCTCTCTCCAGCCTCCGTTTTGTGAACCACTTTTCCATAGGAGATCCAAAATAGATTCCTGTGTCCCTGTATTTACATACAAATCACATACGTTGCACTAACTGTACCACATAATCAGGAAGCAAATACACCTCTACCCTCCATGCCTCATATGGATAGAGAACTCAGGTGGAAAGGACTCACGGTCCCTTTTGAACAAGAGAGGCCGGAAGGCCCTATCGGCATTTAGATAAAAGAAAAAGCACCGTTCTTACACCGATAACCACTTGCTACCAGCACTGCTAGTGTTTCTCAACCCAATGAAAGGCCAAAAGGCACTGTCAACAAAGCAGGGTGAACTCGGTTTGCTCCTCGAGGCCACCGAGCCTCCCTTTGGGTCACAATCCATGCACATGTACATTATTCTTGTGTGTACTGAGGAACAAGAGTAACAAAAAGGTACTGACACTTGCCATGGTTGCATACTCCACTGAGCTATGTAGGGGACATTGCTGCCCTAACAATAGGATACAGCAAAACTTGCTACATGTCAAAAACATCCAGAAGAAACACTCATGTTCATCTTTAACTACATGAAACCAAAGAACAGGTGGCTTCACTCTGACTGCAGACCTCTGCTTGATGAACTACAAAGTATGTCTAACCACAAACAGAAAGAAGTAGATATGTTAGGTCTTAAGAACACAATACCAAGGAACAAAAAAAGACTCAAGACACTGAAGACAGAAATAACCTCTTGGATACAAATCCACTGAGGGTGAGAAACACGTTCAGACAGGCTGGGTTTTTCTATCGCCTATTTTAAAAATCGCCAGCTTTGAACTCCGTGAAGCCAGCGAAGTGAAAAATACAATTAAGTACAATTGCAAAGCATTTGCCTTTGAAAATTCACGCATCCCTACACAAGACCTACAAAAGAACGTTAATAGGCTATAAAAAGAATGTGAATTTAAAAAACACAAAGCAAAGCTGCGATTTTCGAGATTAAAGAATCCAAAGGAGCTTCCAACTATTCCCAGAAAATGACATCCAACACACACACTACTAGGGAATGGCGTTCAGCGACCCTGAAAGCGTGAGTCCAGCTGAAGGGGCTTCAAGAAAAGGCCTTGCCAAAGAAGCAGCTTACCACAGCCTGGGGGGTGAGGCTTGACTGCTGTTGCAGCCTACACCTAATGTGATTTCACAGTGCTGAGTCCCTATACTGAGAGGTTCGGCGCTCTCATTCATCGGTAAATAGAAGTAGGGGCTTCCCTGCGGGGCAAGAGTGTAGGGAGAGGGGTTAGGAGGAAGGGGTAAGGAAGGGGAAGAATAGCTTAGGGAGTGGGAAGCCTTGTATACTCCTCCTCGCCAAAGAAAAAGCTTGCCGGGACCAAGGGATGATGTTTGGCTGCTGGTGGAGCCAAAACCTGATGAGATTTGACCAGCTGGAACTTCTGGACAGTAAAAAAGGGTGCGGGATTCCTGCCCATGGGAAGACCGGGTGCGGGAAGGTCAGGCCGTTTGTGATCAGGTGGAGTAGTGCCACCAGGGGTTACCGTTCCACCTACCTCGTATCAGGTCTAGGTAGGATTGCAGCCTCAACCAAAACATTCAACCGCTGTTCTGGTACCGAAGGTTCATGTTAATGCCACCAACAATGCTTGTCAAGCTACTGAAGTTAAACAAACACCTACAAAGTCAGCAAATTTACACCATAAAACCCCTGGTGGTGGAAGAGAACCCCCACAACCTAGCGGGGTCCTATAAAGGCGGTGGGATTGCAAAGCGTGAATGTAAAGTTTCTTTCCTTCCTGGTTCGCCTTGTACACACTGTCAGGAAGCGGAATCTACAAATGTTAACACCCATTTACCCCCCATCTATAAATTTATCAACTATCTCTGTGCCAACTTTTGAACAAGGCTGCACATTTGGGGATAATCAGTGCAGACTTCCTTTCCCTTTTCATTTTATTGGCCTCTACATTTTTCCTGCAGGGGATTTTAATTCATGGGTTCTTGATCCCACTAGAATTATTTAGTTGTTTTTATTGTGTTACACATTTGGATGCTCAACACTCAGAGACCGGTCTCACTCACTCTCAAGAGCATATCCTAGACCCAATTTTTACTTCCTTAGATTTGATTGAGCTCCTTGACTGGATCATTATAACTTGGACTGACCATGTTGCCCCACCTTTTATCTTCCTTACAGCTTCTATTCTGAATGCTGAGCCCATCTTCCCTTCTAGGATCAGCTGCAATTTCGTCCAAAGACAATAAATATCTCATGGCAGTCCTCTTAACTCTTAAGGCATCACTCTCACCACATTCATGGTGGATGTTGCTGCTTTATATATGACGATGTTGACAGCCCTCTGTCTAAAGGCTCCTGTAAAGCACATCACAGTTACTTGTTCTCATCCTGGGTGACGACCTTAAAGACCTTAAAAAAGAATGCAAACAAGGCAGAAAGGTGTTGTTGGGCCACACGAGCCTTTGTTTTAAAAAACGCTACAGTACAACTGATTTATAGTGTATAGTGTACTATTCTCCCACTTACTCGCACACAGCTGATAGGGAAGTCTGGGGTCAGTTGCCAGCCTGCACGCCTCGGTCCGACTCGGTGATAGTAGCCGTTGAGCGGAGGGCGGACAGGCAGACCCAGTTACTTCCGCATTACGAGCGGTTAGTGCTCTAGCGTTTCGAGCTGCGAGCTGCGAGGACTACAAAGGCTGCTCGTCACTCTGAGCGCGCAGCGGTCGCGCGCAGGGGTGTGCCTAAGAACGTGCCTAAGACAAGCCAAAGAGAAGCCCGTCTGCGCCGGTCCGTGACTGGACGAGGCTAGGGGCTAGAGGATATGGCCCTCATATGCTCAGGAGGAGGAGGAGTACCTCCAGAGGGACCATTTGCATGCCGCAAATGTCAATATCAAGCCCCTCACTGTCCATTGCGTTGTGTTCCACATGATATCATTACCCGAAAAATAATCCCACAGGGCCTGTTAAAGAGCAGAAATCTGTTGTGTAACATCAGATCACTGTCTAAACATCACAGTGAAGTATGGGACATGATTTCCTCGATGCAACCGGAACTCTGCTATCTAACAGAAACCTGGCTAAAACCCCACTCGGTTCCAGCTATTACATTAGGGATTCCAGAAGGCTATAAAATAGTCAGGTTAGATCGTCCAGCTAAGATTGGGGGAGGTATTGCGATTGTATATAAAAACAATCTTTCGATTACCATCTTAGAAGAAATGAGTATTCCAGAGTTAGAAATTCTAGTCTTTAAAGTCTGCATCTCTAATAAAACCAGCTATATAGGGGCATAGTGTATCGTCCCCCAGGTCCCTGTGCCAGCTTTAACATCTTATTGCTGGAGATACTAGCTAGACACATTGACTCAGAGAATGAATTTATACTCCTAGGAGACTTCAATGTGCACAGTGACCTGAAGGATAATGGAGATGCACAGTCCCTATTGACTGATCTTTCTCTGTTTGGACTAACTCATATGAATACTGGTCCTACACACTTAGCTGGTCACACACTGGACCTCATTTTCACTAATAAATCTTCCACCTTGACATGTGTTCCTCCTACACAAGTAAATTGGACAGATCACTTTATTCTGGAATTCCATACCTCACATCCAGGTAAAGCCCCCTTGCAGGTGCACACCTTTCCTACTAGACGCAGGCAATGGCATAAGGTTTCTCCTGAAGTATTCCAGGAGCAATTTTCCGTACCTCACATTGACTCTGCAGATGATGTTGATACGGTTTTAGCCAATTATAATCAGGCCATTCTTGAAGCGGTCGATTGCATTGCCCCTATGAAAACGTTTAAACCACGCCTAGCTCGTAAACAAGAAGCATGGTTTTCGGAGCATTTAAAATCACTTAAACAACTGGCTAGGAAGCTAGAAAGGGTGTGGAGAACGACCCATGGGGAAACTGACAGGAATCATTATTGGGCAGCTCTCACCACCTATCATAAAGAAATTAGATGCGCCCGAAAAGCTCATATTGAGTCTCTTCTCTTTGCCGCAGGAAATACTCCCAGGATTCTATACCAAACCCTCCAGTCGTTTGTGAAACCAGCTGCTTGCGAAACTTCCGAACTAGCATCACAACATCTATGCAACGAAGTCGCTCAGTTTTTCACCAACAAAATAAATAGGATACATGATGACATTTCTAAATCCAATCTATTTATCACAGGAGATATACCCTCCCTCCGGGAAGAAGGAATAGAATCAGGATCAATGGCCTTGGGCTCCTTTCCCCCATCTCCTTGGTAGAGACTGAATGCTATTTAGGTCAGATTAAGAGTGGGAGCCCCGCAGACATCATCCCGGCCAGAATTGTACCGATAGTAGGTAAGACTCTTAGCCCACAGATTCAACGTCTCGTGAATCTCTCATTGGTGGAGGGTCAAGTTCCTAGGGAATGGAAGAAAGCATTAGTAAGGCCTATCAGGAAAAACCCCTCCATTCCCTGGACTGATATGTCTAATCTTAGGCCTATCTCCCTACTTCCCTTTTTGGGGAAACTTATAGAAAAACACGTCAATAAGCATGTATCAAACTATGTTGAACAGACTGGTAGGCTAGACAGCTCTCAGTTTGGCTTTTGACCAAAACATAGTACCGAATCTGCCCTGTTATCGGTGACAGATGATCTTCACATGTACCAGGACAGAGGATATTCTGTTATCCTGGTACTATTAGATTTATCGGCAGCGTTCGATACGATATCCCATAAAATCTTAATTGAACATCTGACTATGATTGGCATCGAGAGCACAGCACTAGCTTGGTTAAAGAGTTTTTTATCTAACCGTACTCAAGCTGTCAACATGGGCTCATTTCGGTCGACTGCGACTTGCATTACGAAGGGGGTGCCACAGGGCTCCTGCCTGAGCCTGACTCTTTTTAACATCTATGTGGCACCCCTGGCCAGAATTCTGAGAGACTTTGGGTTCATCCCCGTCTCCTACGCGGATGATACCCAGCTCTTATTCCCTTTCAAAAGGCTCACACATGAAGTGAAGACGGCCTTTTCCGAAGGCATGAAGGCTGTGGCAAATTGGATGACATCTAATTATCTCCAATGCAATGTAAATAAGACCGAAGTTGTGCTTTTTGCGGAGGTAAGAACGTTGTGGACATCGGACTGGTGGCCATGTGAGCTTGGCCAAGTGCCAGAACCTAAACAGGTAGTCAAAAACCTAGGGGTTCATCTCGATCGAGAGCTCACTCTCAAACAACATGGCAACTGGGTGGTTGGCCAATGTTTCCATGTTATTGGACTCCTACGAAAAGTCTTCCCAATTCTACCGGACTCCGTCAGAAAAACCCTGGTACAGGCACTAATATTGAGTCGCCTGGATTACTGCAATGGACTTCTGCTGTCAGCCAGTGAGAGTGTTCTAGCAAAACTCCAGGTGATACAAAACAATGCAGCAAGGCTTGTGCTGAATGCCCCTCCAAGAACGCCATCAAAGCCCCTCTTGGATAAATTACACTGGCTTTCAGTCCGCAAGAGAATACATTTTAAGACTTGTTGTCTGATCCATAAGAGTCTACATGGATGTGGACCTTCCCATTGGAAGGATAAATTTATCCCATATAATCCCACACGTTCTCTTAGGTCAAGTAGCCAACTTTTATTGAAAATCCCAACCACAAAGAAGGTCAGACAAGGTGGTAAAGCTCTTTCGGTTGTCGGACCAACTTTGTGGAATAAACTTCCTCTTGAGCTCAGGCAATGCCCAGAACATCTTAATTTTAGGAAAAACTCAAAACATTTCTATTTTAATCAAATTGAACTGTATGCTGATCTGTTGCTGCTGGTTTCTCTTTCTTTTTTTTCCCCTCTCTTTATTCTTCTTTCTGCGGGCAGAGATACTCTGTTTAGAGTCGATTCTAGCGCGTTACAAACCATAAATAAAAAAAAAAAATAAAAAATAATATTAGTGATAAAAAGTATCCATCTTACTATCCTCGGGAAATATAAAAATACAATCAAAATTGGTTGGGCCAAGTATTATACCAGCAGTGTTATCTGTGCTCCTACTCCCTGTAAAGAAGTGTCTCATATAGTTAATGACCTCTCTACTGTGCACTGTTTATCTCTTCAATTCTGGACACTCAGTCTATTTACTCTGATAATGTGGACATTTTTCAGTCTAAGGCTGAAAAAGTCTTAGCTTCTTTCTTTATTTCCCTTTCCATCTACTGTGCATGCATGTTCTTCTTCTGCTCTTACTCCTTTTAACCCAATATATTTGAATTTAATTACCAAAATATTTAACTTTAGTTCATGAAAATGATCCATCTGCTATCTGAATGGATGGCTCTTGCCCTTACTAAACTTGAATTGAATCTCTTTTTCCTTCTACCACACAGTTGATGAAAAAGCAGGCAACAATTGTCCCATTGCTGGAAATATCTGATGCCAATCCCCTGACCTTGAGCGACTACCAACCTATATATCTGCGTTTCTTCCCCTTAAAGACTATTGAGAAAGCTGTTGACACAGATCTTTCTCGTAATCTGGCATACAACAAGATCTTAGATGTTGCATAAGTGGGTTTTCACCCACTATATGGGACAGAGTGTGTGCTTATGGCTGTCTTGGAGGACATGCACATGACTCTGGACCAGGGCAGACCACTCTCGGTCTCCACGATCTGTCCACAGCCCTTCATACGGTCTCTCCCCGCACTCTTTTATAGAATATTTGCCCATCAGCCTTGGAGGCAGTAAATTTGCTTTGTTAAATCTTTTCTACAGGATCGTTCCCAGACTGTCTCTAATACCTTGTTTTACTCTTCTTCTAAAACTAAGGATTTGTGGTGTCTCAGGGGTCCTCGCATGGTCCCCATTACTTAATGTTCACATTTTCCCATTAGCTACTTTGATTTGTTCTTATGTCTTTTTAGCCATGAGGATGATACTCAACTACTTGTCCACCGACTGGATGAGGAAACCCCTACCAGGGAGGAAACGTTTAAGGAATGTCTTGTGGTGTGGCCAGCTGGAAGGGTAGAAATGACACTTGACAGTGACAAGACTGAAGTCCTGATCATTGGGGGCTCCTCTCCTCTTGGTCAGTTGTCCAATGAGCTTCAGTGATAAGAACTCCCCCTCTCTGCTTCCTTTTGTTCACAAATCTGGCACGCTTTTGACTGTATCTTTATTTTGACTGGGTCTCTCTTAGCGCCAGGAAACATTTGGTAACAGCACTTTCACATGTGAGCCTTAAACTGCACCGCAATGCCACCCACCTGCCAGACCACGATAATGGTTGTAATCTGGCTGGCAGACAGCGGTCCTGTTTGGTGCTGTGGGCGCGGGGCAGTGGCGTGGTAGCTCGCTCCCATACCGCCAAACTTGTAATCCGGCCCTGAGTCAGTAAAGCTTGTGTTCTTCTGTATACTATATGAAACCTTGTTATTTCAACCACGGACAGTGATGCAGAATGTCAGGACTGCTGAATACTGGGGCTGCCCAGGCTTGATTCCACCCTATTCCTCTGTCTTGCAGCACCTTACACTTCTTCTGTTTTTATCTTACTATTACAGGTTCGTTTTCATTCTTGCCTTCCCTCTTTCTCACTGTTTCCCTGTCTTTCTGTTTTACCATCTTTCTCTCTTGCTTTGGGACCAAGTTTGATAATGAAAAATAAGTCCCAGTCCCCAAACATGAGTGTTGTTGCGCATCTACCGGAACAAATTAAGCACTGCTACAACCAAAAGGTAATGGTGCTGGAAGGGAGCAGGGTAAGCCAGGTGTCAGCGTCTTCCACACCTGTCACCCCAGATTTGACCTCCCAATGCCTCAAGGAAATCAGTAGAGCCCATAAATCATACAAAAAAACTAATTCTCACCTGTAAAGAGAGGAAGAAGTCAACAGAAAGAGAGTGGACGAGCAGACTAAAGATAAATAATAGTGAGAGAGGTGGTATAAAAGGAGAAGAAAGAGCAAAAGAGAGATGAAGAAAAGAGAGTGAAGGCGGGAGAAAAAAGAATATGAGCAACTGAGTACAATAGTTATTGCAGAAGAGAAGAGGAAGAGAGGGAAAGGAAGAGAAGGAGAGAGAGAAAAGAAAGGAGAGCGAGAAAGGGGAGAAAACGGAACAAAGAGAGAAGAGAAACAGAGGAGAGAGAGAAGAGAATTACAGAGACGACAAGGCAGTGTTAAAGAACTGGAATTAAGGTGGGTGTTAAAAAGGGAGAAAAGGCCGGTGTGAGTGAGATGGGGGAATCCGAGAAAAGTGCTGCGAAAAAGAGAGGAAGAGAGAATCAGAGAGGACAAGGTAGATGCGGGTAAAAAAGGAAGAAAAGGCGGGATTTACCAGTGACGGATGGTATGTATGTAACGGATGCGCTCTCCCCGGCACTGTCTGTCGCCACGGGCAATGCATGTGTCAGTCCATCTAACCGCAGTGAAGACATGATCGAATTATTAACCACTGGCATGTCGGGAACGGCTCAACAGGGGTGAAAAGAACAGTGAAACCAAGATATTTCTATAAATATGCAGAAAGTTTTCCGTTGTGGTTCCTGAACACGTCATGACGGATCTGTCAGCAGCAGACCCGAAAGAGGCCGAGAGCAGGAAAACGCTGCTTTCCGGTGGCTAGGAGTTAATCCGGAAATGCTCCCGGGCTAGCAGAGCGCGCGATGGGGGCAGTGACGTCATGTTACTGCCCTTTTACATCTGGATAAGCAAAGTATGAAATCTCTGATGAAGGTGGCCTCTTGCTAATAAAAATAACCATGTAAAACGACTCAGTGGCAGAAATATTTCAACCGGAGTCCCAACTAAATATTGAAACTAGAATATCAAGGTATGCAAATGTCAAGGCAAAATGTTGAAAGGTAAGTATAGATTTTCTATACTAGCTTCGCAAATAAGTACTTTGAGACAATGCCTAACTTGAACCAGTGATTGCCAGGTTGGGGCGCCAGTACTTAGTTTAGGGGACCGGCACATATTTTTCTGAATCAGATTTTAACGGAGTGAAAGAGAAAAACACCCAGATCAGGAAGACAGAAGAAGAGAAAGACAGCAAACCCTCACAAAGGGAACAAGCAGGAACCTGCAAGAGTGCCATATCTCAGTGATTCCAGGGATTATGTCTGACCCGGACCCTCCAGACAAATTAAGAGGTAGAATGTTTACTTGACTGGCTACCCCACCCCCTTTTTGTTAAAACTAGAAGCAACTGTATTCGTCCATCTCCGCCTTTTGGTTATCCCTCATCAATCCCCAGCAAGTCTTACTTAATATGATTTATTGCTTCCGGCCCTGCCTCTTTAGCAGATTACTTTTCTCCTAAATGTATCTGTTAGCCCTGTGGCATCTGTGACCTTGATTTAGCAACACCGGAAAGAGCTGGGGCTACCTCATAACCCCCCCTCCTCCCCTGCTCCATCTACAGTACCTTTTTACTCTCACCACATCACCTTTTTATTAAGTGACCTCAAAACACGGTTTCTTCCCTAGAATGGGCAAGGCTCCTGAATAACGTAAAATACGGCATCAAGCTCGTCCTCCATTTTCTTGCCCCCCTACTCCTAGCTGAATGTAACTCCCAAGTCTCTCAGAACTCCATCTCACCAAACCCATGAACTCCATTCTGTCCATCCTTATTGTTAGCCTTTTGGTCTCTGCCGCTGTTCTAAAGAGGTGTGCGTTGGAGGACATGTAGCCCTGCCACTTCCATGTTCAATGACTTGCAGAGTACACCTAAAACCTACCCATTTATCAGTCCCCTGTTTTCCTTGTTTCAGTTTTCCTGCACCTGGCCTTTACTTCTGCACTGAGATCTCCCTCTCTTGCTTTTCCCCAGACTCTAAAGAGTAGGTAGTGTTGGAAAACGAGGCAGCATCTGCGAGGCCTGCACAAATAACATGACTACATTTGTCCTTCACTGGGAACCAAACACCCAATTGTAGCGCCTGACTCTCAGAGGGTAGCGTTGCGGAGCAGTCTGAGGCTTACTCAAGTGAGGTGGTGTGGGCTAGTAATCGCCATTTGCAGGTGCACAAAAATAACACTCAATAATTGATTGTCCAGTCTGTACTTTGCTTTATAAAAGTAAGAGTACATTTATTAAACACACACACTTTTCAATACTATGCACCAATTTACAAATATACATAAGCTGTTGGAATTACTTTGTGACATTGCATAACATCTCCACCCCTCCCGCAGGGGGGGTGGGGTCTAGTACCACCACTCCCATATATGCACATCAACTTGCCCCAATGCAGTTAGTTGAACATAACCTGGAGCGAGGGCCCTGCGCACTGGCACCATCCCAGTGGCGACCCACCCCCTTACCTCAACAAGCATTAAAAAGGGGTAAACCTGCCTTGGTGACACATGACCCTGACTGAGCATCTCCTACTGACCATAAAGTATGCACCTCTATATCTTAAAGGCCAGCAGTCTGGGGTCTTCACCTAAGCGCAGCAGCAAGAATCCATGTTTACGCACACTTTAGAATGACAGTACTCATCACCTTGATTGATCATTTGAATGCATTGCAATTACAGCCCCTAAAGGCATCACAGATGAAATCACAGGGTTAATCATATACAGCCAGACACCCTAGCAGGACTGTCTGGCAACATAACCCCACTTGGCTTATGACATCCCCTTACACATGTGACTTACAGTCGCTTCAAAAGAATTACTCCTGGCAATTACACTTCTCCACCATTGCACCTCTTCACTTTAAAAGGAATCACAGGTAAAAGCATGGGATTACGTAAATACAGCCAGACTCCTAGCAGGAAGGTCCAGCAACATAACTCCATTTAGCTTAACATCACCTTACACAGGTACTTCACTTTACACATGTGACTTTCAGTCCACCTAAAAAGAAATAACCACTAGTAAGTGCATTTTGGTGCAATTACACCACTTCACCTCCAGGGGATGCACTTCTCCACACATCCCCAACTCAGCCCTTCACTTCATGATGCACTTCTCCACACAACCTCAGCTGTAGAACAAAAGTTCCAGCCTAGAATGTGTTTAAATGCTAGCTGAGCCCTTGAGGGGTAGTTTCCTTTAGGTCCCCATGACACTGAGGGTGGGACTTTTCTTTGTCCTGGGGGGAAGACTGTGCTTCTCCAGCATCTCCCCCAGCACCTTTTCACAAGTGAGGGTGACCCCCCTCCTCTGGGGGCCACAAAGCACCAAAACGGCAGACTTCTTTGTGCTGGGGGAGGGGGGGGGGGAAAGACTGCGCTTCTCCAGCAGCTCCCCCCAGCACCCTTTCACGAGTGAGGGTGACTCCCGGGGGCCACAAAGCACCAAAACGGCAGACTTCCAAATGCCTGGCGAGGCATTATGGGGCGCTTCATGCTCCTCTTTACCAGCCCCAGCCACTAGGAACACTCTCCTCTGCCTTCAGGGTCTCTGAGAGGGTAGATTCAGCAGGGGGTTGTCTTCACTGGCTCCCTGCGCCAGCCTTTAGCCTGGCTCTCCTCCTTGGCCTCTCTTCTCCCTGCGCAGAGGCCACTGCTCCTGCGCACCGGTCCTGGGCTCTTCTTCTGGTGCTGTTAGGGTCCTGGGGGCAGTCAGGGGGTCTCTTTTCTGAGAGGGTGGATTCAGCAGGGAGCTGTCTTCACTGGCTCCCTGCGCCAGCCTTTCGCCTGGCTCTCCTCCTTGGCCTCTCTTCTCCCTACGCAGAGGCCACTGCTCCTGCGCACCGGTCCTGGGCTCTTCTTCTGGTGCTGTTAGGGTCCTGGGGGCAGTCAGGGGGTCTCTCCTTCCAACTGCCCATTGCGCCAGGCTCCAGCACCTTCAGCCTCAGCAGACCACACCCCAGAGAGAGCTTCTCTTCCTGTGCAAGCACCTTTTAAAAGTTGAGTAGGGGGCTGGCAGGAAGTCCCTGTTGGTCCTATCAAACAGCAACACATCACTTTCCTGCCCCTGCTCCCTCCTTCTTGTCCAGCCTCTGGGTTTGTTCAAAATGGCGTTGTTCAGTGTCTCTGGCCACATGTCCTCTGAAACCCAACTCCTTCCCTCCTTGGTGCAGCCTGGTGCCTGGCACCTAGTGATGGATGAGCCTGTAGCCCCACCCATCATCTCTTAATGGAGAGGAGGCACTCGCTTGTGGAAGAAAGGTTATCAATCCATCCAGCTGAGGTCAGCCCTCAGCCTGGGTCTGGTCATGGCTGGCTCAGAGAAATATGACAGTTCTGGATTACCCAAAAGCAGTACAAATATGACTTTGGATTCTGCAGAATACTTATTTTCACATAAGCTACATTGGACTTAAGTGCGTGTCTGGAATCTGTAGGCCTAATGGAAGTTAATCTAGCCATGGGCCCCACATACCCATAGGAGAATAATGAAATGAAAACACAGTAAAACACACTGACTTTCCCTGGCCTGTTTCTTTCCAGTGTATAAAGCCTATTCCATGTCACCACCCAATACTGCATTAGCCCTGCCACACTATTCACTTTGTAGCTGCTCCCGGACTGCGCACGCTAGGCATCTCCTCTGCGCAGCCCGTACACATGTGCACACACATGTACACATGTGTCTGCATGTAACCAGCCCGGTGTCCCTTACTCCAGCTGCTGCGCAGTGGCCTGGTCAAGCCAGGGGAACACCAGTAAAATCCCCATGCAGTCTCTTACATCCTGAGTTCACTGTGGGTGAGTCCCAACTTATGAGGCTCCCCCACAATAAAAGCTCAACAATTAGGTGCTCAAAAAGCGAAAAATCCGGGCGGCCCATAGTGTCAGAACCACCTTCTAACAGGTAGGCATTCTTTTGTCCATGTTAAAACCTCGCTTTCCCAATGACTCGTGCTGTGTGAGAATATTACAAGGAGCTTCTACTGCCAGTGTCTAGGAAATTGCCAATATTATCAATGCATTGTTCACAGCTGGACTTGTCCCCAAAGTTTGGAAATCCAGTGTTGTTAGCCCTCTGCCTTCAAAAGATGGTTTGGATGTTCCAAATGTTTATAACTCTGATCTCATGGTGCTGTTACCCACTTTGGAAAAAATAGACAAAGCAAATAATGTCTGAACAATTTACTGACCATCTTGAAAATCCAATGCTCTGGACACTCCTCTGTGAGTTTCTGTCCAAGTAGATAGATGGAATCAGTCATGGCTTTGGTACTTTAATGAGGTGCTTCATTAATATTGTTTGAGACGATGTGGCTTAGCGAGGCTGATCCTACTAGCTCTTGAATTTGACACAATCGTCCACTGTATCATCATTGAAAGGTTTGATGATGTGGATCTCTCTAGAACCACATCAACCTGATTCAGAATTTTTTTGTTTTTTTCCGGCCATTTTTTGTTTTTCCCTCTGTTTCATTGTAGTTGCCAGGTCGTCTGCTGTGGGGCCTCACAAGATTTTTCTCTTCCCCCTATGGGTTTCTTTGTTTATTTAAGCTCTTTGTCTTATTAGATTTAAAAAAAATGTATTTAATACTTGTGCTCAATCATGTCGTAGGATGGTGATGAAGTTAAAATTTTGCCCACCCGGAAACATTTCTGCGGACGCCCATGTCTGGTAGTGGATTAAAGACTACCAACGTTGGTATTTGGGACGGACATTTAATTTCTCCTGAGTAGAGCTGTGGGGCACCAGCAATCATTCAATCATTCTTTCACAAACTAAGCACTGCCTTGAGGATGGAGCTACATATATATATATATATATACATACATACACACATACATACATACATACATACATACATACATACATACATACATACATACATACATATATATATATATATATATATATATATATATATATATATATATATATATATATATATTATCTACTGGCGGTCGCCAGTAGATAGTTATAGTTAGGACCACGTTTCCATAGGAAATCCGCAACATTCTATTTTGAATAACTTTGGCGCCGGTTGACGAATCCTCGCGAATTTTTCAAAATAGGTGGGGCGCTACGCTCCGCTCCTACCCTGAAAGTCTCGGGGGGATTCGTCAAGCGGGGGCTGAGATAAAAGGGGGGTCCCAAAACGCGTTTTTCCCATGCATTTTTCCATAGGACCTTTAGAACGAGCTACAGCCCGAACGGCTGAACAGAATTACTTGAAATTTGGCAGAGAGGTAGTCCTCAGGTCAAGGAAGTGCCTTTTGTAGGTTTGGTGTAAATCTGTTCAGTAGATCCTGAGAAAATAGCATTTAAAAGCATATATATATGTGGGCGGAGCCTAACCACACATCTCATCCTGAGATCTGATTGGCTGTCAGCACTTCATCCAAGAAGTGTTGGCAGCCATCTTGGGACCAATATACATGATAGCACCTCATTAAAAAGCATTGCAGTTAATAGAAGGTTTTAAGACTTTAGTTACATTATAAATCATTTGTTGATGGTACCATACTCATTTTAGGAATTGTGGTATGTTCTAAGGTGATTTCACCATGTGAAAAAGCCTTCTGCTGGGATATCATGATTGAGAGAAAAATATTTTCTCATGCTTTTACCACAGAGGTTTGGAAGGTGATCTATAGGCTAAACTGAGAGCTTATTTTCTGTAAATTCACATTATCTTTCTCAGTCATGTGAGAATGAAGTCTGACATTCTCAGTAAAACATGTACATCCAACAAGGGCAGAGACTGTCAGTTGATTCCTTTGTGTTCTACTGCAGCTTCCCAGAGTGTTCCAAAGAACTACTAGAGCGCTAACAGTCCTACTTATGATAAACGTATGGCACACCTGAAGCCATCTTGCTTGGATTAAAGTGGTAACTCTTAAAACATTTAATTTAAAAAGGAACAAAATGAGGGGGTTCATTTTTCAATAAAAAGTATGATTAGTGCTGCAGAAAGAAAAATTAGGGCACATTTTGAGTGACTTCTCAAATCCTCTTCTATTTCATTAAAAAATTCTGACATGCAGACTGAAACATGCACTTTCAATACCAGCAGCAGTTTTCCCTGGTGAGCAGTAGCTTTACTACAGTGATCTAATGAGCAAAAAGAGTGCTAACATTCTGAATTTATGGCAAATGTGTGACACATCTGAATGCCTTCTTGATGGAATCAAAGTAAAAAACTGAAAGTATTTCCTACTGAGGAGACTGCAGTAAATGAGGAAATTAGGAAACTTCATAACAAATAAGTCTCCCAAGATGGCCACCAGAGACAAAAGAGCCCAAATGTAGCCCAAATATCACCCAGATGTAGCCCAAGTATAGCCCAATGACAGAATGTCCCAGAATGTTCTTAAAAACAACTAGAGCGCTTACTGTCTTCATTATGACAAAAGTATGGCACACCTGAAGCCATCTTGATTGGAATAAACTGGTAACACTTAAAACATTTAATTTAAAAAGGAACACAATGAGGAGGTTCATTTTGCCATAGAAATTATGATTAATGCTGAAGAAAGAAAATGAGGGCACATTTTGAGTGACTTCTCAAATCCTCTTCTATTTCATTAAAAAAATTCTGACATGCAGACTGAAACATGCACTTTTAATACCAGGAGCAGACTTCCATGGTGCAGTAGTTTTACTACAATGATCTAATGAGCAACTAGAGTGCTAACATTCAGAATTTATGGCAAATGTGTGACATATCTGAATACCTTCATGATGGAATCAAAGTAAAAAACTGAAAGCATTTCCTACTGAGGAGACTGCAGTACATGAGGAAATTAGGAAACTTCATAACAAATAAATCTCCCAAGATGGCCACCGGAGACAAAAGAGCCCAAATGTAGCCCAAAATCACCCAGATGTAGCCCAAATATAGCCCAATAACAGAAGTGTGCAAAACACTTATTATTTTGTGTTTTTGCAGTGTTATATAGTGCAGACTTGTCAGGTATTGGAGTGCTTTACATGAGCATTGGTTACATCACACAAGAACACATTCATTTTGGTTGTAGACATGGGGAGACTAAGTGATTTGACCAGAATCACAGCATGTCGAGCTGAAGCAGAAACTTCAACCTGGTTCCCCAGTTGCAAAGTCTGCAGTTCTGGAAGTAACACCACATCATCTCCCCTAAGTGCAACATTTAATCAAGTGGTCAACTGGATAAAAAAACATAAAGATAACAAATAATTTAAAAGTGCTTTGTCGCTATTTGAAAACTCAGAAAATATGTCCTTATTTTAGCCTTTTAGAGCACTAACCATAATTTTGATGCCAATAAGACCCTCTCATATATGTAATTTCTAAAGGAAATGCTCTAGGTATTACAGTTTTGATTACATCAAGATGATGTCAGGCGTTCCACACTTTTGTAATAAATATAGAATGTTAGCAATCTAGTTGTTCATTAGGATACTGTTGAGAGGCAGAGGCCAGGGGCACGGACTCTGAAAATTGAAGGCAGGTAGGAGGGTGCAAAGGCAACAATTTAACCACACTGAGCAGGCAGGAAGGGCCGTGGAAGCACAACAGACTATGGAGGGCAGTGGAAAGGGGGGCAGGGGCAACAAACCAACAATACAGGACTTGCAAGAGAGGCTGTTGGAGGCAAGATCTATTACGGGTCAAGGAAGCTAGGGGCGGTCCCCAGATCCCCGGGAGCCACCACAGAACTGAGCAGGAGAGTGAGTCAGGGACAAAAGGGGCACCTTAATTTGAGCCGGGGTGCCTAGGAACGCTTGCTCCAAAAATGAAGAAAACAGACATATGAGACATGGAATTGGAGGCAGAATACAATGGCAGTTTAATGAGAAGATGCAACTTCAAAGAAACCGCAGAATAGAGACATAAAGTACAAAATACAGAATCCAGATAATCATACAGCTGTCATGATATTCTCTGTATCTCAATTAATGTACTGACAGAGAGAGAGAGAAAACACATCTATAAATGCATCATGAGAAACAAGTTACACCAAGGAAAATGTTACCTAGGAACACTCACGTTTACTCTTAGAGCAAGCATTCCTGCAATTACAATACAAAATCTTTTAAATGCAAAAGTAAAGAGAACAATGGTTAAACATAACATGACATTTCATATAGGTAAAATAGAATAAGATACTTCAAGCAAAGCAGAGCAAGACATTTTAAGCAAAGGAAGACAAGAGCTCCCAGCTCTTGGGGAAAACCTGCACTGCCTGTTAACCTACATACAGACGGCGAGGTAGTCCGTCGATATCTGTGGGTGCTCCCTTTTTATATCATTTTGTGGGCTCCTTTGCACGCTACATCTACCTACGTATGCTACCCAAAAGCTTCGTCTGCAGATTTTACCAGACATTTCGTCATTTACCCACTTAATGCTGACAATGGACTGGGTGAAAAGGTCAGTCTCTCAGGCCAATCGCTTATCGTAAGTTCCATAGAGCAAGCAGAAAATAATGGGTATTGTACGGGAATTCAATATATTCATGTATAAAATCTCCTCAGTTCTCCTAACTTGACGCTCTGCGGTTGCCACTTCCTTAAAAGCGGGAAACCTGCCCAGGAAGCAAGTACCAGTCCAGGATGCAGCCTACTGTATGTCGACAGCTTCAGGGGGATGTTGAACTTTGATACCGAGCACGGAGCACTCGGGTAGGGTGGGGGCTACTGGTTTGGAGCAGAAGGCCTCGCAGACCTGCCTTCAGACTGCTATACACTAAAATTGCAGAGCTATGGTCAATTTAACAAAGAGGCCTACATATTGAACAGAAGGGCCTACACAGGGGTTTTATACTGGCTGAGTGGTAAGGATGTCTCAGGATAATTATATAGCAACACAGGACCCGCTGGTCAATTTAATACGGCCTACAAATGCAGCTGGCAGGGCAAGGACAAGGGTCTCATACTTCAGGTGTGGACAGAACGGGCCAGGGGCCCCCTGTGATACAAAATCTACCCTCCTTCAAGCCTGTGGCAATGTAATAGACCATTGTGGGCAGAAGGAAGAGGCAATGTTAGTACAACCATACATGCCAACAGACCCGATTCAGCCAGGAAACGTCCAATGTTTTTAAGCTCAAATGGGCTTTATTTGATCTGTCTCCTGTCTACAATATCCTCTTTTTCAATGTAACTCAAAGGGGAAAATCAATACCCCAGTTTTTTTTCAAAATCTCCCTCTTACCAAGTTCAAAATGTTCGCAAGTATGGTACATTGGATCATGGAAGGAAATGGGATAGGGACATGGACTTGGATAACAGAGGACAGGAGGGACATGGAGAGGTGCACCAAACTGACCCTGCAGGGCAGGCATCAGGGTTTGCAGCAGCACAATACACCACACGGGAGTGCAGCACAACAATCCATAGAAAGCAAGAGGGAGGGGACAAGACCATGCACATGGACAACAGAGAACAGGGGGGCAAGAGGCAATGGTAGCTAGCTGACCATAATGGACAGACAGGAGAGAAAGCTGCAGCATAACAGACCATAAAGGGCAGGAGGGACGGATCAGGGGCGTTACAATGGAACAGACAAGCCAAGAGGGAGGGAGTAGGGCTGGGGGCAAGGGGGCAGGGCAGGAGCAGCAAGATAGCCATGGAGGTCAGGCAGGATGGGCACTAGAAGCAAGACACACCATGAAGAGCAACAGTGAGACTGTGATGGCATACACACAGACCATGGAGGGAAGGTGGGAGGGGGTCAGGGGCAGCTAACTGACCACACAGGGAAGGTGGGAGGGGCCTTGGCAGCACAGAAGACCATGCATGGCAAGTGGGAGGGTTAGTGGCAGCACAATGGCTATGATGGGCAAGAAGGAGGGTGGAGGGGCATGCACAAAGGACGATGGAGGATAGAAGGGAGGGTCAGGACCTGTGCACAGACAAGAAAGTTCAGGGGAAGGGACCTCACAACAGACCACACGGGGCAGGCAGGAGGAGCAGCTGCAGCACAACAGACCAGGGAGGGCAGAAGGGTGTGGCAGTACAATGGACCATGTAGGACAGGAGGAAGAGGATAGGGGCATGGCATGTGGACAGGCAGGGTGGAGGTGACAGGGACAGGTTACAGTCATCTGACAATGCTAGGCAGGTGGGAGGGGAGTGGCAGCTCAACAGAACACTCAGAGTAGATAGGAGTGGCAGGTCCATGGGACATGGTGGGCAAAAAGGATGGAGCAGGGGCATGCACAAAGACATCGGAGGGCAGGGGGAAGGAGAATAGGGGCAGCAAGCTAAGCACAGAGTTTAAGCAGGAGGTCAATGATGGGGCATAGAATTGGGCAATGGAGGGCAGGAGGAGTGGACTGGTGCATCATACTGAGGGCAGTGGCAGCACATCAGACCATGCATGGCAGGAGGGAGGAGGCTAGTCCATGGATTCACACAACAGAGGATAGGGAGGAAGGGGATGGGGCAGCAAGCTAACTGTTCAGAGAAGGCGGGTATTAGGAACTTTATTGTTTTTAAAACATTGTGTCTGTGCGAACTACTTAAAATATGAACAAGTATGCAGCATAATCTCACTTTTATTCAGGAAGAAGAGGACGTTTGTGACTGTGACTCCGGGCTCACTTGGCAGAAACACCCCCTGACCCTCCACCCCCTATCGCAAAATGTAATGCCCGTGAAAAGGGTAGGTGAACACAGTGTTATATAGAACATAGTCCTGAGAGCACGATTGAAAATGAAAACTAGATATAGTGTATGGTATAAACTATGCACCAAAAAGTGTGATATAAGATGAACCGGGCGTGAAATATAATATGCAATACATTGTGCGCAATGACAGATTCATTAGAGAGCGCGAGATAGCACAGGCACTAGCGCGTGCTATGCGATATGCGCCTTGGAGTGTAATATGCACAGGGCAGTGTTGTGTAACCTAACTAGTCTCTAAAGTTGTAATATAAAATATGTGCTGGGGAGTGTAAGGTTGCATATGCACTGTGACAAAGATATGGATCCCAGATTGTAATATGTATGGCATAGCACTGTGCGTTATAACATAGGCATCGAGAAAGGCACGTTAGATGGGGCAATATAACCCGTGCGAAGACAAGTGTGGCATGACATATTCACGGGGTGGTGTTACAGTGCACATGGGCTAGAGAGTGTCATAGCATATGCACTAGCTAGTGGAATACAACACAGAGGTGTGTGGCACACGGCAGGCAATGGTGGGTAAAACACAGCATTGGGCTCTGTCAGGAGCGCGCTGTGACTCTCAAGTGATGTTCGTCCCCTTTTCAGAGAGTAAAATAAAAAGTATTACACATCCGGCAGTGGATGTGTGTTTTATTAACCGTGAGGGGGGTTTCTTGCATAGTTTTGGTCGAATTTTTGTCGAATCCCCTTTGAATGGCTTGGTGTGCATGTGTATTAAATGTGCCCGTCAATAGCTACCCAAGTTTGTATAAATAAACGACAAGGGTGTCTACCGGGATTAGGCACGGTAGGGCATCAGACATGTCAGAGCTTCACTAGTGGTGTAAATACATTCCACGTGGATTCATTGCATGCATAGTCGCCTTTTAATGAATATCACGCAAATCGTCATGGTGATAGGTACGTACGGTTTGTCCAGCATGTCCTAGGTGTGTCTATAAATATATATTTTTTAAAAATAATAAAAAACAGTGGCCGGCCCTGGGGATTGGGGTCAAAAAAATATAATTAGGAGACTGGCCCTGGGGGATGGGGTCATCAGGGCCAATAAATTAGAATAAGAAGGGGAACCAAACAGCCCCCCTTCTTAAAAAACTAAAATAAATAAAAGACTGGCATCGTGCAGGAGGCCATGCCCCCTCCGTGCAGCACTCTGCAAACGCGCCCCCAACAGGTATCTCCAGTATGCGCCAGGGAGCTGCGCTGCAGCCAGGTGTTCTGAGGCCAAGCCCCTTTTTACACCTCTCTGCAACGCAGCTCTGTGGCGCTTACTGGAGGTACCTAGTGGTCTAGTTTGACCCTAGGGACCCTTAGGATTCAAGGGGACTTAATCTCTCAACTTAGAACAGCCACAGGGCGCGTTTACACAGTGGTGAAGGGAGGGGACGGGGCCTGAGGTGACGTGTGCAAACACGCACTATGGCACGTTTTAAATTGGGGATATAATTTCCCTTCAATACTGAGGGCCCCTGGGGGCTAACTAGCCCACCAAGTGCTTCCAGTAAGCGCCACTGAGCTGCATTGCAGAGAGGTGGTCCAGGCCGTGCCACTTTTTACACCTCTCTGCAACGCAGCTCTGTGGCACTTACTGGAGGTACCTAGTGGGCTAGTTGGACCCCAGGGACCCTCAGGATTCAAATGAACTTAATCTCCCAACTAAAAATGGACACAGGGCGTGTTTACACAGTGGTGAAGGGAGGGGACGGGGCCTGAGTTAACGTGTGCAAAAACGCCCTGTGGCCTGTTTTAAGAGGTAGTTTTAATCCCCATGCCCTCTTATATACTAGGGGCTTACAGAGGAGGTCATGCTAATCACAGGGGGACCCCAACGCATAATGTTCCCTAGTGTATGTAGGTGTTTTCACTGTATTCTAAGTGTCTTTTAACATAGCACTGGCTCTAGGACTGGTTAGTCAGGCTCAGTTACCACCAGTATCCGTCTGAAAAAGTTGAGGGTACAGGATGATTTTGCAACAAGGCTTCTTTCTGCTCTTCTTTTTGTTCTTTCTGCACGTTATCCTTCTTCCTGCACTTATCTTCGTATTTGAGGACTTCTGTTGCTTCTTTCTGCACTTCTTTTGTTTCTTTCTGTGCATTTTTTCTTCTTTCTTCACATGTCCTATCTCTGTAGGCATAGTTAGAAATTAGCATTTAAAAAACCTTTGAAATTCACAGAAAAAACCATAGGTTTCAGGCACGTTATAGTTAGGAATTAGCATTTAAAAAACCTCAGAAATTCACTGAAAAAACCATAGGTTTCAGGGGTGTTATAGTTAGCTGGACTTTTCACTTGTACAAAACCATTGAAATTCCCCCGTTATAGTTAGTTCAGCTAACTATAACTCGGGCGCCCGCAATGCACTGCTGATGACGTCACATATTACATCACTCATGACATGGTCAGTGACATCACTCATGACATCACTGATGACATCTCAAATGACATCACTGATGACATCACTGATGACATCATCCTTGTGATAGAGTGGCAGACCTCCTCTCACCCTAATATAACCTTTGATACACACATTCAAAAATAGAGACTAACATTTTCAAAACAATGGACATACCAATACCAGTTACAACAACCTCTTCAGTAATTCTAAGATCCACATACACATACACTCATTCACCAACAGTCCTATACAGTCACTCATACATGTACTCACTCATCATATGTACTCATACACCTATACATCCTGTTACACAATGCCACTCATCCATAGAGTTACTCACACACATAGTCACTCATGCTAATAAAGAATCAAACATACATTTAATTGCATATACAGTTATACACACACCACCACACTTACTTCTAGGGAAACTTACACATACTTAGTCTTTTAAACAATCACTTATAGAAACACATACTTATTCATACAGGAACTCTTTCAATCTCTCACTCTCACATATACTCACATATATACACCAATAGTCACATATACTAGTTTAAAACATATGTAGTTACTCATAAAGACACTACCGAGACAGTCATTCACTCACTAACACACCCATACACACACTCATCCACCCATACAGTCCTGCACACATGCTGTGTTCAACACATACAAACAGTGAGTCACTCATTCATGCACCTATGCACTACGTAATACCCCCCACCGAACCATGCAGACACTCAGACTGATACTCAAAAAAACAACTAATAACCTATATAGACACCCATGTAGCTACTCACCAACCCATGCAGCCACTTATACACAAAGTGAGAGACTGATACAGATATTTACATATTTAAACATTACTCACTAAGCCATGTATTCACTATGATACACTTAATCAGTCATTTACACAATCAATTTTTCAAAAACAAATCATCCATTTAGACACTTATATACCCATATATTCTTCCATCGACCTTGAGATATACATATATAAAACATATTTAATTTTCAGAAAAACACACATTCACTGGATGATGTCATCAGTGATGTCATCAGTGATGTCATTTGAGATGTCATCAGTGATGTCATGAGTGATGTCACTGACCATGTCATGAGTGATGTAATATGTGACGTCATCAGCAGTGCATTGCGGGCGCCCGAGTTATAGTTAGCTGAACTAACTATAACGGGGGAATTTCAATGGTTTTGTACAAGTGAAAAGTCCAGCTAACTATAACACCCCTGAAACCTATGGTTTTTTCAGTGAATATATATATATATATGCTTTTTTTCAAGTCACTTAAATGTGGAGTTAGGAATAGTAAATCTGTAGTTCCTCTATATGTCCTTACCTATGTCCTAAATTGTAGGCATAGGGTCACGCTGCTTTTTAACTGCAGCGTTTAGAGAGCACATTGTTTCTCTGAAATGGCTTATAGCAGACTAGATTGCAAGCGTCACTAAAATTAAATGCAATATTGTATTGAAGTGTAACATAGAGTTACTAACCAGGAATGTGACTCTTTAAAATATGATGCATTTTTGGAATTTCATGTTGCCTATTTTGCCTTTGGACATGCTTTCTACTGCTTTCTGTGGCGGGACGGGGCACAAGACACGGGATGGATAGAGAGCCCATCCATTGTGTAATGTGTGCTGCGTTCTCCATGCTCTTGGTCACAGACTTTCTTCGTTTCAGGCCACAGCCTGACTAGCTGGTCAGTACCAGGTGAGCACAGAGGACTCTACCTGTTCCATTCAATGGATGTGAGTTCAAACCTGGTTGGCTCTAAAATGGTTGCTCGAGAGTTGAGTAACGGCGAAAGTAGTGTTGGGAGCTCTACTACCAAAAGCTAAGGAGAAACCTAAGGACCAACCATTTAAATGGGGGTGAAAGCAATGTTGATGCCCCATATCTCATGTGCTCAGTGCGCTACGCATGCACACTGTTTACAATCGGAGAGTAAATGGGTCAGTCGTGGCATACTATATGCAGGGCCCTCTTAACAACATTATAGGCACCTGGGCAAAGAAGTGCACTGGCCTCTGCCTACATACCTAGTCACAGGAGTTAAAATGTTTAACTGAAAATTAGTGGTAAATTCTGGTCTGCATGGGGCCCCTATGCACGTGGATCCCCCGGGCAACTGCCCAGCGTGCCCATGCGTTAAGACGGCAGTGACTAAGAGAATCTGTAGGGTGTCTCCCTGCTGGGCTACCAATAAAAGGGCATGTCCTCCCTGGCAATGAATCAGCTGCCACAAACTGATGGCTGTATCACAGTCCGAACCCTGGAATGATAGTCACCCACTTTGAAGGGAGCAGGACTGTGGGTGAAACCCTTCCCCCGAGAGATTATTACTCTGTTGGTGAGAAACATTCCAAAAACTGTGTCCAGTGGACTCGTGACATGAGTCTCTCGCACAAGCAAATATTCTGCACAACCCTACAACAGTGGCAAGTGCTGTTGAGTACAATCGTGACCAACTGTGTGGCTGTCAGGTGCCCACTGGATGAATGTTAGGAGTACTTTCCAATGTGTTCCCCTTAGATGTTAGCGTGTGGTATATCACGATGGTGAGTACTGTTGTGAGTATGGTGATAGCCAACTACGTTGCACCCATGCAAGTTGTTCTGTTTATTGAGATCCTTAGACTGAGCGTGCTGTTTTATTGTGCTTAGTGCTGGTATGAGCCAAGTGATAGCTGGTATACCTGGGATGTGTTACATGTATGAAAGGTGTCCTGGCCTATGTGTTCTATTGGAGGAGCGTGCTGATTCTCAGTGCTTGATGCTGTTGTCAACCAGGGCTGGACTGGGAATGCAAACCGGGCCTGGCAATTGAGTCCCATATCCCTGGGTGGGTGGGGGGTGGAGGGGGAGGGGTGGTTGGTGCTCCTGATAAAAACTGCAGCTGCTTTTGTTACAGGAGGCCGATATTCCAGCTATGATGCAATACCAGCCCCCGGTAACAAAAACGGACTCCACCCTGGCGGCCCACCAGGGAAACGCCCATTGCCCGCTACAGCCAGCGCTGCCCATTTGTTGACAATATGGTAGCTGCATATGGCTGTATGTATGTGTGTGCAACTGTATGTGCAGGTGTGCACACTGTGTCTTGCTCAGTAAATTCATGCATCCATTGTAGTGATCACCATTGGATTGCATGGGCACTGGGTCAAAGTGCAGCCACTCCACTCATCCTTTCATGCTGCTGTAATCGATCAAATGAGTACCCCTGAGGTGGGTAACCATAAACATAAAGTGCCAAGAAACGTCTTGAGATGAATGTGCACTTTACAAATATGCATGTACCGTACTGTTCTTACACTAAGAGTATAATCAGAGTAGTCCGGTGAGCCAGCTTGTGACATGAGCAGAACCGAAGGAAAAGGGGGAAATGCGTGACACATACGAATACATGTGGAATACACATATGTCCCTCTCCAAACACCAGCCTGTCCTCGCCTGGCATGCAAGTCCAACCATTTATTTTAGATTCCAAAGATCGAAAAATGCGTGTGTGTGCTCATGTCTGTGGGTGTGTGTGTGTGTGTGTGTGTGTTTGTGTGTGTGTAAAAGCACTTTAAGAAATGACAAGGGTCACTGTGACCAGAGAGACTTACCCTGCTGCCATTAGCCTCCTCCTTCTCTGTGTGATTGTTTGCTTGCATGGATATTATTAGGATTTCCGGTCAAAAATCAAATCTAGCAGTGGCTTTGTGTCCGGAATTGTTTGCAAAATAGCAACGCAGATCTCCATGGAAACGCCCTTTCCAAGCACTGATAGGAGCTCACCAAATGGACACAAAAAGTGTGAGCAGGGTTTTGGGTGGGATGAAAAAACTGGGGGGGTCTCTCAAAGGGGCGTGGCCGATGTAATTATGGGCGTGGCTTAAAACACTTAAGCTAAAAATCTGTGCCTAGCATAGTGTGCCGCCCGACTGGTATTTTGCTGCTTCTGTCATTGCATCCAGATATATAATGCAACAAGTAACATTATGCCTACCAGTCAGGACTATTGGCTTACTCACTGGCTGCTAGCAGCATAAGATAAAAAAAAGCAACAACAATGGCTTCGTTGTACATAATATTGAAAATGTTTCAGTTTTGAAATAATGAGGCTGTGAAAAAAGTATAAGGAGGCTCTCTGAAGTTACATCAAAGGCAGTGAAGGGCGGCACTGCTGCAGAGTTCAGATTTTTCTTTCATCCTGATTGTCATGGCAAAAACGGAGAGTCCCATATGGACCTGTTTCAGCACCTGCTTTTCAGAACTGCTATCGCCATGAATTTGCAGACAGGCCTACACAAGTAGTTAGCTTTGAGTTAAGTAACTAACCTGTGGTGGGGGGTGGGGACGTGGGCAGCAGGGGAGAATTTGAGGGCAAGGCCAGCCTATATCAAGGTTTGCCCCCCCAAAAATTAATAATTTATTTAAACAAACTGCATTCACCCTTTGAGAGCATACAATGCAAACCAATACTTCTGTTTGGGCAATTTGCCTTCAAGTCCCGAAGATCATTTCAGAGAGGCACAACTTTGAGCTCAGATTTCACCTGTCAACAGGGAAAGAAAAGATTGAAGGGAAATATAGGTACTGATTAAAATAACAATTATTGACGCAAAAAAATGGTCTGTCTTTGTGTAATGAACAACTTGCATTTGAAGCGGCCTCTTTTTAGGATTATTTTTTCCTCCCACAAAAAATATTTTTGTTCATGAAGCAAACATTTCCCATATGTCACCTCATTTTGGGGGTGTTTCAGGCCCATTCTCATCTTCAAAAGGGATTTTCTCCTTTCCTTTACTAGAGAAAATACCTTCCTATTCCCAGAGGGTGAATGGGGTGGAAAAGTGTTTGTAACTATTCACAAATTTGTGAATTTAACGCATTCTCTGGCACCCACTTCCTCAAACACCCATTTCCTGTAATAGGATTTACTCATGAGCATCATTATGTCATCATACAGTGATGTCATGCATAAGTAAAGAGATTTACCACTGCAAGGTCATCCTTTGTGAATTTCACATAAATCAAGCTATTAGCATATGTAAATTGAACTTACATTCACAAATGCCTTTGAGAATTGGGCCATGGACTGCTTAGAAACAGACAGGTATGAATGCTCAATGGATAACTGAAAATGTATCTTATTTCTACACAGCATCACAGATGCCAAGGGGTTATATGGGTAGGGCATCACTCCCCTCACCCGCACCCGCTTTAGGTTTCTGAACAGAGTGAGATCACACTGATAGCCAGAAAGAGAGCTAGGAGCACATCTCAGAAGGGCTGCTGATAAGTGTAATGGGAAGTTTACCAGGGGACACTTCCTGACCCTCCATCTTAGAAACTAGACCTTTCAGCGGCCTTCGCCACTGAGAGGAGAGCAGAGACCGGTTTCTCCTGGTTTTTTACTCCCCCCACCACTCCCCCGGACTTATAGCCTAGTGCTGACTCCCACATTGCGGCATGCGTACGGTTGGTACCCGGGCCAACGGTGGGCCCGTCTGCGCCTGTCAGAGCCCGGAGGAGGCTGGCCAGGCCTCTTTTGCTTGACCCCAGCTGAGGTTACTGTGCCCGCCCCCCAGTCCCTGTGTTGCATGCTATCCCTGTGCTGCCGCTCCCCCTGCGCTGACTGTTGTCCCCACGCTGCCGCTCACCCTACGCTGCCTCCGCCTGCCCCTGAGCTGCCTGTGGTCACTGCACTGCTGCTCTCCCTGCCCTGACGCTGCCCCCGCTCCTGCGCTGCTTGCTTTACCTGCGCTACCTGCTGACTCTGTACCTCCGCTCCCCTTGCTCCTGTGCTGCCAGTTGTCCATGTACTGTCACTCCCCCTGCACTGCTGCTCCACTTGCACCAGCACTGGCAGCTGCCCCTGTTCCCGCACTGCCCATTCCAGTCCTTCTCTGGCTCCCGGGACCACTAGGACCACCCATCAGGACCACTAATGGCCATGCAGCAGGCATGCGCAGCGGGCATGTCACGAACACACCACCAGTTGTACAACACCCAGCACCAGGACCCCAGGCCCTCCCAGCACCCGACAGTACACTGCTAAGTAACTCCTGGAGCTGAACCCCAGATGCCGAAACATTAGCTATGTCTCCTTCGCACCACGATCCACCAAAGGAACTTTCACCTGATGGCACCGCTACTTCTCCTGCGACACAACCTACAAAAGAGCTCGCACTGCTCCTGCCTTCAAGGCCAAAAACACCCAGCAACCTCTCCACTGTGTCCTGCTCAACACCTGCTCACTCTGCAAACATGCCTTGGAAATCTGGGACACCATCACCACCCTCTCCTCTGATATTGCCTTCATCTCCGAAACGTGGTCGACCCCGCCTTGAACCCCGACATTACTGCTGCTACTCCTCAAGGCTACAAGATGGTACACCAAGACAGTGTCAACAAACATGGCGGAGGCATCGCCATCATCTTCAAGGAAACCATCACCAAGGAAGACCCCACGCCTCTCATGGAGCACCTCAACTTACTACTTCAAACTGACTTGAAGCCCACGATAAGAGCCACTCTTGCCTACAGACCCCTGAGACCTTGAGCAACATTCTGCGATGCTATACCCAACCTCATAGCCCCCTCACAATCAACTCTCACCACTACGTCCTACTTGGCGATGTCAACCTCCAAATCGACCCCAATGACGCCATCTCCATTGCCCTTCTGGAGAACTTGAACAACAGCGGCCTCACCCAACTGGTCACCGAACCCATGCACAAAGCCGAACATACACTCAACCCCATTTTCACCTCCAGTGACAGATTCAAATTCAGCCACACCACAGACCTCACTTGGACTGACCACACCATTGTACACTTCAACATCACTGACGCCTAGCACAACATCAATAGGCATCTTTAATCTCCCACTGCAGCTGGAACAAGGTGACGAAACTCAGTGGTCACAGGCCCTCACGACCTCCCAACCCAAGGCTTCAAGAGACGTCAACCATGCCATTCAGAACTTCGCCGCCTGAATCACCAACAGTGCCGACAGAGTCGCCCCACTGAAACTTCCAAAATATAACAAAACCTCCAAACATGCCAGCTATGGTACACCCCAGAAGTCAGGACTACCAAGTGCAATTGCCACCAACTGGAGAAACTATGGTTCGCCACTAAGAACCCCACCGACAGAGCAGTTCACAAAACATTCCTCAGCAACTATCACTGGCACATCAAGGAAGCCAAGAAAGCAGACATCACCACCTGCATCGACTCAGTGGCCAACCACAAAAAGGAACTCTTCAAAATAGTCAAAGAATTCTCCAACTTGACAGCCTTAGAGTACACCACCCACCCTTCCCAGGATCTCTGCGACACCCTCTCAGACTGCTTCCACAGCAAGATCACCAACATCTACAAAAATTTCCATCTCCAACCCATCCACCCACAACACCAATGACCTCGAAGAACTAGCGAACATCAGTCAAACCATTACCACCTGGTCTCCGCTGACCACCCTGACCCCCTCAGCCATCACGTCTTCCTTCTACTCTGGGGCACCCTCCAACCCCTTGCCCCACCACCTCTACAACTTCGCAATGAACCCAAATCAGGACGCAACTCACCAGCATCCTCAACACCTCCATCTCCAAATCAACCTTCCTGCACACATGGAAACACGCAGACTCCTCCTAAAGAAAGCTTCACCGACCCCAGCAATTAGAAAAATGATTGTCCAATCTTCCTGCTCCCCTACACGGCCAAGGTACTCGAGAAAACCATCAACTAGCAGCTCACTGAATTCCTGGAACAAAATTACCTACTGGACACCTAACAATCAAGATTCTGTGCCAACACAGCACTTAGATTGCACCACTTGCTGTCACAGATGACATCAGAACACTACTCGACCGCAGAGAAACTGTAGCCCTGATCCTCCTCAACCTCTCTGGGGCACTCAACACTGTCTCCCACAACACCCTCATCAACAGACTCTACAACACGGACATACAGCAGGACGCCCTCAAGTGGATCGCCTCCTTCCTTACAGGACGCACACAGAGTATCTGACTGCCTCCCTTCACCTATGCACCCAAAGACATCATATACGGAGTACCACAAGGATCATCCCTCAGCCCCACCCTATCAAAATCTACATTACCCCACTCGCAGACATAGTCAGTGTAGGAGAGTGGCATCGACTGCATAGTTGCCCCCAACTTTTTGCTGATGTTTTGACTGTTTTATGACTATAGCCAGGCTGTGGCCCTGCTATCCAGGACCCCAGCCTATCTGCTTCTTCTCTAAACTGATGTGAGTACCCTAGGTACAACCCAATTGGATACTGAGGATACCCAGTCAGCCCTTGTAGATGGTACCCTAGGTACCCAGGGCATGGGTCCCTCAGAGGCCTACCAGGGCTGCAGCACTCATTGTGCCACCCTGGGACAGCCATACCAAATGACACCACCAGGGGGAACAGCCATTACAACGCGGTTTTTACCACGCAGTGCAGTTACATCGCATGCGTTACAACGCATGCGATGTTACAACGCTATGCCATTACAACGCAAGTCTTTACATCGACTTGCGCTAGATGGCGTGCTAACATTACAAATAGTGTAGTTTACTATCCCAACACCTTCCCTACTGTTAATTGGACTGGAGTTGGAATAGTAAATTACACTTTTTTAATGTTAGCTCGCCATCTAGCGCAAGTCGATGTAAAGACTTGCGTTGTAATGGCATAGCGTTGTAACATCGCATGCGTTGTAACGCATGCGATGTAACTGCACGCGTTGTAAAAACCCGCGTTGTAATGTCATACATCCCACCACCAGACCACTACTGTAGTCTGGGTAAGGTGGTACTTGCACCCCCTTACTGGGATACAGGTACCCTGTATCCCACCTATGTACAACACATGTATTCTCATTGGTCACCCCTCAAGCAGGCCTTGCTAATCCTACAAGGCAGGGTGCTGAGATATGTGTGAGGGGGGACCCCTACCTGAGTAGGGCCCCTCTGCAACCCTCGTAAAACCATTGCTGGGTTGTTTGTAGTGTAGCCATACCATATACTCTTAACTGCATTATAAGTATATCGTAATAGCGTGATAACTTGAGAGTAGCTACACAAAACCATATCGTGTTTGGTGTCAAACATGTAGGAATCATACCCCCAGTCCAGTCATGGGCATGAGGCCATGATTCCCCCCTGCTAGAGGGGCGATATGGGAAAAGCGGCAGAAGTTAGACACCGATTTAAAAGTGCACACGTATCACAAAATGGATGCTACTCGCCACCCACACAACTCTGGCTGCCTGTTGCTGGGGAAAATCCCAGCCTCGGCAGCTGGACAATAGGGATCCTGTTGCAGGGAGGTGCCAGCACCTTCCCAGACAGGCTATGTGGATTGGAACTGGGTGGGTGCACCATAGGATACCTTTCAAAGTTGCACGTAGGCTGCCACAGCGCCTACATTCTGCATACACCGCCTGGGACCGGTTAAGGGGCATCCTGCCCCTCGCCCAGGCGGGAAACACACAAAGGGGAGAGGGTGTAGCCACCCTTTCCCGCCTCAACTACCATTGGTGGACACTGATCTGGACACTCCCCTAATCTTGTGGATAAAGGTGAATAACGTGTCCCCGGAGAATCCGATTAATCTTGGACTTCACAGACTTGACCTTCGACGAGATGCTGCCCAGCTGACTGAAGAAATCTCCCTTGGGGTAAAGGAGTTACCCCCCTGCTTGGCAGGCACCTGAAACACTGCAAGTGACCCGGTTGGAACTTTGCTGCTCCTTCGGACATCGACGACTCCTCTCAACCTTGAGGTGGGTTTCCTAGCATCCCAGAGGCCAGTGAGCGTGCCCAGCAAGTCTGAGCACTGTGGACCGTGTGGGTGTCGAGATCCCCGATACCCCAGGACACCAACCACCTCTTGCGTAGCACACGACCCTGACCAGTGGGGAAGTTGTGCTTTGGCCCAATATTGAGCCAACCTCTCAGCAGCAACTGTGCCAAAGATCAGCGCCCTAGCTCACTCCGGTGGTCCGTGGGCCCCCTTTTATGCACTCCAAATTGCTGCCTTCCGTGTTCCCTTGTCTCTCAACTTGTGGGTCCTGGCGGAGGACAATCCTTACTTTTAAGAGTTCCTCTGGTTGCTCCAGGCCTGTTCTACCGTCTCCTTGAAGGAGACCTCTCACAGACCTCGTGGGTCTGCAACAGTAGCTGATTTGTTCATCATGCATTGGTTGCGGTTGCCAAGGCTTAGTGGATCCAATCCGGACACTAACACCGCAGCGACCCTCATCCAACGTGGGACAGTTGCCTTCCAGAAGCTGGCCATCTTTGAAGCCTCCCGGAGCCCGTGGCTGCAGATCCAAGCTACACCTTTTCCACTTGAAGCACCCAACATTGAAGGGCTCTTTTCCTTGAGCTCCCTGGTCACTGTGCCGTGACCCAGACACTGTCCCCTCTGCTTTCAGGTTCTTCTCTACAAGATCTACAACTTCAATCTTCACGGCATCATCAATTCTTTTGGCTAGCAGTTTTGTACATTTTCCCATTGAAAATCAGCCCGCGACCCGACATCGAAAACGACCTATGCACCCGGCTTCCCTGGGGCAGGTAACAGTTGTTATACACAAACGTAAGCCGGAAAGGTTTCCAGACTTACAGGGGGGCCGAGAGGAACTAAATAGGGGAGTGCACCCTCCCGTATTTATACACTGTTTTCCCAAAAGTACTCCCCACTGTCAACTCGCAACTAAGTTGCTGAATGCATTTGAACAGTCCTAGAGCTCTAAGGTATGGAGGTCCCTACGTGAAGTCAGAAAAGACCACCACTATTGAGTGGGGAAGGAGGCAACTCCTTTTGTTTTATATTCCCTCACACACCCTAGTGGTGTCTTGCTTCATCATTGGGACACCTTGACGCCTAGAAGTCGAGGTGGGCTCGACCATTTTTCAGGGAGCTCTTAAGAAGATGTTTATGTTTTTGTGTGTTTGTCTCTCTATGTGTGTGTTTTTTCATCTTGTTGGGTTCCCCTCCATAACTATGGGACAACGATTCGGGATACTTGAATCTCGTGGGTGTGATGATAAAACGCCTACGAACACGCAGTGTCTGACTACAGGGCTACCCCATAAAAGCTGGTTCTCCACTTGGAGTCGATACCCCTCCCAGAATGGGGTAAGAATGAATGTATAAAGTGGATATATGTATGCATGAGCGTGAAAGGTGAGCATGCAGATACGCTATCATGACTTTTAAAACAAATCACGGCGATTACTTTTAAAGCAGTAGTGTTTGACCACGTGGGAATTACACGGGTGTAGGATCAATATGGATAGACACACACCTAAGAGCAAAAGGTGATAGGATGCGGCGTAATGCCGCCACCAAGACGGGCAGTGCACAGACACGAGCGTGTGATAAACTAAGTGTGTTTTTTCACCCGCCACCTCTGTATGTCTGGTGGAGTATTTTTCACCACTAATAAGTTGAGACGAACGCCTGTAGAGATGAACAACCCTGGATCTCCATATATATATATATGAAAATGTGTGGTCTCTTCTTCTTTTTTCTTTTCCTTTCTCTACATAGATGGAGTGACTTGTGAGATTAATTAGTCTACGGAAATTAATAAGGAGCGTTAGTTGCCCTTATCACCAGTAGCGTAGGGAAATCCCCTCCACTACCCATACCAGGGGGCATTCATTCCCGCCCTGAAGAAAGTCCAGCACCCTTTATGGGGCTTAATAGGACTGAAACATGTTGGCTATAGGGTCTTAGGACCATAATATCCCCATTGACCCTTAAACTTTTATTTTATTATCACCCCCAGCAGGTCCAAGAATAAAAGGGAAACTGAGATCTGCTGCCGGGCTTTTAATCTTTATCCCCCCTGGCCAAAAACATCTTCTTAAGAGCTCCCTGAAAAATGGTCGAGCCCACCTCGACTTCTAGGCGTCGAGGTGTCCCAATGATGACGCATGACACCACTAGGGTGTGTGAGGGAATATAAAACAAAAGGAGTTGCCTCCTTCCCCACTCAATAGTGGTGGTCTTTTCTGACTTTACGTAGGGACCTCCATACCGTAGAGCTCTAGGACTGTTCAAATGCATTCAGCAACTTAGTTGCGAGTTGACAGTGGGGAGTACTTTTGGCAAAACAGGTAACAGTGGTACCTCGGTACTCCCGTGGTAGTGGGCTCCTCAAAAGCTTAACTCTAAGTTTTTAACTTTGAACTCCTGCTAGAAGTGTCTTTAATCTGTTTAAATCAAACCGCAACATTCTCCATAGGCTTTAATAGAGATCCCGATAGCAGCTATTTCCACTGCACGCGCCTCCCGTGGGTCCCCTTCCTCATAACCTGGTGTGGATTCTTAAGAGGCCAGCGATCCTAAATGCCCTAGGCATTATCTGTAGAATTGTCGTGGTTCTTATACCACTTTTTTAATATATGGTTTGGTCCCCCCCTGGAGCCCTGTGATTCCAATGCTATTTATTGTATCTATAAATGCTTATTTGAATTGTAACTTTACCTCTAGCCTCATAAAGACTCTTGTGGGATTCTGTTTAGAATAAATACATATATTTTATATATATTCCTGTGTGGACTACTCTTTCATTTGGTCATTCAAGAGGTTATCTATGGTAAAACAATAAGCTTAACACTCCTTCAAGACTTAGCCTGAAGCCTGCTCTCCACAGCTACCACTAGGATAGCTTTCTTTAAAGGTTGTCTTTTAAACCTATCACCTTAAGAGACGGATTAGACTGGTGCAAGGTGGCCACTATAACTAGTGACTAGCATATGCCAGGCCAACTTCTCCCATTGGTGTGCAGCTGTTGGATTCAAGCTTGCCATTGTTTTATCAGATAACAAATTGAATTTCTAAAGTGAAAGCCACTTGGTACTAAAGGTACATATCAATCAATCAATCAATGACACTTGTAGAGCGTGCTACATACCCGTAGGGTCTCAAGGCGCTGGGGGGGGGGGGGGGGGGTGCCGCTACTGCTCGAACAGCCAGGTCTTCAGCTTCTTCCTGAAGGAGAGGTGGTCTTGGGTCAGGCGCAGGTCGGTCGGAAGGGAGTTCCAGGTCTTGGTGGCCAGGTAGGAGAAGGACCTTCCTCCTGTGGTCGCTCTTCGGATGCGGGGGACGGCGGCGAGGGCGTGGTTGGCTGATCGGAGGTGGCGTTTGGGAGCGTAGAAGTTGATCCGGCTGTTGAGGTAGCTCGGGCCTTGGTCGTGTAGGGCTTTGTGTGCGTGGGTGAGGAGGCGGAAGGTGATTCTTTTGTTGACGGGGAGCCAGTGAAGGTCTCTCAGATGTCCGGAGATGTGGCTGGATCGTGGGATGTCGAGGATGAGTCTGGCTGAGGCGTTCTGGATCCGCTGGAGTCTCTTCTGGAGCTTGGCGGTGGTACCGGCGTAGAGGGCGTTGCCGTAGTCCAGTCGGCTGGTGACGAGGGCCTGGGTGACGGTCTTCCTGGTCTCGGTGGGGATCCACCAGAAGATCTTCCGTAGCATGCGTAGGATGTTGAAGCACGCCGAGGAGACGTTGTTGACTTGCCTGGTCATGGAGAGGGAGGAGTCCAGGATGAAGCCCAGGTTGCGTGCATGGTCTGTCGGTTTGGGTGCGGTGCCCAGGGCGGGAGGCCACCAGGAGTCGTCCCAGGCGGAGGGTGAAGAGCCGAGGATGAGGACCTCCGTCTTGTCAGAGTTCAGTTTCAGGCGGCTGGTCGTCATCCACTCGGCTACCTCTTTCATCCCTTCGTGCAGGTTGGCTCTGGCGGAGGCGGGGTCGTTGGTCAGGGAGAGGATCAGCTGGGTGTCGTCGGCGTAGGAGATTATGCTGAGGTTGTGTTTGCGTGCGATGGCCGCGAGGGGGCTCATGTAGACGTTGAAGAGGGTGGGGCTCAGAGATGATCCTTGAGGGACGCCGCAGATGACTTCGGAGGCCTCTGACTTGTACGGTGGTAGGCGGACTCTCTGTGTTCTTCCGTCGAGGAAGGAGATGATCCATTCCAGCGCCTTGTCCTGGATTCCGATGTTGCTGAGGCGCTGTACTAGGGTGCGGTGGCAGACAGTGTCGAATGCCGCGGAGGGGTCTAGGAGGATGAGGGCCGCTGTTTCTCCATTGTCCATCAGGGCTCGGATGTCATCGGTGGCGGCGATGAGGGCGGTCTCGGTGCTGTGATTGGCTCGGAAGCCGGACTGTGAGGGGTCGAGGGATCCATTCGTCTCGAGGAAGGCGGCCATCTGCTTGTTGACGGTCTTCTCGATGACTTTGGCTGGAAACGGGAGGAGCGAGATGGGGCGGTAGTTCTTGAGTTCGGTGGGGTCTGCTGTTGGTTTCTTGAGTAGAGCGCTGAGTTCGGCGTGCTTCCAGCTCTCAGGGAAGGTGGCGGTGTCGAAGGATGTGTTGATGATGTCTCGCAGGTGGGGTGCGATGACCGCGTCGGCCTTGTTGAAGACGTGGTGAGGGCAGGGGTCGGTCGGTGATCCGGAGTGGATGGAGTTCATCGTGCGGATGGTGTCTTCGGTGCTGATCGGGGTCCAGGCGTGGAGGGTGGTGGTGAAGGGTGGGTGTTCGGTCATGGTGTGTGTTGGTTGGTTGTTGAAGCTGTTGTGTATGTCCGCGATCTTGTTGTGGAAGTATGAAGCGAGGGAGTTGCAGAGGTCTTGCGATGGGGTGATGTCGTTGTTTCCTGCGCTGGGGTTGGAGAGCTCTTTCACGATGTTGAAGAGTTCCTTGCAGTTGTGTGCGTTGTTGTCCAACCTGTCCTTGAATGCTGTTTTCTTGGCGGCGCGGATCAGCTGGTGGTACATATAAATTCAAGCTTAGAATATAATAAGTTCTACTGAACTTAGGAGTTGTGTGTAGAGGGTTTAGCACTCCTTGACTACAACTCAAGAAAGGCCACACCTAGTGTAGGTAGATACACCAGTACCACTACACTAGAAATGTCTTTAAGTTCAGGTGCCCATAAGGCTCTGGAAGGACCCCAGAGGGTCACAGTCGACAAATATAATCATCTCTCCTTTGCTGAGCTTAGAGAGATGGGCACCACTAGGCAACTTAAAACAAAGGTGCCAATACTCAACGTCTCAGGGAAATCCTGCTCATAGCAGACTTTAAGCAGACTTTAATGTCTGATGGGGTAGACAGGTTGGGTGGGCATCCCCCAGAAGAGGACACCCTTGGGGTGGACTCTGATGAGGACCAGGAAGAGGAAGATGAACTTAACCTGGATGAACAAAACCATTCACAACATGGAGGTGATGGCCCAAGAGGCACTCTCTCCATCCCTAAAGGGAGAATGGTGGATCCAAACAGAAGGAACAGATCCCCCTCAGAGGGGTCCAACCATTCTGAGAGATCTAAATGGACCTCTACCTCTTCTCAGAGAAGAGAATCCTCCCAAGAGAGGAAATGCAGACTGATCCAGTTTGAGCAGGCTAAACTACAGCTCAGGAGAGAGCAGTTAGCATTGGACAGGGAATCCCTGGAGCTTCAGAAAGCTTCAAGAAAGTGGGGTCTAGAGACCCCTGGTGGCAGTAATACCCCTAGAGTTAGAGAGAAAGCTCCTGACAATAGGAACCTACATAAGATTGTGCCCCCTATCAGTCATGGGATGATATCCACAAATAGATCACTGCACTTGAGAGGGCCTGTAAAGTTCAGAGGGTCCCAGTAGAGCAGTGGGCAGCAATCTTATGGCTATCCTTTGCAGACAAAGGTAGAGACAAGCTCCTCTCTGTAAGAGAAGAGGATGCAGATGATTATTATATCTTAAGAGATGCTTTGATAGATGGGTTTGGCTTAACCAGTGATCAGTATAGACTAAATTTCAGAGACACCCAGAAAGCACAGAATCAAGATTGGGTAGACTTTGTGGATTGTGCTACCAAGGCACTGGAAGGTTGGTTAACTGGCAGTAAAGTAAATGATTACCAAGGATTGTATAATCTCATAATGAGGGAGCAGATCGTTAATAATTGTCAGAATCAGCTCTTACATCAGCACCTGGTGGACTCAGATCTGACCTCTCCCCAAGAATTGGGAAAGAAGGCAGACAAATGGGTCAGAACCAGGATGAAGCAGAAGGTCCAGCCCTTGGGGGGTGCAACTAAAAAGGAAGATGCCAAGAACTCTGAGAAGGGTGGGGAAAAGGGAAAAGACCAGCAGTCTTCAACAGGCCCCCAAAAATCTGCATCTGATAATACCCAAGCTACTAAAGCTAAACAACCAAGGAAGCCATGGTGTAAAGTCTGTAAACAGAAAACCCATTGGACTTCAGATTGTAATAAGGCCAAAGACTCCACAAGTACCACACCTGCCCCTAAGGCACCTATCCCCCCTAGTCCAGCTATAGGTGGTGGTACGCAGAACAAGGGCATAGTAGCGTTGACCCTGGGATCTAGAGAGGATTCTGGCCTAGTCAGAACTCCTACTCAGGCTGTCTTAGTTTGTGATGGGGACTTGTCCCTGTTTGTGAGCCCCAGTGGTCTGGGCAAATACAAACAACAGCTTAAAATAAATGGAAGTGAGTCATTAGCTTATAGGGACACAGGAGCCAGTGTCACCATGGTGACTAAGGACCTTATGGACCCTAGCCAGATCATACTTGGGGAAGCTTACCAAGTGACCAATGCAAGCAACGTTAGTACTAACCATGCTCTAGCAGTTGTAAACTTCTCCTAACTTCTCGTAACTGGCCTGAAGAAGGTTGTGGTGAGTGCAGACCTACCTGTTGAATGTTTGCTAGGGAATGATTTGGAGTCCTCAGCATGGGCTGAGGTGGAGCTAAGTACCCATGCAGCAATGTTGGGTATACCAGCAGAAGTGTTTGCCCTGACAAGGTCAAAAGCAAAGCTGACAGGAACTGAACAGGTCTTGGATCCTGGAAGAATGGACCAAGGACCTTCCAAGATGAGGAGTAGCAGGGGTTAGGCAGAGCCTTCCCCCCAGGACCAGTCTGTATAGACATTTTTAGCAGAAGAGGATCTAGCTCCTGAAGAAGGAACTGTCCCAGATGAACTGGAACCTGATCAGGTTGAGTTCTTGGGGGCAGGGGGACCTTCTAGGGCAGACTTGAGCCTGGAGCAGCAGAGCTGCCCCACTCTTGCACCCCTCAGACAGCAAGCTGCTGCTGAGGCTGCAGGGAATGCCAGTGGGACCCATAAGATTTATTGGGATGATGGGCTCCTATACTCTGAGGGTCGAGACCCCAAGCCTGGTGCAGCCAGGAGGTTGGTCATACCTCAGACGTTTAGGGGCTTCCTACTCACACTGGCCCATGATATTCCCTTAGCAGGACACCTAGGCCAAAACAAGACTTTGGACAGAATTGTCCCTCACTTTCATTGGCCACAGATGAGTGAGGACTGTAAGAGCTTTTGCAGCTCTTGCATTACCTGTCAAGCCAGTGGCAAGGCAGGCAAGTCCACAAAGGCCCCCCTGATACCATTGCCTGTGGTGGGGGTGCCCTTTGAACGGGTGGGGATTGATATAGTTGGTCCCCTAGACCCACCAACAGCATCTGGGCACAGGTTCATTCTGGTGGTAGAGGATCATGCCACCAGATACCCAGAAGCTATTCCACTTAGGACCATCACCGCACCTGTGGTGGCAAGGGCCCTCCTGGGAATCTTTTCCAGGGTGGGTTTTCCTAAGGAGGTATTGTCTGACAGAGGTACAAACTTTATGAGTAGCTACCTCAAGGCAATGTGGAAGGAGTGTGGTGTCAACTATAGGTTCACCACCCCTTACCACCCACAATGCAATGGTCTTGTTGAGAGATTCAACAAGACCTTAAAGGGTATGATTAAAGGGTTCCCAGAAAAGCTTAGGCGAAAATGGGATGTTCTCTTGCCCTGCCTTCTCTTTGCATACAGGGAGGTGCCATAAAAGGGGGTTGGTTATAGCTCCTTTGAACTTTTGTTTGGCCATCCTGTTAGAGGGCCACTCTGTCTAGTGAAGGAGGGATGGAAGCAACCTCTCAAACCCCCTAAACAGGATATTGTGGACTATGTACTTGGTCTCCGCTCCCGGATGGCTGAGTACATGAAGAAGGCAACTAAAAACCTGGAGGCAAGTCAGGAATTACAGAAAGCCTGGCATGACCAAAAGGCTGTACTGGTGGTGTACCAGCCAGGACAGAAGGTATGGGTGCTGGAGCCAGTGGCCCCAGCAGCTCTCCAAGATAAATGGAGTGGACCCCATACCATTTTGGAAAAGAAGGGAGAGGTCACCTATTTGGTGGACCTTGGCACTCCCAGAAGTCCCCACAGGGTACTTCATGTTAATAGACTGAAAGCATATGTGGACAGGGCTGACATGGGTTTGCTCATGGCAACAGATAAGGGACAGGAGGAAGAGAGTGACCCTCTCCCAGACCTGCTCTCTCACAACCCTGATGATGGGTCAGTTGATGGAGTAGCCTTGGCAGGCAGCCTCACTGACCAGCAGCAAGCAGACTGTAGACAAGTTCTTCAGTCTTACAGACATATGTTTTCTCTGACTCCAAGTCAGACCCCCTGGTGCACTCATGAAGTGGACACTGGGGACAGTCTGCCTGTCAAGAATAAAATCTACAGGCAACCTGACCATGTCAGGGACTGCATAAGGACAGAAGTCCAAAAGATGTTGGAATTAGGAGTGATTGAGCCCTCAGAGAGCCCTTGGGCTAGCCTTGTACCAAAACCTCACACCCAGGATGGTAAGAGAGAGATGAGGTTCTGTGTTGACTACAGGGGACTCAATGCAGTCACTAAGACTGATGCTCACCCAATTCCCAGAGCAGATGAGCTCATAGATAGATTGGCCTCAGCCAAATATCTGAGCACAATTGATCTGACAGCTGGCTACTGGCAGATAAGGTTAGCTGAGTCTGCAACAGCCAAAACTGCATTTTCTACCCCTGGTGGGCATTATCAATTTATTGTGATGCCCTTTGGTTTGAAAAATGAACCTGCCACTTTTCAAAGGTTGGTGAACCAAGTCCTCTCAGGCCTGGAAGACTTTAGCGCAGCATATCTAGATGATATTGCTGTCTTCAGCTCCACCTGGGAGGATCACCTGATCCACCTGAAGAAAGTTTTGGAAGCCCTGCAAAAGGCTGGGCTCACTATCAAGGCTACTAAGTGCCAGATAGGGCAGAGTCACGTTATGTACCTGGGTCACCTTGTAGGTGGAGGCCAGGTTCAACCACTTCAGAGCAAAATCCAGACCGTCATGGACTGGGTTGTTCCAACCACTCAGACTCAGGTCCGAGCTTCTTGGGCCTGACTGGTTATTATAGAAGGTTTGTAAAGGGATATGGATCCATTGTGACCCCCTTGAATGACCTAACCTCCGAGAGGATGCCCAAAAAGGTTCAGTGGACTGTCAGCTGTCAGAAAGCTTTTGATGACCTAAAACAGGCTATGTGCTCTGCTCCAGTGCTCCAAAGCCCCAACTACCCCAAAGAATTCATAGTTCAAACTGATGCTTCTGAGGTGGGGGTAGGTGCTGTATTATCACAACTGAATGAAGAGGGCCAGGATCAACCAGTAGCTTTTATTAGCAGAAGGATGACCCCCAGAGAGAAACGTTGGTCAGCTATAGAGAGGGAGGCCTTTGCTGTGGTCTGGGCCTTGAAGAAGCTGAGGCCATACTTGTTTGGTACTCACTCCCTTGTTCAAACAGACCATAAGCCCCTCCTATGGCTAAAACAGATGAAGGGTGAAAACCCCAAACTACTCAGGTGGTCCATTTCCCTACAGGGTATGGACTTTACAGTGGAACATAGACCTGGGAGCAACCATGCCAATGCAGATGGCCTCTCCAGATATTTCCACTTAGAACATGAAGACTCAACTGGTCAGGTTAGTTTAATGTCCCTGCGTTTGGGGGGGGGGGGGGGTTATGTAGGAGAGTGGCATCGACTGCATAGTTGCCCCCAACTTTTTGCTGATGCTTTGACTGTTTTATGACTATAGCCAGGCTGTGGCCCTGCTATCCAGGACCCCAGCCTATCTGCTTCTTCTCTAAACTGATGTGAGTACCCTAGGTACAACCCAATTGGATACTGAGGATACCCTGTTAGCCCTTGTAGATGGTACCCTAGGTACCCAGGGCATGGGTCCCTCAGAGGCCTACCAGGGCTGCAGCACTTATTGTGCCACCCTGGGACAGCCATACCAAATGACACCACCAGACCACTACTGTAGTCTGGGTAAGGTGGTGCTTGCACCCCCTTACAGGGATACAGGTACCCTGTATCCCACCTATGTACAACACATGTATTCTCATTGGTCACCCCTCAAGCAGGCCTTGCTAATCCTACAAGGCAGGGTGCTGAGATATGTGTGAGGGGGACCCCTACCTGAGTAGGGCCCCTCTGCAACCCTCGTAAAACCATTGCTGGGTTGTTTGTAGTGTAGCCATACCATATACTCTTAACCGCATTATAAGTATATCGCGATAGCGTGATAACTTGAGAATGGATACACAGAACCATATCGTGTTTGGTGTCAAACATGTAGGAATCATACCACCAGTCCAGTCATGGGCATGAGGGCATGATTCCCCCCTGCTAGAGGGGCGATATGGGAAAAGCGGCAGAATTTAGACACCAATTTAAAAGTGCACACGTATCACAAAATGGATGCTACTCGCCACCCACACAACTCTGGCTGCCTGTTGCTGGGGAAAATCCCAGCCTCGGCAGCTGGATAATAGGGATCCTGTTGCAGGGAGGTGCCAGCACCTTCCCAGACAGGCTATGTGGATTGGAACTGGGTGGGTGCACCATAGGATACCCTTCAAAGTTGCACGTAGGCTGCCACAGCGCCTACATTCTGCATACACCGCCTGGAACCGGTTCAGGGGCATCCTGCCCCTCGCCCAGGCGGGAAACACACAAAGGGGAGAGGGTGTAGCCACCCTTTCCCGCCTCAACTACCATTGGTGGACACTGATCTGGACACTCCCCTAATCTTGTGGATAAAGGTGAATAACGTGTCCCCGGAGAATCAGATTAATCTTGGACTTCACAGACTTGACCTTCGATGAGCTGCTGTCCAGCTGACTGAAGAAATCTCCCTTGGGGTAAAGGAGTTACCCCCCTGCTTGGCAGGCACCTGAAACACTGCAAGTGACCAGGTTGGAACTTTGCTGCTCCTTCAGACATCGACGACTCCTCTCAACCTTGAGGTGGGTTTTCTAGCATCCCAGAGGCCAGTGAGCGTGCCCAGCAAGTCTGAGCACCGTAGACTGCGTGGGTGCCGAGATCCCTGATACCCCAGGACACCAGCCACCTCTTGTGTAGCACACGACCCTGACCAGTGGGGAAATTGTGCTTTGGCCCAATATTGAGCCAACCTCTCAGCAGTAACTGTGCCAAAGATCAGCGCCCTAGCTCACTCCGGTGGCCCGTGGACCCCCTTTTACGCACTCCAAATTGCTGCCTTCTGTGGTCCCTTGTCTCTCGACTTGTGGGCCCTGGCGGAGGACAATCCTTACTTTTAAGAGTTTCCCTGATTGCTCCAGGTCTGCTCTACAGTCTCCTTGAAGGAGACCTCTCACAGACCTCGTGGGTCTGCACCAGTAGTTGATTTGTTTATCTTGCGTGGGTTGCGGTTGCCAAGGCTTAGTGGATCCAATCCGGACACTAATACCTTAGCGACCCTCATCCAACATGGGACAGTCACCCTCCAGAAGCTGGCCTTCCTTGAAGCCTCCTGGAGCCTGTGGCTGCAGATCCAAGCTACACCTTTTCCACTTGAAGCACCCGACATTGAAGGGCTCTTTTCCTTGAGCTCCCTGGTCACTGTGCCGTGACCCAGACTCTGTCCCCTCTGCTTTCAGATTCTTCTCTACAAGATCTACAACTTCAATCTTCACGGCATCATCAACGCTTTTGGCTAGCAGCAGTTTTGTACATTTTCCCATTGAAAATCAGCCCGCGACCCGACATCGAAAACGACCTATGCACCCGGCTTCCCTGGGGCAGGTAACAGTGGTACCTCGGTACTCCAGTGGTAGTGGGCTCCTCAAAAGCTTAACTCTAAGTTTTTAACTTTGGACTCCTGCTAGAAGTGTCTTTAATCTGTTTAAATCAAACCGCAACATTCTCCATAGGCTTTAATAGAGATCCCGATAGCAGCTATTTCCACTGCAGGCGCCTCCCGTGTGTCCCCTTCCTCATAACCTGGGGTGGATTCTTAAGGGGCCAGCGATCCTAAATGCCCTAGGCATTATCTGTAGAATTGTCGTGGTTCTTATACCACTTTTTTAATATATGGTTTGGTCCCCCCTGGGGCCCTGTGATTCCAGTGCTATTTATTGTATCTATAAATGCTTGTTTGAATTGTAACTTTACCTCTAGCCTCATAAAGAGACTTGTGGGATTCTGTTTAGAATAAATACATATATTTTATATATATTCCTGTGTGGACTACTCTTTCATTTGGTCATTCAAGAGGTTATCTATGCTAAAACAATACGCTTAACACTCCTTCAAGACTTAGCCTGAAGGCTGCTCTCCACAGCTACCACTAGGATAGCTTTCTTTAAAGGTTGTCTTTTATACATATCACCTTAAGAATCGAATTGGACTGGTGCAAGGTGGCCACTATAACTAGTGACCAGCATATGCCAGGCCAACTTCTCACAGTCAGATCCCAGGGGCGCAACATAATCTCCTACGCAGACGACACCCAACTGATCCTCTTGCTCATCAAGGACCCCTCCAACGCCAATATTAACTTCTGCAACGCCATGACCCATGTAGCCAAATGGATGAAAGACAACTGCCTCCAACTCAGCTCCAACAAAACAGTACTGATGTTCGGGAAGAACACCTCCGCAGGGGACCACAGCTGGTGGCATGCAGAACTTGGACCTACATCCACACCGACCGATCATGCAAGCAACCTCGGCATCATCCTTGACAGCCAACTAACCATGATACAAGAAGTCAACGCAGTCACCCCCTCCTGCTTCCACACACTTCCCATGCTCCGCAGAATCTTTAGATGGATTCCAACTAACACCAGAAAGACCGTCACTCAGGCCCTCGTCACAAGCCGCTTCGTCTATGAAAACGCCATGTATGCCGGCATCCCCACCCAGCTCCTCAGAAGTCTCCAGACCAGGCTTCTCCAATGAGTAGCTTGTGAACTACTGGTAGCTTTCCAGCTATCTGCAAGTAGCTCTCCTGTGTGCCACCCATCCCACTAAATTAGAAACATTTGCATTATTGAATGACGCGTGAAACCTTGCTTTAGCATGGGGATTCCTAACGCCCAGCTTTGCATCTCTAATGAGATGCAAAGTGGACGTTCCTGACCTAACATGACAGGAGAAATGTCTCTAAGCGACATTTCTCCTATCATCAAGCCCCACACTATGAAGCATAGCGTCAGGCAAAGTAGCGATAACCCCTGTTATCGCTACTTTCCTTACGCCTGCTTCAGGACTGACTTAGCCATGATTTTCTATGGAAGGTGGATATCATGGCCAAGTTTGTGGGACCCTATCAGCAAGCTAACGCCGCATTGCGTGAGATTATCGCTGGGTTTCCAGTGATAATCTCACGTTAGGCAGTTAGCGTGAGGATTTTTATCGCTGAGGAGATAAGCGTTGCTAATAGCATGCTATATCAGCGATAAAAGTCCACGTTACCCGGCGATAATTATCCTCACGCTAAGAGCGCTGAGCGATAATTATCGCCGGTTGTTGCTGATATGCCCCAACGTATCTTGGTGCACTGCAGCAATGGCTATTATCTATAACCCAATTAGAGGCATTCCAAGTTGATAAAGCCTTTTTAAGATTATTGCTAGCAACTCTGCCGGATGCACTGATGTGATCGTTGCTCATATACTAGCATGAGATGGCCACTAATGTAATCTTGTCAGATGTTATCACTATGACAAAACTAAAAATAATAGTGGCTCGGAACGATATATTTTTTAACTTTAGTAGCTCTTATTATAGAAAAGGTTGGACACTTCTGCTCCAGAACATAGAGAATGCTGCAGCCAGACTCAGCTTAGACCTCCCCAAACAAACACACAACGTCCCACCTGAGAGACCTCCACTGGCTCCCCATCCAGAAGGGATGCCAGTTCAAGATCCTCATGCACGCCAACAAAGCCCTCCACAATCATCGACTGAACTTCCACCAACCTGCTAGACACCTGCGCTCCTCTTCACTCGCCCTCGCACAGCCCCCGCATCCGTCGCGGCCACGGAGGCAGCCGCTCCTTCTCCTATATCACTGCCAAGACCTGAAACGACCTTCCCTTCCAGCTCTGTACAGCTTCCTCGCTGGCAGACTTCAGGGAGACTCGAGACATGGCTCTCCCATGGAGACACAGCTTGTAGATACCCCTAGGGGTGACAGGGCTGCGCTTTACAAATGCTGTTTGATTGATTGGTTGATTGACCAGTCTTCCGGAAGGGCTCAGCAGGGCTGCTATTACATTTTATGGGAAAATTACCCCTACTTCCACTCTCGGCTGTTATAGTTAGAGGTGCATTACCAATACCTCTAAGTTTCTAAGTTTTAAAGGGATAGAATGAGTACTCCTCAGCATGGACGGGAACACAGTTTCTTGGATGGCCTCTTTCTTTCAGGGCTCCAAAGCTTTTAAAAGCAATTCTCACAAGGACCACTGTACTTTTAATGACACAGTGCTAGCACTAGTTGGCATTCACAGTTGAGAGGCTAAGAATTCAATGGGAATTGGCAGGACTCCCTTCTCAAAATTCATATAATGAGAAACAAAAGTTTGCAGTGTGAAAAGATTATACAGCTCTGAAGGATATTGAGTGGTGTGGTTCTCATGCCAGCAACTTTGATGGCCTTTCCTATTCCTGAAACATAAGTGACTGTCAGTATCCAAACCCTCGAAGCCTTCAGAAGTAATGTCCATTCAGGAAATCTCTAGATTTCAATAATACGAAATCCTGCGATTTGTCTGTTTCATTGAGGCAAAGTCATCACAACTCAGATCTAACTTACATTTGAGTGACATTTCTCCAGCTCTCATCCTTTCCAGGGGTACTGGCCTGTTGTAAAATATAGCTTCCTTAGATAATATATCTGCTCCAGAGATCTTTATTTTGTTTAAGCAGCCCTATTCTCGTAAAACAGTTTCTCAGGTTATTGTATCTGCTGCAGGCATCTGCATATGCTATAATTATCAGTAAGAATCCGAAATGGCCAATTCATGAAAGGGTGCCATACAGGACTGTCTTTACACACTATTTTAGTATCTAGATGTTATCCTATGTTATACTGATTTCTATAGCGCACTAATCACCCAAGAGTGTGTCCAGGCATTTGGGCAGATGTGTGGTCACCAAGGTACTTATACGAAGAGCCAGGTCATCAGTTTCTTGCGGAACTCGAGAAGAGAGGAGGAGGCTCTGATGTGTTGAGGGAGGTCATTCCATGTCTTCAGTGTGATGTAGGAGAATGAGCAACATCCAGTTTTGCTTTTGCTAATGCGGGAATTGTGTGCGAGTGAGAGTGAGATGGAGCATAAGGTGTCTGCTCGGTTGGTGAAAGTGTATTCAGCTGTTCAGGTATCCTGGTCCTGTGTTGTGTAGGACTTTGCATGTGTGCATGAGAAGTTTGAATTGGCTGCCCTTGTGAATGGGGAGCCAGTGAAGCTTCTTGAGGCGCGGTTGGATGTGGGTGCGACATGTAAGGTTGAGTATGATTCTTGCAGCAGTGTTCTGGATGGTCTGAAGTTTGTGTAGGAGTTGTTTGGAGATTCCGGTGTAGAGAGTGTTGCGGTAGTTCAGCCTGCTGGAGATGAATGCTTGCGTGACGGTCTGTCTGGTGTTCTGAGGCAACCATTTGAAGATCTTTCGTAGCACGCATAGGATGTGGAAGCAGGAGGTTCACACTCCGTTGGATTGAGCCGTCATGTTGAGCTTGTCATCTAGGATAAGCCCTAGAATTCTTGCGTTGTTTGTGGGTGTCGGTCCTAGCTCCGATGGCCACCTTGTGGAGTCCCATAGGGAGGTCTTGCTGCCAAAGACAAGTACTTCTGTCTTGTCAGAGTTGAGCTTCAAGCAGTTGGTCTGCACCCAGTCTGCTACCATTCAAGGATCAACATACAGAGAATTCATCTCCTTGAACTAAATAATGCAGGTACCATAATCAGGGCACAAGAGGCTGCAGGCAGTTGTCTTATAATTGAAGGGTCAAAACATCTCAATATACCATCAACTAACATGTTGTAATTTTACATGCCACAATCTTAGATTTGTGAAATATGAATCACAGGTTTTTTTATACTGCTTTGAAATTTTGATTATGGTCATAACAAATGATCCCAAAAAATATGTGTGTGTCTGTGTGCGCGTGTGTGTGTATACGCTGGTGTAGACATTTTTCCACCTTGCAAGGGCTCACAGAACATTAAAAGCAGATTCCATTTATTATGTGATGACAAGGACGCTAAATTACCTTGATGCATACTAGTCAATAATTGGTATTCTACATCTAGCGCCAGGTGGAATTCTAGGCTTGCCTTCTGTGGTGGGTGAATTCAGGGAATTTCACATTTCTCGTTTTATGTTTTCTGAGTTTGTCTCTCTAGGCTGGGCCATTAAAATCCAAACAGCCTGATGTTCAGTCCAGCAAGATTGAACATCAAGCAGTGGGGACTTGGTGACTGTGCAGCACTACCGCCTCTCTTCCCTGATCGTCGGGCATGTCCAGAATTCTCCAATTACGGAAGGCCCCACCATAGGAGGGGGGAGGGTTCAGGGACTGGGGAACAGTGAAAGAAGCACAGTGGCCAAAGTAGCAGCTGGTAGAAAGAAAGTTCATACCGACATGCTTTTTAAAAAATGAATAAAAAAAAACTTTATCTGCTATGTACTTCGGAATGCTTTAAAATAAAGAAACTGTGTGACATTGCAGGTTGCCGGACATAATTCTATCAGATAAAGATAGCCCACATGGTTGCATGTCCCTGCTCTTTGAAGTTCTCAGATAAAAAGCTCTATATTCTAATAAATAGCTACATTAAGTTTGTATGTGTCCCCAACTGAGCGCCTATCTGGATATATCAGCTATACGAAGGACTATAAGGACTATGCTACGTCAATTAGTGCTGCCGAGTTCGATCTGTGTCTGCACTGATCATGCCCCCTGGATAAACAGGTACATTTTAGTTGAGTCTGTCCATGGCCTCTGTAATTGCATTTAGCACCTTTCTTAGATGCAGGGTCCATATATTTGAAAATGTGATTGACAGCTATGGCTGAGCTTAACACCTTTTTTGGGTTTCATATACGTGGCGTTAAAAAAATGGAGAAACGCATGAATCTCCAGCATCATTAGAAATATGATGCACGCTAGTTTTCCTTTAGGTATCATGTCTGCTTATATTTCATCAGATTTATCGTAATTTTCATTTCCACTGCCTCCCCAGTTGAATAAATTCTCAAAGCACCCCCGGCACTGCATGCAGATTATCAGGATTGTTCAGAATAGGGTTTACTTCCTGTTTTATTCTACTTTACTCCAATCACTCTGAACTTGAGAGCTAAGACTCTCCTTGGCTTTACAGAAGAAGTACATCTGGACCACTAGTAGAGAATGTTGGGAGGAGCGGGAGACATGTGGAGAATGCATATCTGCCAAATCACAAGGTGCCGCCATGTGACACACGATATCGGCTTCCATCACACGGTCTCCCGGTGAGGAGCTGATATCCTGCGGTGGCAGGGACAACGAGCTGAAAACCATTGTAAATAGTGCTTTTCCAACTTGTTTTACGAGGCTTTGAACTGCCAATGTCCTTTAAAGGGTGCCTAAACACCCCAGGACGTCGGAACCAGCCTCAGCAAGCTTTTTTAATTTTGGGAGGAGGGGACTTGTGGGTGGGGTTAAGAAATGCCTCATAGGTACTTCTCGGCACAAGGCTCTGCCCCTTCAAGGTTCTTCCCCCTCCTCACATGATGAGATTGTTCTTTGGGTTGGCAGGTATGAAAATGGCACTGGAGAGAGAAAGAGAAAAATCATTGAGAAGTAGGGAGAAGAACAGTGGCGGCTCCACTGCTAAGGCGGAGGAGCGTCACCCCACTGCCTCGAAGCAGCAAAATAAAGGAAAAAATAAAATGGTAATAACTAATGTTATTATCATTTTATCTTGTCCTTCTGCTGCAGCAGCTTGCGTGAGGCGGCGGGCTGAAGAGCCAGGGAGGAGTGGTCCAACCCTCCTAAGTGCGCAATGACTGTTTGGGCGGAGAGTCGGGCCACCCAAAACAGTTGTGCAAACTTTTCCTGTTCTCCATGCAGGCTGCATTACAGCCTGCATGAGAACATGCCCACCCCTACAGCCCCTGGCTAAACACCATGTCACGGGGCTCAGACCAATCACAGCGCTGCATTGCAGAATAGTGGTTGGCTGCGGGGAGCGTGGTAGCACAGGCGTTTCCTGCTTCCTGTTCCTCACAAGAAGGACGCAGGAGAGACAGCAGCGTCCGGGAGCTAAGTGATTTTTTTTAAGTGATCCCCCTGCCCCTCCCCCCCACCCCCACACTGCTGCTTCCATGCCTTCCAGGAGTGTTGATGTCCAGATTTCCAGATTGTGTGCCTGGGACCTGACAACGCAGGGTCTGCGTAGTGGTGTAATGCAAAATGATGCCCCACCCCCACGGAATGTGATGAGGGTCCCTTGAGTTTCCCATACAGGGCCAGACTGGCCATAGTATTTCCCCGGTTGGCTGCCAGGGTGGGGGCCAGTTTTGGACCCCAGAGGGGCGTTTTTGTTATCGGGGCTGGTTTTGCAGCCTTGCTGCAATATCGGCCCCCTGTAACTAAAGCAGCTGCAGGGCCACGGCCGGTTTGCGTTCTCAGTCCGATCCTGCTTCCACACCTCACAGATATTCATTGATCCTGGTCTGGATGGGGCCCCTGAAGGGGTTGGGGCCTCCCTGCGATGCAGGGGCTGGGCCTGTGCCTAAGGGAGCATAGCACATGCCTGAACACTGGGAATGCAGGGCATATATATATATATATATATACACACACACACACACACACATATGCTTGGTCCCTGTGGCCAGAGGGTATAGGCCTCCGTCCTCAGTCGTGTCAGCACAAGTACAACTGTGACTTGGGGGATCTTTGAAATCAATTTACACTGCTCTCGGATGTCATAGCAGTTTTACAGTTTCCCATCTTTTTAAATCATAAAGTACGACTATAGATAGATCGCGAGACTTAGGCCCCAATTCCAAGAAGGGGGTTGCATTCCGATCCTCCCCTAAACAATAGTTTGGTCAGAGATTGCAATTCTGAGTTTTTCTGAAATGATTGCCCTCTACTGTTTACCCCTGATGGAGTTTAAGCATGTTCAAATTGAGCAGGGATGAATGCCCAGTTAAAAAGCCAAAACGTGTAGTTTGATGGGTAAATACCGAATCTGCATGTTATGGTTCATTTTTACCTGGCAATCTCGTACAGCACCAGGTAAATGCCCCACCTAAGATAGCACCTGTTTTCCACACAACCCATAACCAAGGCCTAGACAGTACTCTCTGCTCTTTCAACAAATCAGGGACCTTGACATGCCTGGTGATCATCTTGTCTGCTACCCCCCTAGATATGAAAGTATACCATATATGGATGAAAACTGTGCTGGGCCTGTCCTTGGGAGCCCCTTTGTAGAGTTAACTCTCCAAAGGTAGATATGGTAAGCAGTCAAGGCACTGCTTACTTTTATATTTACCTTTTAAACTATTTTATTGTGTACCAGGATAATGGTAGTATGGAAACTGTGAACTAAATATCTTGTTTCCTAGTGGTTTCAGTTTTTCCTTGTTGCGTAATGCTGTGGTTCTGAATTTGTGAAGCACAGAATCCAATGCCACAACTGGCATATGCCACACTTCTCGCGCAGCGTTGGTAGATTCACTTATGCAGTTTACTGGGGTGCAGGCGTGGACAAGGGATGTTAAAATTCTTTGCAAATGAGCAAAAAATGTAACATATACTGATAAACAAAAGCAATTTATATTACACAGGAAAAACTTAAACAGAGCTAGTACGTGAATGGTGATAGAAAACGTTACTAATAGGACAGAAGTAACAGTTCGAGAGATAGTCAATTGAGTAAGAAAAACAAGACAACGGGAACAATCAAGGGAGTCAAAAGAGGAAACAGCGAAGGTACAAAGATAGGATGTAGGGAAGATGGAAACACTAGAGGACAATGAGAGGGCTGGGCCAGCAAGCTGTGAAGGTGGTGGATGAGGGAGATTGTTGGGGTGTGGCATGTCTGCGTGTGAGGTGATACGGCTTCGAAAAGAATAGGACATGACGTTTTCAGTACATACACTTCTTAGGCCAACAACCCTTTTAGAACACCCTTGCACCTTTCTCACACCACTTAAAGCACTGCCTAAACCATACACAACTGTATATACGATGCCTTTAGCCACGAACATGGCAAGACCACGCATTAACATTAGCTTAGGCAGGTTGCATGTGATTTCTAAAAAACTATTTAATGGAATATCATTACTGAGAAACGGTTTCATCTAAACGGTTGAGTGGAAATTTTCACGATGAATGGCATTTACCATTTCACAGAACCCAATTCATAGAATGGCAGTGGTGGAAGGTATCAATAGGCAAGGAGCTACTTGTAAACACGTCTTGCGGTTGTTGAAACATTTGGTCTTGGCTTGTTGAAAGCTTAATCTGTTGTTCAAGGCAGCTCATAACCCAGGTGTGAAAAATCAGGCTGCTGATGCTTTGTCTCGCTCCAAGTTGCAGGAGTTCAGAAAGTACCACCCTCAGGCAGACGAGCAGATGACGGTGTTCCCGACATCTCTGTGGAAGATTGGAGTCCCGGACTAGGAGGGCTGGTGGGAGCATCGTTGAGTGAACGCACTAGAAGGATTTACCAGCAGCAGTTCAAAGCATACAGGATGTTTGCTAGGCCTACGATCCGGTCCCCCCTTTTTTCCACAGAGGCGCTTTGCGAATATTTAGTAGCATTAAAGGATCAGGGTAGACCAGCATCTTACGCCAGGGCGCACGTGACTGCGATAAGTTTCTTTGCAAAATTGGCAGGTCAGCAGTACCCCGGGGCAACTTTTGTGGTGAGAGGGCTCTGTGAGGCTGGGCGAGGCTGGAGGGGGTGAAAAAAGATAAGAGAAGGCCACTGGAGGTAAAGACGCCTAGGGACATTTTAGGGGCATTACAGTCGGTATGCGTTTCTAATTATGAGTGTATTCTATTCAGGGCAGCCTTCTCCTTAGCTTTTTATGGGGCATTCCGACTGGGAGAATTGGTAGGGGCCTCTAAACGGGATCACGCAGGGGGCCTCCAGCGGCAGGACACACAAATAGACCCCGGGGGCTTGGAGGTAGCGCTAAGGAAATCCAAGCCTGATCCTCTGGGGAAAGGGTCCATAATTCACTTATCGCCGGCACCAGGGGAAGAGGTTTGCACTGTAGCCAGAATGGAGGCATATCTGGCAGTACGTCCCACTTCGGGGGGGTCAGCCCCTGTTCATACATGAACAGGGCGACTGTCTATCACAATACCAGTTCAGGGCCGTGTTTCGACGGGCCCTGGACTGCCTGGGTCTAGATCATACAGGATACTCGTCACACTCATTTAGGATAGGGGCGGCAACGCTGGCGGCAGGCGCCGCGTTACCGGCTGAGACGGTGAAAAAAGTGGGGCACTGGTCATCATCCTGTTTTAAGCGCTATGTGCGACCCAAGTTGCTGTGAGACGATGAATGATTTATGGATATGACCACGCTGATTTTCTATCTTTACTCCCTTATTATTAGTATGTCCTCAAAAGTGATTTGGGTGTTGGGACGCTCGTTCGTGCAGCGCGCCACAGTTCGGCTACGGCAGAAGCGAGTGTCGAAACCACCAGGTTAAAAAGGAACGTCGTTTCTATGGCGAGGCGTCGGCGGTCTGCGAATCCGGCAGTTGTGTCAACTGGTTGAGGAGACGCGGGAACACAAGGGACAATCGTCCCCGGATTTAATCATCCTGCACTTGGGCGGAAACAACATGGTGAAATTGGGTCGCATGGCAGTAAGAGAGGAATTACTGACCGAATTCGCCTGGCTTGGGAGAACAATCCCTCGGGACTTGGGCAACGGGGGTCAGATCCCGGGCCTTGAACGTATCAGTGAGACATCTTAACGGGGAGTTGGCCAAGCTATGCTCAGGTCCGGGCCGCCTATGTCATATACCCCACAGATTAATCGCTGGTGACCTGATGTTTCATCAAGACGGCGTGCACTTGTCAGACATTGGCATAGACATGTGGATTAAAGGGATCTGGTCGTTCGTGCAAAATCTGTTTTTTCGTGGGGAGGGTGAAGGACCTGTGGGCCCTGGTCACCCTAGTGGTGGAAAAGAGGCCACAGAACAGTGATTTTCAGGGTAACGGGAGGCCCGCTGGCATACTCCCAAGGCCAGCACTGAGGGGAGAGACGGTAAGCTCTCCGCAAGGAGAATGGAGACACCGGCTGGAGAGGCAAGGGTGACAGGTCACACCAGCCTCCTTGGCAGCCTGGTGGTGAGGGGTGGGCCCCCTGGGAAAAGACAGACAAGGACCGAGGGCTTGGGGGCTCACCGCTCAAGGACGCAGGTGGGTTGCGCCTTGCGTGGTTCTCAATTTAGAGAATGCGAGCCAGGAGGCCTCTTAGTGCTGGAGGATTTAGGTATCATAAATAGGGATTATGAATTCGGAACGCTTGTAAAAATTAAAAGTGTGATTAAGTGAATTTGTAATCTTGAAAGATAATAATGTTTTGCTTGTCATGTTTATGAATGTTTTGTTTGATTAAACATGGCCATTTTACCCACACCTTTGGACTGATTAATGGTTTGTGGGTTCACTACTGGTTGGAGCGGGGTTCCCTGGGGGGTCCGGGTCCGGGTCCTATTAGTTTCAGAAACATTTTGGGGATGGTAGTTATTTCAATCCTTTATGTAAGGGGACATTATTTTTCATTTAAATCGTTTACATTGTCAAAAAGTACTTTTTTTTTAAACAGAGTTTTCTATAGCATGAATTTGACCCAAAGGTATCGGGTATCAGAGTGCTTTACACGAGCACCAGTTGTGTTACATGAGGACACATTCATTTTTATTAGGCATGGGGAGATTAAGTGATTTGCCCAGAATCACAGGATGTTGCACGTCCTTGCCGAGACTCGAACTCGGTTCCCTAGATTTGAGGTCGACCTCCCTAGCCATTAGGCCAACTCTTCTCCCCTACTTTGGTTTCTTTTAATTCATTGAAACCCTCACCACTCCTAAACACCATCCACCACTGCCCCTAAAAATGCCTCCCCACACATAAACAACACCAATCCCTGACACCTAGATTAGATTAGGTTAGATTAGAATACTTGTGGCGCATGGCTGCTTCGGCAAAGAGGCGTCCCAGTGCTGAAGCAAGATGAGAAGGGGTACAGCCGAGGGATTAGAGTTGAGAAAAGAGCCATGTCTTCACAAGCCGTCTTCACACCTAAACTCCACCGATCCCTAAACTCTGTAGGGCCTTTCTAACCATAATCTCCACCCATCCCTGAACCCTTAAAGCCATTTCTACTTCTACATTCTAGCCATCTCTTAACCTAAATACCCCTCACTGCCATTAAACTCCAGACATTCCTGTATCCTAAAAACCCCTTGTAATGCCTAAACTCCACCCATCCTTGATCCCTCAAAATCCTGCACCACCCTTAAACTCCACTCATCCTTGAACCCCAAAACAACCTTCACCATCCCTGAAAACCACCCATTTATGATCCTTAAAATCCCTCATAACTCCTAAACCTCTCATCCATGAACCCTAAAAACCCTTTCTACATATAGATTCCACCTATCCTTAAAACCTTAAAACCCCACACCACCCTAAACTTCACCAATTGCTGAACACTAATAACCCTTCACCACCCAATACTCTCCCACTCCTGGAACCTTATAAAAAAGACTCACCAGCCCTAAACTCCACCCGTCCGTAAAACCTAAAAAAAAAACTCAACACCCCCACCTGCCACACATCCCTGAATACTAAAAACCCTTTGCCGCCCCCACTCATCTGTGAACCCTAAAAAAGCCTCACCACCCTTAAACTCCACCTATCCCTGACCCAACAAATTCTAAAAACCCTTCTACGCCCCTAAATATCACCCATCCCTGAACCCAAAAAGCCCTCACTACCCCTAATCTTCACCTAAGTGTGTGATTTTGGATGTTCCTTTCATTTACTATTTATTTGTATTGCCTTAAAATTGGCTTTGCTTAAAATTGTTTTTCATGATTTGGTTTCCTCAAATATGGTGGCTCAGTTTTCATTTTTCAATCAATTCACATACATCACTTCGGCCTGCACACGCGCACATGCACACGCGCGGCACTGGAGATGTGTTGGCCTGTCAAAGTCAAGTGAGGCGAGTGACGCATCTTCTCAAGATTAGAGGACAAATGAGATGTCAATGGAAGCAAGAGGTGGCCAGCCTGTGCCAAGTGACACGTGGTGAGTGCTGGAGGATACGCAGGTGACCACAGGCATTACCAGAGCTGTGTATAGAGATTGTATTAGAGTGGTGAAGTGATACATACTGTATTCTTATTGGCACACATGGTGAACAGCAATGCAGAATAGCAGTGACTGAGAGTGTGTGACCCCAGCTGTATTGAATGTAACACAGTGCATATAGTAGACAAGAGTGTGTGATACAGGCTATCTTCAGCTTAGCATAGTCTACTACATTGAATACAGGAGACAGTGTGCGTGTGATAAAAGAGGTCCTGAATAGAGCCTAATGTGAAGTAGTGGAGTGTGCCCAGATGACTGAGGGTGCAACTCAGTTTGCTGCAAGGGATCCAGGAGACCGAGTGTGTGTGATATGGGCTATACTCAGTGTAACCTAATGCAAAGTAGCACAGTCTGCAGAGGTGTCAGACGGTGTGCGATACAGGCAGTTCTGGGCTGAGTGTAACCTAATGCAAAGTACCACAGTGTGCAGAGGCCTCAGACGGTGTGCAATACAGGCGGTACTATGCTGAGTGTAGCCTATGTGAAGTAACACAGTGTGCAGAGGTGTCAAGCGGTGTGCGATACAGACTGTACTGGACTAAGTGTAGCCTAATGTAAAGTAGCACAGTGTGCAGAGGTGTCAGACGTTGTGCGATACAGACTGTACTGGACTAAGTGTAGCCTAATGTAAAGTAGCAAAGTGTGCAGAGGTGTCAAACGGTGTGCAATACAGACTGTACTGGACTAAGTGTAGCCTAATGTAAAGTAGCACAGTGTACAGAGGTGTCAGACGTTGTGCGATACAGACTGTACTGAACTAAGTGTAGCCTAATGTAAAGTAGCACAGTGTGCAGAGGTGTCAAACGGTGTGTGATACAGACTGTACTGGACTAAGTGTAGCCTAATGTAAAGTAGCACAGTGTGCAGAGGCGTCAGACGTTGTGCAATACAGACTGTACTGGACTAAGTGTAGCCTAATGTGAAGTAACACAGTGTGCAGAGGTGTCAAGCGGTGTGCGATACAGACTGTACTGGACTAAGTGTAGCCTAATGTAAAGTAGCACAGTGTGCAGAGGTGTCAGACATTGTGCGATACAGACTGTACTGGACTAAGTGTAGCCTAATGTAAAGTAGCAAAGTGTGCAGAGGTGTCAAACGGTGTGCAATACAGACTGTACTGGACTAAGTGTAGCCTAATGTAAAATAGCACAGTGTGCAGAGGTGTCTAACGGTGTGCGATACAGACTGTACTGGACTAAGTGTAACCTAATGTAAATTACCACAGTGTGCAGAGCTGTCAGGCGGTGTGCGATACAAGCGGTACTGGAGGGAGTGTAGCCTAATGTAAAGTACCAGAGTGTGCAGAGGTGTCAGGCGGTGTGTGATACAGACTGTACTGGTCTAAGTGTGGTGTAATGTAAATTACCACAGTATGCAGAGCTGTCAGGCGGTGTGCGATACAGGTGGTACTGGGCTGAGTGCAGCCTCATGTAAAGTAGCACAGTGTGCAGAGGTGTCAGACGTTGTGCGATACAGACTGTACTGGACTAAGTGTAACCTAATGTAAATTACCACAGTGTGCAGAGCCGTCAGACGTTGTGCGATACAGGCGGTTCTGGACTGACTGTAACCTAATGTAAATTACCAGTGTGCAGTGCTGTCAGGAGGTGTGCGATACAAGCGGTACTGGAGAGAGTGTAGCCTAATGTAAAGTACCAGAGTGTGCAGAGGTGTCAGGCAGTGTGTGATACAGACTGTACTGGGCTAAGTGTAGCCTAATGTAAAGCAGCACAGTGTGCAAAGGCGTCAGGCGGTTCTGCGATACAGGCTGTACTGGGCTGAGTGTAGCATAATGTAAAGTATCACAGTGTGCAGAGGCGTCAGACGGTGTGCAATACAGGCGGTACTGTGCTGAGTGTAGCCTATGTAAAGTAACACAGTGTGCAGAGGTGTCAAGTGGTGTGCGATACAGACTGTACTGGACTAAGTGTAGCCTAATGTAAAGTAGCACGGTGTGCAGAGGTGTCAAACGGTGTGCGATACAGGCGGTTCTGGGCTGAGTGTAACCTAATGCAAAGTATCACAGTGTGCAGAGGCGTCAGACGGTGTGCAATACAGGCGGTACTGTGCTGAGTGTAGCCTATGTAGAGTAACACAGTGTGCAGAGGTGTCAAGCGGTGTGCGATACAGACTGTACTGGACTAAGTGTGGCCTAATGTAAAGTAGCACAGTGTGCAGAGGTGTCAGACGGTGTGCGATACAGGCGGTTCTGGGCTGAATGTAACCTAATGCAAAGTATCACAGTGTGCAGAGGCGTCAGACGGTGTGCAATACAGGCGGTACTGTGCTGAGTGTAGCCTATGTAGAGTAACACAGTGTGCAGAGGTGTCAAGCGGTGTGCGATACAGACTGTACTGGACTAAGTGTAGCCTAATGTAAAGTAGCACAGTGTGCAAAGGTGTCAGACGTTGTGCGATACAGACTGTAGTGAACTAAGTGTAGCCTAATGTAAAGTAGCACAGTCTGCAGAGGTGTCAGACGGTGTGCGATACAGGCAGTTCTGGGCTGAGTGTAACCTAATGCAAAGTACCACAGTGTGCAGAGGCGTCAGCCGGTGTGCGATACAGGCTGTACTGGGCTGAGTGTAGCATAATGTAAAGTATCACAGTGTGCAGAGGCCTCAGACGGTGTGCAATACAGGGGGTACTGTGCTGAATGTAGCCTATGTAAAGTAACACAGTGTGCAGAGGTGTCAAGCGGTGTGCGATACAGACTGTACTGGATTAAGTGTAGCCTAATGTAAAGTAGCACAGTGTGGAGAGGTGTCAGACGTTGTGCGATACAGACTGTACTGGACTAAGGGTAGCCTAATGTAAAGTAGCACAGTGTGCAGAGGTGTCAAACGGTGTGCAATACAGACTGTACTGAACTAAGTGTAGCCTAATGTAAAGTAGCACAGTGTGCAGAGGTGTCAAACGGTGTGCGATACAGACTGTACTGGACTAAGTGTAGCCTAATGTAAAGTAGCACAGTGTGCAGAGGTGTCAGACGTTGTGCAATACAGACTGTACTGGACTAAGTGTAGCCTAATGTAAAGTAGCACAGTGTGCAGAGGTGTCAAACGGTGTGCGATACAGACTGTACTGGTCTAAGTGTGGTGTAATGTAAATTACCACAGTATGCAGAGCTGTCAGGCGGTGTGCGATACAGGTGGTACTGGGCTGAGTGCAGCCTCATGTAAAGTAGCACAGTGTACTGAGGTGTCAGACGTTGTGCGATACAGACTGTACTGGACTAAGTGTAACCTAATGTAAATTACCACAGTGTGCAGAGCCGTCAGACGTTGTGCGATACAGGCGGTTCTGGACTGACTGTAACCTAATGTAAATTACCAGTGTGCAGTGCTGTCAGGAGGTGTGCGATACAAGCGGTACTGGAGGGAGTGTAGCCTAATGTAAAGTACCAGAGTGTGCAGAGGTGTCAGGCGGTGTGTGATACAGACTGTACTGGTCTAAGTGTGGTGTAATGTAAATTACCACAGTATGCAGAGCTGTCAGGCGGTGTGCGATACAGGTGGTACTGGGCTGAGTGTAGCCTAATGTAAAGTACCACGGTGCGCAGAGATGTCAGGCGGTGTGCGATACAGGCTGTACGGTACTGAGTGTAACCTAATGTAAAGTACCGGAGTGTGTAGAGGTGTCAGACAGTGTAGGATACAGGCGATACTGTACCAAGTGTAGCCTAATGTAAAGTAGCACATTGTGTAGAGGGGTCAAGCGGTGTGAGTTACAGGCGTCACTGTACCGAGTGCTGCCTCATGTAAAGTAGCACAGTGTGTAGAGGTGTCAGGCGGTGTGCGATACAGACTGTACTGGGCTAAGTGTAGCCTAATGTAAAGTAGCACAGTGTGCAGAGGCGTCAGGCGGTGTGCGATACAGACGGTTTAGGGCTGAGTGTTACCTAGTGCAAAGTATCACAGTGTGCAGAGGCGTCAGACGGTGTGCAATACAGGTGGTAATGTGCTGAGTGTAGCCTATGTAGAGTAACACAGTGTGCAGAGGTGTCAAGCGGTGTGCGATACAGACTGTACTGGACTAAGTGTAGCCTAATGTAAAGTAGTACAGTCTGCAGAGGTGTCAGACGGTGTGCGATACGGCCGGTTCTGGGCTGAGTGTAACCTAATGCAAAGTACCACAGTGTGCCGAGGCGTCAGCCGGTGTGCGATACAGGCTGTACTGGGCTGAGTGTAGCATAATGTAAAGTGTCACAGTGTGCAGAGGCCTCAGACGGTGTGCAATACAGGCGGTACCGTGCTGAATGTAGCCTATGTAAAGTAACACAGTGTGCAGAGGTGTCAAGCAGTGTGCGATACAGACTGTACTGGACTAAGTGTAGCCCAATGTAAAGTAGCACAGTGTGCAGAGGTGTCAGACGTTGTGCGATACAGACTGTACTGGACTAAGTGTAGCCTAATGTAAAGTACCAGAGTGTGCAGAGGTGTCAGGCGGTGTGTGATACAGACTGTACTGGTCTAAGTGTGGTGTAATGTAAATTACCACAGTATGCAGAGCTGTCAGGCGGTGTGCGATACAGGTGGTACTGGGCTGAGTGCAGCCTCATGTAAAGTATCACAGTGTGCAGAGGTGTCAGACGTTATGCGATACAGACTGTACTGGACTAAGTGTAACCTAATGTAAATAACCAGTGTGCAGAGCTGTCAGGCGGTGTGCGATACAAGCGGTACTGGAGGGAGTGTAGCCTAATGTAAAGTATCGGAGTGTGCAGAGGTGTCAGGCGGTGTGTGATACACACTGTACTGGTCTAAGTGTGGTGTAATGTAAATTACCACAGTATGCAGAGCTGTCAGGCGGTGTGCGATACAGGTGGTACTGGGCTGAGTGTAGCCTAATGTAAAGTACCACGGTGTGCAGAGATGTCAGGCGGTGTGAGATACAGGCTGTACGGTACTGAGTGTAACCTAATGTGAAGTACCGGAGTGTGTAGAGGTGTCAGGCAATGTAGGATACAGACTGTACTGGTCTAAGTGTGGTGTAATGTAAATTACCACAGTATGCAGAGCTGTCAGGCGGTGTGCGATACAGGTGGTACTGGGCTGAGTGCAGCCTCATGTAAAGTAGCACAGTGTACTGAGGTGTCAGACGTTGTGCGATACAGACTGTACTGGACTAAGTGTAACCTAATGTAAATTACCACAGTGTGCAGAGCCGTCAGACGTTGTGCGATACAGGCGGTTCTGGACTGACTGTAACCTAATGTAAATTACCAGTGTGCAGTGCTGTCAGGAGGTGTGCGATACAAGCGGTACTGGAGGGAGTGTAGCCTAATGTAAAGTACCAGAGTGTGCAGAGGTGTCAGGCGGTGTGTGATACAGACTGTACTGGTCTAAGTGTGGTGTAATGTAAATTACCACAGTATGCAGAGCTGTCAGGCGGTGTGCGATACAGGTGGTACTGGGCTGAGTGTAGCCTAATGTAAAGTACCACGGTGCGCAGAGATGTCAGGCGGTGTGCGATACAGGCTGTACGGTACTGAGTGTAACCTAATGTAAAGTACCGGAGTGTGTAGAGGTGTCAGACAGTGTAGGATACAGGCGATACTGTACCAAGTGTAGCCTAATGTAAAGTAACACATTGTGTAGAGGGGTCAAGCGGTGTGAGTTACAGGCGTCACTGTACCGAGTGCTGCCTCATGTAAAGTAGCACAGTGTGTAGAGGTGTCAGGCGGTGTGCGATACAGACTGTACTGGGCTAAGTGTAGCCTAATGTAAAGTAGCACAGTGTGCAGAGGCGTCAGGCGGTGTGCGATACAGACGGTTTAGGGCTGAGTGTAACCTAGTGCAAAGTATCACAGTGTGCAGAGGCGTCAGACGGTGTGCAATACAGGCGGTAATGTGCTGAGTGTAGCCTATGTAGAGTAACACAGTGTGCAGAGGTGTCAAGTGGTGTGCGATACAGACTGTACTGGACTAAGTGTAGCCTAATGTAAAGTAGTACAGTCTGCAGAGGTGTCAGACGGTGTGCGATACGGCCGGTTCTGGGCTGAGTGTAACCTAATGCAAAGTACCACAGTGTGCAGAGGCGTCAGCCGGTGTGCGATACAGGCTGTACTGGGCTGAGTGTAGCATAATGTAAAGTATCACAGTGTGCAGAGGCCTCAGACGGTGTGCAATACAGGCGGTACTGTGCTGAATGTAGCCTATGTAAAGTAACACAGTGTGCAGAGGTGTCAAGCAGTGTGCGATACAGACTGTACTGGACTAAGTGTAGCCCAATGTAAAGTAGCACAGTGTGCAGAGGTGTCAGACGTTGTGCGATACAGACTGTACTGGACTAAGTGTAGCCTAATGTAAAGTACCAGAGTGTGCAGAGGTGTCAGCCGATGTGTGATACAGACTGTACTGGTCTAAGTGTGGTGTAATGTAAATTACCACAGTATGCAGAGCTGTCAGGCGGTGTGCGATACAGGTGGTACTGGGCTGAGTGCAGCCTCATGTAAAGTAGCACAGTGTGCAGAGGTGTCAGACGTTGTGCGATACAGACTGTACTGGACTAAGTGTAACCTAATGTAAATAACCAGTGTGCAGAGCTGTCAGGCGGTGTGCGATACAAGCGGTACTGGAGGGAGTGTAGCCTAATGTAAAGTATCGGAGTGTGCAGAGGTGTCAGGCGGTGTGTGATACAGACTGTACTGGTCTAAGTGTGGTGTAATGTAAATTACCACAGTATGCAGAGCTGTCAGGCGGTGTGCGATACAGGTGGTACTGGGCTGAGTGTAGCCTAATGTAAAGTACCACGGTGCGCAGAGATGTCAGGCGGTGTGAGATACAGGCTGTACGGTACTGAGTGTAACCTAATGTGAAGTACCGGAGTGTGTAGAGGTGTCAGGCAATGTAGGATACAGGCGGTACTGTACCGAGTGTAGCCTAATGTCAAGTAGCACATTGTGCAGAGGTGTCAGGTGGTGTGTGATACAGACTGTACTGGACTAAGTGTAGCCTAATGTAAAGTAGCACATTGTGTAGAGGGGTCAAGCAGTGTGCGTTACAGGCGTCACTGTACCGAGTGTAGTCTACTTTAAAGTAGCACACTGTGCAGAGGCATCAGACGTTGTGCGATACAGGCTGTACTGGGCTGAGTGCAGCCTCATGTAAAGTAGCACAGTGTGCAGAGGCGTCAGACGTTGTGCGATACAGGCGGTTCTGGACCGAGTGTAATCTAATGTAAATTACCACAGTGTACGAAGGCGTCAGAAGGTGTGCGATAGAGGAAGGCGGGGCCAGCATAGGCCCCGCCGCCATTATGGGGGTCGGCCGTGCCCCCGGAACCTGTGCCCCATTCGCTGTCCCTGCCTGCGGTAGGGGACCTGCCCCAGAAGTGATTGAATCACTTCCGGGTCATGGGAGGCTCCCCCGCGCCCCGGAAGCGATCTGATCACTTCCGGGGCGTGGGCGACTCTCAGAGACCTTAAAGCCAGGGGGAGCGCAAGAGACGATCTCTTCCTCCCCTCGGCAGCACATCCGTCGTATGTGCCACATCCTCCCTCGGGAGGTCCCTTAATCTTTTTCTTTCTGTTTTCTAGGGGTCGGCGCTGCTGTGGAATCGGAGGAAGTCTCGCCGGCGGTTCGTGGCAGCTTGAGGCTTTTTCGTTTTACAGGCAGCGGGCATCGGAAGGAGCGGGAGGCTGGTTCTGCTTTTGGCGCCTTTTTTGAACCACTGACGGGCAGACTCCCAGTGGGGACGCGGGCAGTGCGTTTCAACGCTCTCAAGTGGGTTTCTTTGATCAGCGAAGTTAGCGCTCTAGCTCCGGTGTCCAAGTGCGCATCGAACGCGCGTTGGTGTTATCATCGTTCGCTGGCTGAGGTAAGGTGTCGGGGGCTTGGGCTGTGTGCGTGCGGCCTTCCCGGTCGACGGGTGATTGCTCCTAGGTACGGGTGATTGCTTCTAGGTACGGGTGTGTGTTGGCCTTCGGAGGCTGCCCGGCGCCACGCACAGGCTTCTCGGCCCATACTCATTGTATCGCGTGCGGGGGAGGGGGTATAACGAGGCGCTTCGTGTCAGCTCACCGGGCGGATCTCTGGGAACGTGTGGATCTTTATTTCTGGGCGTTGGGGGACACAATAGTAATCGGGTGCCTTCGCGGGGAGGGGGAGATTTTTGAGGCGGTGTACCAGCCCATTGGGCCAATTTGTTTTGAAACTTTTGGGTGCAAGTCTGCAGGGGGATATCAGTTTAATTCGCATACTGGTTTTTTCATAGCTCATCCTGCTCTTCACAGCTGCTGGGGCGCGAAGTGGGTCATTAGGTCCCGTAATAGTTGGATTACACAGATGCAGCATTTTGATCACTAATTTTGTTGTTTGCATAACAGGAAGGCGGTTACTGTATTCACAGCTTGGTAAAGGAGTATATACCGATCGCGAAAACAGCTTCAAGTGCTTACAGGTGCCTTCTCACTGGTGTGACGCGGCGGTGACGTGGAGACCTGCGCAGAGGGTGCCTGAGGACACGGTCAGTGGTCTGCATCCCGGCGCTGCTGGGAGCCAAGTGGGTTGGAGCCTATTGCCCACCTACCTTGCTGGGCTAGCCAGTAGTGAGGCTCCGGTAGCGGGGCTGAAGTGGCCCGCGTGTTTCCTCCATCTGTTTTAGATGCGCTCATGAGAAAGATTGGGGAGATGGATAGTACCATGGCGCAGCTGGCAGAGAGGCTGGATGCGCAGGAAGGGCCATCTGGGAGGTCGCGCAGGGACGCTTTGCCACCAAGGGAGGCTTTTCCCCCCTTGCCGAAGAAGAGTAGGGCAAAGAAAGGCCCGCAGGTTGTCCCTATGAGCGGTGGGCCCCCAATTTCGCCTGTAATTCCCGCATTCCCTAATGCACCGGGGGGCGAGCCTTCTCCTGTCGATCCAGTGGGGGGTCTGTTCCCTTGCCCCCCCCGATGCCCGTTATCCCGTCACCCGCACCGGCGCACCCTATCCCTACGCCCGCGCCAGCAGTGCCAGTGCCAGCAGTTCCGGTGCCAGCGGTGCCTGATCTTTCCTTACCTGTTCCCCCCGCACCTGCGATTCCGACCCCCGCGCCAACAATGCCAGTGCTGGCGGTGCCTGCACTTTCGGTACCTCTTCCCCCCTCACTTCCTCCCAATTTTGTTTCCAGTTTAGCAGCGGTGCTTCCCTGGCTGGGGGGCATGGGTTTGAACGTGAGTGCGGCGGATGTTGTCGGGGTGGACGCATTGGAAAGGGCGAAGCAGCTTATCGACCTAGCCAAGCCTCAGGACGTGCCGGCGGTGGGGGCCCCCAAGGAAACCCCGGGACCTTCGCAGGGAAAGCCACAGACGTTGCCACTGTTGGGCATGGGGGAGGCACGCACGTCTTACGAATCTCTCTCGCGCCACCTGTCGCAGGAGGTTAAGGAGAAAATTTGGAAAAGGACATATATCGATATTTTTTCACTCTTGATAGATGAGGTTGAGAGGGAGGAAATGAAGAGGAAGAAGGATTATATGCCTGCGCGTGAGTGGGCGAATGAAATGTTGAAGTACAGGGTGGAGGAGAACATCAGGCATTGGATGTTGGCCTACAACATTTACATGGCAGTAATGACAGAGCGTTTCCCTGAGGAGGCGCCTGCGATGGCTTGCTATATGTCGAGGATCAGCACGGCGCAGGCGACAAAAGGGGGCTCGGGGTGATTGGAATATGACAAGCAGTTTAGGCGCATCAGGGCATCTGATCCTACGTTAAAGGGGAATCAGGTGGAGGGAATATCCTGGTTAGATCATGTGGGCGGCCTTTCAACTGAGGCTGCCAGTGACCTGCCGAAACCTCAGCCCTTTCGGGTGTTCCCCCCAGCTGCACAGGGCGGGGGGCGGAAAGAAGGGATGTTGCTGGGATTACAACAGGCGCTCCTGCGTTAGGGCACCAGGGACATGCAGATTTAGACATGCGTGCAGTTTCTGTGGCAACTCAGGGCATGGCGAGGCAAAGTGCCTTAAGAAGCAGAAAGATAGGGGGGGAAGAAACCAGAAGGAAGGGGTTTCTATCAGAGCTAGGACACCCATCCTCCTCCACGCCATGATGCCCTGGTTAAATAGATATAGGTGCGCGACTTCAGCAAAAACCTAAATTGGGGGTTTCAGAGACGGTTTTAGAATTCCCGTGGAGAATTTTGTGGGTCCCTCGTTTTGCAGGAATCAGGTATCGGTCACCCAGAATGCTGGGGTGGCAGCGGCCAAGATTGGAAAGGAATGTAGACTGGGTAAGGTGGCAGGGCCCTTTGACAGCATACCCGTGCATAACTTTGTTTGTTCCCTCCTGGGGGTGGTCCCAAAGAAGGAACCTGGTGAGTTTAGGCTGATTCATAATTTATCTGCGCCACGGGGACAGTCTGTGAATGACTCCATTGAAGAGGATTGCTGCTCGGTGCGTTATGCATCTATTGACCAGGCTATTGACATGTTGAGGGGTCTAGGGCCGGGGGCACTGATGGCGAAATCAGACATAGAGTCTGCCTTCAGGCTCCTGCCCGTACACCCGAGCGATTTTCACCTCCTGGGCTTCCAGTTTGGGGGCAAGTTTTTCATGGACATGTGCATGCCGATGGGGTGTTCGGTGTCATGCGCCTACTTTGAAATGTTTAGTACGTTCTTAGAGTGGGCTTTCAGACAGGTGACAGGCCAAGAGCACGAGCTGCATTACCTTGATGACTTTCTCTTCCTGGGGCCACCGGGGGGCGCAGGGTTTGGGCAGGCGCTGGAGCAGTTCTGTGCATTGATGAGGAGCTTTGGTGTACCCCTAGCGCAAGGTAAAACTGTGGGGCCCTCCCCGGTTATAGAGTTCTTGGGGATTGAACTGGACTCAGTCGCGGGGTGCTCACAGCTTCCCGCTGACAAGGTGACTAGGTTTGGGGAGACACTGAGGCACTGTCTGGAAGCTAAAAGGGTAACGTTGCACCAGCTACAACAGATGGTAGGGCAGTTAAATTTTGCACTACGCATTATCCCTATGGCACGCCCCTTTTCAAGGTCCATAGCACAGGCGATGTCAGGCCTTAAACAGAAGCACCACCACACCAGATTGAGCAGTGAGGTCAAGCAGGACATGCGGATTTGGTTGGCATTCCTGCGGGACTTCAATGGCTCTGTCCTGTGGCCCGGCCCGGTCACTTCTACCGCGGAGTTGGGTTTAATGACAGACTCCGCGGGCAGTGAGGGTTTTGGCGCCATTCTGGGCGTTCAGTGAGTGGCGCAGCGTTGGCCAGCATGGTGGGTGGACAATGGGCTCACCGCTAACATTGGTTTTCTGGAACAATTTCCCATTTGGGTGGCTTTGTGGGTCTGGCCGGAGCAGCTACGCAACAAAGCAGTAGTGTTCTGGTCGGATAACATGGCTGTGGTGGAGTGCATAAACAAACAATCAGCAAAGTGTAAAATGATCTTGCGTTTGGTCAAGGAGATAGTATTGAGATGCCTCCAGTTGAATCTGTTGTTTAGGGCGAAACATGTCCTGGGGGTGTTGAACCATGCTGCTGACGCTCTATCTCGTTTCAAGATGCAGGTTTTCAGGGCTCATCTCCCCGGAGCAGCGCCATGCCCAACGCCTTTTCCCGAACAGCTCTGGCAGATTGGTGCCCACACTTACCAGACTTGGTGGCAGCGAGTCTAGCGCCAGGAACAAGAAAAGCATACGAAGGGGCTTTTGGGGCATATTGTAATTTCTTAACAGATCAGGGTGGGACACATTGGGCTGATTCGGCCGGGGTGTGCTGGTACTTGCAAGCCCTGCGGGACGAGGGGAAGTCGGTAGGGGTGGCCAGGAAACATGTTGCAGCCATTTCATTTTTTGCACAGATGGGCGGCAGGCGGGACCCTATGCAGTCATTCATTGTGCGCAAGGCATTGAAGGGTTGGCAGCGGTTACAGGGGTCTACACCGGATACTAGACGCCCGATAGGTTTGACTACCTTGACATCAGTCATGGCAGCGTTAGATCAGACTTGCGACGATTTCTCTGAATGCCTGTTATTCAGGGCAGCCTTTACTCTGGCTTTCTATGGGGCCTTCGAATAGGGGAATTGGTGGCTAGGAACAAAAGGGACCTGGGGGGTGGATTACAGTTGGGTGACATTCACTTCCATAACGGGGCATTGCAGGTCACAATCCGCCGTTCAAAGACAGATCAGCAGGGGAAAGGCCAGGTAGTGTTTCTCAGACGGGCACCGGGCAATCCCTGCTGTCCGGTTTTTCATGTGGAGGCTTTCCTGCCCCACAGGCCGAGTGGGAGGGGGGGTCTTTACTGATGCACACGGGAGGGGATCCATTGACAATATTCCAATTTAAACGGGTTTTAGACAAGGCAATAGTCAGGGCAGGACTGGACCCCGGTAGTTTTGGGACACATTCCTTCAGGATTGGTGCCGCCACCGAGGCGGTTGCGCAAGGTCTTGGGGAGAAGGCTGTGCGTAGGATTGGGCGGTGGGCCTCTAACTGTTTTAAGCGTTATGTACGTGTTGATATGTTGTGACCCATGGGTTAACGGTACTGATGGCACTTTTCTCTCGTTCTATTACCAGTTCCCTCGGCCTGTCACGCAGGAAGAGAGACGGCGACACCCCACCAAGAGCGTGGCACAGTCAAGACTGCGAGGATTTCCCCGAAGGCACAGCGGGAACGTCATGCATGTGTTTTTGGTCATTCCTATGTGTCACGGTTAGGCAAGTTTTTCAGTGCAGGCGATGGGGCAGCGCACGCAAAGCAATTGGGTGTGAGGCTTTCCTTTTTCGGCCATGGGGGCTTGCGTTTTTGACAGGTTTAGAGAACGGGTAGGCCACATGCTCTCATCTTTGGACACCGCTCCCGACGCTATAATTTTGCATCTGGGGGGCAATGACTTGGTGCATCTCAATCGGAGGGTCCTGTTAGAAACGGTGCTGTCAGAGTCGGCATGGCAGGCCAAGTGCTGCCCTGAGACGGTTATTGTGTGGTCACACATGATACCAAGACTTCAGTGGCGTGGGGGGTATCTGTGAAGGCTCTCAATCACTCTACTCGAAGGATCAATAACAACATAGACAAACTGTTTAGGACTCCCAGATTGCAGGTAATCGCGCATGGATGCATTAAGGGGGATATGTGCTATGTGCAAGACGGGGTGCACCTGTCACGCTTGGGTAACGAGTTATTCCTGGGTAACATCTTAGCGTGGCTAGAGGGTTTTCGCTGGTAAGTATCATCTGGGGTTTTTGGGGGGGGGGGCCTGATAGTCGGTCTACTATGCAGGCCTGTGCGGTAAGGTCATAGGTTGGACAGACTAAATTGACTCATCTTTTGGGGCGTCCTATTACGTGGGGCGCCCAGAGGGGAGGGACATTTGGCTCTCACCAGACTCCAGGGGCAGTTACAACCGGTTGGTTGGAACGGTGCGGGGACAAAGGGGGGGTTACGCTTTCCATTGGCTGGTTGGCCACCCCGCATGCGGGCGTAAGTAAGCTGCGCTGTCTGCATGGCCCCTTTATGGAGTAAGTCCTGAACGTTTGGGGGTTGCCTGGGGGTAAGTACTTCCGGGTCAGCTGGGCCTCCTGCGCATGCGCGTCCCGGTTGGGGTGCGCGAGGCAATTCGGTGTAAAGAGGAAGGGGCCAGCGTTTTGACCTTGCCGTAGGCCCAGCGGAATACGCAGAAATATGATCAGTAATGTTTTAGACTAGGATAGGAACATTTATGTATTAGAGTTTTGTTAAAGCTAGGATTGAAACAAATGTACCGAATCCTGTCTTGTCATTTCTGCGTATTGTAATTATGAATATAACTTGTTTTGTTTGTTAATAAATACGATCGGGGGTCAACGGCCCCCTATTCCAAACAAAATGTTATATTGGTTTTGTGTCACAGTCAGGGGAGGAGGGGGCGGTAGGCCGTACCACACCATGGAGGAAGGCGGGGCCAGCATAGGCCCCGCCGCCATTATGGGGGTCGGCCGTGCCCCCGGAACCTGTGCCCCATTTGCTGTCCCTGCCTGCGGTAGGGGACCTGCCCCGGAAGTGATTGAATCACTTCCGGGTCATGGGAGGCTCCCCCGCGCCCTGGAAGCGATCTGATCACTTCCGGGGGCGTGGGCGACTCTCGGAGACCTCAAAGCCGGGGGGAGCGCAAGTGACGATCTCTTCCTCCCCTCGGCAGCACATTCGTCGTATGTGCCACATCCTCCCTCGGGAGGTCCCTTAATCTTTTTTCCCCACCCACCATCCCTAAAATAAGAGTTTGTTGAAGAATGTATGTTTGTTCTGTAATTTTTCCACAGGTTGCCAATTGGAGATATGTGATTTGCGCCTTTTTTGTCGTGTTTTTAGGCGATATTCCATGTGCGGGCGGTAAGGTCATAGGTTGGACAGACTAAATTGACTCATCTTTTGGGGCGTCCTATTACGTGGGGCGCCCAGAGGGGAGGGACATTTGGCTCTCACCAGACTCCAGGGGCAGTTACAACCGGTTGGTTGGAACGGTGCGGGGACAAAGGGGGGGTTACGCTTTCCATTGGCTGGTTGGCCACCCCGCACGCGGGCGTAAATAAGCTGCGCTGTCTGCATGGCCCCTTTATGGAGTAAGTCCTGAACGTTTGGGGGTTGCCTGGGGGTAAGTACTTCCGGGTCAGCTGGGCCTCCTGCGCATGCGCGTCCCTTTTGGGGTGCGCGAGACAATTCGGTGTAAAGAGGGAGGGGCCAGCGTTTTGACCTTGCCGTAGGCCCAGCGGAATACGCAGAAATATGATCAGTAATGTTTTAGACTAGGATAGGAACATTTATGTATTAGAGTTTTGTTAAAGTTAGGATTGAAACAAATGTACCGAATCCTGTCTTGTCATTTCTGCGTATTGTAATTATGAATATAACTTGTTTTGTTTGTTAATAAATACGATCGGGGGTCAACGACCCCCTATTCCAAACAAAATGGTATATTGGTTTTGTGTCACAGTCAGGGGAGGAGGGGGCGGTAGGCCGTACCACACCATACAGACTGTACTGGACTAAGTGTGGTGTAATGTAAATTACCACAGTGTGCAGAGCTGTCAGGCGGTGTGCGATACAAGCGGTACTGGACTGAGTGTAGCCTAATGTAAAGTACCGGAGTGTGCAGAGGTGTCAGGTGGTGTGTGATACAGACTGTACTGGGCTGAGTGTAGTCTAATGTAAAGTACCACGGTGCGCAGAGATGTCAGGCGGTGTGCAATACAGGCGGTTCTGGGCTGAGTGTGGCGTAATGTAAAGTACCGGAGTGTGTAGAGGCGTCAGGCAGTGTAGAATACAGCCGGTACTGTACCAAGTGTAGCCTAACGTAAAGCACTGGTGTGTGTAGAGGTGTCAGGCAGTGTAGGATACAGGCGGTACTGTACCAAGTGTAGCCTAATGTAAAGTAGCACATTGTGCAGAGGTTTCATGCGGTGTGCGATACAGGCTGTACTGGACCGAATTTAGCGTAATGTAAAGTACCACAGTGTGCAGAGGCGTCAGACGGTGTGCAATACAGGCAGTACTGTGCTGAGTGTGGCGTAATGTAAATTACCACAGTGTGCAGAGGAGTCAGGCGGTGTGCGATACAGGTGGCTCTGGGCTGAGTGCAGCATAATGTAAATTACCACAGTGTTCAGAGGCGTCAAGCGGTGTGTGATGCAGGCGGTACTGGACTGAGTGCTGCGTAATGTAAATTACCACAGTGTGCAGAGGCGTCAAGCGGTGTGCGATGCAGGCGGTACTGGAATGAGTGTAGCGTAATGTAAATTACCACAGTGTGCAGAGGCGTCAAGCGGTGTGGGATGCAGGCAGTACTGGACTGAGTGTAGCGTAATGTAAATTACCCCAATGTGCAGAGGCATCAAGCGGTGTGCGAAACAGGCGGTACTGGACTGAGTGTAGCGTAATGTAAATTACCACAATGTGCAGAGGCGTCAAGCGGTGTCATTACAGGCGGTACTGGACTGAGTGCAGCGTAATGTAAAGTAGCACAGTGTGCAGAGGCGTAATGCGGTGTGCGATACAGGTGGTACTGGACTGAGTGCAGCGTAATGTAAAGTAGCACAGTGTGCAGAGGCGTCAGGCGGTGTGTGATACAGGCGGTACTGGACTGAGTTTAGCGTAATGTCAATTACCACAATGTGCAGAGGCATCAAGCGGTGCGTCATTACAGGCGGTACTGTACTGAGTGTAGCGTAATGTAAATTACCACAGTGTGCAGAGGCGTCAAGTGGTGTGTCATTACAGGCCGTACTGGACTGAGTGCAGCGTAATGTAAAGTAGCACAGTGTGCAGAAGCGTCATGCGGTGTGCGATACAGGGGGTACTGGACTGAGTGCAGCTTAATGTAAAGTAGCACAGTGTGCAGAGGCGTCATGCGGTGTGCGATACAGGCAGTACTGGACTGAGTGTAGCGTAATGTAAATTACCACAGTGTGCAGAGGCGTCAAGCGGTGTGTCATTACAGGCGGTACTGGACTGAGTGCAGCGTAATGTAAAGGACTACGGTGCACAGAGATGTCAGGCGGTGTGTGATACAGGCGGTACTGGACTGAGTGTAGCGTAATGTAAAGATGCACAGTGGGCAGAGGCGTCATGCGGTGTTCGATACAGGCGGTATTGTGCTGAGTGTAGCGTAATGTAAAGATGCACAGTGTGCCGAGGCGTCAGGCGGCGTGTGATACAGGCGGTACTGTGCTGAGTGTAGCGTAATGTAAAGATGCACAGTGTGCCGAGGCGTCAGGCGGTGTGTGATACAGGCGGTACTGTGCTGAGTGTAGCGTAATGTAAAGATGCACAGTGTGCAGAGGCATCAGGCGGTGTGCGATACAGGCGGTACTGGACTGAGTGTAGCATAATGTAAAGTAGCACAGTGTGCAGGGGCATCAGGCGGTGTGCGATACTGGCGGTACTGTGCTGAGTGTACTGTGTACTACATATAACCGGGAGGTAAAGAATGTGAGATGCCAGCTGCTGGTATTTATAGATCTCAAAGCTCGCTAGGAAACAACTGAGCGCTGAACTTGGGGGAATAGGAGACGATTGTGTACTCCAAGTGGGGATTACACGAACACAATTCATACAATACACTTCATATTTGTATTAATAGGGTGATTAAGTGATCAAGGGATTTACCCAGAATCACACGATGCGGAGTCAAGCGCAGAGGTAGGGATTCAACCAAGAGACAGTGTGCATGAGGGAATCACTGTGTACAGTGGTACAGTGTACATACAAGTGAAAGGGTGTGCAGTACTGAATGTACTGAGTGCACTACTGTGAAAACAGAGGGTAAAATACAGGCTGTGCTGAGCACTAAAGCGTACACAGGACATACACATCCTGCGTTGAGTGTGACGTTATGTACAGCTCTCCAGTGCACGCAGGAGTCAGAGGCTGTGTGATATACACTGTGTGCTGGTGTACACCGGAGTCGTCTGTGTGTGGTACATTGCACCCGCAGATCAGCCCAATGTGAAGTGAGCACTCACAAGAGACTGACTGTGACTGACAGTGACACATTGGTCCAGTGACAGGTCGTGCTCCTCGTGTACACGTAATTCTCCCGCTCGTTCTGAGCCATGGAATTCTCTGTCACTCAGGCTCCCGCTGTCAACCTCTGCCTCCGAGCAGGGTAAATAGAATTTTCCGGAAAGACATCATTGTTCCGCGCGCGTTCCAAGGCCTCAATTACTGGGCTGCTTCCAGACACAGCTTGCAGCCTCTCCTAATTAAGGCCTGGTCCATCTGGGATAATTGTTTAAGACTGTGTTGGCTTTTCCCTAATTAGCTTATTACAGAAGCAAAGCAGGTTGTGGGCGGATCCGACACCTGCAGGCGCAATTACAGGAATATGGACTCTGCGGGCGCCCACGTCGAGGCGCTTTGGCACCCCTATTGCCGCTTCACGTATTGTATGGTAATTGCATCTCCATAGCGCTTCATAGCGCTAACAAGGCACTCATTAGAGGATGGGAAGAAAGCCACGACATAGGAGGGTGCTTGCCTGGAAGACTGTTGAATTGCAGTGAGGCATTAGCGGGAGGCAGTTTGGTGACGTGTTTGAGTGACCATAGTGGCGCGCTTAAACCGACAGACTGCTGAAGCTAAGCTCGTACTGGGCCGAGGGGTGTGTAGTGTCCGGCGCGCGCGAGGCGTTCTAGCCTTCCGCGCTGCCGGGATGCGCTAGCGCTGACACGTGACGTCAGACGCTAGCGAGTTTAAATAAAGGGGCGTGGCCTCGACGCATTAGTCGGAGCCGCGTGTGAAACCAAAGAACACCGGCTCCTGTGTCTCTTTTAGCACGATTGCGCAATCATGTAATTTAGAGCGTTTAAAACGCTACACTGGCGACGAGGGGTGTCTAGAGCCCTGATGTGCTGCTTTTGTGCCCCACAGCATATATTTTGGCCTCCCATGTGTCCTGAACCGGAGTGTGGAGCCCCTCCTCATGGTGACCCGGCTGTGCATGCTGCTAGGCCTGGTGGGGGATACTGCATGTGCCCTGGAGGCCCATCCAGCCATCGGCAGTGACTCTGTGTGCGCCCTGGTCCACCATTCTACAGCCTGTAAGGGGATGTCTCGCCCAGGCGGTGCCGCGCCAGCTCCACGAGGTGCCTGACGACGACTGCGCCCTCCACCGGATCGGGCCTACGCCGGGTGAGATCGCCTGAGCCCATGAGCGCCTGAGGAGTCCCGCGGATGACGTCTGGAGGTAGGCGCGCCCATCGTTTGGTGTAGAAGCGCGAGGAAAGTCAACGCGCAACGCCCAGAGGGGGTGCACGCCTGTTGGCGTCGACGCAGAGGAGAGGGAGCCAGCTTCCACCGCGTGCTGCGCACGTGCCAAGATGGCGTCGATTCCCGCCATTGAGCCGTTTGCCGTTGATGGTGCCCCGTCGTCCATTGCCCCGCGCTGGAGGGATTGGACAGACCGTCTACAAATCTACTTCGAAGGGGCTGGCATCGCGAGGGAACGGCGCAGAGCGCTGCTGCTCCACCTAGGAGGCAAAGACATCCACCGTATATACAAAACTCTCGTGGAAGCCACGCCGAAAACGTTCCACACACTGCTGAACGCGCTCAACGCCCATTTCGAGCCCATGGCGAACAGAGACTATGAAAGGTTCATCTTTCGTCAAGCCAAACAAGAGGCGGACGAGGCCCTGGATGCGTTCCATGGCAAGCTGAAGGAGTTAGCCAGCACGTGTGGGTTCCGTGATGAACAGGAAGAGATCCGAGGGCAGATCATTCAAGGGTGTTACTCGTCCAAGCTTCATGTCACGGTCCTCCAGGAAGAAGGAAAGCCCCTGGCGGACATCCTTACTCTCGGATGGTCGAAGGAGCTATCGCAAGCGAGGGCCTCGCATATGGAAGCAGCCCTACATCGCCCTGTGAAGACGGAGCAAGTGCAAGTGGCGGAAGCGGTGAACGTGGTGCGGCCTAAAAGAAGACAAACCGGAGGGAAACGGCAACCGGAGGCCAAGAAGAAGGACTGTGGGTACTGTGGCGGCCAACCCCACCGCATGCAAGACTGCCCGGCCAGAGGGAAAAAGTGCAGCGCCTGTGGGTGGATGAACCACTTCGCGGCGGTGTGCCGGTCCACCAGAGTCAAGAAGGAGGCGGCCCACGCGGTACGGGAAGAGGCAGACAGTGAAGACATGGACGACGACACCGAAGAGTACCCAGTCCATTATGTGCTTGCAATCCACCAGCCACAGAAAAGAAGCGCAGACTTCCGAAATGTCGCATCCTAGTTCAACAACAAGAGGTAAAGGCGACAATTGACACTGGGGCCTCCATCGAGCTGATGGCCGCCAATGTCTACCACCAACTGCGGGTCAAACACCCGCTGCGAGAGGCAAAGATTCGGGTGTTCGCGTACGACCAGAAGACGCCCATTCCCCTCATTGGGTGCTTCAAAACAGAGCTACAACATGGTGAGAGGAGCATCAACACCACCGTCTATGTCACGGAAGAGGGCAGCGGGATGCTGCTGAGCGGGCAATCGGCCGAAGAATTGAGACTGATCTCATTTGCCATGGCAGTCCTGGAGGAAGAACTGGATACCATCATGGAAGAGTTTGGAGAAGTTTTTAACGGTATCGGGTGCCTGAAAGGAAAAGAAGTATCCTTACACATCGACCCGTCGGTCCAACCAGTGGCGCTGAGGCACCGGCGAATCGCTTTCCACCTGAGGCAAAAGGTCGAGGAGGAGCTGGAGGCCCTGGAGAGACAAGGCATCATCGAAAAGGTCAGTGGGCCAACCCCGTGGGTATCCCCGATCGTCATCGCCAGGAAGCCGAAGCAGCCAGGACAAGTCCGCATCTGTGTGGACATGCGCCTCCCTAACGCCGCGGTCAAGAGAGAGCGACACCTGACGCCCACCATTGATGACATCCTGGGAGAGCTGAACGGGGCCAGGTGGTTTTCGAAGATGGACCTACGGTCAGGCTACCACCAGCTACCACTTCATCCGGACTCGAGGTACATCACCACATTTTCCACACATTTGGGCCTCAGACGGTATCGGCGCCTGAACTTCGGCATCTCGAGTGCCGCCGAGGTATTCCAAAATACCATCAGAGAAGTGCTCAGTGGGCTCCCCGGCGTGCTCAATGTGAGCGACGACCTGCTCATATACGCGTCAACCATAGAGGAACACCACCAGCGGTTGAGAGGGGTCCTCAAAAGGATTCAGGAGTCAGGCCTGACCCTGCACCGGGAGAAGTGTCAGTTCCTGCAGAACAAGATCAGTTTCTTCAGGTATACCTTCTCGGACCAAGGGGTGGCCCCAGACCCGGACAAGGTGAAGGATGTCCAAGATGGCCCAGCTCCGACGAACATCTCGGAGGCCCGGAGTTTCCTGGGCATGGTCAACTTCTGCGGCCGTTTCATTCCGGACCTCTCCAACCTCACCAAACCCCTCAGGGAGCTGACCAAGTCGTCCACCACGTGGCAGTGGGGCCTGGAGCAGGAGCAGGCGTTCCAAGCAACGGACACTACCCTCTCGTGCTTTGACCCGGCAAAGCCCATCAACGTGGCGGTCGACGCGAGCCCGTTTGGGCTGGGAGCGGTCCTGACACAACTCCAGAACAACGAGGAGTGGGCCCCATTGCCTACGCCAGCCGGTCCCTGACCGAAACAGAGCAGCGGTACTCACAAATCGAGCGAGAAGCCATCGCCATCCACTGGGCATGCCGGCATTTTCACGTGTACGTGTATGGACATAATTTCACGGTAACAACCGATCACAAGCCACTCATTCCTCTGTTCCAAGGGTCGTCCTCAAAGCCGCCACCCCGGATTGAAAAGTGGATACTCCAACTACAAGGGTACGACTACCGAGTGGAGTACAAACCAGGGGCCACGAACCCGGTGGACTACCTGTCACGGCACCCGCGGAAAGCCACAACAGAAGAGAAGGAGGAGCCCGAGGATACAGAGGAGTACGTCCGGTATGTGACAGAGCGGTCACGACCCCTCCCAATGAGCCTGGCTGCAATCATAGAAGCCTCAGAAGGTGATGAATGCGTGAGAGCAGTGGCGGAGGCTGTCAGGTCGGGAGATTGGCGGACAATCCAAGCCTCGCTCAACAGAAGGACGCCCCAAGCCAAGCTGACACTGGAGTCATTCTTGAAAGTACAGAGTGAGCTGTCCGTTGACGCCCAAGGATGTCTTCTGCGGGGCCCGAGACTAGTCATGCCGGCCAGCCTCGCTCAACAGGCGGTGGACCTCGCCCACAGGGGACATCAAGGAATGGTAAAGACAAAGGGCAGGCTCCGAGCCAAAGTATGGTTCCCAGGCATGGATGCGATGGTTGAGCAGACGGTGAGAACCTGCACGTGGTGCCAAGCCGCAGGACAGCCGGAACGCCCTCACCCGGTGGCGACCGAAGATAACCCCCTGAGACCGTGGGAGTGTGTGAGTGCCGACTTCGGACATCTCCCCGATGGACGGTATGCGTTGGTCATCATCGATGATTTCACCAAATACCCAGAGGTCGAAATTGTGGGGAGCCAGACAGCCACTGAAGTAATAGCGAAATTCGAGAAAACCATCGCCACTCATGGCATATTCGGGGTGGTCAAGACCGACAATGGACCGCCTTTCCAGGGGCAGAAGTTTGCTGAGTACCTCAAGAGCTGGGGGATCCATCACCGCAAAATAACACCAAGGTGGCCCCAAGCCAATGGAGAGGTGGAGAGGTTTATGAGGACACTCAACAAAACCATTCGCATCGCCATGGCTGATGGATCTCCACTGGAGAGAGCGATCTACAGTTTCCTGCGGGAATACCGGATGACCCCCCATGTCACAATCGAGGCAGCGCCAGGAACAGCCACCATGGGAAGAATCGTAAGTGACACGATCCCACACCACCCTACTTGGGTTCCGGCACAAGCCTCAAATGAAAAGACCCTAGCCAATCGGATGCGCTCGAATGACCATGCCAGCCAGCGAAGGGGTGCTAAGGAGTCCACGATACAATGGCAGGATCGAGTGTACGTGAAGGACCGCTACCCAGGCAGCAAGTTCAGACTTCCTTTTGAACCACAACCATGGGTTGTCACCCGCCGGACAGGCACGATGGTGACCGCTCAAAGAGGAGCTGAAACAGTCCGCGAGATGTGTCGTTCTTCAAAAAAGTCCACCCAGGAACAACTTCATGTCCCGGGGCCGAGCCAGAGGGGCCGGACCCCGACCAGCCGAGCGGAGATCAGGAGGGGGAGGACGGTCGGAGTGAGGATGGTGGTTCCCAGTCCATCCCAGCCACCCCGGGGGGTAACCTGCCTGGCGGTTCCCCAGCCCGGGCAGAGCCTAACACCCCAAGGCGCAGAACCCCCGATGTGGCCCTTTCCAGAGGCGGTCCATCCCGCTACAACCTGAGAAAGAACCCGGCACCGTCATCCCAGCTGGCGGACTATATGGTGTAACCTGTAAGGACTGTCAGACTGGTAACAGACTCATCGTTGATTTTTCTGGTCCTATGTTTTGCTTAATGTTTATAAAGGTTGGAAGGAGTGTAGTGTCCGGCGCGCGCGAGGCGTTCTAGCCTTCCGCGCTGCCGGGGTGCGCTAGCGCTGACGCGTGACGTCAGACGGTAGCGAGTTTAAATAAAGGGGCGTGGCCTCGACGCATTAGTCGGAGCCGCGTGTGAAACCAAAGAACACCGGCTCCTGTGTCTCTTTTAGCGCGATTGCGCAATCATGTAATTTAGAGCGTTTAAAACGCTACAGGGTGGGGGCAGCAGGGGATAGAACGAGGGGTGAAGACTGTGACGTAATGTCGCAGATAGTTAGTACTGGTTATTCAGGGGATGGGGGGGCGGGGGGCTTGTCTGAGACATTGACCCCCTTTAACCTTGAGTAAGCGCTGGTTGTCCTGTTTAGAAGACGGAATGGAGTGAGATTAGGTCTCATGAAATTTACAAAAAAAGGAAGAAGCACTTAACCGCTAGGCACAGCTGGCTTTAGAGCTAGTGGCTCCTGGTGCGACAATGACCACCTCCACCACGGATTCCCTCACTTCCACCCTTAACAGTGCCCCTCAAGTCTCCAGAACCCTTCTCTCTCAGATGCATTTAATTTGTTTTATAGTGGCACGCATACCAGTGTAGGGTGTAAGAGCACATTGCATCACATACACATTACACAGACAATATCCGGAATCCCACGCATCCGCAGAACCAGAACAGGAGGAAGATCCTTCTCTTACATCGCGGCCAAGACCTGGAACAAACTCCCCTCAGCATCAGACGAACCCCCACACTGCAATCATTCAGGAAGAGCCTCAAGACCTAGCTCTTCGGATGAACTGTAGCTGCCCAACCCCCCTCCCCCCTCCCCCCCCACCCCCAGCGCCTTGAGACCCTCATGGGTGAGTAGTGCGCTTTAAACCCCTGATTGATTGATGGAATGTATAGGAAATATTACATAAGACAGAGGGGGTACAAGGTGTAGGAGTCACATGTCATCCAATTTAAAACATAAGACCATGAATTGAGGTTCTCCAAATGAACCCTTTTTGCAACATTAAGATAATGAAAGACGGGGGAAAAAATAATAATGCTGTAATCTACACCTTACAGTTTGCATGCAGCTCTTTGATGAAGATTAATAGCTTACTGTTCTACATTAGGATTCTAACTTATTAACTGTAAGTAACATAATGATCTCACTGACAAAAGCAGTAACCCACTGACCTATTTACATCACATGCACTTTGTGATCTGCATGGCACACATTCTTTGCAGCAGGCATATTAATCCTCTGCGTCAGCAGGCATAGTAATCATCTGCATCTCCGGGTAAGAGCATTAATCACTGGAGTTATCTTGACATTTTTATTGTTGCCTAAAAGTTGCTGGAGGCCAGCAACATGGCATCAGGTGCTTAAAACCCATAATATACTTGCGAACATGGCGACCCACCTGAAGTCAGCGCCCGGTGAAGTGGCGCCGGTCACACAGCCCTAGAGTCGGCCCTACTTCTAGGTACAATGTACCAGAGTATTCAGGTACAGAATCAGAGAAAGGCTTTACCCCATAGTGCAGTGGCTGACTGAAACCTCCTAATTCAGATGAGAATTATGACTACCTTTATTTAAAAAATAGTTTAAAACACAATTTAATGTGCATACAAACCCATTATTAATAGGTAAATTAAAACAGCAACGACACAAAGCAAGCAAAGAAAAAGAATTAGTACGTTGTACCTTTTAAAATGCTCCCGTCCCACTTGGGATTTAGATTAAAACATACAAAATAACAAATATTGGCAAATCAATAGGTCTCGCAATTGCTTTGCTGATACCCTCCGGCAATGCTTTATGGCATGGCTCAATAAAAAATAAAGCAAATAAAGGGAGTGATGACAAAGCTGCAGAGGCCAAGACTGATCCTTAACTGAAAAAGTGAAAAAGAAGTTGCGCAGCGGTCCTTTTGTGCTGCCTGGTCCCCCTCCATCAAAAAAACTGAAAAAAAGACAAAGACCATGGAGCCAATAGAGGAGTGGGAGGGAGGAAGTAACGGGAAGTGGGCGGGGTGGGCTTTAAGGCAGTGCGACTGGTGCAGCCACACTGGGCACTGCCCTGGAGGGGGGCGATGACCTCAGATGGGGGCGCTGTGTTTAGGAATAATTTACCATATAAAAGCAGCCGATACAGAGTTCCTTGTGGTCCAGATTTCAGGCAGCAATAACAATGTCAAGATAACTCTTGTGATTAAAGTTCCTGCAAGAGAGAGAGACTGAAGTTTTGTCTAGTGGTAGTTTTGAAGTAGCGCAGAGGGTCAATATGCCTGCTGCAAAGAAAAGATCTGTATTTAAAGTACAGAGCAGACTGGATTAGTAAAGCCAGCCTTTACCAGCACTTTAAATCAAATGAAATGTATGCAAGAGAGTGGCTATGGAGAGATGAGGGGCACTTTTGCCGAGTGGTAGTGAGGGAAACTGAGGAGGAGGTCATGGGAGGGGGGCACAGATCAAGATTGTCGCACTGGGCGCCACCAGCGCTAAAGCCGGGCCTGAGGGATTTACGTTTGGCCCCAAACGTAAATCCCTTAAGGCCTCCTTCTAGTCTTATGCATTTAATTAGCAGACATTGGTTGCTGAGATGCGTTCTTAAGGTATTTCCCCTCTAATTTCCCAAAAACAGAGACCGAATCTGGGATAAGAGATGCCCAGCCATAGTGGGCAATCAGCACATTTTGTTTTGCTTTTAGTCTTTGAAGAGGAGCTACATAGAATTGGCGTCTTAATGAAGGTAAAATCGCCTCATAGCATTCATGCCTGCGAGGCAGATTTTGCCATCTCATTCCAATGAGGTGTCTAACTTAATTTACTTGTAAATAAGATATTTGTACTGCTTGAGCATCTAAGCCTACAATCATCCAGTGACCGGTCAAACTGAGTTTCTCTCCCACCAAACACAATTGCCTCGGTGTTAGCGCTATCAATGGGCACCCAATTAAGGCCACAGTGAGACAAAAGCACATTTAGCTGTCTCTGAAGTCCAACTGCTGTGTGGTCAAGGAGCACAATATCCTCTGTCTCCGTGCACAGTGATTTAGGGAGAGCCTTTGGTAGATCTGAGAGAAATAATACAAACAGGAGATGGGCAAGGACATGTCCTTGCTTAAGGCCATTCTACGTCATGATTTTGTCTGTCATTGGCCCTTTGTTGTTTAATTGTACCCTAGTCCATGTAGAAAAGTGCAAACCTCAACCAAGTGTAAAAGCTACGGATGTATTCTCATAACATGCCCTTTTTACCACAATCAGCACCTGTCCACCCTATCGAATGCTGCATGAAAATAAATTAAGCAGAGATACAACCTTCCTTTCTCTATACACCTAACCGAGCTCTCACCTGGTCTACAAGGGCTAAGTTTGGGATGACAACCAGTCTACTCCAGCAGAATTAACTGCAATTTCTCAGTCTTTGTTCACAACACTGAATTAGCACTTCCACAAACATATTATCTTAAGAATATTTCACCCTTTTTAGGTTGCAGCCGGTTTGATAAAGACATCTTGGGGACTTCAGAAAGTTGACCAAAGAATACATTCCACTCATTGATTACCATTGGCTTTGTGATTGTAACTCACACTTTCTGACTTTCTATTTGCTTGCTTTATTTGCTTCAGGTTCTCCAGGTTCAGTTTGTCCCTCCCGTTGCCTAAACCATGTTTACTGTATTCTTCCACAAACTCACTTTCTGTAAACAGGCTTTTAAATCTTGTTCTTATCTTGTCACATTTGCTGTGCCTTCAAAGACAAGAGGTCAAATGTCATGCTGTTTCTTCCAGGAAGTTCCTTCCTTAGTGTTTATTTGTCTCCCCACTCTAATCTACCTCACTCCACATCAAATATACCCCACTCATATCTGCCACAACTCCACTAATCTACCCCACTCCACTCAAATCTACCCCAAACTAATCTACTTCACTCTAATCTACCTCACTCCAATCTACCCCACTCCAGTCTACCCCAATCCACTGTGCTCCACTCATCCCTAATCTAGCCCACTCCACTACAATCAACCCCACAATATCACAGTGCAATCTACCCCATTCCACTCAAATCTGCCTCACTTCACCCTAATCTACCCCACTCCACCCCACCCCACCATACCCCAATTCCATCCAGTGACGGCTCCTCCACTATAGAGGAGGAGTGTCGCCCCCACACACCCACAGCTGCAAAAATTGAAAAATAAAATGATAATAAACCAGGTTTATAATCATTATATTTTTCTCTCCTGGGTTAGTCGTGGGGGCGGAGCCATCGTGGGGACGGGGCAGTCATGGAGGGAGAGTGGTGGGCATTGTGATCAAAGCGCATGACGGTTTGGCTGGCCCTCTCAGGCCGGCCAAGCCGTCATGCACACTGAAGCTCTCTCCAACTCCAGCTGCATTGCTCCCTGGGAGCGCAAATCGAGGGCGCTCAGGCCAATCCTGATGCTGTTCTCATGATTGAGAGCAGCGTCAGGATTGGCTGCAGGAGATTCTGGGAGTCTGTGCTGGTGGCGAGGAAGAAAAGAGTGGCGATGTGTCCGCTCAGCGCAGACACCAGCCGCTACTGATTCCATCTACCCAACTCCAATCTATTATGCTAATCTACCCAACTCTCGCACTCAAGTCTATCACAATCCACCCCACTCCATTCTAACCCACTCTACCCCAACTCCACTCTACACCAATCTACCCCACTCCACTCTACCCCCAATCTACCCTATTTCACTCTACCCCAGTCTACCCCTCTCCATTCTACCCCAGCTCACCCCACTCCAGGACACTAACTTTTAGCCATGCTGAACAGCAGCCACACTGGTGTACGACATGGCTAAAACACAATCGTATAGGCGAAACCTATTGGCTTTGCCAATGCTTGTTGTATGTAGGTTTTGTATATGAGCCATTCCAGGAGGGAGGTATTCTATCTGTTAGCACAGTATATTTAAAAAGTGGTAAAGCTATAGATACCCAATATTCAGCAGCCCTTTTGATTACCTTATTTCGGACTCTGTTAGTTCAGCAGCTCTACTGAACTTTTAAGCTTTAATTATATGAGTGAGGTTACTAGTAGTGGTATTTGGCAAAAGGTTCACATTAGGAGCTTGGCCCAAAAATATCACCTCCATTGGCTTGCCATCTTTATCTAAATTACTGATACGAGTGACAACTCGTTCATTTTATATGCTGAGGTTTCATGAATCTCATTGGTCCCTATCATCACCGATGACCAACATAAGTGGGAAATGGCAGAAGCAATGGCTTTCTCCATTATTTCACAAGTCATCCGAGCTGCCTGTCTTTTTGCCATTAAAACAACATTTAAAAGAGAGCATTTTGCTCTATATCATTCTAGACATAGTTGGAAACTAGTTTTAAAAAGAAGTGCAAACTCCCTGTACTTAAGCTTGCATTCTTGGTCATACCACAGATTACAGTCTTTCTTACCTGTGTGCCACATAGATTTGTATACTATAACCTTGCTTGGTTTTCAAAGAGAATGAAAGAATGCTCAGGGGCAGAATTCATATCTGATCTTGCTCTCTTAATGGGCTCATCCCAAAATACGATCTCACCCCTCTGTATTCAATAGTTTCCTCAACTAAATCTCAGACCCAAGGGGTGAAATCGGCAATGGGGAAAAGCAGTTTTTTCCCTCCTCAGTGGAAAGTGGTCACTCCAACATTCCGTCCATCATTTTATTTTGTGATGTTGCTATGTGCACCCTAAGTGACTACGGGTATGCCCAGATGTTGGTCCGTTGCTTGCTGCAACACTGGATTCAAGCGAGCCTGGCTGATGAGGGGTGATACCCTGAAACTGGTCCCAGGATACTTGTTTCCGGTCCAGGGAGGACCAGGCCTGGCAGTTCAATCTGCACTGTTCCCATGAGGAGCAGGGTCAAGACTGATTTGCATATGACATGGTCCAAACTAGGGTGATGTGGCGAGCAAAATAACGATGGATTAAACCCAGATATGTGACTGGGGGTGGGTGTCTGTAACATTCCAACACTCCGTCCATCATTTTATTTTGTGATATTGCTATGTGCACACTAAGGGGCTAAGGTTATGCCCAAATGTGGGTCCCTTGCTTGCTGCTCCACTGGATTCAACCTGGCCTGGCTGATTAGGGGTGATACCCTGAAACCAGCCCCAGGATGCTTGTTTCCAATGAAGGGAGGACCTGGCCTGGCAGTTCGAGCTGGACTGTTTCCATGGGGAGCAGGGTCAAGACTGATTTGCATATGGCTGGGTCCAAATTGGTGTGACGTGGCGAGCAAAATAACGATGGATTAAACCTAGATCTGTGACTGGGAGTGAGTGTTTGAAAAGTTTCAACTCTCCGTCCATCATTTTATTTTGAGATGGCACTTCCCATCCATAGCAGTACTGAGAAATGTATGCATTGAATAAATACCCGTCAATCAATAGCTATGTAGTCATTGAGTAGCATCATGTCTACCATTCGTAAACAGCAGTGAGCTGGATCATCTGTATTGAACTGGCCTTTGACTGAGCAGAGGTCTGCCTTTTAAAACACTTTCAACTGTGACAGCCTTGAGCACTTTTCCTTCTAATTGAGTGGTCAACAACAGTAATTAAGTACGCTTGCTGTTGAGAAATAAATTGACCATCATCATCGAGCAGCTAAGAGGCAAAAACTTTTATTTTATCTCCTGACCTGTGGCGGCTGCTTCGCTAAGGAGCGTTGCCCCACTGCTCTGCAGCAGTAAAAGAAGGAGAGTAGGAGCAGAGACGCCGTACCCGGCGGCAAGGTAAGTGTTTATTTTTTTTATTTTTCTTTGTTTTCTTTGCGACCCATGCCCCCTCCCCCGTGCCTGCCCTGCCCACCATCCGCAAGCCGTGCTGACCGCCACTGCTCCTGACAAACATATGGAAGCATTAAGCTCAAGATAATATTCAATTATTTTTAACTCTAAGGAAAGCTTCCTATAGGATTTAGGTTTCAAAAAACATAACACTCCTTGGGTCTCAGCAGTTAATGTCAGCAAAGACAGCAACAGAAAATATACTTTTCAGGGATATTTGAATAATCTTCGTGTTTAATCAGTTGGCTATACCCCATCGATGCTTGCCATAGAAAGGAATTCTGCGCTGAAGAACCATGTGATCTGAAGCCGATTAAAAAGTGGTCTCAACCAGCCATATCTCCTGGAGCATGAGGACCATGCAGGGTTCAACAAATGGGCCACCAAAATATTCATTAAGACATCTGTTGAATTAAAAAATGTTCTAGGAGATTAAATATGGTGACTTTGTGCTCCCCAGTGACTCTAAGAAAAGCTGGTTGCTCATGTGGCGTTCATGGACTAGAGGTACCTATTATGTAAAGGAATCCCTTAAAGATCACTATTGTATTGCATTTGGGGATGGCCTAGATTAGACAGTGTCATTTTATGTTAGTAAAGCCATGAAAATCTGCCCCATAGGGCTAACCCACACACCTATAACATTCTGGCAATGGTGCCAGTTCTGGGTCAAGTAGCTGGTGTTTACAAAATAAATTCTTTGGCTCATGAGTTGACAACAAGTTGTTGAGAAGGAATCTTCTTGAGTTACCTTGCCTCCCTTTCTGACTGTCCTCTCTTGGGACTCTGGACAAAGCTGAATTTCTACAGATTTGTGTAGCAGCGGAGACTATTGATCAAATCAACGCAGGAGGCGCCGCCGTTCATATCGGCAAAGACAGCTGATTCATTGGTTCCTTACAAGATAGAGCCCGGATCCCCCAAGTAGTCCCCCGCCCCAACCCCCTGTACTCCCACAGTCAAAATTTGCCAGTCCATGAGTGTGGGTAAAAAGGCCATGTTTAATAACTATCACATATTCATAAACATGACAAAACATTTTCAAATTCACATTTATAAATTCAATATTTACATTTTTAATATTTCAAGAATTATCATTGATCATAACCACTGGTTATGAACTATCCACTTACTCCAGCACCAAGGGACCCTCTGGCTCGCCTCTCCTATCTGAGAACCACGCAAGGCGCAACCCACCTGCGTCCTTGAGCTGTGAGCCCCCAGCCCTCGGTCCTTATCCGTCCTTTCAGGGGCCCACCCCTCTACCACCAGGCTGCCAAGGAGGCGTGTGTGACCTGGCGCCCTTGCCTCCCCAGCCGGTGTCCCTATTCTCTCTGCAGAGAGCTTACCGGCTCTCCCCTCAGTGCTGGCCTCGGGAGTATGTAAGCAGGCCTCCCGTTAAACCTGGAAATCAATGTTGTGTGGTTTCTTTTCTGCCACTAGGGTGACCAGGACCAACAGGTCCTTCACCCTCACCACCTGCAAACAAGCTCTGAACAAAAGACCAAATCCCCTTGATCCATGCATCTGTGCCAATGTCCGACAAATGTACGCCGTCTTGATGAAATATCATGTCCCCTGCGATTAGTCTATGTGGAATGTGACACAAGTGGCCCGAGCCTGGTCACAACTTGGCCAATTCACCGTTGAAGAGCCTCACCAACACATTTAGTGCTCGAGATCGGACTCGGCGGCCCATGTCCGATGACGTATCATCAAAGACCATGCAATCCGTGCATGAGGAAATGCTCTTCCTATCCAAGCGAATTCGGTCAGTAGGGCTTCCCTGACTGCCATGCGTCCCAACTCCACCATGTCGTTGCCGCCCAGATGGAGGATCACCAAATCCGGGGACTGATGTCTCTCGCGCGCCCTTGTCTCCTCGATCAACTGCCGCAGCTGCCGGATTCGCAGACCGCCAACGCCCCGCCATAAGAACGCCATCCTCTTTAAACCCGGTGGTTTTGACACTCGCTTCTGACGTAGACGGACTGTGGCACGCCGCACGAACGAGTGTCCCAACACCCATATCACCTTTGAGGACATACTAGTAGCAGGAAGAGAAATGGAAAAGTCAAATCAAGATATCGGTCCAGTGTCCTACAGTAACTTGGGCCGCACATAGCGCTTAAAACAAGCTGATGACCAGCGCCCCACCTTCTTGACTGCCTCAGCTGGTAAGCCGGCGCCTGCTGCCAGTGTCGTCGCCCCAATCCTGAATGAGTGTGAGGAATACCCCTTAGAATCCAGACCCAGACACCCCAGCGCCCGCCAAAACACGGCACTGAATTGATACTGCGACAAGCAGTTACCCTGTTCATGTATGAACAAGGCCTGTTCCCCTCCTGATGGACGAATCGCCAATTATGTCTTCATCCTAGCTACCGGGCAAATATCCTCCCCAGGCGCAGGGCACAACCGAATCGTGACCCCCCTACCCAGTGGATCAGTCTTGGATTTCCTCAGAGCTACTACCAGGCCCTTTTGCAACAACTTTGTGTCTTGCCATTGGAGTCCCCCAGTGTGGTCCAATTTGGAGGAACCCACCAATTCCCCCAATCGAAAAGCACCATAAAAGGCTAGGGAAAATACCGCCCCGAAAAGGATGCTCTCACAATGAGAAGAGCATACCGTCTGTAATACCCCCAGAATGTCACCCAGGGTTTTTACATCCAACGGTCTTCTACTAGCTTTCCTGACCCCTTCCAGCCTAGCCCAACCTGACAGTGCTTTCCTCACTACAAAAGCTGCGCCGGGGTCATGTTCACCCACCAATTTAGCGAAGAAGCCTATTGCCGCCACGTGTGCCCTAGCATAAGACGCTGGCCTTCCTTGATTTTTCAGAGATAATAAAAATTCGCAAAGCACCTCTGTGAAAAAGAGGGCCAAGTGGCCCGTGCGCTTAGTAAATATCCTGTAAGCTTTGAACTGTTGCTGGTAAGTTCTTCTAGTGCGTTCGCTCAATGAAACTCCCACCAGCCCCGCAAGGGCGGGGCTCCAATCCTCCACAGAGATGTTGGAAACACAGTCATCCGCTCTTCTGTCTGAGGGTGATACCTCCGGAAATCCTGCAACTTGGAGCGAGACAAAGCGTCAGCAGCCTGATTCTCCACACCAGGGATATGCGCTGCTTTGAAAAGCAGATTGAGCTTTAAGCAAGCCAACACTAAATGTTTGAACAGCCTCAAAACATGTTTACAAGTAGCTCCCTGCCTATTGATAGCTTCGACCACTGCCATGTTGTCTGACCAAAAAATTACAGATTTGTTCCTAAAGAACCACGCCCAGATGTCAACCGCCACTATGATGGGAAAAAGTTCCAAAAAGGCTATGTTCCTGGTCAAGCCGCTCTCATGCCAGGAAGCCGGCCAATCGCACCTGCACCAATTAGGCCCCAAGACTGCTCCAAAGCCAATGCTACCTGCTGAGTCAGTGAGCAAACCCAAGTCTGTGCATTATACTGCAGGTTCTGGCCAGATTACCTTACCATTGAATTCACTCAGGAAACTACGCCATACCCTCAGGTCCTCCCTCACGTCTGCCTGCAATCGCATGTGATGATGTTTTTGAGTCAACCCCACCATTGCCGGGGCAATCGACCTTGAGAAAGGGCGTCCCACCGGGATGATCCTTAAGGCAAAATTCAACTGGCCCACTAACACCTGAAGCTGATGCAGCGTGACTTTGGGCCCAACCAGAGCAGAATCTATTGCTTGCAAAAAAGCTTGTACTTTGTCCCAGGGCAACCTGCATTCTCCTACCACTGTGTCTATCTCAATGCCCAAGAAAGACATGCAGGTCACAGGGCCCACCATCTTCCCGGGGGCCAGTGGCACCCCTAGCTCTACCAACATGTCCACTAGCTTGTTCAAGGCCTGACCACACACTCCTGATGCTGGGGGGCCCATGATCATAAAGTCATCTAAGTAGTGTACTACTTCCCTATGCCCTGTTCTGAAGAGAAACAACCACTCAAGCATAGAACTGAACATCTCAAAGTACTTGCATGACACTGCGCAACCCATCGGCATACATCTGTCATAGTAAAATTGGTAATTCAGCTGGAAACCTAGCAAATGATAGTCATCAGGGTGAACAGGTAATAGCCGGAAAGCAAACTCAATGTCAGTCTTTGCCATGAATGCGTTGGGCCCTAGATCGCGCAGCCTCTGCAGTGCCGCGTCAAAGGAAGAATATGTCACAGAGCAAAGGGACGGATCTATGGCACTGTTCACCGATACCCCCCTTGGTACTGATAAGTTATGAATCATCCTGAACTGGCCTGGCTCCTTCTTAGGAACCACGCCCAGCGGTGAACACACATATCCTGGCAATGGGGGAGTGGAGAACGGGCCAGCCACCCGCCCGAGCACCCTTTCCTTATCAACCTTCTGAACCACCACTGCAGGGTGCATGCACGCAGACAATTGATTATTGCAATACCCTACTGGGGCTACCCCTTGTGCCGGAATGCGGAAGCCCATGGAGAAACCCTCATACAATGTCTTGGCTGCCTTCCTGTTTGGGTACGGATTCTGCCAGAAAATCAGCTTCCCTAAATCAACTGGCGTGGGCAGCTTACTGTTGGGGTGGTTTAGACTCCCTTCCCTTTTCTTTGGACTTCTTAATACACTTAAACTCGAGATGGGAAGGGTGGCCGCAGTAGGCACAAGCGTGTTTGAACTTACATGCCCCGGGGGGCCAAGTACATGTTTTTTGATTAAAAGCCCAACATGTTCCTTTTTTCTCCCCAGTGCACCCCTGGGAAGTCCGAAAGGGCTACTTCATGGGCGCTTTGTTATTGACGCTCTCTAACCAAACATTTACCTCTGTTTGGTCCCAGCCCATGTCAGGGTCGTCTACCTTGGCCCATCTAAAGTCTCTATCATAATCTAGCCAAGCTACACCCCCATACATTGCTTGTGCCTTTAAAATCTTATTTGAATAGCAAATCAAGGGTATTGCCAATTCTGGCTTCTTTTCCAGCATTACTATGGAAAACACATTAAAGCCGAACAACCAGTTAGTGATCGACTCCTCTACCCTTGGTTTCCTCTCTGTGAAGGAACCTTCCTTCCCATCTTTCTAGCTAGGCTCTTCTTCCCTCCTCCTTGGTCTAATTAAGGAGAATATATCAATAAAATCCCCCTTCCAGATCTTCTCTCTCGTGTCCTGCGTAACTTCTGCTGCCAATTTCCCCCGTTTAGACAACACTGAATCATGACCACCAATTGCTTTTGACCCGTTGTCTATATCCCTGCTTGAACACTCTCCTGCCTTACCTGCAGCAACCCCAGTTGTCATGGATTGAGCGGGGGCCGCTTGACCCACCGCCTGAGGGGGCGTGCTCGCATCCTTCTCCTGCGCTCTGCCCAAGAGGGCCACCTGTTTGTTCAATTCGCCGAGCACATTCGGCGTGCCCATTGTTGGCGCCCATGGCGCTACCGTCGCGCTGCTGCCACAAGGGTTCCCCACTGTGGGTGAGCTTAATTGCGCCAAAAATGTTCCCACAGTATCCCGCCCCTCTACTGGTGGCCCACTTACTGCCTGTGGGGGTACCTCCTGCGGAAGTGGTGGGGCCACGCTGGGAACTGGTAATTCAGGTACACAGGGTACCGGGGTAGCGGACCCAGGAATATTAGGCATCAGCGCGGGTGGCTCCGCAGGCAAAGGAAGCGCTGGTTCAGGCAGGCTGGGAACTGGCGTTGGGGGCCCACTAGGCAGCGGGAGTACCGGCTGCGGAGGCATTACGGGAGAAGCCGGTATATGAGGTTGCTCCTCCGGTCCCCTGCCCCCCCCCCCTTCTTGCTCACCCTAGGCTTCTTTACTAATGAAGGAAAGGCCGGCTTGGGCGGGACTATGGCTCTCCGGGGGCAGACCCTTTCTGTTGGCTCTGGGATCTCCTCACTATCCGATACCGGAGCCTCACCCCCTTGGTCTTCCTCACTATCCTCTTCATTTCTGCCCAATTTTTCCAACACCAGCTTCAAAAGCTGTGCTATTTCGGACTCACCCTCTTTCCTCTTTTGATTGCGCTTAGGCGGCATTTTATGCTTTAATAGAGCAAATGAATCTGGAGAAAAATGCTGAAACCTGCACGTTTACACAACCACAGTGATTCCCTTAGCTGGAAACCAGTACCACAGTAAAGCGTAAACAGTTCAAAAAAAGTGTGGGGTGGAAGCAATCAATCCTCTACTGTGAGAAAGCACACACGCGCGTGTGATACTGGTGAACTATCGCTGTACTACAGAACTTTGTTCTTCAAGGATCAAGACTCAGTAAATACCTTGAATGCTACCCCTAACCGTACGCCCTACGCACAGCAGAAAGAACAGTATGGCTCACGGTATCCGAAAGTGTCGCCTCACACGTGTGCATGCACTCTGCATAATCTGCCCACCTGCGTGTTCAGTCGACGTGCCCAAGCCGCCCTGCAGCTGGAGAATAATGCCCCGCAAATTCGCTCCTTGCCAGGGAATCCCAGGAGCTGCACTGCCTTAAATTATGGACGCGCTGCCCGCCGCTCAACAATGCGCGTATATGATGTTTCCGATGCTTTTAACCGGGACTCATGCCCGAGCGAGCGTTCGAATTGCGCGCCACCACCCAGCTGAGGACCACACCGCACTTTACTAAATGCGAGATTACACAGGGCCGACACCAAGATAGCCCGCTCTCCCCCTAACACTTTCCACACTCAAGCCAATCACGGGAAGCGCCTGATAAGCCGACGGCCACGCTTATGGCGCTCTGTTACGCTCTTCCCCTGGAAGACTGGCAGGAACAAGCACGCGCACACGCTACAATACCACCTATGGGCCCGGATCCCCCGAGGGAGGCGTCTGTAAGCAAAGAGCCCACCGATGGCGTGCTCGCAAATTTCGGGAGACTGCAGGCAGCCACCAGCGTCCAGCGGGAAGAAAGGTCTCTTACAGATCACAACTTCTCTCCCCCACTGGCTACCAACAGCCACCATGCACTCCCCAACGCCCCCGACACCTCACCTCCGGATCCGGATGCCCGACTCCCGACCACGATATTCTTCCAACGCAAGCCGCTGCCACAAGTTCTAACGAATGCCGACCGCGCACGAGTTCAAGCTGCAGAAAGATTACGAAGCCGCTGCTGCCCCCAGATAGATGACGTCCGTGATCCCAGGTCGAGGTAAGGAAAGAGAAAGCTCTAACATGGACACAGGGCCTAAATAGCCCCTCCCTGGCTCCACCCCTTCTGGGCAAGGCTCCCGCCGGACATACATCACGGCCCGACCCGGAAGTACCATCGGGCTACTGGACAGGACTATGGGGGTGTGGCTTGGGGCCAGGGGGGCCGGGCCCTAAGGGCGCGCTCACTGAGGCTCGCGCTGGTCATAAGCAAAGACCACTATGTAGGCAAGGCCAAGAGTTGGAAGCGTTGTGTTTGGCTTGCTTCTTCCTTTCCCTTGTGTTTCTCATTTTGCAAAAAGGGGATCGCTATCTTTTGGGACAGTTTCAAACTGAGTGACGTTACTTTTGGTGGCTCTCCTGTCCCTAGCTTTCATGCCGATACATAAACTTGGAGCTTTGTGTATGTAATGTTGCTAAGTGCTGTAGGTGCTTGCTGTTATCCCCAAGGACTTGCAGGAGGCAGTGTAGAGGGTTAAATACGCCTTTATTAAAACAAATAATGATCTCGCCGAGAGAGCGCCGGGCAACACGCTCCGATCGCTTACTCTCACGCCGCGCTACTCGCGCATGCGCAGTAGCGTCCAATATGGCCGCTACTCGCATTACTGCCCTGACGTAGTGCGCGTCAACTAGACCGCGACACTACATGTCTCCCCCTTTTTATACCATCCAACACAATGTACCCCGACCAGGTGGTCAGTCCATTTCATAGTCTCTAAACTTGGATGGTCTCACCACTGCTCGCCCCACCCGGGTGTGTCTTACCGGGGTGGTATGTCCTTCTCGGCCTCCTTCTGCGACCGGGCCTCCTCTCCTTCCTTCTGGAGTGCCCTGGCACTCTCTCTCTCCTTTCTCACCGTCTTCCCGGGTCCTTTCCTCCGTGGGCCCTCCATCCGGTATGTCTCTCTCTCTCCATCCTGTTCTTCACTCCTGTTCTCTCCGCACTCTCCTTTGGACGTTCCTGCGTCCCTTGTCGCTCCTCCTGTCGGTGTTTCCCCTTCCGTGTCCTCCCGGGGCCATTGTAGGATTTTGTTGCACTTGGCCATGCGATCGTGGGACCACACGTTTCCGTCACTGAGCAACGCTGACTGGTCGTACACTTCTTCTACTCTTAGGGGTGGGGAGTACTTGCTTTCTCCCTCCCGCTTCAGAACTGCCAGCTTCACTCTGACCCACTCCCCTTTTTCCAATACTGTCTCCTTCACCTTCCTGTTGCGGTTGTAGTGTTCCGTATAAATGCGTTGTGCCTTCTCCAGGTTGTGTTGTACCACCGCTGGAGACCATTTGCTGGTGATGGTCTTCTCCTGCCAAGCAACATTGTCTCTGGTGAAGGGTTGCCTTCCTCGCAGGATCTGGAAGGGGCTGTACCCCGTACCGGTGGGGGTGATGCGATATGCCCATATTGTACTTTGCACTTCTTTTTCCCAGTCTTTGCCCCTCGTGATGGCAGCTTGTATGGAGCCCATGAGCACCCTATTGAACCTTTCTACTTGTCCGTTACTGGCCGGATGATATATTGACGTGTGCCTAAGTAGGATGCCGTTCCTGTCTGCAAATTTGGTCCATTTGTCCGAGGTGAATTGGGGGCCATTGTCACTGATTATGGTCCTGGGTATGCCTTCCCTGAGGAACACTGCCTTGAGGAAGCGCAGTATTTCATCCGTGTCCATGACCTCTTGGATGTGTACCTCTGGCCACTTTGAGTACTTGTCCACTAACGCACAGAGGTATTTGGGTATCCCCTGATCATCCAGTATAGGCCCTAAGATGTCCACTGCCACCTCTTCCCATGGGTTACTGGGACTCGTGAACTTCCCTAGAGGCGGCCTCATTGGCTTCAGTATCTTGTCCGCTCCTTGGCACTGCACGCAGTCTCTCACGTGCCTCTCTACTTGCATATCCATTCCTGGCCACCAATACGTTTGTTTGGTCCTGGCTTTCGTCTTCACAATTCCCAGGTGTCCTTCGTGTATTATGGATAGCAGATCCGGTATTATGTTCTCCGGTGGTACCACTCTGTTTCCTCTGTATACGAACACCCCGTCGTTCCCCACCGACAGCTCTTCTCTGACCTCGTAGAACTGCCGGACCTTGGGTCTCTGTCGTCTCCGCTCCGGCCACCCTCGTACAATGTACATCTTGATGTCGTCCAGGTCTTCATCCGCCGCATACGCGTCTTTCCACTCCTGTCTACTGATGGCTTTTTCTGGGTCGTCTGTCAGGGCTACAATCTCGTCTTCGTCTTCCGTGCCATTGGTGGCACTTTCCATCGCTGACGCCCTGCTGAGGTAATCTGCAATCTTGTTTCTCGAGCCCGGTATGTACTCCACGTCGTACCAATACTCCAGGAGTTTCAGCGTCATCTTCGCAATCCGGGGTTTGGCACTGGCATGGCCGTCGGATGTCAAAACCTTCACTAGGGGTTTGTGATCCGTCTTCACTTGAAATCTTGTGCCCCACAGGAACTGACGGTACTTCCCCATGGCCCATACCACGGCCAGCATCTCTTTTTCGATCACACTGAACTTTTGTTCTGGTGACGTCAATGTCCTGGACGCGAAGCTGATCGTCTCTGTCCCTCCTTCTGGTCTTTCTTGCATGAGCACCGCTCCTAACCCTTTGTCACTTGCATCCGTCATCAATATGGATCGCCCCTGAGGATCGTACCCATGCAGCGGGATCGCTTGGCTGATTTCCCGTTTCACCGTGTCGAACTCTTCCTGCGTCTCTTCCGTCCACACAAACGCCGTCTTGTCCCTCGTGAGTTGCCTCATGTAATGTGTTTTCGTGGCGAAGTGGTGGACGAACTTGCTGTAGTATTCCGCCATCCCTAAAAATGACCGTACTTCTTTCTTGGAGGTGGGCGGGGGTGCATCGCAGATGGCCTTCACGTTCCCTTTCTTCGGTGTTATCCCATGCGCACCTATCTCGTGCCCCAGGTATGTGACTGATGTCATCCCAAAATGACATTTCTCCCATTCTGCCGTCAGGCCGTTTTCCTCCAGGATCTTCAATACTGCTTCCAGCTTCTTGTCGTGGTCTTCCAGCTATGTCCCCATTACTAGGATGTCGTCCTGGAAGTATTGCACTCCCTCTATGCCCTTGAATAGGTGGGCCATCAGCTTCTGGAACACCGCTGCTGCCGAAGCTAGACCGAAGGGCATGCGGCAGAACTGATAGCATCCAAACGGCGTTATGAATGACGTCAGTTTCTTGCTCGTGGGATGCAGCACTACCTGGTGGTACGCCGATTGTAGGTCGATGGTGGAGAACCATTTCACGCCTTTCGTGCGGTCCAACATTTCCTCTATGCGTGGTAAGGGGAATTTTTCTACCACGATGCACTTGTTTAACTCTCTGAGGTCCACACATAGGCGCACCTTGCCTGACGGTTTCATGGCCACTACCAGAGGCGCCAACCACTCCGCGCTGTCGATGGGTTCGATGATTCCCCCGTCCTCCAGCCGGTGTAGTTCCTGTTGTACCGCCTCTCTCACTGCGATCGGTATGTTCCTTACTTTGTGCGCTACAGGGCGGACGTTTTCCTTAAGGACGATCTTGTGGGAGAACTTCTCGAGTTTTCCGATTGTGCCGCCAAAAACTTTCGGGTGTCCACTCCGCCATTTCTCCGCCGTCGACTCATCTCCGTCCAGGGTTACCATCACTTGGGTGTCCCCTCCTGGATTCAGCTGTACGCCCAACTCTCCTTGGTCCATCCATCCCAGGACTGAAGGTCCCTTCTCCGCAATGTACAGTTTGCAGTGGGCGCTTCGTTCTTTGAACTGGAACAGTAGCTTCCTGAACCCTACCATCGGGATGGGTTCCCCTGTGTAGGTGACTGGTCGTATGTCGGGTGGTTCTAGATGTGTGCCCAAAGTGGGTTTGAACCTCTCGTTCCACACCGATCTTTGGACGATCGTGTAAGGAGACCCCGAATCCGCCACTATGGTGATTCCTACTCCTCCAATGATCATGTCACACTGGGGCTTGCGCGATCTCCTCCCATCGATGCCCAGCACCTGGTCCTCCACACACAGGACTTCGTCGTCTTCCTCCTGACCCTCTACTTCTTCTCCTGCGTCTTGCGCCACAAATTTCACCGCGTGTTGTCTCCCTTTCCTTCGACATACTTTCTCGTAGTGACGGTCCAGGCCGCAGAACGCACACTTGGCTCTGAAGGCGGGGCACCATTTGTCGTGCGCTGCGTGGCTCGAGCTTCCACATCTGTAGCACCTCACCGTTTCTCCTTTGTCTTGCTTCCATGTTTGTCCTGGTTTTCCTTTCCCTTTGGGTGTTCCTCTGTACTCCCCAGGCGCTGTTTTTCCTCGTCCGTACTGGTCCGCGTCGTCCACCTTATTAACTGTGAGTCTTGGGGCTTGGTCTCTCTTTGCGGCCTCTGCACAGCGCTTGGTCAGTTCTGCCCTTTTCACTATGGCGATCACGTCTTTCAGCGTCGCATCTCCACTTGCCCACAGTTTATCTTGCACCGTCTTGCTTGTCGTATGCATTACGATTTGGTCCTTAATGAATTCTTCCTGTAACGCTCCATACTTGCACGTTATCGCAAGTTTCCGCAGCGCCGCCACGTAGTCGTCTATCGTTTCCCCCGCTTCTTGCTTCCTCTGCTGGAAATTGTAGCGGTCGATAGAGGTGCACACTGCGGGACGATAGTGGTTGTCCAAGTCTTCAATGGCGTGTTTGAACACGTCCGTGTCCGCTGCCTGTCTGGTGACCGGTGTGAGGTTCTGGAATACCCGTATTCCTTCTGGTCCTAGATTGTGTAAGAGTATCCTCTTCCTCCTGGCACTGGAGAACGCCTCCTCGTTCTCATCTTCCAGCGCTTCTAGGTAATTTTTGAAGTACTCCCTCCAGTCTTCCCACTTCATTTGGGGTTCTCCTGGACGTGGAAGGAACGGGATCGGCGTCGTTAAAGCTGATGCCTGTGCGCTCATTTTGGCTTCCACCTGTTTCCTCGGGCTACCTGGCGCGTCTGTCCTCTCTCCCCTTCTTCCGGTTCCCAGGACTTCGTTAGAGCTGCCTGCGCCGTTGTCTCCCGATTCCGCCAGGGTCTCCGCTGCCTTCCTGCGGTCCGCCTGTAATGTTCCTCCGCCTAGTGGCCGGCACACTCACTGCCCACGTGCCACCCTCTGGCGTCTGTCTGCCACTGCCGCGCTCTCCCGGTGCGTAGGCGTCTGTCCTCGACCCCCTCGGTCTTCTTACCGCGTGGGGTGACGTCCCTCCTAGTGGGTTTTCCTCCCAGAAGCAAGTTGGGGGGCACCTTCCTCCTGGGTCACACAGGGTCCTCACCGTCCGAGCCTCGTCGCCACTGTAATGTTGCTAAGTGCTGTAAGTGCTTGCTGTTATTCCCAAGGACTTGCAGGAGGCAGTGTAGAGGGTTAAATACGCCTTTATTAATTCAAATAATGATCTCGCCGAGAGAGCGCCGGGCAACACGCTCCGATCGCTTACTCTCGCGCCGCGCTACTCGCGCATGCGCAGTAGCGTCCAATATGGCCGCTACTCGCATTACTGCCCTGACGTAGTGCGCGTCAACTAGACCGCGACACTACAGTGTATGAGTTCAGAAACCTATTTTGTGTCACTCTTAATGACTACGATAGACTTTTTCTTCCTAAAAAGGACGTAAGACAGTCCTTCAAAGTATTCCATATCCTATGCTGTAATTCAATTACTTGATGTGGAACACTAGAAAGAGTTCGTAAATTCCCCGAAAGTTGGAATTCCGTAGTGTTTTTGGATATTCCATCCTGTTATGGACCCATCTCGCACTTGGTGCGCTCTTCATTCATTTCCGTAAGAATAGCTGTTTGAAATTGTTCTTTTCAAAAAGACTTACAAGCTCGATTGAAGCAACAACAGAGAATCCATTAAAGTGCTCTATCTCGCCCGCTAGCAATGGAAAGGTCAGTGGAAAAATCTTCTCCAGCAGAAGGGAACTGTAAATTCTCTGGTGCTTCTTCCAGGTTAGGGTTTGAGTCCTCATCCCCCTTGGACTCTCAGATTTCTGGCTCAAACGTTCATTAATGAGGAAACTCTGCAAGATGTTTGTTTAAGGATTCAAAACCATTGAGCATGGATCAGGTTGTGTCCAAGGTACAATGACCTTCTTCCTGAGTTACTTATATCCATTCTGGAGCAGGGCTAGCAACAGTGGTGGCCGACGCAGGTAAAGAGTGGTGGGCGGGTGGAGTGGTTGCGGGAGTGTTGCAGAGGGAGTGTGGGGGGGCCGGGGGGTCAACAATAAATGATAATAATAATAAAAGACTTACCTGCTGCTTCTGGCCGTCCCCTGCTCTTCAAGCATGAGAGCAGCATAGGGATTGGCGTGAGTGGGCTGGATTAGGCACTGGGAATCTGTGCTGTTTCTGTGCAATACAGCTGTGTTGGAGAAACCCAAGTGCGCATGTCAGTTTTTCATGCCTAGGACGGCAGGCCAAACTGACAGGCGCACTTAGAAGTGCACATAGCACTCCTCCTCCCCCTCCCATGGCCCGGCCCCTGCCTGCATACGCTGGCTCAGCCAGCAGCTGAAAAATAAAACAATTATAAAATCTCGCTTTACTTTTCAGCTGCTGACTCTGAGCCAGTGGGGCGACGCTCTTCCGCCACCGCCGCTGGCTATCAAGTGGGGGGACTTCAACAGATCTTTAATGACTCTGTATATATCAGTGGCGTAGCTAGGCCTTAAGCCGCCCGTGGCAGCCCCTGCATTTGCCGCCCGCGGCGGCCTGATCGAAGAGCGGGGTGCACTCGAGTCATGCTGACGCGACGGCCGCAGGTAATAGTGGCGGTTGGGGGGGGGTTGCTCCCGATTCTTGCTGCCGCAGATAACAGCAGGGGGAGGGAGGGCAGGCCGCTGCCCCCAAAACTCGTGCCGCCTGGGGCGGTCCGCCCCCCTCCCCAGCTACGCCACTGATATATATGTCCTTGTGGACTCAGGCAAGGAGGTGGTGGTGCTAGTCTGCAGGTAGTCAGCTCGGGCGACAGTGCAGCCACATGCATCGCTGTACCCGTCTTGGGATAAGTTGTTTAGGTGTGAGCAGCTGATGCTATATTAAGGGCTGTGTTACTCACCTCAGCATCATTAGTGAGAGACTGGAAAGCCAGAAGGCAGCTCTTACCAGCAGAGTGTCAAAAAGCACCAAGTGGCTCCTCTTAAAATCACGCAGAAGAAATAGCTAGGTAACAACAAAATGAAGGCAGAAGGAGCCACTGAGGGGGGGATATGCTACCGACGAGTGAACTGCTGTGAAGGTGTTGGCTGTGCTAATGAGTTTTTCAATTTATTGAGAAATTGGATGATTGTTCCTTCTTGAGCACTTTCATGGCCCTGTGGAGTGTCTTGTAATCTGAACTGGCAGCCCCCACTTCAGGGAGAAATTAAACATGAGAAACGCGTCCGTGGTATTAGCGCCTCGAGAGCCCGTCTGTAGCTGAGCTCTGCACTTGATTTGCATTGGTGCGATGGCATGTAACGCCATTGCATCGCCCAGACCTTTTGTTTTGCTAATAGGTGTAATTGCCTTCACTGAGGTGTTGAGCCCCTATTAAAATCAGTACCTTTGTTATGTTAGATGAAGCCAGTGGTATTAATAATGCACTGGCTTCCCTTAACTTAGTTGTTTTTATCAGCAAGGCTTCTTCTGTCAACCTGATTTAGCATGTTATATATGTATGTATGTATTTAACACAATGCACTGATTAGGTGCCTTAAAGAATTAAATACAAAGCATTAAGCTTAGATCTAAAACAGGGAAGAGAGCGAGAGATAACAATGTAGTGGCTGAATTGCACAGTGTGAAACCAGGAAACCTTGAATTAATCCCAGCTTCTGCCTGACCACATGGTGTGATCTTAGGCAATTATTTTTTTCCACAGAACCTCCTGTTTCACACTAGAGCACCTTGAGTTATATCAGTTCAGGCTGTGTGCTGTTCAAAACTTCTCTTCTACATGATTTAATAGACTTTAATGTTACACAATCTCTAATGGCCACCTAGGCCACATATAGGGATACAAGACAACTGACTTGCTTCTTGGTTCAGTGCAGTCGGGGTATTAGCATGAATGTTCCTAAGTTTGTGTTTAGAACCTCTCACTTCTAATAATTGCCAGTCAATGCACTAATATGACCTAATATACTACAATGTTTTATTATAAAACATACACAACTTAGAATTTTTAAGAGTCTTTATCATGTAAGTATTGGGCGCGTGAGGCACAATTTAAATCCTATATATGTTCAGTTTGTGTGTATGATCTTAGAGCCAAGCCAGACCTTGGCCTCGCTCTAACTAACTTGCCTCTCCCTGTCAATGTGCTGGCTCACCCCTCTTTACTCATTCGTCACCAAGTAAATTCAGGGAGCCCCAGTTCACCTGTTTACCCTGGAGTCTCTGTTTGAATACAGCACAGTCTCTACCCTACCCTCTGTCAATGCTCCCACGCTGACAGAAGGCAGGGGCAATGAGTGGAAGAGCTGATGGGCAGTGGCGTAACTCAAAATGATGGTTCCCCCGGTATAATTTGGGGAGGAGCCCTGAGACTCCTGTATCTCACAGATTATGCTGTTAAAGGGAATAAGACACGTTACCCTGCACACTTTTACTCCGCGTGCCATTACCCCGCAGTTTTTACACCGCAAAATCTTTTACAATGCAGGGCCTTACAACACAATCCATTACAACGCATTCCCCAACGCAATTTACTATTCTAACTCCACGGGGGCGGTTACTTTGGGGAATGCGTTGTAATAGTTTGTGGTGTAAAGCTCTGCGTTGTAAAAGATTTTGCGGTGTAAAAAATGGTATGTGGAGTAACGCACGCGGGGTAAAGGATGTTTCCCCATTAAAGGTTGGGCCGTTACAGCCAGAGCTGCTGACTTTGGAACTGGGGAATCAGGTTCGGGTGGAGGCATCGTCTCAGCTTCCTTTGATTCTGGGCAAATCACTTGTAACTGTAAATGATGCTCCTGTAAAGCGCTCCAATACCTTGGGGTTCAGTTCTCAATGTATAACACTGCAAAAACTTTATTCATATGATTAATGATGAATTGGGCTCGAGGAAAGATAGGGTCCCTCCCTGCACCACAGAGGTTGAAGGGGCATGTGTTTCATCCCTACTTCGGAGCAAAGAGGATGCAACCCCCATAAATTAGTGGGAACCACAAGCAGCATCCGGCCAATGCCTTCTTGTGGCATGCCACCACCCTTAGCTAATTGGCCTCACCCAGCCTCAAGCCGCTGCCCAGTCTCACTTTGTCACTCGCCCCGCCTTCCCAGAGGAGCGACAATGATGGCGTCACGGTTGGCGTTACGACGGTTTAACGTAAAATGCTTCAATTACTTACCCCAACCTCCGGCCCTGTTATGACCTGCCCAACTGTATTAGGTGGGGGCTTATGTCAACTAAAACAGGAGGTCACGAGGGGGGAGTGTTGTTAACTTTGGGAACTGGGTGTGTCAGTAAGGCGTTGTGGCCTCATTATGTAATTAATTAGGGGAAAAAGTAGGGGGAGAAATTGATGAGATTCCCTTGGAGAACTATACAGATTCATTGGACTTGGGTGGAATGTGTCCACCTGAAGGGTTGGGGACTCCCATGTGCCGGAGAGACTGCAGGGGCCTGTGTGACACCCCTACAGTGGTACTCAGACTGCGACAGGACTAGGATGGCTGCCAGGAGACAGCGACCCGCACGCAGATGTGAACGTAAGGCGCAAGCACCTACTGACCGCTTTTATGGGTCGCGCTCTCTGCTAGAGCACCAGAGTCGCTGGGGCAGCAAAGGATAGTGCTGTGTGGGGTAAGGAATGTTTGTTGCACTTTGACCAAAAGCCTTTAGTAAGATTGCTCACCACTGAAGGCATATTTAAGGCATCTGCACATATAGCAAAGATGTCCATGCGATTGCAAGACTTTATGTATAAAATGGGAGAGAGAATGTAAAAGCAGTTTTTTTTGTTGAGAATGCCTCTACACATCAAGGAGGATTTAAGTGTAGAATGGGATGATTCTGATATAGCGTGGGTCCTTGACCACGGTGTTCCAGCTATATTGAAAGATGTATGGATGGGTGAGTACAAAACAAATTTTGTTCTGCAAAAGGTTCTTAAGTACATGGTCAAAGGTTGGCCTACGAAAGGTGCTTTCAAATCGGATATAAGGAGTTTCTGAGAAGTTAGGAATGAACTCACTTCTGACGAAGGTATGGTTTGGCGAGGTGAGAGAGTTATTCCTCTAACTGCGTTAAGAAAGGATATCAGTCTGCAAAGTCATGAGGGACATGGAGGTATTGGCAGGACAAAACAAAGAATTAAGAAAGGGTTTTGGTGGTCGGGAATGGTTTTGTTAATTGAAAGGATGGTATGGAATTGAATTAGTTGTGCCAATTTTGACAAGAGTTTGAAAACTTTGAGGCCTAATATGGGTGAATCATTTATTCCCCGTGAGCCCTAGAATACAGTTGCTGTTGACATAACGGGACCTCTTGGAGAGCAGTCCAAGCATATAATAGCTCTCATTGATTTGTTTTCAAAATGGCCGGAAATACAGATTGTGGACAGGGTGGATACGAACACTGTTTTGAGTTTTTTTAATATGGTGTTTACCTGGGAAGGTTTACCGATATTTATTATTATGGATAATGGGGTACAATTTATTTCTAACATGGCTGTGGAATATTTTAAGAGAGTGGGATTTAAGCATTGTTCCACTTCTCTATATAATCCAAGTGGGAATGTTATGGTGGAACATTTTAACAAAGTCCTTAAGGAAAGTATTCAAATTGGGGTGAGTGATAAAAAGGATTGGGAATTGCAAGTTCAGGAAACTGTGTGGTTGTACAGAATTACTGCAAATTAAATGACAAACTTTTCTCTTTTTGGGTTCATGAGGGGCTGGATCCCCAGGTGCATATGTGATCCTATGTGTTGGAGATGGCCCTTTTTGCAGGGTTATCCCTAAAAGTTTAGTTTCTTCCTCCTATATTTTCCTGACCGGCTGTTGTTGGTTTTAGGACTCTGGGCACTTTATCACTGCTGATCAGTGGTAAAGTGCTGATGCTTTCTTTGTAAAATGCGTCATGGATTGGTGTTTCCATGATTGGCCTATTTGACTTATGTGTCAGTCCCTAGTAAAGTGCACTGAGTGTGCCAGGGCCTGTAAATCAAATGCTGTTTGTGGGCTGCAGCACTGGATTGTGCCACCCACCCAAACAGCCTGTAAATGTAACTCTGGCCTGCCATTGCAGTGCCTGTGTGCAGTCTGGTACTGCCATGTCGACTTGGCAAGTGCACCCACTTGCCAGGCCCTAACCTTCCCTTTTCTTACATGTCAGTCACCCCTAAGGTAGGCCCAAGGTACCCCTGAGGGCAGGGTGCAGTGTATGAGAAAGGTAGGACATGCCATGGTGTGTGTGGCATGTCCTGGTAGTGAATTACTGCCAATTTAGTTTTTCACTGTTGCAAGGCTACCGGTTCCCCATAGGAAAGAATGGGGAGTTTGTTTATAACATCTTATAAACATAACTGGTCCTGGGAACTAGGTAGGAAAATTAAGTTTAGTATGCCTGAACTCAGAATCTAAAGATGCATCTTTTAGTGAAGGTGATTTTTACATTCTGTGTTTGAAAATACCAGTTTTAGAAATTAGGTGTTTTCTTGCTAAGCCATCCCGTAGGCCTCTTCTGGGGTTGTGGTTTGACTGTCTGGGTTTTGGATGACAGGGGCTGGGGAGCAGCAGTGGCTCTGGATAGTCTAGGTAGGTCAGGAAAGGGCTGAATAGACCTGGGCTGCATTTACAGTAGGGGAGGAGATTTCCTTTCACCTTAATGGGCCTGGTCTGCCTCTGACAATGTCGTCTCCACCTCCTGCAAAGAAGCCACACCAGAGAGGGCAGAACTGGTTCTGGCTGGGCACAAACACTTTCTGCCTGAGAGGACAAAGAATTTTGGGCTATAAAAAGTGGAGCCCAAACCCCTGCATTTTAGAACCCTTTTGGACCAAGAAGACTGCCAAGAAGAAGAGCCGGAGAAGCAGTGAGGGGAAACTACCACTTTGCTGAGTGCTTTGCTGTGTTGATCTGCAGTTGCTGCTTCTGTCTAGGGCAGTGAAAGGACTGGACTGAACTTTCTGCTATCTATTTTTGCGAGTTTCTACAAGGACTCGAGGTAGAGCTTGCCCCCTGTTCAAGAAGTCTCAGGAACAGCAAATACTTCAAGTTCTTCTGCCCTCAGCACTGGGGACTGTGTGTTTTATGCTGCAATGGAAGAAAAAGCAACCCGACGTCGTCTTCGACGCCGCTGCCGACTCCGTGTCCTGAAGGCACCGCAGGGGGCGACCCTGGTCTCACCGACGATGCCTGCTGATGCCGCCACCGAGCTGCTGCTTGCACCGCGACCTGTGGGCACCACACTCCGCATCGCCTCGCGCCGCCGCCTTGGTATCCCCGACACCGCCGCTCCACGCAGAAATCAATGCCGTTGCTTGTACCATGTTTCAAGGGCACCGCTCGTAAAGTTACACGATGCACCACCCTCATCCTGCACCGCAGCCTTAGCCTTCCGACGCTGGCGCAATCGACTCCAGTTCGTTAGCCAACTACTGCGCTTCAGCAACGACGACGCCACTGCTTGCAAAGTGACCTGTCAGCACCGCGACGAGCACCATCTCACTTCACACCGCGACTCTGGTCTCACCGACGACCCCATCTGACGCCACCACCGAGCCTCTGCTCGCACTGCGACCTGAGGGCATCACACGCCGCATTGCTGCACTCCGCACTGCAGCACCCGACACCTGCTGACGCCAGTGCTCCTGACTTCGACCGCGAGGAATTCGATCTGCAACACGTACGACTTCAAGGGCCCGACGACTCCTGCACCAACCTCCGGAACCAACGCCTGCTGACACCGTGCTTTCGGAAGCTCAACGAGGAATATATGATGTTACTTAGCATACCGTTACTCTGCAGGTATTTACTTTGAAGTTTTTACTTCGTAAATACCTTTACTAGGCATGATTTTAGTGTGAATGCTTTTACTTCGCAAATATATACAAATACATTAAAAATGCTTTTACTTCGCAGTTAATTATAACGCATACCGTTACAACGTGTTATTGGTACTTTAAAACAAAAAATGTATCGTAATAGTAACCTATCCCCTGGCACACACCCTGAACCCTAAAAATACCCCCTACACCCCAAAACCCTATCTCACTCTGACCCCTAAAAATATCCCAGTACCCCAAAACCTAAGCGCAACATGAACCCTAAAATTACCCCCACACCCCATAACCCTAACCCATACCCCAGCATCCCTAAACCTTAAACACACCCTAAACCCTCAAAATACCCCATGCACCCCAAAACCCTAACCAACCCTGACCCCTAAAATTACCCCACCACTCCAAAACCTAAATGCACCCTCAACCCTTAAATTACTCCATGATACCCCATGCACCCCAAAACCCTAACCCACCCTGACACCTAAAAGTACCCCAGCACCCCAAAACCTAAACGCACCCTGAACCCCAAAAATACCCCAGCACCCCAAAACCTTAAACACACCCTGAACCCTAAAGTTAACCCCTACACCCCAAAACCCTAACCAACCCTGACCCCTAAAATGACCCCAGCACCCAAAAAACCTAAATGCACCCTGAACCCCAAAAATACCCCAGCACCCCAAAACCTTAAATGCACCCTGAACCCTAAAAATACCCCATACACTCCAAAACCCTAACCCACCCTGACCCCTAAAAATACCCCAGTACCCCAAAACCTAAATGCACCCTGAACCCTAAAATTACCCCCACACCTCAAAACCCAAACCAACCTGACCCCTAAAAATACCCCTGTACCCCAAAACCTAAACGCACCCAGAACCCCAAAAATACCCCAGCACCGCAAAACCTTAAATGCACCCTGAACCCTAAAAATACCCCAGCACACCAAAACCTAAACGCACCCTGAACCCAAAAATACCCCAGCAGCCAAAACCTTAAATGCACCCTGAACCCTAAAAATACCCCCTACACCCCAAAACCCAAACCCACCCTGACCCCTAAAAATACCCCTGTACCCCAAAACTTTAATTTGCACAGTAACTCCATTATGCGTAGTAAGTGACCCCCTACACCCCAAAACCCTAACCCACCCTGACCCCTAAAAATACCCCTGTACTCCAAAACTTTAATTTGCACAGTAACTCCATCATGCGTAGTAAGTGCATGCTAAGTAATGGAACATGCGTAGTAAATGCATGCTAAGTAATGGCATCTGCGAACTAAAATATGCGTAGTAATGGTAATACGAAGTAATGACCGCGTAGTAAAGGTAGAATACCCTCAACGAGAAGTCGCCGACGCCCTGCATTTCTAAAGGTACTGTTTTGCTGGTCTTCTCGACACTGTAACTGACCCGCGACGCCGCGGTCAGCCAGAACTGATTGGATTTGTTTGTTCACGACGCCTTGATAGCCCCAGAGGGAGCTATCAACTTCAAGGAATTGTTTTTCAAGGTTATTTTGATAACTGAAGATTTCTAAGTACTGTATTGTGGATTTTTATCGTTTTTGGTCTTGTCTTAAGTATATAAAAATATTGGATATTTTGTCTAAACTGGTTTGGTGTCCTTTTGTAGTGCTTACACTGTATTACTGTTGGTTATGTGCAAATGCTTTACACACTGCCTCTAAGATAAGCCTGACTGCTCATGCCAAGCTACCAAGGGGGTGAGCAGGGGTTATTTTAGGAGTGTAACTCTCTTATCCTGGATAGGAAGAAGGGTCCCTACTTGGACAAAGGTGCAAGCCCTTGCCAACTAGAGACCCCCATTTCTAACACTGGGTGATTAAAGAAGTCGTTTTCTTGCGAAGTAGATTTGGAGAAGATTAAGAAGTCCCTTAGAAATACACACAAAAAGTATAAGGTGTCATATGATAAAAGGAAAGGGTCATTGACTGATGGTTCCAAAGTTAAAGTTGGCATGATGCTCAAAGTCAAGAAACCATGGAAAGTAAAAAAAGGTGTGAGTTAATTTTCAGGTCCTTTAGATCTAATTCAAGTTCTTAAATATGCTGTGAAATTGAGTGATGGAAAAGTATGGAATTTGAGGAGGATAGCTATTCTTATAGGCGAGAGACATTTATATAGGGAGGAGGGTGAGGCAAGAGTGAGTCAGAATTTTGATGGTGGATTCTGGGAAGGAATTGACGCTCAAGAGAGTGCTGTAAGTGGTGACTTACAAACCATTGGTGTGAGAGAGAGTGAGGTAGGGGGGTTGCAGAATCCTGATCTATCTGTTGGTATGGTGAAAGTGGTGAACTGCCTGTGGAAGGAAAGATAATGCGTAATGTTCCTGTTTGGATGTCAGAATATGTATGTGAGAGGAATGGCTAAAGTTAAGTAAATTTTGGTTCTTGGTGTAAGCATCTGTTTATAACTTTTTATTACGCTGAAGTTGTGGCTTTTTCTTCTAATTTTAATTTTGTATCAGCTGGAGATGCGTTGTGTTTACAAATATATATTGTATTTATCACATTTTTTTACCATTCTTTTTCTTGTTTTCTTTTTTTTTCTATTTACTTAGCAGTGTTACGTATATTTTCAATTTCTAAGTTTTGTATCAGGAGATGTGTTTTGCTTACACTTAATTCTCTGCGCTGTTAGTTACGAGCCATGAAATTTTTTACTTACAGTTCCATGGAACGTGATAGGGAGTTGGAGGAGATCTGATGATCGAGAAGGACGACATTGCTGGTGATGTTCCTCTACAGAATAAATACTTGTTGACGCTACCGTTGTGAAGCATTGTATTCAACACACAGGAAGAATGATTTGAAGGGTTTAAAAACAGACCACGGCTTGTCTCGCCTGCTTCACGGCATTCTCTGCCCTAAGGAAGGGAGCCAGAATTATAAAACCCCAATATATGACATAGGGCCATTCCAATAGTTCTGTCCATCAGTAAAGATAACAAAACCATAACTTATAAAATTCACGTATAACAGGATAGCTCTGCAGGGAATACCTCTTAGCTCTTGACTCCGTGCTTTTTAATATAGTTTATTGGTGGCCTGGTGTAGCTCTAGCTCGGCATGTCCGCCAGAGACCTACTCCACATGGATTGTTGCACCCAAATGGCAGGCTTGCACAAGTTGTTTGTTCGCACTGCTTGTGGCATTTCTTACCTGCTTCCTACAAGCTATAAGTCCCCAAACGTTGCAACCAGGCAATGTGAGCTGGAGTAAAGGATACAGCGAGAAACCCAAAACAGAGCGTGGGAGAGAATCAGGCCCGTTCCCGGGAATTTTCATCCGGATAGGCCAAGGGTACAATCTAGTAGGCCAATGTGGGCCAAATATTTGCCAGTTCTGGAGATTTCGTACAAGCACACGATTATATCATATCTTCTTCTAAACAGGCCTACAGTGCATGTAGAGAGTTATTTGAGAGTGAGACCTGACGCCTATAGTCGTTACGCCCGACCCGAATAATTTCCAGCGGGCGAGACTTCAGTATATCCACCAGGATTCCAAGCAGATCGTAATGGTAGTTCAACCAAAGGAGGTCCCTGTTATCACCCCTAAGCCTCGACATTCCGCACTAGGAAGACTGTCTACGGATTCCTTGCAATTTGCCCAGCACCTATTTCTTTACACACTGTGAACTTTGTACCTGTTTAATTTCATGTCATTCTTTTGTGGTGTGCTTTCATTGATAAAAAGGTTAAAAAAAAACAGCAGCACATTTGGGAATAAGAATGCAGTATTGTTGACAATTATGAGCAGTTTTCATGCCTGAGAAGTGCAAAACCAGTAATTGCAGTCAAACAGGTAAGCTTCTGGGGCCCTGGTTACAGAATGGGCCGCAGATGCATGAAAAGGACTTTCTGTAATACTGATAGCACTGGCACGCATGTATAGCCGGCGCTATAATGTAGCTGAATGTGGGTGCAGAGGTGAGCGGGCACACAACATGAGAAACAAAAGCAATCATCCAGAATAACAGAATAGTCCAGCATGGTTTAGTTGTTTATCAGCCTGACCCGAATGCTCCATAAAGTGCATTTGCTTCTCTCTTGAGTCGTGTCATGTTATGTTGGTTTGTGAAGCGCTCTCTTACCCAGGAGGGTATCCTGGGGATGAGCAGCTGTGAGATTAGCCAAGCCTAGTGCCTAATGTGGCTATTCAAAAAGCCAGGTTTTCAGTTTTTAATGGAAGTTAAGAAGTGAGGAGGTGGCTTGGATGTGTAACGGCACACCATTTTGCACTTTAGGGTTGACGTCCGAGAAGGCTCAACCACCGGATCTGGTTTTCCTTGTGAGTGGGATCTGTGCATATATGAGATTTGTGAGCTGAGCTGTCTGGAAGGTTTGAGAAAGCAGATGGTATTGTTGGGGTATACTGGGACAGAGTGTCTTGAAAGTTTGAGTGAGGGGTTTGAAATGGGCTAATTTGGGTATGGGTATCCAGTGTAGCTCCTTGAGGTGAAGTGAGGTGTGTGAGTGTCGTGAAATGCTGGTAGTGATTCTGGCTGCCACGTTGTGGATGTTCTGCAGCCTCCTGAGGAGATGCTTGTTTATCCGGTATGGAGGGTTTTCTTGTAGTCTAGGTTGTTGGTGGCAAGAGTGTGGGTGATGACTTTCCATGTTTTGACTGGAAGCCATTTTAAGATCTTCCTCAGCAACTTCAGTATGTGGAAGCATAAGGGAATGATGCCATTGACTTGGGCTCATATGTTGTGTTTACAGTGGAGGATGGTTCGCAGGTTCGTGGCCTGAGTTGTTTAGTTCTGAGGTAATTCTGGATAATTAGGTTATGCCACCATGTATCTATCGTCCCACATTGCATAACCAGTGGCAGCCCTTTAATGAACTGGATTATGAGCAGTCCCATTGCTAGTAGATGTGGTTACACAAAGAGTTTCACCAGGGCCAATGAATTTATGTGGTTGGGGTGGACCAAATTTTGCGGCAGAGGCAACTAAGATAAGGCAAAATATGTGGTGTAATGCAGCAACATTCTCGTTTTGTCATTTTGTTGACGTTTGTTAATATAGTCTGGGCCTAGGTGGCACCTTATTAGTACAAGTTTAACATGCAAGTATAGCAATAAGCAAATGAAAGGTGAACAGTCAGCCTTTGCACAGGGTATTCAAGTGCCCTGCATCATGTTTTGCAGCATTTTGCAGTAACGTTTGGTCCCTTTAAGATAGAATTTTTTTTTAATCTGCAGATTTTGCAGCAGATGATGGATTATGTGGCAAATTCGGCAAAGACATATTTTTCGGAAAACAGCCCAGCTATAAAACTGCATAATTCCAGTGCCAGTGACTATAAACTGGGAATGTGCAATGTACAGTAACAAGATATTAGAATATGAAATGCTCACATTTGTAACTCTACCATCCTGGTGAGAACAAATTGAACCCAATACAATATCTTACTTGAGATAACAAAGCATCTGGCAGAAATCAGACAGACATGCTTAGCGCCTTATTCACAAAGATAAACTTACACTTTTTTTGTAAGTTTACTATTTTTTGGGTTTACTTTTTTTGTAAACTACAAGTTAAATTTTGCAAACAGTAATTTTACGACAGATGACACTCTGGACGATGCCAGAGACTCCGCACATAAATAGTTTGGCCTGTCCTATCTTTTTATATGCCGGAGCTCTCCACTCCGACGGCGGCTTCTCTGGAGTGGGAACATTACTGTTAGTAGAAATAAACTCATAGTTCTTGAATACAAAAAAATAGCAAACTTACACAAAAGTGTAAATTTACCTTTGTGACTCAGGTTCTTACTCTATTAGGTATTTTAATTCCCCATTAATTCTTGGGGGACATTTATGATTCCCTCACCCTGGAGGCTGCTCATCCAATAAGCATGCACTGCCACTGTCTGAACAGTATAATGCATGCCCTATCCGACAGTATATTACTGCGTGCATCTTACACAAACTAAAATAGCTAAACACTCTCAGAACTCCCACACACCCCATAATTGAGGTGCAGATGGCCATTCAAAGGCCTGTGCCCTGGTGCCACTGTACCTGTTGCATCATTAGTAGGTAAACCTCAGTCCCCAGTCTCCCAAGTAGCGATGGGGGGCCCACTGAAAGCTTGATCCGGGCTTGAGCCTGAATCCTGGCTCTGGCTCAGCTCGAGGTCCTGTTGGAACCTGGAGCCCATAACAAGGCAAACGTTCGTTTACCTTCTGCCTACCACCCTCCATCTACCCAGGATGTAGTGTTACGGCAAGATCTTCCAACTTTGGAACTGAGCAGGCTAGGTCCAACCCTTGGTGTTGGCACAAATTCCTGTGATTCTGGGCAAATCTCCAGTGCCTAAAAGAAATAAATGTGACTGTGTGTAATGTAACTGGTGTTCATGTAAAGTGCTTCAGTACTGCCAGGTTGAGTTCGCACTATATATGCCGAAAACATCACAAAGAGCTAAAAACAAAAGCATTAACATAAAAAGGAGTGACAAGTGGATAGCAATTTAATGGCTAATTTGTACAATGTGAAAGCATAAAAACCTGGATAAATTACAGCTTCCCCACTTAAATTGTGTGTTCTTGGGCAAATATTTTATTTCACCAAAACTCCGTTTTTTATTCATATTTGCAAAAGAAAGCACGTTCAAACACATGAATGAGAAAACCAACTATACAAAAACCTATTGTATTTGATTTAATATACTAATGTTGCTCTATAATAATATGGGCCACATTCAGGGGCCACGTAACAACTGTCTTGCCTGTTGGTTCACTAATAGCATTGTCACCAGTTTGAAGATGGAGGCAGGAATGACTCTAATCTCATGTTTAAAAACTCACTTTTCATAGGCACTTTTTAACGCAACAATATATTGTGACATATTAAAGCCAACACTTTCATGTGTTAAATAAATATAATTTTGGGAATTTTGAAGAGACTATCATATTTTACATGACGTTTGTTGTATGTTTTACATAGTAAACGTTTTCAGGGCTCGCCTCATGCATGGGCTCTAAGAGCCAATATACCCTTATTATTTAAGCCCTAATTTTAGACTCAATCACCATGCTATATAGGAATTTCCTCTAATATGAGTGGAACTGAACTTACTGGTGTAACACTTTTCTGGTTCTTTGGGCATTTATACAAATTCACTGGATGGCCTCACCCCCCACGGGTGTCATGCTTCATCAATGGCCATTTCACGCTCGCCAAAACATACTCTAGTGGCGAGTGAGCCCCGTTCAGGGGGAATCATTGGAAGGGAACCAAATGAAGAGAGTGTCCAATAAAAACCCCTACCATCCATATTCTTCTAGACTTTATTATTTTGTGGAGGAGGGATGATTAAACCAAAGTGGGACAACTGAGACTCTATTTTGGTGCTCATGTCCACATCAGCTCGACATGTTTCAGCCCTTAACTGGCCCACAGCGGATTCCGAGGCTTTCTTCAGGACCAAATTGGACCCTATGTGACCCTGTTATGTTTCCCTGTTTCTACACATGCACACTGTTTTCATACATACCATACCAGATCACTAATTTCTGGTCTCTTCCTCTTACAGGTGTCAGGACACCCATGGTTGGGAATACAAAAATAGCTTGGATGCGGCAGCGCCGCATGACCAGACTGCCAGGCCTTTGGTTTTGACCTGCTCAGCATCATGTTGTACTCTGGTGCTTTCACAAATTTTCACACGTTCAGAGAACATAGAGGTAGGAAAACCCCACCAGGTCTTTCTTGGCTTCCAATACAGTGTGAAAGAACACTGTTTCTGCACATTATTCCCAATTACTAGGAGGCGAGTTCTGAACCTTGTGCAAAAACGAGCAGAGTAATGTATAGCTTCATCTCTCTCTTGGGTCTCAGTGCCACTGCACCTGCTACACATATGAGAACAACTATGTAGTTCAGAAGCCTCTGCGAAACTGAGCTGCCCAGCGCAGTACATCGGCAGGGCATGACTTGTATGTGGCATTACCTAATAAAGCAGGCCTTGGTATATGCACTTACACACATGTAGTGCTCATGGGCCTGCAGAAATCGAGAGAGGCTTTTGTAACTCCAGACACATTCAGACTTCGGGAACTTTATTCAGTGACCAAACACATCACACACTTTTTCACATTAACCAGCACAAATAATTATGAACCGTTATGAAACAAAACTTTGGGCACAATAATTAACCCAAACCAAACACAAATAAATATAACCATTCAATGAAAATTCCAGAACTATATGGCATGTTCATCCAGACGCTGAAAGCGCTACAGTGCCACGCAAGACGTCGATGTGCGCTGTGCAATTACGTATAAGAACAGGACACAACACAACAAAGCATAACATACCGTGGCATATCATGCATACCTTAACACACCTTACCATCCCACCACCCGACACTCTTTTATAGAACGGTTAAGTCATGCAGTACCCGTCTTCGGATCAGACCAAAGGGTTTGTTTGGTCAAAACAATGCTAGTAAGGGGGAAGCACAAACATGCATCCAGGCATAAATTTACCGTGTACCCCACCCCAAATATTAATCGAAAATAGGCAGGTGGGTATAAGTGGCTCCTCAACGCGTGCTTTCTCTGGCTGCTCTGTGACCTATAGTATTGTATTGTATTGCAATTGTAGTTATATAGCGCTTATTACCCCTGACGAGGCGCCAAAGCGCTTTTCGGCGAGGAATGTATGACGTTACAATGCATATATTTACAACGCATGACTTTACAACGCAGTTTTTACATCGCAACATCCTTTACAACGCATACATTTACATCACATGCCATTACAACAAATTTTTTTAAACTACATTTACAACGCATTCCATTACATCACATTATACCTTTACAACGCATACCATTACAATGCATACCATTACATTGCATTTAAGGTAAGTGTTGGATAGTGTAGGGGTAAAAATTACTATTCTGACTCCAGTGGGTGCAACAGTAGGGTAAGTGTTGGATAGTGTAGGGGTAAACATTACTATTCTAACTCCAGGGGGTGCAACAGTAGAGTAAGTGTTGGACAGTGTAGGGGTAAAAATTACTATTCTAACTCCAGGGGGTGCAACAGTAGAGTAAGTGTTGGATAGTGTAGGGGTAAAAATTACTATTCTAACTCTAGGGGGCGCAACAGTAGAGTAAGTGTTGGATAGTGTAGGGGTAAAAATTACTATTCTAACTCTAGGGGGTGCAACAGTAGGGTAAGTGTTGGATAGTGTAGGGGTACTATGCATTGTAATGGTATGCGTTGTAATGACATGCGATGTAATGCCTGCGTTGTAGTGACATGCGTTGTAGTGTCATGCGTTGTAGTGTCATGCATTGTATGGACATGCGATGTAATGCCTGCATTGTAGTGACATGCGTTGTAGTGTCATGCGTTGTATGGACATGCAATGTAATGTCTGCATTGTAGTGACATGCATTGTAAAGGATGTTGCAATGTAATGACTGCGTTGTAAATGCAGTAGGATGTAATGACTGCGTTGTAAAGGTTGTTTCCCTTCGGGGAGTAGCACACTACTCCGGAAGCCAAAAAGGATTAGTGGTGGATTAGTATAGTGACATTTGAGTTACTTTGAGCAGTGGAGGGCTGCTGGGGGTGGGGTGGGCGGGGGGGGGGCAGAGCTAACCCATGCATCCCCTGCAGCGCTTAGAGAGGATTGGTCCCCCAGCCCTTAAGGAGGGCCCATTGAGCCCAAGACAATGTATATATGTGAGATTTGGGGAGGCCCTGATCACATTCTGCAGGGGGGCGCCATCATTCTGCCTTTCACTGGCGGAGGGTCTGATAGCGCCCACCCTGCGGGTACAGAAGGCGCTTGGGAGCAGCACAGGCTGTACAGGCCTAAGTGGGTCAAGCTTGGAAAGGGCTTTTATCGTGCCCACGCGCTGCTGAAAGCCCCTGGGTGCACGGAGCATGACAGCAGAGCAGCGCTCGCTTTAATCGGCTCTCCCTTGTCGCCCAGGCCCCCGAGGGACGGCGCGCTGAGCCCTGATGAGCCGTGACAGGCCCACGGCTTCAAGGGCTCCCTACTACCGAGAGAGGAAGGAGGCAGTTTAGGCCTCGGCTCCCTGCCTCTGACGGAGACTGCGACGGGCGGGGCCCAGACTCAAGGGTCAGAAACAGCGGCCTTCGGCCAAGCGCGAGGTGCAAAGGAAAGATCTAAAAAATGCAGCATGCTGGCTTCGTTCAGTGCTATCGATACTGTGACATGCGCCAATGCTCCTTTTTAAGTGCTATAATAACACCGGGCCGGTTCCAGTACACACGTAACCCTGTGTTACCAGTAAAAAAAACAAGCATTGGCAGCGCCACCATTTATGGGCTTTGCAAGCTGCTGAGATGGTTAAAAATTAAAAACAAATCGCCGGGCTGCGGAGGAGTCTTGCGGTGCAAGGGGGTGCTCCGTCGGGGGCGCTCTACAGCGACCACGAGGTGGAAAGCAGGCCAGAAGGAACGGTGGGAACACGGGGAAAAGGCGGTGCACCCGGAGGCCTTGTGGCTGATGTGAGTGCCCGGGGTGTAACAGTTGTTGGGCTGGCCTGTGTGAAGCTACGGGCTTTGGCTTGGATCGCGACACTGGGGCCTATTATCGGCGGCTGGGTCGTGTCGCGCCCCTTGCGAGTACACGGACCTCTGGCGGGGCCTGGCGGCCTGGGGACTCGATGACCTCGAAGGGCGACATGGGTTGCGACTGAATTGCTGGTGGAGGGCTGGGGCTTTCGTAGGCGAACTGCGAGCCCGGGGTCTCGTCCGCTCATAGCGCTGCTCCGTGGGCCAGCCAGTGCCTTGGTCGACAGTGTGCCGGCTCAGGGAAGTCTTTGGTGTGGGCGCCCCATCCGCATACTTCGGGGGGCACCGGGAGGCCGCGGCACCTCACCATGACGAGGGACAAGGGCGGTGGTGGCTCCACGAAACAGGGGCGATCGATAAGTTCACGGGCCCGGGGGCGACGAGTGGGGCTGCCGGGGCCTCCCAGGACGTTGTACCGGACAATGCTGCCCTGCTGGCAGCGATCACCCAATCCCGGGATATGCTAGATGCCAAAGTTGGCGCAGTGGGTGCGGATGTTATGCTACTGCGACAGGACCTCCGCAATGCAGTATCTCGTATCAAGGAGGCGGAAACCCGCATCTCCGGGGTGGAAGATGATGCCGGGGTCCTCAAACAGAAGGTGGCAGGCTTGGAGAGTATCCAGAAGGGTTTGGCGCTCCGGGTCGAGGATGCGGAGGGGCGGGCCCAGAGGAACAACCTGCGCTTCGTGGGCTTTCTGGAGGGATGTGAGGATGGTGGAATGGAGCGATTCCTTACACAGTGGTTGGAGAGCTGGATCCCGGCTGAGGCGCTGTCTCGGTGCTTCGTCGTGGAGCGGGCCCATAGAGCGCTCCTGCAGAAGCCCCCGGTGGGAGCTCGTCCACGACCAGTGATTGCTAGACTCTTGAATTATCTGGACCGAGACACGGTGCTGAAACAGGCCCGCGCCAAGGAACCTTTGTTCTATAATAATCACCGTATCCTGGTGTTTCCAGATTACATCCGACTTGTACAACAACAACGCCAGTCGTTCATGGTTGCAAAGGCCAGGCTGAGAGACCTGAATCTCCCCTATGCTCTTCTTTTTCCTGCCCGCCTGCGAGTAGTTTTTCAGTCCCGCACACACTTTTTCGATTCCCCAGAGGAGGTATTCAAGTGGACAGATGAAACTGTGCGGGTGCGGGTACATTCGCCGCCTGGGCTGCACTCAGACTCGTCCTTAAGTGAGGGGCCATCCAAGAATGCTCATGGCCGGCGCCGGAGAGGACATGGTCGGTCGCGCTCCCGGAGGCGCTCTGCGTCACGGGGGGACCTGGCTCAGGGGGATGCTGCTACCCGGCCTCATCCAGTGGTTCCTTGATATGTGTGAGGAGCATGTTGCCGCCCTACCTCCTCCATTAGACTCTGTGACTATTGACTTCTTTGGGTCATGAGGGGGCTCTTAAAGTGGGCTGTGTCCCTACCTGTTCCGGGTGGATGGGGGTGGGTTTGGGCGACATGGGTTGTTTGTTGGGGATCCATTGGCGCGTGCGGTCCGCGCCTCCCTGTTGGGGGCCGGGGATCAGGGCGGACATTCTCCTCCTGCAGGAAACGCATTTGATGGGTTCCAGGGCCCTATGCTTACAGCGATATAGCTTACAACAGGTTTTCCACGCAGGGTTTATACAGGGATCCAGGGGGGTGGCGGCATTGATACACCGTAGGGTTCCCTATATATATATGCAACAGTGGCTCGACCCGCAGGGGCAGTACATATTTCTTCGGGGTAAGATGGGAGACAAATCTATTGTGCTCGGCTGCGTCTATGCTCCCCCCCCCTTACAATGGTCCTTGGTGGAGCGGCTGCTCTCTTTGCGGGGATGCCTGATGTAGCTGCGGTGGTGGGGGGCGATTGGAATGACGTCATGGACCTGGGGAAAGACAGGGATAGGGCCGAGGGCGGTTTGGGGGCACTCATTCCATGAAATTGCTTTCCATGGTATGGAGTCTTGATTGGGTGGACACCTGGCGACATGTGCATGGCGATCAGAGGGAATATACATGCCTCTCCGCGGTACACAAGTCCTTTTTGCGTCTGGATTATGTCTTTGTACCCCGGGCGATTGCTACAAGAATAACCTCTGCAGAGATCCTCCCTAGAGGGCTATCTGATCACTACCCGGTTTCTGTAGGGTTGCAGCTGGGCAGGGGGCGTCAGCCGTTTCGTTGGCGGCTAGCGGTGTAGAACTTGCAAAACCCGGAATATGAGCGATGCATGAGGGAGGCGATTGCGGATTATCTGGTCGCCAATGCGGGGTCGGCCCCCAGTGCAGTCATACTTTGGGAAGCCCTGAAGCCCACCCTCCGTGGGGTAGACATTGCATGGTGCGTGGCGGCCCGTAGAAAGCGCCGGGAGGCGTTGGTCAAGGCGGAAGCGGAGGTGGAGGGACTTGAGCGTCGGAGCCGGGGGACAGAGGGCGGACCGGTGGTGCGACAGCTGCTGCTGGCGCGGCAGTCTTATGCCTCCCTACTGATGGACGAGGCTCGCCAAGTGTGGCTAGCGACGCGTAGTAGAATTTATCAATGGGGCGACAAGTCGAGCAAGATGCTACATCGGCTCTGCCAGGGTGCGTTTGCTCCACAGGTCCCGCCGGGGTTGCTAGACGAGAAGGGAGTGTTGATAATTGACCAGTTGACAATAGCAGAAAGCTTTGCCTCCTACTATGCGGACTTATATGCCCCAAAGGAATGCCTTGAAGAGGCAACAGTGGTCAAATTTCTGGAGGACCTCCCGCCCAGGGCGGTGTCGGACGAGACGCGCCAGCAGCTGGATCTCCCACTCTCGGAGGAGGAATTGGGTAAGGCTCTGGGGGAACTTAACCCCGGGAAGGCGCCGGGACCTAATGGGTTCCCTAGCGAGTTTCATCGTCGCTACAACCTACAACTGGCATCGTACTATCGGGCGGCGGTTGAGGAGGCTAGGGAGACCGGTCGCCTCCCACGGGACTGGCGATATGCAGAGGTGGTGGTGTTCCAAAAGCCGGGTCGGCCTCCGGAGTGTCATGCGTCTTATCGCCCCATCTCTCTCCTGAATGTTGAGGCCAAGGTCCTGGCCAAGGCCCTGGCTAATCGCCTCCTGCCCCATATCTCGACTTTGGTTCATCCGGACCTAGCCGGATTTATGCCTCATAGAGCTACACGGCATAATATACGGAGGGCCCATGCAGCTTTGGCGGCGGTTCGAGGGACGGGGGTGCCGGCGGACATGGACAGGGCATTTGATTCTTTAAGCTGGACTTACTTGTTCGCTCTCCTCCGCCGGCTTAATCTTGGCCCTCGGTTCCTGTCATATGTGAAGCTCTTATATACTGATCTGATGGCCTCAGTCCGCGTGGCGGGAGCGCTCTCCCCAGACTTCCCTATTGGTCGAGGTACCAGACAGGGGTGCCCACTGTCGCCCTATCTATTCGCCATCGCCATGGAGCCTTTGGCGGCATGGGTACGTATAGATGCGCAGCTGCAGGGATTCGAATAGGCCCCTGGATTGTCTGACAGGATAGCCCTATATGCCGATGATGTCTTATTCTTTCTAACAGCATTGGACAGGTCGGGACCACGCATACTGGAGATAATGCGAATCTTTGGGGAAACGTCTGGGTTATATATGAACCCCCGTAAGTCCACCTTGTGGGTCCTGGGAAGCCGGGGGGGGGTGGGAGAGTGGGCGTCCGCGCTGCAAATGGCCGATGGAGGACTCAAATATCTCGGCGTCTTCCTGTCGGAGGTGCCGGAGATATCGTGGGAACGAAATGTGGCGCCGGTCTGGGAGCGCGTCAGGGAGGACGTTACGACCTGGTCCCATATGCCGCTGACAATCTATGGTAGATCGGTGATCTTTAAGATGGTGGCACTTCCCTGGTTACTGTATCAGCTTCAGAATCACCCATACCCGATCGCGCCTTGCTGGTTCCGCACGGTGAATTCAGTGCTAGGCCAGTTTCTGTGGGGACAGGGGGCGGTGCGGGTGGCGTTGCGTACGTGCTTTCTTTCCACCTATTGTGGAGGGCTGGCGACCTCCAACATGCTCTCGTACTATCAGGCATCGCACCTCCTGGTCCTCAACGAGTGGTGGTATGGCGACCGATGGGACCCGGCGTACGCTCTAGAGAGACACCTAATGGGGCGGCATACTCTCCACACAATCTTATACTCTCCGGCGCTGCGGGGCTCGCTGCCGCAGGTATCCAGGGTGGTCTTTCAGATTTGACGGCAGTCCCTAAAGAGAATGGGGTGGTGGAACACATTAACGGGGGAAACTCCTCTATGGCACAATGGACGACTGCCGGAGTTGGCGGCGCTACAGGGATTCGGCGGTTGGGACGACATTGGTATATCCACTCTGGGTGATGTGATGAGGAATGGATCCCTTAAATCGTTTCGGGACTTACAGGAGGAATTCGGTATGCCCCGGACACAGTTCTTCCGCTACCTTCAGCTCCGCCATGCGCTCGCTCCTAGTCTGGAGGGCCTTACTGACATTCCCGAATTTAGCCCATTGGAGACGAAAGTCTTTATGCGTGATCTTGCAACTAAAAAGATCTCGCGGATATATCAGTCCCTGGTCACTCATAGTGCGCCTACCTTGGACAGGCTGCGAAAGGCGTGGGAGGAGGATGTGGGCTTGTTGGAAGAGGAGGATTGGAGGGAGGCCCTTGCCGCCCCTAGGGGCGCGGCCATTGCGATGCGCCTCCGCCTGGTCCAATTCAAGTACTTACACCAGGTATACTATACCCGGGCGCGTCTGTACCGAGCGGGCCTGATAGCCTCCCCGGAATGCCTCAGGTGTAGTGGTGCGGAGGGCACATTCCTACATACGGTTTGATTACACTTTAGATCAAAGAATGTGTTTGCTTTGTTTTTCTTTGTGGTTATGTTTCTTAAAAATGAAAAATTTCCTTTGCGGGGTATTACTATGTAACTCTATGCTGTAGTGGCTTCTGGGGTACAGAGCCCTGCTTATAATGCGCAAATGACAAATAAAAATCTGTTGTTAAAAAAAATAAAATATATATATATATATATATGTATATGCGTGTGAATGACAACAGTTAACCAGCACATATAAGTTTAATAGAACAATGCGGGTGATTCCTGGCACGCAGGAATAGTTAGAACACGTGTACAGGCCCATTTAGTTTTAGCGCTCATACAGATAAATGATTATATTTGGTGCATCCAAATACTGTAATCTGACACATTAGAAAACAAAGCGCCCTAACATAATGTATTGTCAAATGTGAGTCATTCCAAAGATGAGGGGCTACCATGACTACAGTGGCCATGGCACCTGGTAAGGGTAGAGTGGTCCATGGTGTTGAAGGCAACTAGGAGGCCCACTCTGCAGTCACCTGCTGTTTACAGGGATCTTCGCGAAAACCAAGAAGGACAGTTTCATTCCCAGGCAAAGTTCTGAATCCAGACTGATACAGGAGAGGCAGCAGTTAGGAGCCAGACACGTTTGCTTCATCCCCATCACAGCCGTGATTTCAGGAAAAAATGGAAGAGTGTGGTGTGGATTTGTCGAAAACTGACCAGTGTTTGAAGGTCTAGCACAGCTTCCTTTTTTTGAGGTTTTTAAAAAAGTTGAACTAGTCCTCCCGAAAAAGGATTTGTCGATGAATCATTAGATGTGAAGTAGCAAAAAATGGAGAGTATTCTTAAGAGGCCAGGTCGGACCTTGACGCTTTGCAGCATCTGTGAGGTGAAGGAGGCCTAAAATCGAGTTTCTGGATGAATATGACAGGGACAAATATTGGTCGTGGGGCGGACTACCAGGGTAGGTGAAAGGGCATGTGGCAGTCACAATGAGTACCTTTCATATATGGATCAAACCAAATATTCACGTCATTACGTTCGTTCTGAAAATGAGCTGGTAGAATTGGAGATTGCGGTCGCCTATGAACAGACACGTAGGAATGATATTTAGCATTAGTGACAATTTTGTTCCAATAAATATAATTAGTGCTGAGCAAGACATTTTTGGAAGACGCAGGCAGGGTTTAATGTCTGGTTTTCTAAGAGTAGCTTCAGGTCTAAAATCTGCTTGATGCAGCCCTTTCGCATTCACTCCAGCTTGGAAAACCATCTAAGATGAAAATCTGTTTGATTCTCCAGAAACAGACTCTGAATTGGTACATGACCCTTCATGCACTTATGCATTGAAGTTTACCAACCAAACCTTTCTAGAAAAGGGTGTTTCTCCAGATTTAAGACTTGATTCAACAGCTCAAAAACATCATGCAACACTTGCATCCCTAGACATTATAGATGAATAGCAGTGGGCTGTGCACTTTCTCTGTACATTACAAATGTGCTTACACAAGCTAAGCTTAAGGGTTTTGGTCCTGGACATAGGCCCGATTTGAACCTCTTAGATGGAGTTCATTCCAGAGATTATGTATGCAGGAAGATGGGCTTGCTGATTCTTTGGGCTCCCTCCACTGCCTTTGAGACAGTGGACGAAAATGCACTGAATAGGGTTGTTCGAGGGGGTTGATTAGCCATCAAGGGCTCGATTTTGCGTCTTTCTTTATGAGCACCATCAAAAGATGAAGATCCTGACTTAGATTTTAGCGGACGGTTTGCTCCATTACAAATGTGACGGATGTCCCATCTGCCTTATTATAAGTGCGTTGTATCCTTTGATTCTTGTAATAAGGTAGATGGGATATCCATCATGTTTATGACCTGATGAGAGGTGATACCTCAAAACCAGTGCCAGGATGCTTGTTTCTGATCCAGGGAGGACCTGGCCTAGCAGTTCAATCTGGACTGTTCCCAGGGGGAGCAGGGTCAAGGCTTATTTGCATATGGCTGGGTCCAAACTGGAATGGTTTGGTGTGCAGAAAAAATTATGGATTTGGGCCTAGATCCCTGTACTGGGGGTGAATGTTTGACATTGTTTAGCATTCCGTCCATCATTTTGCATATGTGATCCCGAGTGGAAGGGGTCACATGAGTCATGCTAGCCTGACTGATGAAGGGTGATACCCCAAAACCAGTCCCAGGATGCTTGTTCTAGTCTAGGGAGGACCTGGCCTGGCAGTTCGGGCTGGACTGTTCCCATGGGGAGCAGGGTCAAGGCAGATTTGCATATGGCTTGTTCCAAACTGGAATAGCATGGTGATACAAAAAACGATGAATTTAGGCCCAGATCTCTATGATGGGGGTGAATGTTTGACATTGATCAGCATTCCACCCATCAATTGTTCTTTTTGCTCTTGTCACCCTGAGTAGAACGTGTATGCCCAGACCTGGGTCCCGTGTTCACCATGCCACTGGAGTCTGATGAGGGTGAGACCCCGAAAATGGTCCCAGTATGCATGTTTCCGGTCCAGGTTGCAGTCAGCGGCGTCACTAGGGTTGGTGTCACCCAGTACGGTAACTCATGGTGTCACCTCAGGACAGGGTGCCACGCTCCCAAGGACAAGGTGGGGGGGGTGTCTGTGGGGCGGGGAGGGGGCATGTATGTCAGATCTGCCGTCACTCTGTACTGTGTCTGCGGGGTGCCTCGTGTCCTACTGTGAATTCGTGGCACAGACCTTACACCTTCCCTCCTTGTCACACCTGTGCTCTTGCCCGGGGACCCCATTTACTGTACTAGTGGTGCCGCCCTTTTATCTCTCTTAAGTCTTCACCAGTATTTTCTCAGTGGAAGGCAACACCACAATTCCTTTGGAATCCAAATCATAGATTTTTTTAAAAAGAAGCCAGCATACATTCCTTGAAACCTGATATTTAGGTCGAATGACTGCACTTCTTTAGTGTGGGACGGGGATTTCAAACTCTTCCCCACAGGAAACAAGATTATCTGGGGTCATTCATCTCTGGATTTCTGGCTTCCCACTTTATTCACTATGTATGTATATAAATGGGGGCGCGCTTGTGCGCACAGGCGAAACACGCACGCACGCACATGTGTGTGTGTCTGACACATAAGTACATTTATCAAATCGCTGTTTCCTCTGAGGGGGTGATGTTTCTTTACAAAGTCTTTATTCTCTGTGGGGACACGGCTACTGTATTACACAGCATATTGCTACATGTACACATGTTTATGTGTATGTATGTGCACAGATAGACTGCTCACATTCCAGCACTAACCCACTCGCATTATTGTCTTGCACTGACCACCGCACTGATCATATTCTGGCAATAACACTTGTACCAAGAGCTTGCTTTGTCACAGGCACGGCTGACATTCTGGCACTAACAGCCTGATGCCAACAGCTTTCACTGTCATAGATATGGCACACATTCTGGCACTAACACTTGCACGAACAGCTTGCACGGCTCACATTCGGGCACTAACACGTTTGCCACTAACAGGCTTGCACACACAGCTCGCCCTTTCACAGGCATGCACAGCTCGCCCTGTCACAGGCACACACAGCTCGCCCTTTCACAGGCACACAGCTCGCCCTGTCACTGGCATTAATAGCTCGCCCTGTCACAGGCACACACCGCTCGCCCTTAAGCAGTCACATAAAGTGCGCCCTGACACAGGCACACACAGCTCGCCCTGTCACAGGCACAGACAGTGCGCCATTTCACAGGCACACACAGCTTGCCCTGTCACAGGTGTTAACAGCTCTACCTCTCACAGGGACACACCGTTCGCCCTGTCACAGGCACACGCCGTTCGCCCTGTCACAGGCACACACAGCGCGCCCTGTCAAAGGCTGGTCCGCGGTCGGGGCGGAGGTCCCATTATTTTGCATTTTGGTGTCACGGTCGGTGTCACCCCATGTGATGGTGTCACCCGGTGCGGTCCACACCCCCCTAGTGATGCCACTGCTTGCAGTTAGGGCTGGACTGGTCCCATGGGGAGGTGGCTCAAGGCTGATGTGCATGTGGCTGGGTCCAAACTGGAATGACATGCTGAGCAATAAAACAACAGCCCAAATCTCTGTGCTGGGGGTGAATGTTTGACATTGTTCAGCATTCTGTTCATCATCTGTCCATCAATTGCTCTTTTTGCAGAAATTGCCAGCAGGTGATTGCACATACGTATGTGGTATTTGCGTAGTGCCAATGTAGCCAAAAAGCAGCAGAGCGTTGCACAGAGTCAAATGTGAGTATAAAGTCAATCAGTGATAGAAAAGGCAGATGGATTCTGGGAGCAAAAGTGTCTGAACTCTTTCCTAAGTTGAACCAGCACTGGGTGTTCCTGGTGTTCCTGATGGTGTTGTGAAGGTGGTTGCCTGATCTGTGTGAGGGAGACATGGCATCTAATAGACTGCTGTTTTCTGGTGGTGATAGAGCAGGAAAACGTGTACTGTAGTTTTCTGACATTCATCAGAGACATCACTTGCCTCAGCTCCATGGCCATCAGACTTTCCTAGATGCAGTTTAGCGACACAGAAGCAATCTTCCCAACACCGGAGCACAAAGAAATGGTTGCCTACTCCATTGCCATTGATGACAGGAGGGTTGCATCTGGTGCTGGATTCATAAAGTTTCAACGCTCCTTGCAGGCAGTATATTTCACAATGGAGACCTTCAAGGAGACTGTTCTGCTGCTTTCTTGAAGGGACTTCATAGTAACACTGAGGGGGAATGGCACAGATCTATGACACTATATCATGCCTGCCATCAAAGGAGGTTCTGCTTTGCTCTAAAGGGTGGGCACTATAAGTTCACAGGCTCAAAGTTGCCGCTGCATGTCTATATAAACGTGCTGGCTTAGGTGGCGACCCTTCTTCAACTGTAAGGGATATTCATTCCTCCTTTTATGAAAGACTGGGGCCTTCGTGCTGCAATCTTGAAAAAGTGTCATATGGCATAGAGACTTTGTCTGTGAATCTCTGTGCCAGGTTGCCTTTCTCACAAAATGCAAATAACTGATCTAGGTCCAATGCAAGACATAATATATGTCGGAGCATGAATTTGTACTCTGTACAATTTGCACTTCTTGTGGAGGGGAAACCCTTCAGGCCCCAAACTAGGTTGTGTGCTGTGAGACTCCAACTAAGCAATGATAAAGTGTTCCCAGTCGTTTTGTGGTCTGCACATGTACAATGCCTTGAGTTTGGCTACACCTGTTTCAGTATCTGTATGCTTTTGCTTCTATACTTGGCCAACAACGAGTTTCCAGTCAGAGATACAACATTGTGGCTCACACATATGTCAACCTCCATGTGTCCTGAGCGGAGTAGGACTTCCGGCTGAACTCTTGGGAAGAAGATGTCGTCCGCTCTCTGTAATCTACTGCTCAACAACCGGACAGTACTGAGGCCGCCAAGTCCAGTAGGGTCTTTCCATTGCCACAGGAACTGCTCTTGAGTACAAGTGGGTTCCATAGCTCTCCCGCGCTTCGAAGATACATAGCATTGTATCTTGTGTCATTATTTGTGTCTACCAGTGTGTTTTGTATAGTTCAGCTCCCTTAACCAGCGGTGTAGATCCATGGGCTGAGCATGCATGGTCCTCCTGTCGTGTGTTCGAGGCGTTTGGATTTCAGTCCTCGTTGTCACTTATCTTTACTGATGCCTCTTTTTCCCGCATCTTTTTTTCAGAACCACCAATATTGCGTATCTGTCAAGTTTAGCTCTGTATGACTTGTTGTGTCTACATGGGCTTTGAAGATTTGCTTTCATAACAGTAGATGCATCTTTCCTGTTGGTGTTTTGTTCTACTTCACACATGTTTGGTTTGGGGTAGGTCCCCAGGATTTAGTGCCACGTGGAATAATTGTTTACATTCCCACGGTGTTAACCACAGATTTACAGATTGGTTCATATTGAACAATTTGGCTGTTGTAACATAAATGTCTTCTGGTTTATCTCGGAGGGATTTCATGCCTAGTATAAAGTATTCAGAAGCGATGACAATTATTCAGAGACAGGTGTAATTCATTATATATTCAAAACACGTATGTGTGGGGGAGAGAGTGTGTTGCAAACATTTGTTTCTTCTTTATTTCTGAAAGAATATGATTTTTGATTATGCTTTACGTATTTTAGGGACCTCACATTGAGGTACTTTTGTAGGATGTCTAGGCTGTGACGTCAGCCTTCTTTGGTTTGGAAGTACTAGATCACTAGCACAGGGGAGGCAGTTTACACACACACACACACACACACACACACACACACACACACACACACACACACACACCACACCTGTTTCAGACCCTTCACTTATGTGAAAGGTTTATTATTAGTACTTTTCACTTTATCACATTATTGCAGACTGGCATTCACAACGCCTGCTGCTTTGCACGTGGAAAATGAGGAAAACAAAAAAAGTGATGGGTGAATCCTTTAATAAACCTCCTCCACTGGTAATTACTCAAGGTGTACCCCAGTTCCACAATGCCACCTCAGACAGGAATCAGCCATATTCACATCAGTCTTGGTCCTGCTCCAATAGGACAGTCAACCCGAAACTGCCAGACTGGTCCCTTCTGAAGAGGAACACAAGCAGCATGGAGCCCATGGGAGCATCGTGCGCGATGCATCGTGAGCATCTGACAATATGAGGTACATGTAAACTGGTCTTTCTGTCCTACAGAGTGCCATTTATAAAAGCACACTGTAAATCCATCTTCTTTCTTTGTGCCAAACTCCTGGTTTAAACAGATTCAAGCAAATCCCCTGAAATGAAATGTATAAATCCATATAAAGAACTTGGTGGGAGCGTGGGAATCCTAAATTACAAGATTTATATCATGTGGCTTTAAAACAATTATTATTGCTGTTCATTTTTATTTGACATTTCACAGCTGGTAGAACAGCTCGGTGCGCTGATTCTCCCCATTAACACAGTCTGTGTACTACAGGTCATTAGTTTAAATCCCAGGAAGATAGGCTGAGCATTCTATCCTTTCAAGGTCAGTTAATTTATTTGAGTACCATCAATAGGGTAATGTCAACATCAGCCATTTACAACACTCAGAAATAAAAAATTTGCCTTATAAAACGCTCGTATTAGTAAATGTACACACAAACACCTCTGAGTGGCAGGATCCTCTTGTAAAATGCTTCGTGGATTGTAACACGTTGTAAATTAAAAAGTCTGTCCCTACTAAGAAAGCCCCCACCATTCAGGCAGCTAATTACTTTGCAGGCATACCTAGGCATTTGCTTCGTGTAGAAGAAACGTGGAGCACTTTTAGTGCTCTTCACTCAGGCACAGTTTAGGAATGCCTGATACCTGAGTGGTCTCAAGGATCAGAAACTTTCAGGTAAAAATGAACAATTAGACCATTATTGAAATAGAAATTGATGGATGTCACAGCAACAAAAACAGCTTCTGACTTGCTGCTGGTTAGGTCATCATGTGTGGATATGAGTATTATTTACCTCTTACTAGCTTTGTTCTGGAGCATCATGTTGATCCACAGGCTTACAGGGCCTGGTTGTTTTTAGTTTACTAATGACCACCATTGGCGACACCCATGGCGTAAGGTCAACAAATGGTGGTAAGTGAAAAGGCACTAACCTGTGCCTGAGGGCAGTGTGTCATACTGTGGGGCCAATATGCAATGTAACGGGGGTGCCTTTAGAGTGCACCGGACTTTGAACAAGTAGCAAATGTCATTGAGTATCTAGTTGAATGCTGCAGGTCAAGTGTATAAGATTTAGTTCTTAAGCTGTGGTGCAGCCAAGTAGAGCACCTGCTTCTGCTAAGGTCACACAGAACTTTGCAGTCTTAGTGCTTGCTAAGGCTAATATCCAGATTTATAAATATGTGTGACCTCCAGACCCTCATTTGAGTAGCATTGGTGCTGGTCAGAATTTTCCTCTTCTCATGTTGATAAGAGGATGGTAACATGTTTATGAAAGGGTTTGGACACTCCACTGGGGTTTAAGAGCTACATAAAAAATAAGTTAATATTAAGCATGTGACCGATGATGTGTAGAACCTCACTGAAGAGAATGCACCCACATTTTCCAGTACCACAATAGTTGTCTTCAGCATGTCGGTGACAAATTGAAGAAGACAATTACTACCTCCCTAAACTGAGACAATCTCATTTGACGCATTTAACACACTTCCTGCTATTTTTGTACTCCCGCTGTGAGGAAGCTCCATAACTAGCACCTTCGCATGTAGCTCAGGCAGGTGCTTATTAGGGAGCCCAGAATTAGTCCCCATTTGCATAGTTTTCAGAAGTCATTTGGTTTGTAAGGAAATCAAAAGAAGGCTTGACCTGTTAGTGCCTGTGAAAGGCTAACAAGGCAGGGGAGCGTCCCTTTCAATGTATCTGATTGGCTTCCAGGCAGTTTCGTGGTATCAGTTAGGTGGAAATGTCTCACAGCATCTCTGGTGGAAGAAGGATCCAAGATGTTTGACACAATTTGATTGCCACCCTTTGACCAATCAGATAGGTTTCTAGCTTTAGGCGAACCTGATTGGTCTTGGCATGGCCAATCAAATAGGCTGATATGCCCTGTGGCCTAATTCACCCAGCTTTACAATGTACTGGGAGTCCCACACAATCATCACAGCGCTGACCCTGTGAACCAACTCACTTATGACAATGTGTCAAGGATAAACAAGAAAACAAAACTGCAACTAAATATGTAAAAATAATAAGAAGTGATGAGGCTCAAGCCTCAACATTCCAAACCACCACTGTCAGATCGACTCTGACAGCCAGAGAAGAACAGTTGATGGAACCCTACTCAAGAACAGACAGTGCTTTTCGCAATGTGCAGAGAAAATTCGCCCCAGTTGCAGACAGGGATCGGAAATGCTTTCTTAGTGACTTAAATATACTTTGGCAAAACCAATCATAAACTTCTAATGCATAGTTCTGAGCTTGAGAGTAAAATTAAACAAGCATTGGCTTATTGTTATGGAGGGGTGTTTGGTAATAGTTAGGCAAATGCTGCCCTCGGGTGTCCAGGGAACAAAGCACCACAATGAAGCACACTCTTTGGCTAGAACAGTATAGAATCTGTGCTCTTTTGCTGAATAGACTACATAGTTAGGTAAGTCTGTACCCTGAAAGAAGAGTGCTATGAAAAGGTGTCCGAAGATGTAGTTTGCATTATAAGTGGTGAACTTAAAAGGTGTGCTTTGTGAATACTTTTGAGAAATGGACTATATTTTGATTGCATTGTTACAAAAGCCATTTTGCATGCACCTCTTTACTTTGTGAACGTGCAAAGGCGATTAGTGAATAGCATTATGTCTTTAAGACAGGCTAATGCATCCCAGCAGCAATGCCTTCCTAAACATCAAAGATATAAGGGGCATATCAACAACAACCGGCGATAATTATCGCTAAGCGCACTTAGCGCTAGGATAATTATCGCCGGCTAGCGTGGATTTTTATCGCTGAGATAGCGTGCTATTAGCAACGCTTATCTCAAAAGCGATAAAAATCCTCACGCTAACTGCCTAACGTGAAATTATCGCTGGAAACCCAGCGATAATCTCACGTTAGCTTGTTGATAAGGACTCACAAACTTAGCCATGATATCCACCTTCCATAGGATATCATGGCTAAGTCAGTCCTGAAGCAGGCGTAAGGAAAGTAGCGATAACAGGGGTTATCGCTACTTTTCCTGCCGCTATGCTTCATAGCGTGGGGCTTGATGATAGGAGAAATGTCGCTTAGCGACATTTCTCCTATCTTGTCAGGTCAGGAACGCCCACTTTGCATCTCATTAGAGATGCAAAGCTGGGCGTTAGGAATCCCCACGCTAAAGCAAGGTTTCACGCGTTAGCGTGACCTTGCTAATTAGGTGATAAAATTATCGCTGCTTTTCGGCCAAAAACAGCCGCTAAAGCGGCGATAATTTATTATCGCCTCCTTGTAAATATGCCCCTTAATAAGTAATTAAGGGGCATATTATCAACGGCCAGTGATAATTATCGCTGGCCGTACATAGCGACAGGAATATTATCGCCAGCTATCGCTGAATATTATCGCCATGATAACGCTATATTTACAACGCATAGCGCTATGGCGATAATATTTCAGCGATAGCGGTGTTTTCAATGGAACATCGCTGGTTTTCCAGCGATGTTCCATTGAAAACAGCGATAACATTGCTGATAGGACCCTGTGGTCCGATCAGCATTATCCATCTCCCATTACAAGTATACCTTAGTAAGGAATTTAACAGACGATAAATTCCTGAGTTAAGGCTGAGGTAGCACGATTTTTTTTAACGCTGCACCTCCTTGTTAATATCGCGAAGCTGCCTTCACGATATTAACATGTGTTTTTTTCACAGCCACGCCTTCTTTGCATCTCATTAGAGATGCGAGGCGAGGCTGTGAAAAAACAGGCTCTACATCAAGGAAACACGCGCTAGCGTGTCCTTGATGATATTGCGATATAATTATCGCCGCTTTTTGCCCAAAAACGGACGCTAAAGCGGCGATAATTATATCGCCAGCCCTTGCTAATATGCCCCTAAAATTTCATCTTGACAGCAAAGAAAATATACGAAGAGCATACACTGGGTCGTAACTACAATCAGCAGTCCAACTAAAGGTATACTTGATGATCCATCAGCAATACCTAATGGGAGCACACATGGGACAATGTAAACATCCTCAAAATTTCATGGCTTTGATAGACAGCATATCCAGGAAATGGTGAATCATTGAAATATGTCATTTGCAGCATGTATTGGAGGATGGAAGAATGGTCTTTTGTGGCAAAGCCTGACATAAGCTTCTTTGAAATGAGGTAAAAATCAGACTGACACATGCCTAATAGTTCACGGTTGCTATTGTAGTGTTTCACTTCACAGCTTATGACGTAACCACCAAATTCTGCAAGACTTGCCATCAACTCGCATTGCAGGATACTGTAAAATGAACATGCTATTCAGTCATATGCCTGATTTTATCCACCTTTGTGGGGCCGGATTAGGACTTCCTCCTTTTCTCCTCCTCTCTCTTACAGTCTCTTCTTTTTTTCTCTGCCGTGGGGGTGGAGGGCAGCAGAAGGGCAGAGATCCTTTGACTTTGCGGGGCAGAGAGCAGAGGGAGGGCAGAGATCCTTTCACTTCAGGGGGCGGAGAACAGCAGGAGGGCAGAGATCCTTTCACTTCAGGGGGGCGGGGAGCTGACTGTGTGAAGGGATCCTTTCACTTCAGCTCGAAGGGGAGCTATGTCTGCTCCCTCCAGCTGAAGTACGAGGGCAGGCTGGTGACAGATACAGCAGCTGGTCACAGCTCCCAAAGCTCCTCAGTGGTCCCAGAGTCTGATGTCTCCAAAACCAAAATTAGCAGGTTCGGGATTATTGGGGCCAGAGTTGGAGGGCCCAATGTTTCCAGCCCCCGAGGCACCAGAAAACTTGTAGTTGCCCAGGGCGATATCCCCTTTGTGGATACTACTCCAGGATATTCATAATGAGGGAGGGCCACCGGTTTAACATTTTTACTATCAGGCCCCTGGCGATTTAAAACATACTTCAAGGTTACATAAATGAAATTTAGAATTGGGATTTTAGAAGTGTGCCAGGTATGCCTAGACTTGAGTCCTGGGCTCACTGTGCCACTGGAACCAAGCTATACCTGGCTGAAGAGCCCTAACTAAGGCAAAACCAGTCATACATTGCTCAAATTCCTGTTCAGGCAAGACCTGGCAGTTCGGGCTGGACTGTTCCCATGAGTAGCAGGGTCAAGACTGATTTGCATATGGCTGGTTCCAAATTGAGATGCATGGTGGTCAAAAACTGATGGATTGGAATGGCCCTTGTTGTTTTTGCATTTGCGGCCCTGAGCAGAGCGCACATGATTCCCAGGTCCATATTCAGGCTTTTCACTTGCATTATGGGACTTGTAATCCTGAAAGGATCACAAACTCAGTAAGACTAGAAATCCCAGTATGCAAAGAAAAATCGTGGACTGGATGAGCTACTCACCTATGGCAATAGCAGCTTCTATAGGGCAGTAGTGGTGGGGCAGAGGGGAAAAAGACAATTGCACTTACCTGCCGGCCGCTGCTACTCCACCGTCCTCTTTGGCCGACGCAGGAAGCAGACTCCCCTAAGCTAATCACAACGCTGCTGTCACCAGCATGACAGCAGCGTTGTGATTGGTCTGAGCGCCGTGGTTCGGCACACAGACAGGCAGTGGGAGCCAGTGCTTGTACTCCACCCGGCTGTGCAATATAGCTGGGTGGAGAACATGCTAAGTGCGCATGTCTGTTTTGCCGGCCCAAGACAGCTGCCCAAAAAGTCATGCCCACTTAGAAAGTGCCCACCACTCCTCCCCCTGCTGTATGGGCAGTTCTGCCCCACCCCACTCCTTCAAATAAAATGATAATAACATGGTGTTGTTATCATTTTATTTTTCCTGTGGGGCGACGTTCCTCTGCCTTAGTGGAGGAGCCGTCGCTGACCTATGGAGTAGGTGAACGTGAAAATTCTGCATAGGTTGAAAATGTTTATTCCATTACAACATTAGGAATACAAGTCCCAGAATGCCAAGCAAAAAGCCTGGATTGGATGGGGTATTCATGCAAGGACCTGGGAAACTTGAAAGCTCTGTAGAGGTTGGCTCCACTAAGTAACACTTCGCGTTTTGGACAGAATTTGTCTGTTCAAATAATGATCAGTGTGAAAATCTTACCATCATGACAAGAAGGTAGCCTAATCTGGCCAAGATTTTACTTAGCATTCTGGGACTTGTAGTCCTGTTTATTGCATTATAAAACTCGGAAATTTGTAAGCTCTTCTGACATGAGACATTGATTTTCTCCTTGGTTCTCTCTAGCACTGCAGTTTTGTTCCTTTCCTACTGTTAAGACACGCTATTTCTCAACAGACCAGACAAGCTAGCATTTCATTTATATTTCTAACTTCTCTCTTAAACAATTAACCCTTGCCTCACTTTATCTTATTACATGTTATCACAGTTCTATGTACACATCTTATGACAAAGTACAGAACTCTAGTTCCATTGGGTATGTGCTTAGAGTCTGATACACTTGTGTGATTCCAAAATGTCCTGCTCTAGCACAGCAATTCCTTGAATAGCGTCCCCACCTGATGACATCATCATGTGGCATGATTTTGCTAGTACATCTGGTAACGGGCTTAATCCTTGGAGATGTAGTCAAACCAGAAGGTCGGCTGACCCCAGGCCCCATCCTCTTTTGCTGCTCTTTTGCCAGCATTTTATATCGCACAGGTATGGGGAGTTGACCCACATAAAAATGGGAGTTTGGGGGGCAGACGACCACAGGTAGGTCTACCCCGGAGACATTGGGAGGGTGCTGCAGTCCAGGAGACTGCCATCTTGTTTGGGCTATTTCACCGTTTTTGCATAGCCCAAGGGTTTTATATGGACTGATTTTGGGTTTCTTGCCACCATTTTAGGTACAGGTGACCTGGTGACTGGGAGTCTTAGCATTAAACGTTTTGCGAGCTTGGTAATTTTGCAATTGTAGCTTTTAGTATTCAAGCTTTAATATGGGTGATGCAGAGGCAAATGTGGTGGAGTGGGAGTGGCTCTAGAGGGCCCCGCAGGACCTGCGTGCAACCTGGGTGACAGGGGGTCCTTGGGTTGCGGGGGGAGATGGGGGAGACTGTGAAGTATGACGCAGGGCAGCAGAGTAAGGATGCGGTGCATAGTGCAGTGATGGTAGACGTGGTGGTGGGGCCCCCACTGGCACAAGGGTCTGCCTCAGCAATTGTGGCAGCGATGCTGGAGTGAAGCGGGGGGGACGAAGGGGCGAGTGAGGGGCAGGTGGATGTGGTGCCTGGTTACATGGTGGGGGGACAGAGGAGGAGCTGGCGCGGCAGACAGGCATACAGTTCGGAGGTGGGGGGGGTAAAGGGTGGTACACGACAAGGTGTGCAAAGCGTAGCGTAGACGAGGAGCGGAGTACTTGGTTGTGGCTCCCTGAGGAGGATGCTGACCGCTCTCCGAGGCAGCTGGGTGCCAGTACACCAGTTCTGCTGTCTTTTTTATTGGTAGTGGGTAGCAACAGGTTCACAGACTTGGGAGAGCTTGGTGCAGATCATGCGTCCTGAAGAGAAGCGATGGCAGGGCCCCCAGTGTGTTCTGCCGGATGTTGACGGGGGGCCAAACATCAGACGGCAGAAGAAAGCCAGGAGCGGCCTAGTCGATGCCACTAGCAGGATGGTTGCAGGCGGCCTCAGGCTCATGCGGCGAGAAAGGCAGACAGGCAGCATCAGAGGAGTGGTATGGAGAGGTTGTTACTGCCCCCCTGGATATCGACCATCGGCCCCTGAAACTGCTAAAATCAATGGTAACAAGACAGATGGAGATCACAGGCCCCAGGTGGGTGAGGATAGAGACTGCTTTGGGTGAGACAATGGTAGATTATGAGGAGGATAGCCTTGAAGGAGAGGTGTGGGAGGACAATGCAATCTGTGAGGTGCAAGAGCATTGAGAAAAGGAAGGACAACACGATAATGTTTCCATATCTAGAGTGCTGGTAAGGGGCGGAAGACAAGAAGACAACTGGCAAGGCAGAAAGCTTTTGTATGGGCACTGACCTTGGAGCCAGGTAAGGACCATGACACCAATGTGGATCGGGTGATTGTGTTCACAGGTGGATGCGGGGTGGGACAAAGAAGGGGTGGGTGGTGGCTGCATAAGGATAGGCATGTAACAGATGTGGGGGTGGGTACAGATGAGGTAAAAGACAGCGTGAACAGGCTACAGCTAAGGAGGGGAGTGCCGGTACCGTTAAAGGGGGACAGCGGGGAGAGCTAAGGGGATAAAGGTGACAAAAAGGAGCGGCTGGAAATCAAGGAATTAAAGATTATGAAGATACTCTATCTGGGTATGACAAAGCATTTGGGGGTGCACTTGATGCTGGCCACAAAATAAAAGATTTGGAAGGAGGCATATTCGGAAATCTTCAAGCTCCTGCATAAAGAGCTGTGTTCCAAAGAAGGGTCCAAGGAGGAGGAATATGAGTAGGCCAAGCGGCTGAGGGTTCCTTTGAGGATGGAGAACTGGTCAGCGGAGTTCTTGGTACATGACAGTGTCTACTGTGAGAAGTTTGTTGGAGCGATGCATGGCGATGTTCAAACACATGGACATTATACAAAAATAAGAGGGCGCCCGGGTCAGGAGATAATTTGCGGTCAGCGAAGTAGCACTGGCAGGAAGTGCAGGAAAAGCTGGATAAGGAAGTACTGGTGGGAAGGATGTGGGGCCGTTTGAAGACTGGTCGATGTATGCTTTGATTGTGCCACCAATTAATGTGTTGCGAAGAAGGAACAAGGGCAGTTTTGGTTGATACAGCATATGTCTTGGCCTGAAGGTGGGTCGGTCAATGACTTCATTTCGGAAGACACGGCCTCAGTGTCATATTCATAAAACATACATGGCAATATCCCTGGCAGTGAAGGAAGGACAAGGGGCACAAATGGCAAAGTGTGATGTGAAGTCAGCCTATCAGCTGATACTGGTGTACCCGGAGGATATTCAACTTTTGGGAATGCATTTTATGGGGCAGTGGTATGTGGAAAAGGCCCTGCTGATGGGATGCTCAATATCGCGTGCGCCCTTTAAGTGTTTCAGTTCATTCTTGCAGTGGCTTTTCACGTGGCACACAGGCCATGAGCTGGTGACGATTTCTTCTTCATGGGACTGCCAGCGGATGCTGGTAAGATTTCAAGTGCTCATGGGTGACCTGGGAGTCCCTTTACCACCAGAGAAGACAGTGGGGCTGAGTAAGGTGTTATCATTCATGGGGATTGAAATTAATTCTCAAGGAATAGACACAAGGTTGCTGCAGGACAAAAAGGAGATGATGCAGGCACAGTTGAGTTCCATGCTGGCAAAAGAGAAGATAAACATGAGGGATATTCAGGTGTTGCTGGGGTACCTAAACTTTGCATGTAGGGTGGTCAGGGTAGTGAGAATGTTTTGCAGGAGGTTGGGTTTGGCTTTATCGGGTTTCTGGTTACCACACCATCATGTGCTAATATCAGGAGGGGTCAAAAAAGATCTCAGGATGTGGAGATTTTTCTTCAATTCCTTCAATGGGATTCCGTTGGGAGATATAGACATAGGATGTGCAGCTATACTCAAATACAGTGGTGGGTTTAGGTTTTACCCTGTACTGGCAGGGACGTTGGCGCGCAGAAGAATGACCGGCACAGTAGAAGTCAGGGGGCAAGACCCTTGCGTTCTTGGAATTCTTTCCATTGGTGGTGGCAGTCACGTTGTGTGGAGCAGAATTGGCGCACCAGAAGGTGCTGTTCAGGGTGGATAACATGGCGGTGATCCAAATCATGAATTTGCCAGGAAACGGCAAGTGTTGAAACTCATTGCATGTTTTGCACTTGGTTGCAAGGGGTGGACAATGACAATGTGGATGCTTTGTCTTGTTCACAATGGGAGAGATTCTGTGGGTTGGCCAAGGAGGTGGACAGATGCAAGATGCCAATGCCGGAGGAATTGTGGACAGTAGGAAACACAGGATAGTGTAATTGGTGGTAGGGTCTTTGACTGAGTCGATACCCAGGCCTGGCCTATGGCCAGGCCTGGGTGGAATTCTTGACATCAAGGGCTCAGCACAAGGCATTGTTAATGGAGAGGTGTTTGTCTTGAGTGACAATTGCAGGAAAACTGGCAGGCATTGCCTTTATGGGAAAGGTGATGTTGGGCTATGCCCTGTCAGTGGGGCAATTAGGACAGAGGATTATTGAAGGTTGGGCGAGATAACAGGGGCACTTGGGGTGACTGAGGAGGCCTTTAACATGGCAGATATTTTGCTGGGGGCTGAAGAGACCTGTTTTTTTTCCACCATCATGTCATGGCTGTTCTTTGGAGCATTCCACATTGATGTAGTGACTGCGGCTGGCAATAGGGACTGGTGCAAGAGCACATCATGCAGCTGGGCTGATGGTTCCCCGACTGTTTTCAGAAATATGTGCGCATGACTGGGTTGGAGGGGATGCTGTTTGAAAATGTACAGCTGTTTTCTGTTTCAGGTTCCGTTACTGGCCCAGCAGCGGAGGATGTGACCATTTGGGAGGTGGACCACTCGTTTATGAAGTGGGCGGAGTGGCAAGTGGCGCAGAGAGGAATTTGCGTTTAGACCGTCGATATTTTCATGTCATCCTGGCAAGGTAAAAGGGGCCTGAGATGATGTGAGTTGATCCGGTATTTGATTGGCATGATGTCAGGGAGCATATGCCTGGATGTGTTGGTTCTCCATTTGGGGGAGAAGGACTCGTGTTAGGGAAGGGTGAGGACCTTGAAGAAGGACTTATTTGAGATCAAGGCTCAGTGGTCAGGTTGCTTTGTATTCTGGACGGATTTAATGTCAAGGCAAAATTAGAGGATTGGCCAACAAGCCATCAGCGATTGATAGGGCAGACAGAAAGCTACATAGGGAGATGAGTCAGTTTTGTAGGGATTTAGATTTTAGGCTCATCAGTCTTGCAAATATTAAGTATGACAACATTGAGTTTTTCAGGGGAGATGGCATGCTTTTATCACACATTGGGAGGAAATAGTACTTGTTGGGGCTGACAGAGGGGATTAGAATACCCGAGACTGAACAGAGTGGGGGTGAAAAAAAGTCAGCCGGCTGCCTTTTCCTGGGTGCGGAGGCCTGGAGAGTTTACAGACGTTTGATTGGCATTGTCATTGGCGAACCACATGGAAAGGGAGGGGGTGAACAACCTCTCACTTGGACTAGGCAGGAAGTTCAAGGTTAAGTATAGGAAGTTTAGTTGCTTAGATGTTAATACATGCAGTCATATGCTGTAGGGGAAAGTTAGGGTTGCAAACTGTTGAACTGCACTTACTGCAGTATAATAGAAAGTAGATAGCTGCGGGTGAGGCATGTGGGTGGGAAGGTCGGGGTGGGGGTAGGTGATTGGATAGTTCATTTGAAGTATAGTCAGGCTTTAGTTTTCTATGGAGAATTTTAGGTACAGGAGATCTGGAGACTGGTGGCATGGTGTCTTAGCATTAAGCATTTTGCCCTGCCCGCCCATCCCTAATTTTTAGCTTTTTCTGGGGGATTTTTCTCCATTATGTTTATTTTATTTTCAGGCGTCTTGGTTGGGACAGGAGCACAATAGGGGGTTGTTGTTTTACAGGTATGTCGCTTGAGACAGGTGCTTGGCTGTGGCATGTAAAGTTTTGCATGAGTTTACAGAAGTTTAATTGGTGTTGCCATCGGCGAACCATGTGGAAAGGGCGGGGTGAACAACCTCTCACCTCAACTAGGCAGGGTAAGGATAGGAAGTTTTGTTGCTTAGACGTTAATATATGCAGTCATAGGCTGCAGGCGGAAGTTAAGTTTGCAAAACTGTTGAGATGCAGTTACAATAGGAAGTAGATAGTTTCAGGGTGGGGTATGTTGGTGGGATAGTGCAGGTGGGGGTCGGAGATTAGGTAGTTCTTTCGATGTGTAGCGAGGCTTTCGTTCTGAAAGGCGAATTGCCAAGGAAAATATTGTGATGTGCACCTGCTTCAGTAATTGGCCTTATTCACACAATTCAAGTGGTCAGTGGTCTGTGCTGCAGGAAAAGGCATTAACAACGCGGGTTAAACCAAGCGTGCCATTACAAAGCAAGCAGAACAACGCTTACCTTTACCATGCATATGCCTTTACCATGTATATGCCTTAACCACGAATATTTCTTTACAACGATTTCTGTTGTAAAGGTGGTAAAGGCATATGCGTGTTAAAAGAGTCAGCGGCCTAGCATTGGAGAAAGCGGGGGTGGGAAGTGTTGGAGACTACCTTGCGGAACACAATGGAAGGAATAGCGGCTTGGCGAGTAGTTTTTTCAGATTTAGGTTTTGGGGCGTGGGGTGGTTGTTCTGTTTTTAAGGGCTGAAGGCCAGGTTTTAAGGCTCAGGGCAGGGGGCCGGGTCGTTTTTAGGGATGGGGTCAGAGTCGGTTTTAGGGATGGGGCCGAGTTTTAGGGCTCAGGGCAGGAGGAAGGGTAGTTTTTAGGGTTTGGGGCCAGTTTTAGCGCTTAGGGCGGGGAGGTTGGGGTCAGAGTAGTTATTAGGCCTGGGGGCCGGGTTTTAGGGCTCAGGGTGGGGGGGTTGGCATAGTTTTAGGGCTGGATGGTTTGCAGGGCTGCAGGCAGGGTTGTAGGGCTTGTAGAAAAGGGTGTGGGGGGGTTTGGGTGAGATCCTTTACCATTCATATGCTTTACCAATCTCGCATTTAAAATAAAATTCATTATAAAGGTATGCGTGGTAAAGACGTGGTCATGGTTGAGCCCGCATCCTTAAGGCAAGCAAATTAATCGCATGCGTTGTTCCGTCATACAACCCTTAGCTGTGCCCCTCTCTCCTAATGTAGCTTCACCAAAATAGTTTTTAACTACAGAGTACTTATTGTTCAAGTCGAGAGCCCAGGGTCTTCCTACTTTGCCAAGTGATCAGATTTAAGCACATAGCCACAGTGAGAATGAAAAACAAATACATGCCAACCAGTGCTTAATTTGTAATATATTAAGTGCCAGGGCTCTGACCAGGAGGCCACTGCAGCTTACATCACCTATAGCCCTTGTCATCGCTGCCAAAACAACTACTAACCATCTCTCTCGCATGTAAATGTGCCAGTTCAGATTATTCCAGGTCCCCAAAGATAAGGGAATGGTTTGGGAGGCAGGTATAAGCACTATCTTAATGTATATCACAACCATTGTTCTGCTCATCTCTAAATTTGATGAGCAGCGCCACCATGTGGTATCCTGCTCTAAGTATGGTGTTGACAATTAGGTGCCGAGCACCGGAAACCAATTAAGTGCAGGTGCTTAGCACCGGAAAGCACCTGCTCAAATTAAGCACTGATGCCAACATTTTCAAAGAGGAAAGTTGGAGACTTTAAACAAATAATCTGGAGAATGTATTTCCCCCGTTGACTTCTATTGCAAGAGAGGCAATTTCATGCGGGAAACTGCCAAAATAAAACTGCCTGCATCGGCTCTATTGGTATGTATGAAAACAGTTCTAGCAAATAAAATTTCTCATCAGCCTCACATAGTGAGCAATCCTGTCCTCCCTAAAGAGAATTAGATGGGTTCACCGTTGTGCAGAAAATGGAACCCTACTGTGTATTTGAATGCATATTTTTCGGATATAGTGGCTCAAATCCATAGATTTCACACTCAATTCGGTGTATAAATAAAATAAGTAACCAGGAGCAATATTTCTCCACTAGAGAGTACATTGTTAGTCTTTCCCTGTCGCGTTGCTTGTTTTTTTTTTGTCTTAGCTTATATCCATGCATCGCCTCTGCAGTGCATTTTCTTATTCTCGCTCTCTTAGCTTTGCTTTTTTCACGTTTTCCTTTTCTGTCTCTTCCTTTTCACTGTACCCTCTTCCTTGTGAATGCCTGTGGTCTGGTACACACGTCAAACAGGTTCACAGAAAGGAATCACCAATTCACTAGGCCCAGAATAAATATCCAGGGGGACTAATCAGCACAGGGGAGGCACAATGATGTCACATCATGCTGTCACAGGAAGTGGCATATTAGCACCTTTACACCTCTCGCTTAAGTGACAGTTAGGTTGTGTGCCACTCAAAGCTGAGGTTACGACCTGTATTATTTGTGCATACAATATAGATATAAAATTTATGCTTATCTACAGCGTTGTCTTTGTTTGTCAGCGTATGTTTGTGTCAATAATCAGCATATAATTAGAAACGAACGCAAGGTGAATTTGTGCTACATTAAAGGTTGTAATGCGACTTAAGTGCACTTTTCTCATAATATAATCTGCATGCATGTAAAGCACAAGTTTACCACTTGGGCATCTTGGCACTGAATAATAACATTTTCGCCAGGTAAAACCTACTGGAATTTATCCAGCGAACATATTGCATATTTGGAGTTTTGTGGCCAGGATCTGAGGAAAGATGCAGTATTGCTGTATTAGCCACTACTGCGAGGAAACTGATCTCCGAACGAGAATGCTGTGCCATACCCTGCAGCTTCAGAAACAGTATGTACTGAGTGCGGTATTACCTCTTGTAAGATATTGGGGTATTAGTTGAAGGGGTGAGAACCCACTTCAAATAATAATCCCAATCCTAGCCGGGTGAACCACAAAAGCCACTAAACAGACCAGTGCTTAACTATCTGGCACCTTGGCACAAAGCATTCAGCCTTAACTTAGAGGCATCGTGTAAAGTATTTATGTAGTACTCAAACAGTAATAAAGTGACAAGTCAACACGAGGGAAATCCTAAACCAATTTAAAAAACAGAGCAAATTTATGTAAATAAAATAACCAATAAGTGGAACAAGCGTTCTGAATTTTTAAAGTTTAATGTTCAAAATTGAGCCAAAAAATTGGTATTAAGTGCCAACTGCATGAACTGGTTCCGCTTGACTGGGACAAAGTCAAATGTTAAGGCTGACCACAACGGAGTGCAGGCTGGATTCAGGAACCAGGTTTGCCCTGGTGAAAAGTTTTACCTCCAGACTTAGTTTCAGGAATGGAAGTCAAAAATCCTCAGACTAGCAAAGCAGCAGGCTATGTCCCAAGAGGGCTCCACTCCAGTTGGTGAAGCTGTTGACTTTTGGTGGCAGGCTCAAAGTGAGAGAGATTTGAATTTCATGCCCCGAAAAGGTCCCTCACTGGGCAGATACTCTTCTTGCCTTTGCCCAGTGAAGATTTCTACTTTTGGATTTAGTCACTCTTTAGGAGCTTAGACTCTTCTTCTTTCTACCACTGGCAGTTTGAGAAGCCAGCACTGGCAGAGTGTGATGTTTTCACTGGTGGCTGTGGGAGAAACCAGCACTGTTGGGAAGAATGTGAAGCTTGCACTGGTGGGCAGTGCAAGATAACAGCACTGGTGGAAAAGGGGTGACATATTTACTGGTGGCAGTGGGGGAATAAGGCACTGTTAGGCAGTATAAAAAGTCCCTCTGGTATGCAGGATCATCAGCTGGGGCTAGTGGATGGTGTCAGCGAGTGGCAGTGTGCGAAGCTGGTTCCTTGTGAGCTGTTTGTGCAGCTGGTACGCATCAGAATTCTAGAAACGGGTGTGCTTTATGATAATTTGATACTGGTGGGCAGTGTCAGATGCTGGTACCAGAAAACAGTATGAGAATCTGTGACCGGTGGAAGTACCAGATGCTGGCACTGATTAACGGGCAGTTTTAAACTAACTCTCTGTGGGAAAGGTGCAAAAGCCTGTTGTTTATTTTCTTTTTTTTCTTCCTTCGCACAAATTCAACTCCCCCAAACTGTGAAAATTGCTTTCCACCTGGGATAGGCAGATCTACTGGGAGTAAATATTTGGGGGCACCAAGGGTTGGTGTCAAGCTGAACAATATTTAAGAATGCTAACAAACATGCATATTTGTTGGTGCATATCTTGTGTTGTATGACCACCATCCTTTTCCAAAATAATTTTATTTTCACTTCTGCCTGTATGATTATGAGAGTGGTAAATCCAATCTGCAGTCAAGTTCATTCATCTGATTTTGGCCAATTCCATCAAGGAATTTCTACTCACAGGCTTGTTTTTTTGGGAGCACAAGTTCTCCTTAGGTGCTCAAAACCTTAGTGAATGAGCCCTATGAAGAGGACACCACAAATACTTACTGTAGGGAGGTGGAATAATATGTAGTGATGCGGTTTACGCTTCACTATGCAATAATCTTGCAATACCCAAAGGTGGTCCTTGGAGTCACAATATTAAATCCTTAGCAGAGTTCTGATAGAGTGGCAAAGTGCAGTCAGGCTTTACTAAAGGTAGTTGTGTGAAGTATTTCAGAGTTCCAACATGGATGATAATAATTAATTGACACACAATTGATGGACGGAATGCAGAACAAATCAAAACATTCACCCCCCGTCAAGAGATCTGGGTTAAATCCATCATTCTTTTGCTCACCATGCCACCCCAGTTTAGACCTGGCCATATACAAATCAGCCTTGACCCTGTGCCTCATGGGAATAATCCAGCCCGAACTGCCAAGCCAGGTCCTCCCTGGACCGGAAACGAACATCCCAGGACCGGTTTCGGGGTTTCAGCCCTCTTCAGCTAGGATAGCTTGATTCCAGTGGCACAGTGAGCCTGGGACCCACATCTGGGCATACCCGGCACACTTAGGCGAGAAAGCAAAAGATACACAATTGATGGACAGAATGCAGAACAAATCAAAGCATTCACCCCCAGTCAAGAGATCTGGGTTAAATCCATCATTCTTTTGCTCCCCATGCTAATAATTAATTGACATGACTAGAAAGAAATACGACATACATTTCTAAATAAAACACAGATTTTTATATACATTTAGACACTAATTTGAAGTCAATCGGATAAGTATAACCGGAGTTATGGATTTTAAAAGCAAAATTAAATCAATGCAAAACAATACTGCAAAACATTATCATTGGGTCAATGGGAAAAAACACTAGTGACAATCGGTCACTTGCAGGTCGAGTTGCGTAAAACCCAAGGAGGGCTATGGTGATGGGTCCCAGGTCCAAGCCATGACAGTCAGTTGGATTTTACCTGGCTCGTGAAGCCTGGGAGCAGAGTTGTACTGGTTGTCCCTGGTCTGAAGCGGGAGCCACCGAGGAGCTGGTTTCACAGCTTATACGCTGCTGGTGAGGAAACAAGTGCAAAAACTCGACAACATGGCTCTGCTGTGGTCTGATGAAAGTGTTGCTGCACCTTGAGGTGCAACATCGAGTAAAAGTGGTGGTGGCCAACAACAAGCCTTGGCAACGGTAAGGTCAGCAGAAAGTCTTTCAACATCCGGAAGTCTGGGGGTAAACGGTAGCCTCCTGAAACTTGCTGGAGGTCAGAACTATGTTTTCCACAATGCACTGAATCATTTACTTTTGGGAGATATCCGGAGAGCCCGATGGCCAGTGATTCTTTGATCACAGTCCATGGTTTTAACCTGTGGTGTGCAGGGGACTAGTGCCACTAGTGCAAGGCAGTCTGCATTTGCCTTGGGCACTAAAATTGGTCTCTCTGTCTGGGGAGAACCAGTCTTTGGCCCGGGATAAGTTGCAGTTGTGCAGTTTCAGGAAGGTTGCTATAGTTAGAGGGTATCACACTTTTTGTTTGTGCAACTCCTGTTGTGGCAGACTTGGGTCTCTTCTGTGTCCTTTGTTGCAAGTCAGATCAGAGCTGAGGTTCTTGTGCCAGGAGTGCCCCTGAAATCCAAGATTTAGAGGTTTTAGAGGTGTGGGTGAAAGTGACGAATGGGCTACTAGCCCCAGCAGCTAATCCGCCCCTGAGGTGACCACATGCAGGGGTGTGTGTCACAATTTCTACTCAGAACCCTCTATTCTGCCACATTTTAAAATGGCAGAATCCTTTCTTAGCTGTACAGACCAAGCAGCCCACCCTAGAGGTGTGGCTAGCCTTCTAGGGGTGTACACCTCCTGAATACCTAATTTTCCCACAAGCCCGGGTGCAAATGTGCCTGGGGCATGGGACTGTTTCGTCTTTTGGGAGGGAGTCTGGTTGCATATCACAAGTGGTGAAGGCTTTGAGTCTCATGTCCTTGAAGTCCTACTTCAGTAGCAATCCTGTAAGGGAGGGAGGTGTGACCTCCTTCCCACTCAGCCCATTGTTTCTGACTCTTTGGAGAGTTCACACCTACTGACACGGTGTCAGGTTCCTGTCTTGGTGGCAGCAGCTACGGGTGCCTACGACCAGGTGGTCAACATCGAAGGCAGAGGTCTTCAAACTGTTTTGCTCTGAGCCCCGCTAAGGAAAATGTTTTGAAGTTGGGCCCCCCTCCAAAACTTTATGGCAAGACTTGGGGGCCGAGATAGGTACGGCTAAGCGCAAGGGGCTAGGAGTATGAGATTATTTCAAGGGTACTTTTGTGTAGCTCAAATCCTGCACTAAATGTGAGCCGTATAAAAGAGCAAATATGTCACAAAAAACAAAAAATGACCAAAAGCCTCTGCCTCACATAAGTAGGGTGTTGTAAGCCCCTCATTCTCCTGGACTACAATGGAGATGTAACTGCGGGACTAATGATAGCTGCAGCCCTGAGTAGCAGACTGCCTCTCTGCCTCTGCCTTTCCCTACCATACCTGGCCATCCTTCCAGCCCTGACACAGACTCTCTGATCCTTTCAGACAAAAATGAGCCCCACTTACTTCCCACAATTTGTATCAATGGTTACCTCAGCTCTAATGCTAGCAAGCTCCCATGCCTCTCTTTTTGAGTAAGACAGTCATGATTCTGATGCAGTGGGCCCCTCAACCCCTTGGGATCCAGTGCCACTTTACCTGCTTCACTAATGAATAAATGATAGCTACGGCCTCACAAAACAGACAGTCTCATTGGCTCTTTGTTAAAATCATGGGCCCCGATATTGCGTCATACCCCTTCTGTCATCTCTCTGAGGCCCAAGCTAAGCTGTCTCCTGTGCTTCAACATTCACCTCCCTTGGGCCATTGGTATTAGGCAGCAAATACTAGCACACCAAGGGTGCACTGGGGCCTAATGCAAACAAGGAATGATAGTAAAACAACCATAATTGGGGGTTCGCTGGCCTCTCCTACCACTGGGCCTCTGTGCCATTGCACTGGCACCACCAATTATGCTTACAGCCCTAGGAAAGAGGCTTCGTCCTCAGCGCACTATGCAGAGATATTACTACTAGGCCTGAGGCTCAGAGTAGACTGTCTGCCCCTTTGTGTAATTAAAAAAGGGGACATCTCCCCCTCCCAGTGCTTGGGCCCTGTTCCCTTTGCAACAAGGGTGGCCTGGGCCCTAATACTAGCAAGCAAAATGAGCCTCCACTTTTTGCTACAGTCACAATTGGAGTTTAGTGGCCCCCTCACACTCTTGGTCCCAGTTCCGCTGCACCTGCTACATTAATGGTAGTGCTGGTCCTTTCATTACAGTCCCCATATGCGGCCAACCTTGGAGGTGCCCGGATGCCAGTCCATGTTATCATATGGACTGCTGATCACTTATAGTATCCCTTGATGGAAAAGGCTTATATATGGACATGTAAGCTTGCACTTATATGTCATCACCTTTAATATAATGCACCCTGCCTCCAGGGCTCAGGAAGCCTTTGGGGGTTGACTGGTGTATGTTGCAAATAGTGTGTTGATCGTGCCACACATGATAAGGGCATAGTCAAGTTCGAGCAGTTTGCACTGTTCCTGCAGTCTGCAATGGCAGAACTGCTGGTATCTCTTTACCTGGGTAACTCAAGGTGGCACAAACAGTGCTTCAGGCCTTGGTGATCACTTTAACTCCCATGCCCTGGATACTCTTGGAACCATTTACCAGAGACTTATAAGGAGGTTAAAATCTTTGCCAATTGGGGTTGCCAATTCACATGTATCAGTTTTAGGGGGAGAGCACTGGCACTGGGGCCTGCCTAGCAGGCTTCAGTGCATGGTCACAGTCGAAAACCAGCATCTAGTAGTCAAAATGGAGGCAAAAAGTGGGGGGACACCTACAAAAGCCGTTTTTCTTACAGTTACACATATAGAGATATATCAGAGACTCACTGTATCTACACCAAGGCCATATTAGCAAGCATATCAGAGAGATTTAGTAGACAGAGAAGATGTAAAATGTATTGTGGGAAAAGAAAACCATAGAGTATTAGCATTGAACAAAACACCAGAGATGAAATGCATTTAGGCCAAGACCATCAAAATGCTTAGTACAGAAAATCTTAACACATACATTGTCAGCACTAGGCAGGTGTTATACCTAGAGACGATGTTATAGAAGGTAGACCATAGAGCTAGCACTTTGTCTGAGACACAAGCAACTACCTGCATATTGATGAAGGTCACAGAGATGTATTGTACAGACAGGGGTGACTCTCAAGGCTTAACAGACACATTGTCAGCACCAAACAGATGTGACAAGTAGAGATGATGATCATTGAGATGTGTTACACAGAAGGAAGACCACAGAGTATTAGCATGTAGACACCAGAAACTAGATGCATGGAAACCAAGATCCCAGAGATCCTTTTAACAGACCAGTGATTATTAACTCATAAAAAGTGAACACTAGAGAGACATAATAGAACCAAGTCATGGAGTGTTTTGCAGAGATTGAAGACACAGAAATTCCACATACTAGTAACATGCACAGACTCCGCCACAAAGGCATAATGCATGTATTGTGACCCTGCCCAGAATTCATACTGATGACTCCCCGCGATCTTGTGGTAGGGAAGGGGGCCCATCCATCAGACAGCCCCCGTTCAGGTCAATCTGGTCAATCTGTGACCAACTGTGAGATATGGGAGCGTAAGGACCTTCACCGCATTCTGCCGGGGGGGACATCAGTTTGCGTTACCCACTGAGGGACAGCCTGAATACCCGCTGCCGATTCCAGTTGGGATCGCTTATTTCTGATCTTTCTTCCTATTTGTTGTATTTCAGCAGATTAGCCTCAGAAAAACCCTGCAGATAGCCAGGGCCACTGGAATTATGCGGCAAGGGACGACCAAAAGATGTGAATAATGAGGCATAATTTCACACATTTTGTGATAGTATCAATTCCTAATTTGTCATTTTCACACGTTAAGACTCTCTGGACAAAGGTTTCACCCTGTTAGTACTAGTTTAATACTCAAATCCAGCAATAAGCAACTGAAAGATGAACGGTCAACCTTTGCGAAGTGCCTACCACTGCGCAGCAACACATGTTGCTGCGTTTTAGTAACTTTTGATCCATTTGAACTAGAAACTATTTTGTTGTTGTTGGGAATGGGGATGATGAATTATGTAGGATATGTGGCAAATCTATAATTATGCTAAAAATTCGGCAGCCACAGAATTGCATTATTCCAATAGCTCAGCTAAAATCGATTTATGGAGGAAGTTTTTTCATTTGTGTTTTTTGTGTGCAAGCAGAGGACTACTGGAACACAGTAGAGGAGCGTGACAAATGTAACCCAGTAGAATCAAGCCTGCTTAATAAACTCAGATTTTATCATAAGGTTTCAAAGAATCAATGTAGCCTGCTTTTCTGTAGTTTCTATATTATTCTGAAACGTTTATTTGAAAATGGACCTTATCTTAAATAAACTTCGAGCCCTAGCGATTTTTTCCAAATTGACTCTGTGGTATAAATATGGCATCTAAAAGCATGCATTCCTTCTTCTTATTAGCCTTTTATTCAGTTGCGTTTCAGCTGTTCCTATATCAAGTACCTACAGTAACAATGCGTTCTTTATTCAGCCAGCTGGATGCCTTATGTTCTCTGCAGTCCGTTTCCTAAAATAGTCTTCCAGAATGCGTTTCTCTCCTTTTTAGCAGTGTTTTCTTTATATTGGTATTTGTATTATAGCGTTTTTAAAATGTACCCTGCTGCCCCGCATCCCCTAAATGTACCTTCTGTAACAAAAAATGTGCATCGTTTTAGGAGTATTTTGCATTAAATGTGCTTTCAAATAAAGTAATCTGACTCCTGAACCCTAAATATTGTTTCCATGACTGTGATACCTTTTGATAGGGTATTTTTTGTAAAAGGCATTTTGGTAGGGCAACTCACCATGTAAAGCACAAGGCAGGCTTCTTAATTTCAGAAGAAATTGAAACGCAATGCTATATACGTTCAGATGCCCGCCGCAAAATGTCTTTACCAGCTATGAAGCCACATTTTGGAAAGAAAAAGGCAGCTTACCTTCCTACCAGAAGTTAGAAAAAATGACAAAATGGACAGAATTCCTAATAAGCACCTAGGTTGTGCGAAGCAGTCCAGTTTACCTTAAAATCAGGAAGGAAGATTGTAATTTCATTGTATAGTATATTTATATTGTTGTGCGGAAACTGTTGGAATACCACGACCTCAGCCATGCGTGTTCCAACATCGCAAGCACTACCACGCTTACCTCAACCACGCATATGCCTTACCCACACATATAGACAGCGCGTGGTCTAGGTACTGGCCGTTGCAGGGACGAAGCAGAAAGACCTCGCAAGGAAGAGAGCCGTGGTGAGGTAAGTGGGGCTGGACTGGTGGGGGGGTTTCTGAGCTGGGGGGTCAGGGTAGTTTTCTAGGCAGGGGGTGGGGTCGTTTTCTGGGCTGAGGGTTATAGAGTAGTTTTCTGGAGTGGGGGTTTGGGAGTAGTTTTCAGGGCTGGGGAGGTTGGGGTTGTTTTCAGGGCTGGGGAGGGTCAGGGGCAGTTTTCTGGGCTCGGGGTTCTGGAGTGGTTTTCTGGGCTGGGGGTTCTGGAGTAGTTTTCTAGGCTGGAGTGGGGGTAGATTTCTGTGATGGGGGTTCTGGAGTAGTTTTCTGGGCTGGGGGTTCTGGAGTAGTTTTCTAGGCTAGAGTGAGGGTAGATTTCTGGGATGGGGGTTCTGGAGTAGTTTTCTGGGCTGGGTGTTCTGGAGTAGTTTTCTAGGCTGGAGTGAGGGTAGATTTCTGGGATGGGGTTCTGGAGTAGTTTTCTGGGCTGGGGGTTCTGGAGTCGTTTTCGAGGCTGGAGTGAGGGTAGATTTCTGGAGTAGTTTTCTGGGCTGGGGGTTCTGGAGTACTTTTCTAGGCTGCAGTGGGAGTAGTTTTCTGGGCTCGGGGTTCTGGAGTAGTTTTCTGGGCTAGGGGTTCTAGAGTAGTTTTCTAGGCTGCAGTGGGAGTAGTTTTCTGGGCTGGGGGTTCTGGAGTATTTTTCTGGCCTGGGGGTTCTGGAGTAGTTTTCTAGGCTGGAGTGGGTGTAGATTTCTGGGATGGGGATTCTGGAGTAGTTTTCTGGGCTGGGGGTTCTGGAGTAGTTTTCTAGGCTGGAGTGAGGGTAGATTTCTGGGATGGGGGTTCTGGAGTAGTTTTCTGGGCTGGGGGTTCTGGAGTACTTTTCTAGCCTGCAGTGGGAGTAGTTTTCTGGGCTGGGGGTTCTGGAGTAGTTTTCTAGGTTGGGGTAGTTTTCTGGGCTGGGGGTTCTGGAGTGGTTTTCTGGACTGGGGGCTTGGGGGTAGTTTTCAGGGCTGGGGGCGCTCGGGGGTTTAGGCCTAAGGGCAACGGAAGGGGTTGGGGTCGTTTTAGGTACAGTGCAGGGGGGTGGAAGGGGGTCGGGCTAGTGTTAATGGTTAGGGAGGGAGTCGGTATTTGGACCTCATGGCGGGGGGAGGGGGTGCCAGGTAGGGAGTTTGTAGCTTTGTGCGGAGGGATGTGGTTCACGACCTTAGCCACGCATATCCCTTTACCATTCACGCCTTTAGCACAAAATTACGTGGTAAAGGAATGCGTGTTTGTGGTTTAGGCTGCGTGGTAGAGCACGCGTGGATTAGCCACGCGCGCCTCTATTTTACAGCCGTGTTGTGGCATTGCAGCACTCTGTCTGACTGGTTCGATCTCAGACTGATCCGCATGAGTTATATTGTTCCAGTACATCCTATGTGGGAAGAGGTGAGAGGCGTGACTTCCTGGCAATTTCTAATTGGGCTCTTTTCTAAATATTCAGGAAAGAATTTTAAGGTGAAGAATTTGCTTCAATTCTCTACCTAATTCTGAGTATAATTTTAATGTAATAATTTGAATGTCGGTTTTGGATATTTGACAATTTTTCTAGCAAAATCTGGCACGATTTGTATGCACATTTTTGCACATTTTTTAGCGTATTTTAGTTTTCCACAGATTTCAGAATTTCTTCCACAGATTTTAAAACAATTTCCTCTTAATTGGACTGGGTCTATTCCATTCCTTTGAAAGGCTCTAGTCGAGTCAATCATACGTCAGGTAGAGGCCTGGCGGCTTTTCAGAAGCGTTTGCAGGCCCATGCGCTCCAGACTTCTACACCGCACCTGCTCTCCACACCTGGTGCTGTACAGAAACTGCACGCATCGTGTGCAGAATACTGTAGGTCACTTGTGTGATGCTTTTGCGCCTTAAGTCCTTTTTCTAAGCACTAGAAAGCCCCTCTGACTATGATGATAGTGAAGCATTCTTAGGTTTCTGTAGAAGGTCGCCTGGGCTCGGCTGCCTGCCTTCGGCTGAGAGTCTGTGCACATTACAGATCACTCAGGCTTCTTCCAGTGCACTCATCCAGCTCGTCTGTCTGACCTACTTTCCCTCCGCTACGAGATCTCAGTGCGCTGAAGGGAGGGCTGGTGAGTGAGGCTGTCTGGATCGCCTTGTACTACTGGCTGCGAGTGGTTTGATGGTGTTGAGTGACTGTATTTCTTCACCAGTAACATTCATGCACCTTCTGGTGAATTTATTTCACACCACAAATGAGCTCTTGGGTTTGTTGAAAACAACCCGCTTCAATTGTTTGTTTGTATTTATTTTAGTCATTTTATAGCACTCTTGCACGTAAATGGGTGCCTGGCACCTTACAATCAGCAGGAATAGTGACTGGGATGAGGTAAGGTTTTATAATGAATAAACACATTAACAGGAAGTGAGGACATGGGGTTCTAGAGTCCCTTGCATGGAACATTGAGGGAGTGGGGTTCTATGGTTCCTTGCATGGAACATTGAGGGAGTGAGGTTCTATAATTCCTTGCATGGAACATTGAGGGAGTGAGGTTCTATAATTCCTTGCATGGAACATTGAGGGTGTGGGGTTCTAGGGTCCTTGCATTGAACATTGAAGGAGTGAGGTTCTATGGTTCCTTGCATGGAACATTGAGGGAGTGAGGTTATATAATTCCTTGCATGGAACATTGAGGGAGTGAGGTTCTATAATTCCTTGCATGGAGCATTGAGGGTGTGGGGTTCTAGGGTCCCTTGCATTGAACATTGAAGGAGTGAGGTTCTATGGTTCCTTGTATTGAACATTGAAGGAGTGAGGTTCTATGGTTCCTTGCATGGAACATTGAGGGAGTGAGGTTCTATAATTCCTTGCATGGAACATTGAGGGAGTGAGGTTCTATAATTCCTTGCATGGAACATTGAGGGTGTGGGGTTCTAGGGTTCCTTGCATTGAACATTGAAGGAGTGAGGTTCTATGGTTCCTTGCATGGAACATTGAGGGAGTGAGGTTCTATAATTCCTTGCATGGAACATTGAGGGAGTGAGGTTCTATAATTCCTTGCATGGAACATTGAGGGTGTGGGGTTCTAGGGTCCTTGCATTGAACATTGAAGGAGTGAGGTTCTATGGTTCCTTGCATGGAACATTGAGGGAGTGAGGTTATATAATTCCTTGCATGGAACATTGAGGGAGTGAGGTTCTATAATTCCTTGCATGGAACATTGAGGGTGTGGGGTTCTAGGGTCCCTTGCATTGAACATTGAAGGAGTGAGGTTCTATGGTTCCTTGTATTGAACATTGAAGGAGTGAGGTTCTATGGTTCCTTGCATGGAACATTGAGGGAGTGAGGTTCTATAATTCCTTGCATGGAACATTGAGGGTGTGGGGTTCTAGGGTTCCTTGCATTGAACATTGAAGGAGTGAGGTTCTATGGTTCCTTGCATGGAACATTGAGGGAGTGAGGTTCTATAATTCCTTGCATGGAACATTGAGGGTATGGGGTTCTAGGGTCCCTTGCATTGAACATTGAAGGAGTGAGGTTTTATGGTTCCTTGCATGGAACATTGAGGGAGTGAGATTCTATAATTCCTTGCATGGAATATTGAGGGTATGGGGTTCTAGGGTCCCTTGCATTGAACATTGAGGGAGTGAGGTTCTTATAATTCCTTGCATGGAACATTGAGGGAGTGAGGTTCTATAATTCCTTGCATGGAACATTGAGGGAGTGAGGTTCTATAATTCCTTGCTTGGAACATTGAGGGAGTGAGGTTCTATAATTCCTTGCATGGAACAGTGAGGGAGTGAGGTTCTATGATTCCTTGCATGGAACATTGAGGGCGTGGGGTTCTATGATTCCTTGCTTGGAATATTGAGGGAGTGAGGTTCCATGGTTCCTCGCATGGAACATTGAGGGCATGGGGTTCTATGATTCCTTGCTTGGAACATTGAGGGTGTGGGGTTCTATGACTCCTTGCGTGGAACGTTGAGGGTGTGGGGTTCTATGATTCCTTGCGTGGAACGTTGAGGGCGTGGGGTTCTATGATTACTTGCGTGGAACGTTAAGGGTGTGGGGTTCTATGATTCCTTGTGTGGAACATTGAGGGTGTGGGGTTCTATGATTCCTTGTGTGAAACGTTGAGGGTGTGGGGTTCTATGATTCCTTGCGTGGAACATTGAGGGAGTGAGGTTCTATAATTCCTTGCTTGGAACATTGAGGGAGTGAGGTTCTATAATTCCTTGCATGGAACATTGAGGGAGTGAGGTTCTATTGTTCCTTGCATGGAACATTGAGAGCATAGGGTTCTATGATTCCTTGCTTGGAACATTGAGGGTGTGGGGTTCTATGATTCCTTGTGTGAAACGTTGAGGGTGTGCGGTTCTATGATTCCTTGCGTGGAACGTTGAGGGCATGGGGTTCTATGATTGCTTGCGTGGAACGTTGAGGGTGTGGGGTTCTCTGATTCCTTGTGTGGAACATTGAGGGTGTGGGGTTCTATGATTCCTTGTGTGAAACGTTGAGGGTGTGGGGTTCTATGATTCCTTGCGTGGAACGTTGAGGGTGTTGGGTTCTATGATTCCTTGCTTGGAACATCGAGGGTGTGGGGTTCTATGATTCCTTGTGTGGAACATTGAGGGTGTGGGGTTCTATGATTCGTTGCTTGGAACGTTGAGGGTGTGGGGTTCTATGGTACCTTGTGTGGACTGTTGAGGGCGTGGGGTTCTATGATTCCTTGCGTGGAACATTGAGGGAGTGAAGTTCTATAATTCCTTGCATGGAACATTGAGGGAGTGAGGTTCTACTGTTCCTTGCATGGAACATTGAGAGCATAGGGTTCTATGATTCCTTGCTTGGAACATTGAGGGTGTGGGGTTCTATGATTCCTTGTGTGGAACGTTGAGGGTGTGCGGTTCTATGATTCCTTGCGTGGAACGTTGAGGGCATGGGGTTCTATGATTGCTTGCGTGGAACGTTGAGGGTGTGGGGTTCTATGATTCCTTGTGTGGAACGTTGAGGGCATGGGGTTCTATGATTGCTTGCGTGGAACGTTGAGGGTGTGGGGTTCTATGATTCCTTGCGTGGAACGTTGAGGGTGTGGGGTTCTATGATTGCTTGCGTGGAACGTCGAGGGTGTGGGGTTCTATGATTCCTTGCTTGGAACATTGAGGGTGTGGGGTTCTATGATTCCTTGCTTGGAACGTTGAGGGTGTGGGGTTCTATGGTACCTGGTGTGGACTGTTGAGGGCGTGGGGTTCTATGGTTCCTTGCGTGGAACATTGAGGGCGTGGGGGTTCTATGGTCCCTTGCATGGACCATTAAGGACGTGGGATTGGTGGAGAGTCAGTTGCAGTTGACTGCGGTGGCTGACGGTTGTGAATTAAGCTTACTGCAATCACCGCACATTCATCCTTTCGGAGAGCAGCATTGATCACTCTACTGTACCATTATTTTTCATGCAAAACATTCCTAAATAAATAAGAACAATTTGTAGTGATCACTCAAATCCCCACCACCCTTGGGCACTTTGGAAAACCCTGGATTTGATGTGCTGTTCATCAGCTCATCTTTTCATAATTCTGTGGTTCATGATGTGCCACTACATTAGATGATAGGGTCGCTCCAGTGCGTTGATTATTTATTAATTAATGTTATTATATTTGTAAAGGGTACACACTGCTTTGAGGGCTTATCAGGGTTGGTAGATCAGGACAAGTGGGTGGTCAACAGACATGACTTGAGCCCAATTACATCTAAGCATTCTAAAAGGTTAATAATCCTGGGCCTGGAAGCCAGTTCATTGAGACCTATAAAGACATGGTGCAGTCACCATATAGATATGTTAACCAAGCCGAAACGTGCCAGAGTTCAGCAAGTGACACGGGGCAGGAAGGGAAGTCACCAACATTGCAAGGAGCCAATATTGCGGCAAAATAAAGCTTGTGTTGCAGAGTCTGAATCTCTCACAGCAGGGACTCCCTTTCACAGCTATGGCCCCAGGTAAAGCACAATGGGCTCCAGTGGGGCTGGCAGTAGGTACACTCTACCACAGTATGGTACCAGAATATCAAAGACTGGATAGCGACTAAGAAATCTCAAATATATTTTGTCCTAAAGATCTTTTTAAAAAATATTGCCCTATTGGAGTTAATAATCAAAGCTGGATATCCAGTAGTTCATTTATAGAATAATGAGTGCGGGTACCCAAAGTGCAGCTCGGAAGCCCACGACCAGCGCTATTAAATGCCGCATGCCAAATACTAATGCTGTGAGGTCCTAAATCCACTTTGTGCCTCTTTAAACCCTCATCTCACTCATGCAGGATCCTGCTTTCTTCCTTTGTGATGGTCTTTCCATCTTTCGTCTCCTCCATATTTCCCCTTTGTTTCTGTTGCCCTCTCTTGGGAAATGTCAGATGGGGAAAAATCATTTCCAGTCCCCATAAATGAGTGCCAACAGCACCCACCGGCTCAAAGTAAGCACCGACAACATCCAGTGGGACAATATTTTTGTACACAAACACTCCAAGAGAAGAGGGAGGAGTTGTGGTCCATGGAGACATTCTCCCAAACAACGTAACACACACTGAGGATCAACTGAACCCAGACAAACCCACATATTATGGATTTGTTGAAAAACAAGGAGGGGAAGGAAAACATATTTTCTTCTTATTTTAAAGACCTTCACCCACTGTTCTGGCATACTTGATCGTCGCAGGATGCTGAGAATTGAGCCTGGCCCCCCAGTTCCAAAGTCGGCAGCTCCGGCAGTAGAGCCTCTACCTGATTCAACTGACCAATCCGCTGCAGTCCACAGTGCTAGAGTGACCATAGAGCCAAAGCACCTCTTTCTAGTAGAAAGCAGCTACATTACTCAAGGTTTCCTGGGATGCGAATTAAGACTCGAGACCTTGGTGTGCGCTCTTGATTTCCATTTAAATCACGCCTAATAGAATAACATCTGTGTTATATTGGCATTTGTTCAGTGCTTGGATATGGTTGCTAGGCAGCTATTGTGTTCTAATGATGGGCTCTGGAATGGAGGGGAGTTGTCGGTTGGGTCCTGCCAGGAGTTGTATCTACATGACTTGGGTCTTCAAATAACCTTTTAAACTACATTGCTGAAGCGTGATACTTCAGAAAAACCATGGACTTAGATGCAGCAGCATAGATAAGTCTGCATTGTCATGTGTTCTTTAATTAAACACTTTGCTTGCTTCGTCCTGAAGAAGACCAATTTAAATAGAGGTGGAGCCAAAACACTGCCACATTGTGATAGGAGTAGTAGGCTCAGGCAAAAGGGGACCAGTGAAAAGGTTTGTGTGAATCTGACACCTAATGTTATTGTCACTGAGTCCATGGGAGGCACTCTTTGCACTCACTAACCACACTAACCCCCCCTCTCCCTATACCAGACCCTCCTGTTATTTTGTTTTTGTTTTTATTGGTATTTTAAAAATAATTGATCATTGTACACAAAAGCCAATCGTGCTTATTCAACCATGATACGTTATGCTTTTGTTTCACGTTACATATTAGTGAGTTTTTATTCTATGAGATAAATGAACCTCTGAAAGACATTAGATGGGGGGGGGGGGGCTCATTTTAATTATCGCCTTAACTCTCCACAATAAATATCCTTCTGGAATGACCGTTGTCTTCGCATGACGTGGCTGGATCAGCCGTAGCCCCACCGGCCTCCCAGAGATCTCCCTGCTTCACTTCTGGTCCTGAGGACAAGCAATCCCTCCCCACAGCCGGCAGGCAGCCCTGCGACACACCGACAAGGAAACCACAAATCCCTGGTGTTTAGCCGCTAATCCCCTTGTCCAGGGCAGTAATCTCAGGGCTGCACAGGCCTCTTAATGCACAGGCCTTGTCTTCGGCTAGGCCGCCACCATCTGTCTAAGGGCAAAATGAGGACTCGCACTCAGCCCCCACAGCAGCAAGGACTTACCTGCCCGTCTCTGCGCCTCACTGCATCATCATGGAGCTCAACGTACAAAGCTCACACCATCATCCTTTCTAGGCACTACAGATACCAACTCCAACCTCGCATGGGTGTAAATTTACAGCAATCTGTAATTCACAACTGTATGAATTCCTTCGTACACCAGTGTACCAGTGTAGTAGCGCGGAATCGAATTGTATGCGTTATAGAATTACGCATTGTGAAATGAGATTGTCTCTGTGCGGTGGCACATCTTTTTCAAAGGGGAACGATGTTTTCAGCCTACAGAGACCACTTCTGCTACGCCGCCAGCAGTTGTAGAGGGGTTTCCTTTCACTTCCCAGACTTAGGACCTTATTACAAGTACGGACCGCTGTACTCGCGGTGGTGGTCCGACATCCACCAACCCGGCTGTCTGACCGCCGTATAACAATGATGGCAGGGGGACCGCCACAAGACTGCCGCCTCCGCTGGGATCTAGGATCCCACGGCAGTGTCGGTGTGGAAAGGGGCAGATAATGGAGGCGGGCTCGATGCCAGCACCACAGAGCAGATTACGACCTGCATTTCTAATGCAATTTCATGGCAGGGTCCGGCGGAAATGCAGGTAAGGGGGCCCTAACAGGACCCTCAGGGAAATCTGCCCATAGGGGTGTGTGCAGGGGGGGCACATGTTGTGCCCCCTTAGAATTGCACCATTGTACATGCATTGTGTGGAATGCACAACATGGTGCATGCCACACAGTGCACGTATGTGCTGTAGTGCTGTTACGGGGCCGGTATGCTGTTTAGGCTTTCCTATGAGCATAACGTACCCACCGCCGTGACAAGCCGCTGCACTGACCATCTGCCTTGGATTCAACTCGTTATCCGGCAGGCGGGTGCACCAGAGGCATGGCGATCTTCCTGGGACCACTGTGGTGGCGGTCCTACAGGAAGACCACCAAACTCGTAAAAAGGCTCATACTCTCTGTAGGAGTAAATTTGTGACCATTCCCGTGGTGGGAAAGGGCCAACGATGACATTTAAATCAGGGTGTTCTCAATCTTTTCAGTGATAGCCCACCTTGAAACACCCAGTTAACACCCCTTAGTTTAGATTGCTAATGCCCAGTATTGAAGTATCTTTTGGTAAAATTGTGTAAGGTCACCTTTTGCAAATACTGTGCACTCGTAAATTGAACAATTTGCCCATGTAAGCCAAGAACATAGAATCAGGTCTGTGAATTGGACCCACTATCTTTTAACAATTGCATATTATTAATTTCTGGGTGACAGTAGAGATAAAACTTCCTTATTTGAGGATTTTTTTTTAATATAGTGTCATCAATAATACGGCCCCTTGTGTCCCACCACCCGTATCAAAGGCACACTGAATCAGGCAGACCCACAGCAGACATCCATATGCTAATATTTTGTGGAGTAATATAAAAATCAAAATTAGTTTTCGAAGGTGGATCTTAAGGTGAGATGGAGGACGACTGAATGCATTGATCTAAGGGGCAGGGAGAAGAGCTGCTCGTTAATTGGCCGCTGAGCCCCTGCGTCATGCGCTGCTCATCCCTCCAAATCAGATGGCCTGATATTCAAAAAGAATAAAAGGCCAACATGTAAGGAGGTCGCAAAGCAGCAATTAACCCCACCGCCCCAGCCCTCAGCATAGGTCCCAGGCAGCAGGCGCTGGAAATTAAGAACATCATTAAAATAACATGAGATTCACAAAAAAAACCACAGTCGAAAACTGAGTTATGGTTCCGACTCAAACGCGTAAAACACTGCAGGGGCGGCCTTACAACCCCAGGGGCCGCCACGAGGAATCGGATACAATACATATTCGTGGCGGCCCCTGGCAGGGATTTGGCGGCCTCCGGCTTCCACTAACTTGCATTGCAAACACCCTGACCCCCTCTTCCGGGGCCCCCTACCTACGTTCCCTGCACAGGGCCACCATGATCCTAGAGCCGCCGCTGGGGAAAGGCGTCGGGGCCCCCCTGGGATAGGAGTAGCCCCCTACTATGATCCATGCCCCTCTATTCAATGTCACAATAGGTTCAGTATCCTTGATCTTGTTGATTGACTGCAACCCCCGGAAGAGGTTACTAAAAACACCCGATCTCATGGGCAGGTCCACCACCAGGTAGGAAGTCAGGAAAATCTCTCGGGACAGTCCAAGGCTTATCTCAATTATGATTGCCTAAAGGCAGCTTCTACCACAGTACAGTGGCCTCCCCAGCACACAAATCTGCCCCAGGCTTGTACACACGACTCTAATAAAATTACGACCAGTACAAATATTCCTCCCACCCAATTAATGACTGAAAGCTCTTCCCTATCTGTAGAGTCTCCAGTGAATGGGGGGGGACTTTCTTGGCCAACTCCCACAGCCTCACACGGGCTCACATATAAGTGTTAACACCTCCCGAAATTCAGAGCATGGAGCGGGCTTAAGAATCCTATCCTGGAACTTGGCAGGCATTGCTAACCGGTTGAACTGTCCGGACTGGGCGGAGTTCATAGACGGACACGATATTTGCCTTTTCCAGGAAACCTGGGCAATGCAGGCATGCCATCGCCTTGGCTTTGTCACGTACTGGGTGTCGGCAGTAAGGGCCTCAAGAGGGAGACCCTCAGGCGGATTGTGCTTGTGGGTGAAAACACACCTGGACTGCGGAATTAGAGTAATCGATACTGGTTCACTGGACATTATGTGTATAGCCCTAACATTTCGGGATCATCCCGAGCTTACCGTAATTAACATCTATTCTCGCCCCGTGAAGAATGGCCAAAAATCTAGTACCCTGTCAAAATTAGACGATTTGCTGTGCATTCTACCTAATCACGAACATTTGCTTATAGGTGGTGACTTTAATTGTCACTTTGAACCACTGAATGGTGTGTCTAGTTTAGTCACCCAAGATGAGGATGAAGTATGGGCAATTCCCCCTAGTAACACATATCCCACGAAGGGATGGACACTCCTGGTCCTGCAACTCACCACACTAACCTTCACTTACTCTCTGAGGGCATGCAATGGGAGGTTCCCAGTGGATAATCCTGGCAAACCTACGTTCCATCGGAATGGCTATAACTCTGTTATTGATTATATATTGGTTAAACTGGATATGTGGTCCAGGGTTCTGGATTTCCAGGTGATAAATCGTAGCGAAAGCGACCATAATCCCCTTGCCCTCACTCTGAAAGGCTATGTCAACTCCCCAAGACAATCCAGGAGTATTAATTCTCCTTCCCCTTTGGTTACATCATGCGGAGGTCGGAGAGTAAAATGGGATAAATTAGTTCAATCCCAAACTGAGCTTGGTGATATGTACAGGGAGATTCTCCCACTTCTAGAGCGATCTCTAGTTCCCGTTGCTGTGGGAATTACCCCTCCAGATTTGGGTATCATTGGCTCAACTCACGCAGAGCTATGTGCATCCTTAGAGGGACATTTCCACCGGGAAACAAGGAGGCAACCACGAAAACCCAGAGAGAGATCTCTATGGTTCACTAAATCTTGTGGCGAAGCAAAGTCATCACTCCTAGCAAATCTAAAAGGGGGAAACAAGGATTTGATTAAGGAGGCGAGGGGCCATTATAAGAAAGTGACCACCGATGCAAAAAAGGAATGGGAGCTCCATAGATGGGAGGAAATCTCTATTACATTAAGAAAAAGGGACTCCAGGGCTTTTTGGAACCTGGTTAAAACCGGCTCCTCAGCCCCCAAGCTGCAGTCCAACCTAATTTAGGGGAGGATGTATGGCGCCGACATTTCCAAGCCCTCTATGCCAGTAACCTAATTGGCTCAGATCATTATGAATCCCGACCCAGGCAAGCCCCTTTTTCGATCATGGGTGATAACGTCTTAAGCTCTCTAGGAGAGGTTGAACTGGCCCTGAAAAAAGTCCTCCCTAATAAGGCCCCCGGCCTTGACAGGATTCCGGGTGACTTGTACAAGAGTGAACAGGTTGTATGGGTTCCCTATTTACAGAATCTTTTTAATGCTATTTTTTTAGGAATGCCACCGCCTCATACATGGGCTGGGGCTGAGATTATTCCGATACATAAAAAGGGTTCGCCCCTGGATCCGGCTAACTATAGGCCGATCAGTTTAATAGACGTGGCACAGAAGATTTTTGCACGCGTCATATTGGGGAGGCTCCAAGCATGGATGGAAGAGACTAACATTCTGACTCCACTCCAGGCGGGCTTCAGAGCTAAAATGTCAACAATAGATCAACTTTTTAGATTCCAGATGATCTACTGGAAATCCATTAAATTGGAAGGAGGTAGTCTTTACCTATCTTTTGTTGACCTAAAGTCCGCCTTTGATATGGTCGACCGACAACAGCTTTGGGACCTTTTAAAGGGAATGGGTGTCCCTCCATACCTATGCCATCTTATGGAAACCCTCCACAAAGACAATTTTGCCAGGGTAAGGTATGGCCAAAATGGTGAACTAACATCCCCCTTCCCCGTCGAAAGAGGAGTGAGGCAGGGCTGTGTGCTTGCTCTGACCCGCTTCTCTCTTTTTTTAAACGGCCTTGTGGAAGAACTGCTAGCCCTAACAGATATTGATGCACCCAGGCTAGCAGGTAGAAAAATACTCGCACTAATGTTCGCAGATGATACTCTGCTCCTGTCCAAGACTGCAATGGGAATGGAAAGAGTATTGGAGGGTTTTGCAACCTTTTGCAGAAACAGGAATCTGGTCATCAATGTCAACAAGACCAAATACATGGTTCTGCATGCGGATACCACAAACTGCCCGATCCCAAAGCTTGACGATCTACCGTTGGAACGAGTATCGGTCTTTGATTATTTGGGGCTTACATTAAGTAACAAAATGGATTGGGGAGCCCAGATTCTAAAGGCTAATCTGAAACTGGTCCAAGTCTCCGGGGGAATCCTGAAGATGTACCGGGACAGCCCGATAAAGTTAATCGGCCCGCTTGTAGAGGTTTATAAGGTCCAGGCAAGAGGAGTGGCGACCTATGGCGCTGAACTTTGGGGCCATAGCGCAGTCCAGTCCTTAGTAAGGTCAGAAAATCATTTTATGAGACAACTTTTAGCACTACCCAAGAGTACTCCCCTTCAACCCCTTAGAATGGATCTTGGAATCCACCAAATAGCGGACCTGGTGGCTTCCCGCCCGGTCATGTATTGGCGCCGTTTGTGGAGCACACGAGAACTCACCAACTTTAGGGAGGAATTAAAATCAATCATGACACTACCTGGGGCTGGTACCATTTCGTGACTTGCATACATTAAAAAGTTTTTAGGAGCAATTGGTAGGGAGGATCTTTGGCTTAATCCAGAGGTGACTTGTGTTGTCCTACAAAAAAAACAGTTGGCAAAAGCGATAGAGGAATACAAAATGATGCAAATGCTACGCCTAGAGCCTAGCACTAACATGACCTCTGTATTCCTCGAAATGAAATTAAGTTACAGCTTCGAGCCCGTATTGGATTTGATCCAACCATTACTTGCCAAGAAACTTTACATCCAATTTAGGCATGGATCCCTCCCTTTGTTTTCCAGGACGAATAAATGGGAAGGCTCTATAATTCGTTCTTGCCCAGGGTGTAGTCTGAATGAAGAAACAGAGGCCCATGTATTATTTTTTTGCAAGGCTTACACTAACCCACGCAAAAAATGGATCATTCAACTAGCCAAAAATCTTGGTGTAAGAAATTTTAGAGACCTACATAGGGTAATGAAATCTGATACCTCACCCCTATTCGTCACAGTAACTGCAAAATACCTTTTCTCAATGTGGGTAACAAGAAAACACCTAGTATTGTAACGTCTTTTCCCTATTTTTTGCAAGCCATGTATCTTTTTACTGTATCTCTGTGCTAAACATCATTTACTTTTTATGTACTTACAACGATTTAAATTATTGTTTTATGAGAGGTTTTAAGACTATTGGTTATATATGTTGTTTCTTTTTAAATGTGATGTCTGCACTTTTATGGCAATTTTGCCGAAATAAAGTTTTCTGACTGACTGACTGACTAGAGCCGCCGCTGAACACTGAAATTCACCACACTGGTTATGAACGTAGACAACACATGACGTGACTCCTTGCGTCCCCCGTGCACAAAGCACCAATTCACCAACAGCACAGATGCACAAAACAGTTAATAGGAGAGCAACACGGCAGACGTGTGAGTTGTGGCTTGTGTTGAGTGCGTTCACAACCATGAGCCGCAACGTTCAGTTATCCTGTGCATTTGAGCCAGAACCATAATCAGTTTTTAATTGTGGTTTTTCAGTGAATATACTTATATTTAACCTCATAATACCGTGCTTCTCGATAGAGTATTTTGGCAGGATGATATTACATACCTCCACCTTATCTCCAGCCCAGTTCTATGGCAGTGAGTGGAGCCCTATGCGATTCCCCCATAGAATCTAAACATATCATGCCAAATCTAGTGAAATCTTTGCACAGTTTTATTCTGACCTGATTACAATAATTGCGTCACTAAACCTAGAGTGAATATTTAAGACTGAGAACCGTGATACCTTCGCGGGTTAAAACTTAAAATCCCATGAATGTTGGAATAAAAAACTCGAGCGGAAAAGCTTCACACCTGGCAGGGCCCGCCCCCTCGCAATCGTGAACGCTGCAGAAACCCATATGTATGCACAAAGGGCCATGTGACTGAGTTCAGCATGGCGAAGACTGCATGAGAGATAGGGATCGACAGAGCAGGACTGATACACGCACCATGGTAGCATGATCAACTTCTTGAGGTCGCAAGGCCTATGAGCAGGGCTACTGAAATGCTGCTGCTCTGGAGGACCAAATTATGTGGTGGGAAACTACAATATGCAACAAGGAAAGGCAAATTATGTGGCAAGGAAATACAACTAATGCAGCATACCATGCAATCAAAGAAAACTTATACTGCACATTCTGTGGTATAACTATCTAACATTTAAAAAAAATTAAGACTGAAAACAGCAGTCCGCACTGCTGTGCAGCATGTTTAAAAAAACATTGAGAAGCCAAAAGATCTCGCATAGTCTAAGACTATTGGCTTTGCCAGTGCTTGTTATATTTTATCTATTTGAGCTAGAAGCAACTTTTATAATCAGCGGACTTCATAGCAGACGTGCAGGGTGAGGTAAATTCCTTATTGGTACATAAAAGGATGGGGCACCAGACTCACGATTCCCCAGTGGTGAAGCCTGTGAGTGTCTACTGTAGGATGTCCCACTGCTGCCGCCGTCCAACACGCTGACGCATGAAGAGGTTGTAATGACGTATATGTCTGCACGCAGATCCATGCAGTGAATTATTAACACTCTGAGCTACCTTGCAGGCTTCTGCCAGTGCTTTATATCTTTCTTGCATCCAGATCAAGGAGGGAAGATTCCAGGAAAGCTGGGTACAGAGCAGAGAAGAACATAGGCGAGTCTGCAGAGGATTGCGAAGAGAACCCTAGAGTGAGACTGGAAGGGAGCTTGGAGGAACCGTGAAAATAAATTTCTTCAATTGACATGGAGGTTTCAGAGCACAGCAGTATTTCTGGAATAAAGTTTGATTTTTTTTCTGATAAACATTGTAAATAGAGGATATTACCTGGGTGCTCTCAAGATTAACCCTTTGTGAAGAGCACATCAGATAGCCCAATGCTGCTTTAACTTAACTACTCCCAGAAAACAGTATTCATGAATTTTTGTTGTTATTTTTGTTCTGTGTCTGGAACATACCACATTTCTCCCGATTTAGACAGCCACGCAATACACAATCAGTGGTGGATACAGTTTACAGTCCTATGTCAATGAGATGTCTTGACGTCCAGATAGGTTTTGGCCAGGAGACGTCATGTAAGGGAAAGGAGTTAGTCGTAGGTACTGGGATGTGGTGTTTAGGGCAGGAGATGGCCAGTGCTTAATTTGTGAAAAAATAAGTGCTAGGGCCCTCGTGAGGAGCCCGCTGCAGCTTGCACCACCCATTGCCCCTGCCAGCGCTGCCAACAACAGTAGCTACACAACTACTACCCATCACACTCTTACAAGTGTGACAATTCAAACTATTCCAAACCCCAAAGCTGTACGAATGGCTTTGGCAGCAGGTATTTGTGTTTCAAAATGTGTACTGAATTAATACATAACTGTTCTAAATTACACAAACAGTGCCACCATGAGGTAGATTGTCATAAGCTCCGGTGTTGACAATTAAGGGCCGGTACCGAGCACCGGTAATCACCAATTCAAATTAAGCACTGGTTCAGCCCCTGTAGTATGGTTTGTCAGTCATAAAACTGAGCTAGCCATCAGTAAAGACACGTTGGACTGATCACAACAATCTCATCTATTGCCACAAAGACAACATCTAATGCCCACTAAGTCTCAGTTTGTGAGAATGGTAACTTTGTTGTGGCTTGTGTACTTTCGAGTTCCAAATGTAACAATATTGTGAAAATTAGTGTTTTTAAAAATACAGTTTCCGTTTAGGGCTAGAAAAGCTGTCAACAGTGGATTGGGGATGTAGTGACAACCCTATATCACCTCCAATATTCGCTACCTAAAATTCCATATGCGCAACACATCCAACATGTGAGTATTAAGATCATCTACCTCGGTACAAGCTTTCACGAATCTCGCTCTCCACAGTCCCTTTGGCAAACTATCCAACACTCTTCAATCACTCCCAAACCCACCACATATGCTCACTGCACACACCTCCCTTTCTGCTGATAAGGTAGCAGTGTTCATCGGTGCCAAGGCCCGGAACCTCAGAACATCCTACTTGTCTCTACTCTATGTACGGAAGCCATCGTTCACCGCCACCACTGCATGCTCTACACCCACCTCATTGTACTCCATCCTCCAGATCTGATAATATCTGCTCACCCCAGACACCTACTGACTAATACCCACTTACATCACAGGTCATCAAAGCCATCGGCACTCCCTACACACCTCTGCCATGTATTGAATCACCTGAGTGTGCATCCTCCACACTCCCTGCAGCAACCAGCTTCTCCCCACTCTTTGTACTCGAAGACTTCAGAAAGGATGCCCTTCAGTAGACTTCCAGGGTACCTCTAGGCCAAACATCTGTCCAGACCCCTAAATCCTACTTCCACAATAGCAACTCCTGGGATTCTGCTCTTCTAAACATCTCTTGCTCTCGTATTAACTCACTGGTAGAGGGTGCACTGTATCCTCTTAATTGTCCAACCCATTCTCCCTCCATCCTTGGCTATGCCCTGGGTCCTCCTCTGATTTATAGGCCACAGCACCTTTTCCTTCTGCTTCTCGCCCTTTCTCTAATAAAACACAGATCTAGCTCTCCTCTCTGTCGGCCACTGACCCAGGCCAAAACTGGGTTACTGTTTGGATGTGCATATTCCGATGCAATATGACTCCCTGCTACCAGTTACTGAAGACGACAGCCTACTACCAGTTACTGAAGACGACAGCCTACTACCAGTTACTGAAGACGACAGCCTACTACCAGTTACTGAAGAAGACGGCTTACTTCCAGTTACTGAAGATGACAGCCTACTACCAGTTACTGAAGATGACTGCCTGCCTACTACCAGTTACTGAAGATGACTGCCTGCCTACTACCAGTTACTGAAGATGACAGCCTACTACCAGTTACCCTACTACCAGTTACTGAAGATGACAGCCTACTACCAGTTACCCTACTACCAGTTACTGAAGATGACAGCCTACTACCAGTTACTGAAGATGACAGCCTACTACCAGTTACTGAAGACGACAGCCTACTACCAGTTACTGAAGACGACTGCCTACTACCAGTTACTGAAGATGACAGCCTACTACCAGTTACTGAAGACGACAGCCTACTACCAGTTACTGAAGACGACAGCCTACTACCAGTTACTGAAGACGACAGCCAACTCCCAGTTACTGAAGACGACAGCCTACTACCAGTTACTGAAGACGACAGCCAACTACCAGTTACTGAAGACAACAGCCTACTACCAGTTAGTGAAGACGACAGCCTACTACCAGTTACTGAAGATGACAGCCTACTACCAGTTACTGAAGACGACAGCCTACTACCAGTTACTGAAGATGACAGCCAACTCCCAGTTACTGAAGACTACTGAAGACGACAGCCTACTACCAGTTACTGAAGATTACAGCCTACTACCAGTTACTGAAGACGACAGCCTACTACCAGTTACTGAAGACGACAGCCTACTACCAGTTACTGAAGATTACAGCCTACTAACAGTTACTGAAGACGACGGCTTACTTCCAGTTACTGAAGATGACAGCCGACTACCAGTTACTGAAGATGACCGCCTACTACCAGTTACTGAAGACGACAGCCTACTACCAGTTACTGAAGACGACAGCCTACTACCAGTTACTGAAGATTACAGCCTACTAACAGTTACTGAAGATGACGGCTTACTTCCAGTTACTGAAGATGACAGCCTACTACCAGTTACTGAAGATGACAGCCTACTACCAGTTACTGAAGACGACAGCCTACTACCAGTTACTGAAGATTACAGCCTACTACCAGTTACTGAAGACGACAGCTTACTACCAGTTACTGAAGATGACAGCCTACTACCAGTTACTGAAGATGACAGCCAACTACCAGTTACTGAAGACAACGGCCTACTACCAGTTACTGAAGACGACGGCCTACTACCAGTTACTGAAGATTACAGCCTACTAACAGTTACTGAAGACGACGGCTTACTTCCAGTTACTGAAGATTACAGCCTTCTACCAGTTACTGAAGACGACAGCCTACTACCAGTTACTGAAGATTACAGCCTACTACCAGTTACTGAAGATTACAGCCTACTACCAGTTACTGAAGACGACGGCTTACTACCAGTTACTGAAGACGACGGCTTACTACCAGTTACTGAAGACGACAGCCTACTACCAGTTACTGAAGATTACAGCCTACTACCAGTTACTGAAGATTACAGCCTACTACCAGTTACTGAAGACGACGGCTTACTACCAGTTACTGAAGACGACGGCTTACTACCAGTTACTGAAGACGACAGCCTACCACCAGTTACTGAATCCACCTAAGACTGACCTAACCTGCTGTCCCTACACTGTCATCACAAAATATCATACTCTTGCTCGGTCCACTGACCTCAGTGCTCCCCGCCTGCCGAGCTCAGAGTTTAGGTATACCTTCTGATGGTGCAACAAGACACTCTATCTTCATTATCACCACTGGGTCAACACTAGCTATACCCTCGTTGACATCCTTACGATACACTGCATAGGCCTCTGTTTCTTTTTTATTATTATTAAGTGGGCAATATTTTTGTAATCCATATTTATGATGCCGTATTTATGTCAGACAAAATGACTCTACTAGATATCCGACACACAACTCGTGAATAGGCCTTCTCATGCTATGCATACATGATCTAGAAAAAGATTTCTCTGCACTTTAGACTTGCCACATCACTTGTCTGGTTAAGGTAGTTGTTAAAGGCTGTTTATTGTAAGGTACACCACATCAGTCACTGTTGAGTCCAGTCCACACCAGCTCCTTCGGCTTTTGAGATCAACAGCTAAGAAATGTTTCCTCTCTCTAGCTGTCCTTATTTTTTGTACATGATCCTAAATGGCCCACTAGCCTCTGCCCCCTTCTAATATAGAAGAGCTACTCTCTATGGTGCTTTATGTTGCTCCTACCCAAGATTTCACTTTATAAATCCCAATAATAATATACAGACCAAAGTATTTTGACTGCACCCCCTTAGATGTTTTTACTCGATATCCCTATATCTAGAACCATCTCACTTGTACGGAACTCCTAAACGCCATCTCCATTCCCTAACCCTTTACCGCTTTGTCGTCCCAATATCTTCCTGCACCCCTTCGTGATTCTTAATAACCCAAAATCTCCAGCCCCACTCCCAGCTTCTTGCTACTCCAATATCTTCTGCACCTCTGACAGATTCTTGCAACCTCAAAATCTCCCAGCGCCGCTGCCAGATTCTGATCATTCTCCAGCCTTGTTTCCTAACACAGGTACACCGTCCTCCCGGGATCCGTTTAAACCACCCAAAGCTTCTTCAGGGCTCACCAGCTGCGTCCAATGGCTCTGTATACTAATGCATCCGCTATAGGGATCGTTGTTTGACTCTGCGGCCATAAGTTTGAAACTCAGCAGGTCTTTTCATCTTCCTATCGCTCGTTGACTTTAAGCTTGGCTTTGATCTTGTACAGTACTCTGCTGCCTTTTGGCTAGGCTCGCGTGATCAGACCATCATATGCAGGCATACATACAAGGTTGATAAACGAGTACCATTGATCTGGATGTTCCCTTTGAGTCAAGATCGCCAAAGGGACCCCCTTGGGATATATATGGATTCTACAGATACACCTGTTATGTTTTTCCCTAATGGAAGGCTTGTCAAATGCTGCCAGTTTGTATTTCAGAGTATTATGCACTTGGGTGTAGATTTTCTAATTATTCCTTAGAGGTGATATTTTCTTGCCTGATATTTGGCGCATGATATTTATTCCAGACGATACTCGGAAAACGATATTCTGGGTCTACTCAACACCGTGATGATTGAAGCATGTCAGCGTATGGACAGTACCCTGCGCCGTGTGCTTAAATAACAAAAACCTCTGCTGTTCAAATGTACTGTTCCATCCCTCCTTTCTTCCTTAATACATCTGATATATTCATGTAAATCATCATCATCACACTTTTCCATGTTAACATTTTTTTATATTGAGTTCTCCACAAAATGTTTTGGGGTAGCTGCTACTGTGGCCTGACGATGACAGAGAACAGTGCTTTACCCCTCACTCCGCTGGGACCCAACTCCAACGAGGAAGAGTTTCGATTACACCCATGACTGCTTTTAAGGACTGGGACTTCTTCAGGGAGACAAATCGATGATGGTTGGCCAAAGATGGAGGACAGCAGGGGGAGGAACTAAGTAGGGTAGGGGGAAGGGAAGGTATATCTAAGTGCATGGGCAGATTTCTTGGAACAGTCGAGTGGTAGCACGCTAAGTTAATCTTGGGTGGAATGTGAGAGAGAATAAAAACATATATACACCATGTTCCATGTTGAGAAATAGTCAGCATTAGAATGTACAGCCACAGAATGTGATCAAGGCATGTGAGCCAGAAGGGTGCAAGCCCCTCACTCTTGCTTCTCTCTGCCACCCAGTGTGAATTCCCACGCTAAGCATCCTGTCTTATGTTGATCATACACAACCTTTCCTGACGATGCCTCCAGATCATCATGCTATAGGAGTCAAATGGATTAGATTCAGGACCACATTCCTACAAGTAGATTACAGGTGAACTCTGGTAAGGCTTGGATGATCCTTTGTGTATACAAGAGAAACTTATTTTTAAGTCATTGGGGAATGTGTCATAAAGCCATTGGTACATACAAGCTCAGCTTACACATGTAAATGGCCTTTTAACAAGTGTAAAGAAACGGTTTGATTCATAAAAGGCAAATTTACACTTGTAGAAAAATGTACTCGTCCTTCTTTGTCTGTGTGCAAATTTTCTTCTGGGGAAGGAGTGTGCGTTCCTGGGCAAGGTTGCAGTGGGAAGCGTGGGAACCTCCAAACACATACTTATTTGTAGCTGACCACAAACGTTTACATGGCCCATATCCCCACTGAACACGGTTGGAGATTCACTCCCTCTATGGGCAAGAATCTGTTTCCAGGGATTAAATGAGAATTGAACACCAATAGATAGGTGTGGGGGGCGATATGGAAAAGAGTTTCTCTCTATCGAGAAACTACTTTCAACATGGAGACAAAAAAATACAAAGTGCATTGGCAGCACTAACGGAATATATTTTCACACACATGAGACTTACTAAGCGTGCTCAAGGAATCTTGCAACTGTCACAGCCTGAAGCAAACCCTTCACCATCGGGAAGGGGCAGAGGGAATGTTCCCCAGGGGCTCTGCATTCCAGGGCCAGGGCTTCTTCAGTAACATTCAAATTGGTAGATTCATACCTGCTAGAAAGCCCTCCCTCTTCATTAATAATGGTGCAGCTGTTGTGGGCAGACTGCTAGATGCGGACAGATGCCATAATTCTCTCTCCATGAATTGCTTTATTTAATAAAAATAATACACAGGGGTCTATTCACAAACTGCACTTTGTAGTATCTACAATACACTCCCGAGGGGAATGGATGAAAATGGGGCATACTGCCGACAAAAAAAGGAGGGGGATTAGGGAGGGGTTAGGAGGGGCTTTGTGAGGGCTAGAAAGAGGGACATGCAAATACCATCGCTCACCCACAAAGAGTAAGGCCATTGCTATTCACAAACTGCACTTCAAAAGTTATACTGTACTTCAGCCCAGCCTTGGAGTAAGTCCAGCACCACACGTGGCCACTCACAGGTACTGCAACACACTCCCATAGAAAATAGTGGAGGCAGGGACTTAAAGGAAAACTCAGTTGGAAAAAATGTTAAATGCATTATTTGGAATGTTAAATGACATATATATATATATGTATGAATAAATCAAAGAATCCACACTCCTGTATCGCCACCGTCACGGCAAACATCAGGTACGGACCACACCGTGCTTTTGGGTTTCTTAAAGTGCGTTTATTGCAAGGATATCAGCTACCACACATCGTGGCAAGTGCCCAGCATTGCGTGTTTAGACAGTGAAACACTGTCTTGATCACATGACGTACTATGGGCCAATGAGCAATAAATAGTGATAACAATGGTGATAAAACTGGTGAAAGGAAGCCCGCCCTTTTCTTTAAGCATAAAACTAGAAAACATACTTCAACGATCCAAATACAGCCGCAATGGTCTATTTGTTAAAGTAACCTGAAATGTCCAATAATTGCTTAAACGGGCAACATTACGTGCATGACATGGTGATAAAGTGCAAGTGCATATAACTTATTTCAAAATAATATCATCATCTAAAAACCAGTTATTAAAGTCATAACTGCCAATAACATGTGAGAATGGCCGGTAGATGCTTAAATTCATCATAAATATAAATTGAAAGTGCATTGTAAACAAATATAGATGTGCAACTTGAGCTGAGTCCTGTAAACATTAATCAAATTATTTCATTCTAGTAGGCATGTTTAACCAATTATACCTGTATACATCAATGTAAATATAAAGTGCCAATGCATTATTTTAACATCATACATTACAACCTGATGGGGTAAAGGATGCATAGCTAAAATCAGTACGGCTAAAAGAAGTTAACGGTAAAATCTCCAAAGTGACCATTAAAACTCCAGGCAGAGCTATGCAATAATCCAGTAAAACCAGAGGTAAAACGAGGAAAAACTGAATTAAAACTAGAGGTAAAACCAGGCTGAAACATAGCTAAAACCCAGAAATAAAAATGGACCACCTCTAGAGGAGACAAATTAACCTTAGGTCACAACTGAAAATCCAATACATTGCAGTAGAGTCTTGCCCAATTAGTTATAAAAAGTTATGTAGGTCCTCCCCCGTGTTAAGATCGTTGGGCATCTTAGTATCAAGTATTAAAATGTATATACATTTTATTTTTTATTTTTAAAGGGTTACAAGTTGTCTTCTTTTTTAATTTTCAGTTTAAATTGAATAAATTAATATTTACATGTTATTAAAATTAATTGAACAAATATGTTTTAATTACATTTACTAATGATCAAGGGTGGAATTAAAACAATTATTTTAAATAACTATAATTAGAAATTAAATTAGTCTATTTTAATTATTTAGTTTTTTATTAAACATTGAATTTGATGAGTTTAATGCGCTATAACATTTTCTTTCCCTTTCTAGGTAAATAATAATAATTTTACGTTACTTTACATTTTTAGTTTACATCAAAATATATTTAATATTATTTAAAATAATTATTAAACTTTATTATTTTCCCCAATACGGTACCATAGGGAGATTTCCGCCACGGTGACATAGACCTCCTATGTTTAAAAAGTTATTAGAAGTAAGTTTACACTTGCAAATCATATTCTAGCAGGCACCACCCCTTGTTTTGAGGGACTGGAGACATGCAAGTGCTCACTTCCACTGTCCTTACAAGATCAGTAGATTGTTGGGCCTTGTACTGAACAAGGATTGGGCAATCCAGTCACCAATGACCCACCCCTCTTGAATTGATCTGAGTACATCGAAATCCCTCACACCGGCTGCAATCAATCAATCAACCGACCAATCAATCAATCAATCAATCAATCAATCAATCAATCAATCAGTAGGACAAAGGGTCTTGAATATGACTAGGGCTCATATCTGACTGTTTGAACACAAGGCTGGTGCTGATACAGGGGTGATTGGAGGTTGCTGCTATTAGCATCATGCAGTGCTTAGAATGATGTGGTTAATACTGGACAAGAGCTGGGCACTGCAATAGTCGTTCGTGAATAAGTCTGCTGTTGGGTGGTCTAAAGCTCGTTCTCTTTGTACGTGCACATCTGAATTATCAGTCTTCGATTGCCTGAAAAGGCCTGGGAATAATCACAGCGCCTCCAAGTTTGTAAGGTTTATTACTGTAGTGTGCGAGGATTAGGGACAGGGCAAGTGTCAGTGTTAGAGTAAAAGTTAAGTGTTAGGATTGGAGATAGGTTTATGGTTAGGGTAATTTGGGTCTGGTTTTCTGAAAATATTCCTATTGGTAAGAAAGTGGCAATAATAGGTTTGTTATTCATGTTCATGTAAAGCCAATATTACCTATTCGATTACAGGATTTATTCAAGCTGCTCGTAGGACTAGAGAACATTCGATCTGTATTTTTAACTTTTATAAATGATATCTCATGTGCTGCAGATAGCCTCTGAGCCAGGAATAATGTAACTTTTTATGCTGTATATTATGTTGTACTCTATGTGATTTTATCTCATTTGAAGATTTTTATTTTAATCAAAATAAAAGGAAGCTTGATGACGATGGAATGGTAAAATGGAATGTTTGCAATATGCATCCATCACAATCGGTTCATTATGGTTCTTTATCATTAAAGGATTTCTAATTCCCCACACTTCCCACACTGAGTGCGTCTGTGAGCTGAGCTGTGCAGGCGGGGTGAGGGGATCCATGGGCCCTCAGCTGCCCACAGATCTGGGAATGTTTGAGTCAGGGCTGCTCCCGGAGGAGAGAATGTGAAAGGCTCATGGGGCCTTGGTAGCCAGCCACATTACAGCAGACCCGCACAGCCTGCTGAGAACGAAGGTAAAAGGGACATAACAGGCATTCCAGTCCCCGAAAGGGTAAAGCACAAAGCAAGAGGATGCATTTATTTATCAGAGTAAAAAATACTGCTGTGATGTGAGAATGGACGCAATGTATTTAATTAATTAATAATATTTGGACACGGTATTTCATGAACACGAGATCAATGTGAAGGTCACATCGTCGCATCCAAGCAGACCTGACTCTGCTCTTCATCTTTTCAAAGTCAATAAAATTAGTATCCTCGAATTGGGTGACAGTGCCACCTGTGACTTGGAGGGTGGATAAACACAGCAAGTGCTGCATACATAAAAGAACATTTTACACAGACTGAATTGGGCCAAAGTGGAACAAAGCAGAGGAGGGCTGAGTGTGTCGGAATCTTAGGGAACAAAGTATACAACAGTGACCGCGTTACTGACAAGAAATAAAAACAGAAAAAGATCAAAACAAAAAAAAATACCAGCCTTCAAAGACTGGTAGTAACTCGCCTCCAAGCGCTCTACTAGGCCCATGGTCTTATAGGATGTACAGTGTAGCCTCCCCATTGGCCCAAGGCTCGCCTTCTACCATCTCGCTCGCTGTGCATCCTGCTTTAGACTTTGCCTCGCATCTCACACAGCCGAGAGGAGGAGGGGTTGCCTAGCAACCAGTATCCCAAAATCCCCCATGAGCTCAAAGAGGATGAAAGCGCACTCAAAGAACAAAAACCACACGCAATCTGCTTATTCCTTTTCCTGGAGCAGAGACTCGCAGGCAGTCTGTCTTCTAGAGAAACTGGGACATGTTGTGACAGGCCTTGCCTCTGAAGGAATGATGGCCAGGAGAGAGTCAGTCGCATGTCAGGGCCATGCTCAGGCTCTGTCTCAGACAGGCCTTTTAGAGATGTTGATGTGCCTAGAAATCTCTCGATTGCCTCACTTGTGCCTCGAAAGCCTTTTGAAGGCACTGACCTGCCGACTGAATCACTCCGTTCTTCAACAGGCTAGTCCATGCCTTCAGTCTTTAATTTGGTCTTCCAGCGGCCAATCAGTTTGTATGGCCCAAGCCTATGTGAAATGAACAATACGTTGATAATGTGTCTGATGCTCCATGCTGTCAGGGCCTGACACTGTGCGCCTGTTTAAAATACAGAGAACACCCGGAGGGATCCTCTTTACACTGTCACTGCCGAGTCATGTATCATTACTTAAACCATGACAGAAAATAGAGCATGAGTGCCCTGGGGCCAGCTGCGTCGAGCATGCTTTTTGCGATTCCCAAATAGCAATTGTTACTGAATCGCTATTTGGGGATCGCAAAATACTATGCATGTAGGAATCACAAATAAATTTGCAATCCCTTAACATTACCTAATAGCGATTCGGATATTGCGAATCGCTATTAGGTAATGTGACTCCATTAATTCCTATGGGCCTGCAGGCCCATAGCAATTAATGGTATTGCAATCGCTAATTGCGATTACCTAATTGGTAATCGCAAATTGAAAATGCAAATCCAAGGGTGCCCGGGGGCCTAACGCCCCTCTGAAGCACTCCACACAAAAAGGTAAGTGTGCACATGTAAAGCACACACATGACGGGTGCGCTACATGGCACTTTCAAAAATGCATTTTTGTGCATTTTTCAAAGCATGCACAAATTACTATAAACTTGAAGTTGATGGTAATTAGCATCTCCTAAAGGCACAGTTCTCATTTAGGAAAGGCTACATGCATCGGCATTAGGGAATCACAAATTGCAATTTAGGTAATCGCAAAAAATGCGATTACCTAAATTGCGAATGCCAAAAATTACATGCGAATTGGCCCATTTGCGAATGGGAAAATGCTTGATGTATCAGGCCCCTTGTATCTAAGCACAGGTGGTCATGCACTTATAATGACATGTGCAAAGCCACTGGTGTAGCTGGTCATGTAAATGAATAATGTATGTCTGAGGACTGCTGCAGACATACACCAGTGCAAACAGTTTGTATGCCAGTGGCACACATGGCTAAACCACGCATGCCTCTACAACGCAACCTGAACAACAAATGCATCTTAACAACGCATTTATTTATTTATTTTATTTTATAACACTTGTAAGGCGCACAGCTACCCACAAAGGGTTTCCCGGCGCCGGACCAGCGAATCACAAAACACAACTGGATAGAGAGCAATTAAGGCACTTATTTATCGAACAACCAGGTTTTTACACTTTTTCTAAAAATCATGTAGTTTTCCTCCTTGCGTATATGAATGGGTAAAGTATTCCACAGAGTTGGGCCCAAATAGGAAAATGATCTCCCGCCTATTCTAGCCCGTTTGAACCTTGGAACCACAAAGTTCGCAGCAGTGCAAGAACGAAGACTGCGATTGGGAAGGTAGGGCTTAGCAAGGTCCTGTAGGTATTTGGGGGCAGTACCAGCTTTGATTTTAAATAGGTAGGTCAGGGTTTTGAAACGGATCCGGTTTTCAACCCTGAGCCAATGCAGGTCCCTAAGATGTTTGGTGATCCTAGCGGATCTAGGGATTCTGCAAAGCAATCTGGCAGCAGCGTTTTGCACCAATTGCAGACGTCTTATTACTGCTTTGTTTGAGCCCAGGTACAAGATGTTGCCGTAATCAAGCCGAGATGTCACTAAGGCATTGACTACGGTCTTCTGGGTAGTAGGTGGTAACATCCAGACAATTTTGCGAAGCCATTTAAGGATGGCAAAACATATGCCTGCCACTTTGTTGGCTTGCTGAGTCATAGATAGACTGTCATCTATGATGACCCCAAGGTTTCTGACCTGAGAAGCTGGAGGTGGAAATTTACCAAATGATGATGGCCAATGGGGATCACTCCAGAGATCTTTTCTATTCCCTAAGAGGAGGACCTCTGTTTTCTCCCCATTTAATTTAAGTTGGTTAGCTGACATCCAATTAAATATTTCCTGAAGGCCTATTTTCAATGCAGAAGGAGCAGATGAGTCAGATTTGGAAAGTGAAAACAGGATTTGAGAATCATCTGCATAAGTCATTAAAATAAGACCAAAATTTTCTGCAAGATTGGCTAATGGTCGTAGGTACAAATTAAAAAACAAAGGGCTCAAGATCGATCCCTGTGGCACACCATGAGGAGAGTGGAATATCTCAGAGCATGCCTCCGAGGAGGAGATCTGGAAAGTGCGGAGGGATAAGTATGATCTAATCCACTCCAGTGCTTTGCCTTCGACACCATTCTCCCCCAACCTGTCAAGCAGTATGGAGTGAGAAATGGTGTCGAAGGCCGCACTTAAGTCCAACAAGACCAATGCTACCGTTTGGCCGTCATCCATGAGCTCCCTGATCTTTTCTGTGACCCCGAGTAGGGCCGTCTCGGTGGAGTAACCACTCCTAAACCCAGATTGGGACGAATGAAGAAGCTTGTTATTTTCCACATAGATTGAGAGTGCCTTGTGGATGTGCCTCTCCAAAATTTTTGAGAAGGCAGGCAGTAATGAAATTGGACGGTAATTGGCCAATATCATAGGGTCTGCGGCCAACTTTTTGAGTAGAGGACTGACCATAGCATGTTTCCATAGAGCAGGAACTGTGGCCTGCTCAATGGAGGCGTTCAATATCTCAGCTATGGAGATCATAGCAGAGTCCTCTAATTTACTTAGGATACTGATAGGAATAGTGTCACGTGGGGAACCCGATTTGATCGATTTTAATAATTCCTTCAGTGTATCCAGATTAATGGGAGGCCAGGCATCCAGATGACAATTTCCTCTGAGGACTTGGGGATGTTGTATTGTTTATGCGTGGTCGTGCTGTCCCTTTTAATATTAGAGACAATGTTCTCAATCTTATCGGTAAAAAACGAAGCCAAGTCCTGACACTGCTGGGTATTAAGAGGGGTAGGTTCCGCTCTTGAATTCTCACCAGCCAGTTCTTTTACAGTATTGAAAAGAGTCTGGGATTTATTTACGGCCATGTTAATGCTGGTAGTAACATAGGATGCTTTAGCTTTCATGCATGCTGAATGATAGCTATTTCTGGCCTTTCGGTAGACTTCTTTTTGATGGAGTTCATAGTTTTTGCGCCACTGCCTCTCCAGGGTCTTACATGTAGATTTTTCTTTCTTAAGAGCTTCTGTGTACCAGGGGGCGGGAGGGCGATGTGTTTTTCCTTTGCAACGGGATAGGGGCAGGCAGGAATCCGCTGCACCATTTAACCATCTTTGTGTAGCTTCTGCTATGCTTTCCATATCTCCATCTAAACATGGGTGATCTTTCCTCAAAGCATTATTGAGATCCTCCAAATTTAGAGATTTCCAATTTCTCCTAAAAGATTCTGAAGGAGTCGTAACAGGGCATTTAGTTGGTTTAAGTGAGATAGCGAAACGTAATAGGAAATGATCTGACCAGAGAACAGGAGTAGTGTTAAGCCATGAGAGTTCTTTCATGTTTGATATGATAGGGTCTAACAAGTGTCCAGCTTTATGAGTTGGACCCCTGTTTCGTAAAGTCATATCTAAAACCATAAAGTCGTCTATAAAGTTTTTGCAGGTCATGTTGTTGTCATCTTCTAAATGAAGATTTAGATCTCCAAGTACAGTACAGTTTTGAGCATTTAGATGTTGGGGTAGGATAAAGTTTACCAAATTATCTGACCAAGAGGGATTATTTACTGGCGGTCGATAGATCAGTATGCCAGAGAAGGTAAAATTGGGACTGAGGGTAATATTAAATGATGCCGCTTCGCAGTTAGGAATGTCTGCAGGTTCAAAGTTGCACACAAAATCTCTACTGTAAATAATGGCAATACCCCCTCCTGTTTGGCCTACCCGGTCCCTCCTTACAATAGCATAGCTCGGGGGGAGGGCAGTAGCAACGTCTGGACCTGATCCGTCATGAAGCCAAGTCTCGGTTAAGAATATGGCGATAGGCTTTTTTTCCATTAAAAGATGAAAAATGTCTAATTTGTGTTGTGGTAGTGAACGACAGTTAACCAAGTAGAATATGAAATTGTTAGGACTCTCTCCCTGCTGGTAAGGTTTGATAACCGTACCCTGAGGGGTTTCAGAATAGGGCTGATAGCTAGTCAGAGAAAGGGTACATTCAGGGCATGTTTGTAAGCCAGCTAATAACGGATTCAGGGTTATGCAGTTATCATGTTTAATGGGGCGTAACGCCCTGAGTGTGGCACCTGTTAACATACCGTATAGTGAAGGGGCAGAGTATTTCGCCCTATGTCCCGGCCTGGCCCGGACGGGCACAGACGGGCTGACTCTGGCTGGACTCCGGCGAAGACGAGGGGCGTCCGCTAAAACGCGTCCGCTATTGCGGAGAAAGACTGTTTCTTTTTATCCCTGAGCCTAGAGCGCTCTCACCGCTCTGTCCCGCCCTAAGCTAAGATGGCCGCCACTAAATCCCTGGTGCTCGGTGCCTTGCCCTGATTCGGCAGGTATCGAGCGCGTGTGTGCTGGAGAAAATGTGGGTAAGTACCAAGTGTGCTGACTGCAAAATTCTAAGTTTAAAACACAGTATTACAAATAAACACAATTCAATTATTAAAACGATTTTGTTCGCTTAAAAACGGCTTTCTGTTGTCCTCTAGCGCAGTAATTGAGCAGTAGGGTGACACACTGCCCGAGTGCTCGCTAACCCGCCAAACACTGTTCGAGGGCTCCTTTTATCCCTGAGCCTAGAGCGCTCTCACCGCTCTGTCCCGCCCTAAGATGGCCGCCACTAAATCCCTGGTGCTCGGTGCCTTGCCCTGATTCGGCAGGTATCGAGCGCGTGTGTGCTGGAGAAAATGTGGGTAAGTACCAAGTGTGCTGACTGCAAAATTCTAAGTTTAAAACACAGTATTACAAATAAACACAATTCAATTATTAAAACGATTTTGTTCGCTTAAAAACGGCTTTCTGTTGTCCTCTAGCGCAGTAATTGAGCAGTAGGGTGACACACTGCCCGAGTGCTCGCTAACCCTTTACCACACAATTTTGTTGTAAAGGCATGGTTGGTAAAGGGATGTGGCCCCTGCCACACAATCAACCTGACCCCACCTGAACCCTAAAAACTACCACCATCCCTTAAAACCTAAAACTACTCTGACCCCCTCCCCTCCCCTGTGCCCTAAAACCCCAGCCCCTGCCCTATAAATAACCCAACCGCCTGAGCTCTAGAAACTACCACTCATCCCTTAACCCTAAAACTACCTGACCCCCTCCCCTGAGCCCTAAACTGGGCCTCCTGCCCTATAAACTACTCCGACCTCCCCTGAGCCCTCAAAACTACCCCCACCCCCAAAATCCGGTCCCAGCCTCACTTACCAGTCCGCGTCCTCTCCCAAGCCTTTCTCTTCCTGTGCCCCCACATCCACGCATCTAGACCACGTACTGCCTTAACCACGCATATGCGTGGTTAAGACATATGCGTGGTAAAGCCAAGCATGGTTACACTTGCTGGGAAATGGCACAGGTGGCTCTGCCAGCGTTGTAAAGGCAGTTTACTGTCCAAACATTTACATCTATTAGGGGTGAACATTTTCTTGCCCATGAGCATGTCTTGTGTGTTTAACTTCACATCTACGTATCTCGAAGATGCTATTCTTAGCTTTACATCTACTTGCCTAGAAGATGTATATGTATAGTCATGGTACACACATCTAAAAATAAGCATCGTAAATCAATGTGTCCATGTGTGTACTTTGATTATATGTTCCTAGTCGATGTTTTTGATATTATATTTTTTTGGTTCCACCATATTCTGGTTCTGCACCTCAGAGGTTGACTGCAACGTCACTCATTTATAGGCAGTTGCTTCCACCCTACTTTACACATACAGAGAGATCTTGTCTACACTTTTTCCCACTTCACCACAATTGAGGGGAACAGCCAGCCATTTAATTTCTCTGTGGTATTTCCACCAGTGGTACCTCCCTGGCCGGCTGGCCTAAGCACCCCGACCAGTCAGGCTAACCATAGTGTGTGCACCGTGTTTATTCTCCAATCAGCTTGTGTTTTTCAGACATATTTGTGTAGATTAGTAAATAAATCTACAAAGTCAGTGGGCAGAGAAATCAAAACTTTTGAAAGCGCTGTGAAAATGCAAGTACATTACAATACTGTGTGGAATCTCTAGACAGACCCTTGCTAGAGGAAGCCAGGCCTTGGCAGACAGACTCGCCCAGAGTGAAGTCATGAGCTTTCACGTCACATCTTTGTCGTAAAAGGACCGGAAGAGCTGGGCAAAATACATCTTTTGTCATCTGTGCCTTCTTACAACCAAAGCGATGCTTTTTAAAAATTATTATTCCTAATATTTTGGTTTTTGTTGGAAAGTGGGTTATTGGTAGGGGCAAATGTAGGTCTGCCACTGGAAATAAGACCACTAACACATGATAGGAATCAGCATAGGTCTTAGAAAATTATTCCTATGCTCAACCCTTGGTAAGGTGGCTGTGAGCAGACAGGCTTAACTTCAGAGACAGGTATGTAAAGCATTTAAAAACACCATTTAAGTAAATATTTAAGACACAACACATAATAAAAATCCAACACTAATTTATAAAAATAGGAAATATTTTTATCTTTAAAATGACACCAAAACAACAAAAATCTAATGTAGGGAACCGGAGATATGAATTTCCAAAGATTTAATAAAATATATCACTTAGAAGATTATAGCACCATATTGTGATACCTGCTCGCGATAGACCGGGTCAAAGTCAAAGTTTCAGGCCGCGCACGATGGAGCCCTGAGTGGCTACAGCTCCTGGCAGGTCCCGGTCTCAGTTTCTACCTTCACACTTAGAAGCTTTTCTGGTGCTTTTCTTCCAGAGGGTTCTCAAAGCTCCTAGCCAGTCTGGATCCGGTGAGGGTTCGTCGGCTTGTCTTGTGATGAGGTCCCGGTCAACTTCCCTGGAGCGGACATAGAAAGTTTGCTTCAGCGGAACAACCCAGGCATCGAGGCTGACACGCGATGGAAAGCAGGCGGCTTGGCTCTCGCGGTTGCTCCCGGTCACCTTTTCTACGAGCGGACTTAGAGACTTTTCTGGAGCTTTTTCTCGCTGGGTCTCTCGATGCTCCTCATGTAGATGGATCCGGTGAGGGTTCGCCGGCTTCAGATTTTCTCTAGTCCTGGTCAATCTCTGGAAGTTGATGCAATGGAGCTTTTAGTGGGACGAACCTGGATGGCTTGGCCGGCTCGCGGTTGAAGGCAGGTTGAGTTGGTCCCTCTATGGAGCTTTTTTTCAAAGTTGCTCCAAAGTTCTCCAAACTTCTTGAACTTCTTCCTGGAGTTCCTCAAGGGGTCTCATAGTGTCTCAAACTTACTCCAAGGGTCTGGAAGATCCAAGATGATCCTTGAAAGTTGAGGACGTCAGTTCCCACAATCCACTGGTACAAAACCCTTCCAAATCCACTGATGGGTCTCCACGGTGTAGATTTAGTTGGTGATGGTCCAGTTGAGCTCTTTTAACCTGTAGCTTTCAGGGAGCCCACTCTGTAGTTCTTTTTCAGCAAAATAATCCACAGGGCTGTAGTTTCAGATGATGCAGTTTTCAGAGGTCAGGCCTAGAAATCTTTGCACAATAAAACTTCTCAGCAGGGCACTTCTTGCTTCAGTAAGTTTCAAGCAGCAGACCTGGAGGGCTCTGCCCCTCTCAGATACTTTATTCCAAGTTCTCTGGTTCATGCAGGAGGTCACTTCTGACCAATGGGAGCAGGGTAACTCCTCAAAGTTATGACCACATCCTGTAGAGTGTGGCATTATTTTGTCCCAGAGTGCATCAAATCTTCCAAATCCATAATGGCTGATTTTCTAGCAAGGAGGTAAGAGCTGGCTAAAGACACCCCCTAGGATGGCTTATGTCCATAGACTCTCACCCTACCATCTGCACATACCTTCCCTAATCCTGGGTCTGGTGGGGGTCAAAAGTGTAAAGTGGAAACTGACACTGTGGCCATCCCTCTGCCTTTGAAGCCCATGGTTTATGACTCCTTCCCCTGGCCTGGCATTCCTAAGGAACAGTACACTGCCCTCCCAGCAGAGCTGGTTAACCCCAGGGGCTCTTTATCACTTCTTCAAGGCAGCCTGGCTAATCCACTTAACTCTGACCAATCAGGGCAGACCACTGGAAGGCTGAATTTGGACTTACCAACAAGAAAGTCTTATAACTTCTTGTATGTACAATTTAGGGGAAATTCAACAATATATTGTTGGATTTATTAATACCATTCTGGGAAGTCTTTGAATGGCATGTCTAGTCCTCTCCTATCAATAGTTATTAATCAATAACTTCCTACCATGTTAACCTATGTAACAAGGGATTTGCAATGGGAAAAATGACTTGGGCCATTTTTCCTGCACCAGGACTTACAGAAACATATTTTATAAGTACTTGCCTTATATCTACAGGAACTCCACCCCATGTGCACCTAGGGGAGACTTTAGGGGTTCTGAATCTGTAGAAATATTGCAGATTTTCCCTATACAGTGCTCCTAGCATCAACGTCGAATTTGAGTAGCACTGTTCCACAATGTGGGAAGTGAAATGTGAAATTTCACTTTATCCAGGCATATAAAAACTCATTTGATAAGGGCTTGCCTTATAAATACCTGAACCCCCACCCATGGGATACCTAGAGGAGACCCTGGGGGTCCCTAATATGCCAAAAACATTGTAGGTTATCCATTTTTAAATGCCCCAACCACCAAAGCCGAGTTTGGGCACAAGATTTTTAACTGACCTCAGGCCTCAGCAGTGCACACATGCAAGTGTAGAAAAGGGCTGCTGGTCTCTAAACTGCCATGCCCCAGGCTACTGGGGACTTCTAGGTAGTTCCAATCCCCTGCTCTATTATATACTAGGGGCTTAAAGGGTAGGTCATGCCAATCACAGGGGTACCCCCCATACCATTGTGTACCCTAGTGTATGTAGGTGTTTTAACTGTATTCTATTGTGTCTCTATCAGCTTAGCACTGGCCCTGGGCCTGGTTAGGCAGAACCCAGGGTCAGTCAAAATCAGTTACCACCAGTATCAGTCAGCAAAAAGTTGGGGGATGCCCAGGGCACAGGATGACTTTGCAACAGTTTTATAAAGTAGGAACTGCAATCTGAAAAAGGGAGTCCTGGTTATACGAATCCCCCAAAAACTAGAACGGAGTGAGCTTACTTCTGCTGAACTAGCCATGTTTTGATTTTTTTCCTGAAAAAGAGAACAGCTGGGAAATTTCCAAAGAGAGAGCATAAGATTCCAGTTTTTTGTGGCCATATAGGAAAAGGAGCGTCCTCCAATCCTGTGGCGGGAAATGTGATACATGCATGCCAAATAAACGGATGTGCAGCAAAAAACGTTATAGGAACATAGAATGGGGAGACCGGAGGAAGTGAAAGGTACTGTCTAGTCTTCCACCGGGAAACTTGATGATAGGGAAGGGGGCCAGAGAGGGAATAGGTAGGGACAGGGAAGGGGTGGGTGTTAGGGAAAGGTTATAAGGAGTCACGAGAAGTGGGGATAGCCTCTGTCTGACTCCTCTGCACCATGGGTAGGGGGACTTATAGAGAGCTGGGAGGGTTGTGGAGCACTATGAGGTGAGACATTTGCACAATATAACATTGTTTGGGTGTACATTTTCCACCACTGTTCGCTGGTCCAGCTATTATTTTCCTTCTAGTATTGGAGTTGATGGGCTTGTGCCAGGATGCTCCTGTTGAATTATCGAGCGCTTTATAAATATCATATTCATTCATTCACTCATTCATTCAACATCAGCGGGGGTGCCAACACCAGCCAGGTGTTATCAGGGAAACTGGACGAGCCGACTTGCCCAGGCCTGATGTCTTGGACCAGGCCTAGATCGGATTAATTTACCACATGTGACCCAACCACTAAATGGGTCAAAGGGAGTGGAAGAGGGTTTTGCCCTAAGGGCGAGGGTACATCATTTGTGCTGTCCCTTCCAATGCCGTATTCACCAAAGAGACAAACAGGCCTTTCTTTTGGTAACCCCAGCTGTTGGGGCTTTTTTGTCACCTTATAGTGTAGGTTCTCCTTGGAGGAGGGATATCTCTAGCTACTCAAAAAATTCCAATATTATGAACCAGCACAATTGTGCGAAGAAATTGACAGGACCGCCTCACACACCTCCCGGGTGTCAGGCTTCATCATTGGCCATCCCACATTCACCAAAGAATCCTCTAATGGCGAACGAGCCCATGTTAGGGCTGTATTTGTCAGTATCAGTAGGAAACTACGGTGAAGAAAGAAAGGAGAAAAGGGAGGGGTTCAATAAAAATCCCTGTTGTCTACCAGCCTCTTATTCTAAACTTTATTCGTTGGTGGGACAATAAATAGCACTGTTATGGTGCTGATTGTCCACTAGATCAGGTTGACATGTTTCAGCCCTGTTGGGGCCCATAAGGGGGTCCCAGGCTTTCCTCAGGGCTGTAATGAACCCACTGTATCCCTATGGTGCTTCCCTAAAACATGCGTACATACATTACGCATACAATACCCCATTGACCACCTGGTCAAACCCTGTTGCAAGAAAGGGGCAGAGTTGAAGTGTGCCTGGTGAATGAGTGGCGTAGGTTTTAGGCGTGGCTTGGGTGCAGACAAAAGGTAATTTTTTTGCCATGAAGGTTGTGCGAGGGTTACAGCTTTTCAGTTGCTGGCAGTGTTGTGCGTGGCCTTACATAAACTAGGGTGGAATCCAGCCAGCTTTGGTATGCACTCCTTTAGGATTGGGACAGCGACTGCAGTGGCATGACTGGGATGGAACTAGAACCAGATTAGGAAGGTGAAGATCACAGTGTTGTGAGTGCTTTGTGTGGAAGTGAGGGGGATATTTAGGAGCATGGGAGGAGGGTGAGCTGCAGATACTAATGGATTCTTTTTCACCATAGAATGCATGAGCAGTCCTGAAAGGAGTAAGCTGATGACTTGGATTGTTGCACACTCATTTTTACATTGGGTGGTACAATATGTGAACTAGCAGATTTATGGGCAGAACCTGGGATTGCCCAGCAGGAGACATGAGGTGCTATGGCGGGGTAGGCTTGGGATGAACTGGGGCAATTTGTTATCGTTTTTGTCAAAGCTGGTTCTGCAGAAGGATTGCCCGGACACTCTCCTTGTGCACCTGGGGTAGAATGATTTGGTTCAGTTGTCGGGGTTCGACTTTACTGCAACACATGCAACAGGATTTGCTGTGGATCAAACAGAAGCTGGCAGGCACATGTTTGGCATGGACTGAATTTGTGCCCTGGAGAGAGTAGAGGGGTGCGATTAAGCATGCAGCCATTGACAAGGCCTGGAGGAAGCTAAACAGAGCAATGAGGCTGTTTTGATCAGCCAATGACATTAAGGTTATAGCTCACAGGGGCATCAAAGAAGAGGAGAATGATCTTTCCAGGACAGACAGTGCACACCTTTTGCAATTCAGCAATGCCTACTGATGGAGATGAGGGATGTCATTAACAAATTGTGGAATGAAAGGATTTGGTGCGGAAGGGTGCACAATCAAATTTGTGTTGCGTTGCAGTAAAGGAAAGGGGGGCAGTAAATGCCCTAGGGTTTTTCCTGCATGGCAGTAGCTGGGAGGGGTGAAGAGTCAGATGCGGGCCTATCCACCCCTCGGGTTGGGAAGGAATGAGGGAGCACAGATAAAGGAAGATGGTGTGTGGGACTCTTGGAACAGGATAAGGAGGCTTCGTTGGAGGATGTTTCGTTGGGGAAGTGTGAGGGAGATTGGGGTAAGGAGGGAGGTCAGTGAGTGAAAGGGAAAAGAATGAAGAAAGGTATGGGGTGCTGGGGTGACACCTTGGTGAGAAGTGAGAATTGCTCGGCAGGGGATTACCTATCAAAGTTTTTCGACATTATGTTTATGTTGTTTATAGTTGACAACTGTTATGCAACCATGTCCTAATAAATGACCTTTCACACTTCACGGTAGTATTGCATATGAGTATTTCACCAGTTTGTTATTTAAATAGCATAGCATCACATTTTAAGTTTGTTATTTAAATAGCAAAGCATCACATTTGAAATCAGGCTCGTGAAAGCACCAGGAGCAGGGTAGGTTTCTGAGATGAGTCATGTGAGATTGGGCGGTAAGATTGAGAATTAGGCGCGCAGCTGCGTTTTGAATGATATGTAGGCGGTGACAGAGGTATGTTGATATTCCGAGATAAAGGGCAGTGCCATCATGGAGGTGGGACGTAATGAGAGCTTTGTGAGGGGAAGAAAAGCAAACATTTGAGTGTGGGAAAAGGCCAATCCATGATTGATTTGGTTTTTCATATTGAGATGGTCATCTCAAATTACTTCAAGGTTCCTGGATGCATGGTCACGCTCAGGAGTAGGACCCGGACAATGATAGCTTCTGAACATAAGAACTTGGTCTTGTCACTGTTTAATTTTAAACAGCTGTTTTGCACCCGGGGGAGGCAAACAGTATGCAGGTGCAACACTTATCGTGGGATTCGGTGTAGCTGTCCGAGCTGGATATGATGGTCTGAGTGTCATCAGAGTAAAATACTAAGTGAAAGTCAAAGATCTAACCATATTAGAAAGCTGGGCACTGACGGCATAAAAAGATGGAGTGGGACACAGTAGCTCTGTGGCTTTGATCCTACTTGACCTGTTGTTGACATTTGATACAATGATCGATGATCATTCAAATAGTCATGGCTTCTGATAGGCTGTCTCAGTGATAAGGAAGGCCTGAAAACCATACTAAGTGACCTAAGAGAGAGTTTGCATCTAAAACTGCGGAGAGCTGTTTGTAAATTGTCTTCTGTAATAATGAAGTAGGGTAGGTGTGAGATTGGTCAATAATTTGCTGAATTGGAAGGATCTGTGATAGGATTTTACAGCAGAGGATGAACTAGGGCGTGTTTCTAGTACGCGGGTACTGATCCTGAGCCTACGGGGTTGTTGCACAGGTCAGTGAGCAGAGACCCAACAGTCTTCACAACAAATATAAGAAAGTGGGTAAGACTAAGAGCCCAGAGATGAACCTGAGTTATCTGAGCTTTAGGGAAGAACTCCTCCCTAGAGCCAAGAGAAGCCTTGAGACTGCATCATCCACTGGGGACCATGCCACTCTACAGTGGCCGCTGAAAGGGATGCTTCGAAGACCTGGAGGCCTCCTCATGAGTCACCAGCCTGCCCAGGACTCAGTCCCAAGTGTGACCTTAACGTGCAATCGGATGACGGGTCTGGTATCACAGGGTTCTTTCTGACCCAGATATTTGTACTATTTGTGTCAAAACACCCAATGATATTCAGGGCTTTAAGTGAGATTAAAACAGGGGGGGGGGCTCTAAAAGGGGTTGTCCTGTTCAATTAAGGGCGTGTCTTAAACACGTAAACTACATTTCTGTGATTTTCATAGTGTGCTCCAAAACCAGTATTTTAGTGCCCCTTTGAGATATGTGCAATTGCATCCAGATATATAACAAAACAACTGACATACACCTGAAACCAGCCAGGACTACTGGCTTTGTCAATGCTTGTTACCGCTTTGAGATAGAAAGGTCACAACAATGGTTTTGTAGTAAATAATTCATATTGAAAAGGCTTCAATACTGAAATTTAGAGACTGCGAATTAAACCTTCCTGATGCCTGTGGGAGGGGTAGTTGTCTTTAGAGTGTCTCACTCTATGTCAGACATGTGCGCTCTTTTGCTCTTCAATCTCCTCCTTCTGCATTTATTACACCTCATCCCTTTCCTATTCAACATCAGCTGTTCACTCTCTCCTGAAGGCACTTCTCTGCATTTCTTTCACTTCATCACCCCCAAACACACAATGCACCCACTCACCTGTTAGCACTGAGTTTTCTTCACTTTGGCCGTGCCAATATTTTGGTAACTGTGTACTTCCTTCATACACATCTGCACTGGAATACATGGCCATTTCTTGGTGCACTCTGCTGAGAGGCCAAGGATTGGATGAGCATGTATTCTGAACACCTTTCTGGCCCACTGATGGGCCTTGTTAGAAATTCGCACTGCCTTCAGCCTCAAATTGAGAGCTCAAAAGCACCCGGGGAGACTCATTTCAAAGTATAATCTACACACCAGAGCACTATGCCTTTAAGGAAAAAATACAAAAACACATCATTCAAAAACAACATTCTGGAAATATCTGACACTTTTAGGGAATGCTAGATTAAGTATACTAGGTGAAATATAAACAGGAACTAAATCACTGAGGTGGGTACATTTTGCATTTTTACATTAATTGATCATTAAATCGATCAATGTTTTACCAGTAGGGTTAAGCACATGAATACAGGGCCCAAGAGGAACCCGTTTCAATGCTTGTTATTAATTACTACCGGTCCGAGACCTGGGAATACTCAGCCCACTTCAAGCCCGGGTGATATATTTTCCTTTGGCTCTCTGTGCTGGCTTTCCGCTTACACTCCAATGATACCCACCTTTTCTGAGGAACTCGGATGAGTACTACATGATTGACTATAATTAAAGTCCAGATACAGCACCATCGAACACTTGATACACTTAGGATGGTCTGGCATGAACTACTCAATTTACTAGCTGATCTGTTCGTCTCCATGGGGAAACCAAGCCACACCCATGTTAACAAGTTATGGGGCAAATCAGCAACAACCGGCGATAATTATTGCTAAGCGCACTTAGCGCTAGGATAATTATCGTCGGCTAACGTGGATTTTTATCGCTGAGATAGCGTGCTATTAGCAACATTTATCTCAAAAGCGATAAAAATCCTAGCGCTAACTGCCAAACGTGAGATTATCGCTGGAAATCCGGCGATAATCTCACGAAGTTTGGCGTTAGCTTGATGATAGGGCCTCACATACTTAGCCATGATATCCACCTTCCATAGGATATCATGGCTAAGTCAGTCCTGAAGCAGGCGTAAGGAAAGTAGCGATAACAGGGGTTATCGCTACTTTTCTTGCCGCTATGCTTCATAGCGTGGGGCTTGATGATAGGAGAAATAATGCTTAGCGACATTTCTCCAGTGATGTCAGGTCAGGAACGCCCACTTTGCATCTCATTAGAGATGCAAAGCTAGGCGTTAAGAATCTGGGCACTAATGCAAGCGTGACCTTGCTAATTAGGCGATAAAATTATCGCCGCTTTTCTCCCGCAAACGGACGCAAAAGCAGCGATAATTTTATATCGCCTCGTTGCTGATAGGCCCCTATGTTTGCCATGGTGCAGCCTCTGAGCTCCTCTGGGCTGTCTGGGTGTGCACTATCGGCCTGGAATGGATTCTTCAAGTATCTTGGCAGGATGGGTGGTCATTAGCAGTAGCAGCTGCTGCTCCCCGCTTGCCCTTTGGCAGCCCGGGAGGCTGGCACTGGTCTTCCTATCCCTAGTCTCAGGGACAATGAAAGTTGTGGCAGGGAGAAGAAGTATATGGGACTCTCAGAGATTCCTTTAACTTCTGTAGCCTCTCCTCTGGTGTTGCTCATCACCTAACTCCGAGGCGTCAGATAGGATGGGGCTTAGGGTTAATGGCGGAAAAAAGGTTCAACCCTCTGGTGGGACTGGGACGTAGGGTCCTTGAGGCCACCTCTACTACGTCTGGCATTTTGGTGAATCAGAGACCATGCTGGACATAGCCTCACAGCGCTAGGAGCATCGGGAGTCAAGGTTGGCAAGGGAGTGCTGTGTGGAGCATGGCACGTTGCCAGTAGGTTCTGATTTGGCGCTGTGAGGGATACGGTTTGTGGATATCTATCCATTTGCCAGGTCCTTGACACACTGGTGTTGGTGGGACTCTTGGGACGCAGAGTGCTGTGCACAGTTTGTGGGTGTTTCCATTAGAGGAGCTCCATAGGAGGGGGTACAGGCCTTTGAAAGTCCCACCTAACCTGAATGTGTGTGAGGACTGTCATATGCTGGATGAGGGTTTTCCATTCTGGGTATTTCCAATTTGGGTGTGTGGATACCGGCAGAGGGAGTTGGTTCTAAACAACGTCCCCCATCACCCTTGAGAGTATAATCTGTGGGTCCTGCATTTATGGGTTGCATGATATACGTACCTGTGTCTCCCTGTCGTAGTGCAGTGGTTAATTTGTAAGAAAAATAAGTGCTGGGGCTCTCGTCAGGAGGCAGCTTGCACAAGCCCATTTCTGCTGTCAGAGCCGCCTAAAACAGAACCAACTACTAACCATGAAAGTGGGAAGAGGATGTGGCATAATGGTCAGAGCTGCCAACTTTGGAACTGGGGAACCACGTTCGAGTCTTGACGATGGCTTACCATCCTGTGATTCTGGACAAATCACCTATTCTCCACGTGCCTACTATAAAGGAATGTGAATGTGCTCATGAAAAGCGCCGGTGTGATGATTAAGTGCCGGTGCTCAGCACCAGAAACCACTGGCTCACATTAAGCACTGTTGTGGTGTCCACGTCAGTCTGCCTCTACCACTGCTCATGACCCATGTCCCATGTGTTCACAGTCACTGTGCCGTGTTAGTGCACTAAGCATCCCAGTTTGGTTCCCGTACTTTCTGACCTAGTACGTGTGTGTGTCTGTTTGTCTTCAGATATTCCCAGGGGCAGCTGAATGGCTCTCAGGTGCCGGGGCGGGCGCAGGGATTGTGCAAGGGGTATTGTGAGGGGGCTTGCGCTGGGGTTTTGGCGGGGGGGAGGATCGAACATTAATAAATTATTTAACTTACCATGCCGCCGGCCGGGTCCTGCGTCTCTGCTCCTGCTCTCCTCAAGCACATTGAGTAGCAGGAAGCAGACCCCACTAACCAGTCAAAACGCTGCAATACAGAGTTGGGATTGGTGAGCACGCAGGCTCCCCTGACCCAAACTCAACGCTACAATGCAACGTTTGTGATTGGTTTTGAGCGTCCTGGTTTGAGGGTCAACCAGGGAATGGGGGCCTGGGCTTGTTCTCCATGCAGGCTGTAATGCAGCCGACATGGAGAAGGGGAAAGTGCGCATGACTGGTTTGGTCGGCCCGTGAGAACCGGCCAAACAGTCATTGTGCACTTGAGTGGGCAAACCACTCTGCCCTGCCTTGCTCAAAGATCAGAGCAGCCCCACCCACTCACCCGCCGGCAAAGCAGCAGGAAGTAGCCTAAAATGATGATAACGCAAAGTTATTATCATTTTAGGTTTCTGCTTAATCAATGGGGCGACGCTCCTCTGCCGTAGCTGAGGAGCCGCCCTGGATATTCCCTGAACCAGCGTGTAGATTATCACTGTGACTGTGCATTTCACATCCCGTTGTCAATACATTCCCCGTCCCAGAGTGAGTACATTATTGTTCCACTGTGAGCGTCTTCTCTCTCTCCCAGTGTCAGCGTCTCCACCTCTGTGTATTCCTGGCTCAGTGTGTGTGTTCTCTGTCCCAGTATCAGTGTCTCTGCCCCCTGTATTCCTAGCTCAGTGTGTATGATCTCTCTCCCAGTGTCAGTCTCTCTTCCCCTGTGTATTCCTTCACTCAGGGTGTGCGTTCTCTGTCCCAGTGTCAGTGTTTCTGCCCCTGTGTATTCCTGGTTCAGTAGGAGTGTTTCCTCTCCCAGTATCAGTGTCTCTCTGCCCCTGTGTATTCCTAGCTCAGTGTGTGTGATCTCTGTTCCAGTGTCAGTGTCTCTATGCCCCCCATGTATTCCTAGCTCAGTTGTGTGTTCCGTTTTCCAGTGTCTCTTTGGCCCTATGTATTCCTAACCTCAGTGTGTGTTCTCTCTCTCCCAGGGTCAGTGTCTCTCTACACCGGTGTATCCATTGGCTCAGTGTG